>NC_044337.1:12886963-13525473 GCF_007399415.2 Gopherus evgoodei | reverse complement strand
ACTCTCTTGATATAACGCCACCCGATATAACACAAATTTGGATATAACGCGGTAAAGCAGTACTCCAGGGTGGAGGGCGGGGCTGCACACTCCGGTGCATCAAAGCAAGTTCAGTATAACACGGTTTCACCTATAACATGGTAAGATTTTTTGGCTCTCAAGGACAGCATTATATCGAGGTAGAGGTATACCATAAACCAGGGATGCTGGAACAATTTTTATGGTGGGGGTGCTGAGAGCCATTGAACCAAACTGTAAACCATGTATATAATGGAAACCACTTCAAGCCATGGGGTGCTGCAGCATCCCTCACATCGACAACCACATAACCATACATGCCTCTAATTGGAGTGGTTGTCAGTTCACAGGCTGATTACCTTTCTGTTTGGGGAAAATACGTTTCTGGCGCTGTAGATTGGACCGTCTCTCAATCACAGGGTTATAGAAGGTCACCTGCCAGGGAAGCAGAGGAGACTCTACAGGGCAGTTCACTTCCCTCCTGGACACATGCTTAGCCTTCTGCTCAAATAGACCATTCACACCCATTCAGCAAACTAGGAGTCACATATGCAGGCAGACTCCAGACTGAGTTATACTATCTACTCCCCTCAGGTGCTATGTTTAAAAAAAAATAAAAAAAATAAAGTGAGAAGTATCCATTAACATGAAGTAAAGAGATCTGACAAAGGCAGAATGATTGGCTCATAACTAGGGCCCTATCAAATTCACAGCCATGAAAAACATGTCACAGACCATGAAATCTGGTCTTCTGTGTGCTTTTACCCTATACGATACAGATTTCACGGGGGAGACCAGCGTTTCTCAAATTGGGGGTCCTGACTCAAAAGGGAGTTGCAGGGGGTGGGGCCGCAAGGTTATTTTAGGGGGCTTGCGGTATTGCCACCCTTACTTCTGCACTGCTTTCAGAGCTGGGCGGCCGGAGACGGGCGGCTACTGACTGAGGGCCCAGCTCTGCAGGCAGCAGCGCAGAAGTAAAGGTGGCAATACCATACCAGACCATCCTTACTTCTATGTTGCCGCTGGTGGCAGCTCTGCCTTCAGAGCTGGGCTCCTGGCCAGCAGCCGCCGCTCTCCAGCTGCCCAACTCTGAAGGCAGTGCCACTGCCAGCAGCCACACAGAAGTAAGGGGAGCAGTACTGCTAGGGTAGGGTAGGGTAGAAGTAAGGGTAGCAGACCCCCCCCCCCAAAACTCCTTTTTGGGTCAAGACCACTACAATTACAACACTGTGAAATTTGAGATTTAAATAGCTGAAATCATTAAATTTACTATTTTAAAAATCCTATGACCGTAAAATTGAGCAAAATGGACCGTGAATTTGGTGGGACCCTACTTATAACATTTCTAAGGTGTCTTCCATCCCAATTGAGGCCAGTGTACTTTTCAAATTATATACATAAAGCACTGCTGAAATGCAGCTACCTCTGAAGTGGGAAGCAGCAGCCAGTCACTTCAACACAAGAGTGACAAGAGGGGAAATTTTGGCTAAGGAGACTGGGTCAGACGCCAATTTAGGAAAGATGCCTTCGGATCTTTTGTCTCCTGCAAAGGAGACAGGACTGTGTTTTTTAAGGATTACCTGGAAGATCTTGTAACAAATTGAGTGCCATGCACTTTGGGCTTGTCCACACTGGCAATTTACAGAGCTGCAACTTTCTGAGTCAGGGGTGTGAAAAGACAGCCCCCCTATGTGCAGCAAGTTTCAGCGCTGTAAAGTGCCAGTGTAGACAGGGCACCAGCACTGGGAGCCACACTCCTAGGCTGGTAGTTACGTCCCTTGTGAAGGTGAGTTTTTTAGAGCACTGGGAGAGCTCTCTGCCAGCAAAGCTCTGCCACAGCAGTACTTTAGCATTGCCAGTGTAGACTAGCCCTTTATTATCTCAAAAGATGAAAGGGTAAGCCCAACCTGATAGGATTTGATCCTGTGGTTCCAGACAGTCTGGGTAATTCAAACCTAACCATTAAGCCACCCTCTTTAACATAAAGTGTTGCTGATGACTCCTAACAAAAGCAAGTCAAAGACTATGTTTTTTATGTAGTGACCAGGTAATTACAGTGGGGCCCTTTAAGGGTCACTCCTGGCGATAAACAAACTCATCTTTTTAAAGTATTTCTTTCCTTGTTTCCAGTTGGTGCTTTAGTCTTCAACCATCTGAGTGTAGACTGTATCACCCACAAAGAACACTTCTTACGATGGGTAATAATCAATGATTGTTGTTTTTTAATCAGATTTTTATTTTAAATCAATTTTTTAAATTTAAATTAAATAAGCATTTTTCTAAATAAACCTATTTAGAATGACATTTTAAATTACGGCAATCTATGTTAAGGCTTAAGTTTACTATAATTTATTAAATTAATTTAAATTAAATAAAAACATATAATATTATGAAGTAAATGTTTGCTGCCAAGTTTTAAAGTTATATCACTGAACTGGTGAAAGTCACTGGCTAAGTACCTCTCACCAGTGTTTGTTGATGTGCTAAACCAGCTTTTTCAGCAGATGCAGAAAGAATATATTTTATTTCAGTTTACTCAACTAGTTCAGTTTAATGGACTAGTTCATTCTAAGTTAAGAGATCAATGGGAACTGAAAGTGCTGGAAACCTTGTTTTCTTCTTTCAATCTATGGGCTTGTCTACATCAGAAAGTTGCAGCGCTGGTGAGGGAGTTACAGCGCTGCAACTTTGAAGGTGTACACATCTGCAGGGCACCACCAGCGCTGCAACTCCCTGTTTGCAGCGCTGGCCGTACTCCCGTTTTGTCTCGGGTGTAGAGGATCCAGCGCTGGTGATCCAGCGCTGGTAATCCAATGTAGACAGTTACCAGCGCTTTTCTTGACCTCCGTGGAAGGAGGAAGCCTCTGGTAATCAAGCTGGTTTCCTTTCCCGGTTTGCTCTCTCGGTCCCGGAGCCAGCCAGCAAACCGCAGGGAAGGAGACCTGCTTGCTCGGGGTTCCGGGACCGAGAGAGCAAACCGGGAAAGGAGACCAGCTTCGCCGCGGTTTGCTCTCGCGTTCCCGGAGCCACCCAGCAAACCGCAGGGAAGGAGACCTGCTTGCTCGGGGTTCCGGGACCGAGAGAGCAAACCGGGGAAGGAGACCAGCTTCGCCGCGGTTTGCTCTCTCGGTCCCGGAGCCAGCCAGCAAACCGCAGGGAAGGAGACCTGCTTGCTCGGGGTTCCGGGACCGAGAGAGCAAACCGGGAAAGGAAACCAGCTTCGCCGCGGTTTGCTCTCTCGGTCCCGGAACCCCGAGCAAGCAGGTCTCCTTCCCTGCGGTTTGCTGGGTGGCTCCGGGAACGCGAGAGCAAACCGCGGCGTTCCCGGTTTGCTCTCTCGGTCCCGGAACCCCGAGCAAGCAGGTCTCCTTCCCTGCGGTTTGCTGGGTGGCTCCGGGACCGAGAGAGCAAACCGCGGCGTTCCCGGTTTGCTCTCTCGGTCCCGGAACCCCGAGCAAGCAGGTCTCCTTCCCTGCGGTTTGCTGGGTGGCTCCGGGAACGCGAGAGCAAACCGCGGCGTTCCCGGTTTGCTCTCTCGGTCCCGGAACCCCGAGCAAGCAGGTCTCCTTCCCTGCGGTTTGCTGGCTGGCTCCGGGACCGAGAGAGCAAACCGCGGCGTTCCCGGTTTGCTCTCTCGGTCCCGGAACCCCGAGCAAGCAGGTCTCCTTCCCTGCGGTTTGCTGGGTGGCTCCGGGACCGAGAGAGCAAACCGCGGGGAAGCTGGTTTCCTTTCCCGGTTTGCTCTCTCGTCCCGGAACCCCCCTTGAAGCCGCCCAACAGCGCTGCAGTGTGGCCACATCTAACACCACTTGCAGCGCTGGTTGCTGTAAGTGTGGCCACTCTGCAGCGCTGGCCCTATACAGCTGTACTAATACAGCTGTAACAACCAGCGCTGCAAAATTTTAGATGTAGACATGGCCTATGAATCAAAATTAGGTGCAGGAAGATGAAATCAATACCTTCTGAAATCCTGAAGGACATGGTGACAAGAAACAATTAGTTCAATTTATTAATTACAGATAATACTTTATTTGTTTAATAAATCAGTTAGTTTTAAATGCAAAACATGTTTTGATTAACTTTTTCATTAACTTTGTTTAAATGTATCCAGCATATTTAAGGTAGTTTTATTTAATAATTTTTAAATGCTGTTTTGTGCATTTTTTATTTTATTTGAATTTCCATCTACATAGACCTTGACACAAACACAGGTAAAAAAAAAGATCATTTAGTAAACAACAAATGCATCATTCACCATTCCCTAAAACAATACAAAAAATAAAAATTAAGAATCTGAATAAATGAAAGTTAAGCTATATAATTGTTTAAATAAATGTGTGTATAACATATCCTCCCTGTTCACTCCTTTCATTCTCAGACAAGCACCTATTTCCAGGGTAGACACCACACTCTAAACAGGGCAAATGGAAACTATTTGAATTACAAGTGGTAACCATCCCTCCTCCTCTCCCCACTAGAGGACAAGCAGATTACTTTTGAGGTATAAAGACAACACATTGAGTGAGGATGGGAGTGTATTTAGCTGTTAGAATAGAGAAATGGGAGTCAAGACTCCTGGGTTCTAGTCCCAGCTCCCCCACTGACTCCTGTGTGACTTTGGGTAAGTTACTTCACCTATCCATGTCTCAGTTTACCCATTTGTCTGCAACCTTCTCAACGCAAGGAGAGTCAAACCCAACAGAATTACCTATCACTTCAGTGAAAACCTCTGGAGCAGTGACTCTTATGGATGAAAAAGGTAAAATTTAGTGCCTTTACCTCTGCAAAAAGCATCCCTTGAGGTTCAAGAGAGAGGCACATCCCATGGCGTTCATTATCGAGAAAGTCATCCAAGCGCAAGAACTTCACTGCACACAGCTCTCTCCAGTCATGCCAATAAACTGCAATCTCCAGCTCCCGGGACTGAAAGAAGAGAAGCAGAGAGCTTGGTAATGGACAAGGCCAATGACCTGGCACACACACATTCCCATAACCTACACACTCTGAACTCCACCTTTTCCTGCCCTGTAGAAATTCCATGCAGCTAAACGATGCAGTGTATAAGAGACCTGCTCCAAGGAAGAGGTGATAGTTCCTCATTCCTACTGCTTCCCACCTCTTTGGTCTTTTCAGACCTTCAGAAGCTACAACTTTCTTTAAAAAGATTGCTCATTTCATGACTATGCTCCTACATAAGACTGAACCTCATCCTAAATATCCTGAAGTGAGCTATACTGCAGGTAAAAGATGGCGTAGGGCCGCTCAAATGGAGACAGAAGAGGGACATCAAATGCTCAGATGGAAGCTATACCAGAGGAAACCTGTACTTACAGTAGATTTAAGAATGGGGAGAAGGCTACATTATCAGTCCCAGTAAAGAGATGGATCAAAAATGGAATGACAAGTATATCACCAAATCCACAGAAATAATTCAAATAAAGTTAAAGATCAAAAAAGGGACACAACACAGGGGTTCTGAGTACAAGACTGAAGAGATCCTGGAATTCCTATCATCCTACAGAAATAAAGTCTTACCCGATCCAGCTCAATTACAAAGCTTTGGTCCCAAGCCTGGTTATTAACTGGGCCCCAGTTTGTCTGACCAACCACTTTATTGTCCACTTTGAGCACAGCGAGCACCTCATCTGGACAAGGGAGAAAGTGTAGATTACAATCTTTTATATTGTCATAAATTGGAATATACTTCTTGCTGGAGATAGCCACACAATCTAATGAGAATTCCAGCATAGGAGATCACTAAGGGGGGCAGGAGACCAAATGATTCAGCCTCTTCCCCTGTTTCAGGAACCAAGTTTCCAGGTTTCCTCTCACTGTACTCACACCATAATGAAAGGTGGCAGGCACATTAGAAGACACCATCACTGATGCAACAGGGAATATCATACTCACTACACAGCTCCTCATTCCGCAAGTGCTTTGCTGCAGTACTGCGGCCATGAATACTCATCCCAGCTCGTGCTCTGGTCAGGGATTTCATATCACTTGGGCTCCCATGATTGGGAGATGAACCAAACACTCGGGAACGTCCTGGAACTTTTTCCAACAAATCTTGACACCCCATCAGTCTCACTTCTAATGAACCTGAGGAATTTCACCGAAGAGTGTTATTCTCAAGAAAAGTGAAATTATTCTAGTCAGTCCACATAGGAAGTCAGAAACTTTAGATTTATGCTGTCTAGGTATCTTACACTTTTAAACCAGCCTTCAGTAGGTATTAACGTCATTACAACCTGACAGCTTTTTGGTGGCCTACATGAAACAAATTGAGGACTTGATCCAGTTCCTAATGAAACAAGTGTCCACCTCACAAAAACCACCAGTCATGACATGGGTATATAGGGAAGAAATATTCCCCATGCCCCGCAGCCTCAGGTACCTGTAAGAGCTGTGGGTTTGATCAGTGAAGTGAAGGGCTGGATGCTGACATGCTGAGCTCCCAGAGAGGAAGCATTCACTAGCTCCTGCTTGATGAGTGCCCGTTTTGGGTGATCAGAAGAAAGCTCGTTAAGCTGCTGCTCCAGGGACAAGCGCAGCAGATCAATCTTCTGAGATGATTCTTGCAAACGACCCTGAGCCTGGTAACAAGGAGCAGAGAAAAAGCTAGTACAGGCTTTGAATGAATAGCCACTGCCATGATCTTGGTACTATTAACACTTCACAAGCAACCCAACTTCCTATCCTCAAAGGTCAGGCACCATCCTGCTCATGAAGGACAAGAAGGGACTATTAACACCTCTCATTCATCTCAAGTCACTGCTGCTCAGGATCAGGAGGATTTTGCCCTGAATAAGCACTCTCCACAGTATTTCCGACTTGAAGAACAGACTAGGATCAAAAATCCAAAACTGGTTTCTTACATGCCAGTGCACTACAAGCAGCCACCAATTTGGACTCCTAGAGATTTCAAATTAAAAATGACTGGTATAATGAATGCCCAAGTTGAATAATTACTATAACTAACACTTTACACTTATATAGAGCCTTTCATCTGAGGCCTTCAAAGCTCTTTACAAACATGAACTATAGCTCACAAAAGCCCTGTGGGGTAAGTATTATCCTCATTGTACAGATGAGTAAGCGGAGGCACAAACAGGATAAGTGACTTGCCAAAAGTTACATAGCAAATGAGTGAATTTTTTTATTCATATTTTCCTGTTCTGACCATTAGAAAAATGAAAGATTGTTGTTTAATTTACTATAATTTCATTTTTTTCTGTCCTAGCTTTATGATGTAAGTCAGTTGACAAGTTCTGGAAATGTAATGTCTCTCACAAGAACAGCATATGATGGGGGAGCTTTATATGTGGCTTTTTAAAAAACAAACAGTCATTGCATATTACAGGCAATGAATCAGATGGCAATGACAACCATACGATCTCTCAAACAGCCAGTAACAGCAGTTATACAAGGGAATTATCGCCTTCTACCGTTACAGTTGCAGGGAGTAGCAGCTGCCGCAACATCACTATGAGCAGGGACTGCAGTATTATGGCAGTGCTGGGGGACTTAGACCAGTGTTAAGGGACTTGGCAGTAGGGAGCCACCATGTCATTGCTGAGAACAAGGCTAGGGCACTAATGGGCAACAGCTGTAATACTGTTTTTCCTCTGACAAAAAGGTTACTATCCAGCATACAGAAAGTCACCACAATGCTTCAAGTAGCAATACTGCAATGGTGCTTACTTCAGCCAACACTTTGCGATCTTGCACCCGCCTGTCTCCTAGGATCTTCACCACATTTTTTGCCCCCTCAGCCACGGCAGCTTCAATGCATAGATGATGTCGCAGTTCCTCGATGCGTAGCTCCAGGAGACTGATGGTGGCCCCCACCTTCACTGGTAAGGTTGGAGATAAATATAACAATCAGACAAGCAAGTGGCCTAGCATCTCAGGCATTGGGGCTTCATAATTCAGCAACATCTTCTCCAAGAGATGTCAGATATCCAAAGCATCTTACCTGCTGGATCCACTGCATACTCTATTCCACCTGCCGACTGAGATACTTTCACAATCTGCATCCGAATCAGCTCAATCTTCGTCTTGCTGTCCTGGAGCATTTGCTGAGCTGCTGCCAGCAGCTTCCGGTCCTGGCAAGACAGATTACAGATGGCTAGGGATGTCCATACAGGAGAGAACTGGATTTTAATGATGTATTAGACTAGGATAAAGATGGGGCACCACAACATACAAGGCCTTAAAAGGGGTCCCAGAAAGTCATAAAATTTCACAAAATGCCCAGTTGTGCAAAAAGATGCATAAGCAACAGGGATGATGATTTCCAACCATGGTAGAATACAGATGAGGGAGCTGTGATATGCTGCGACACCTATGAAAGATGTGACGAGTTTGCTAGGTAACAGTGTCCTGCATTGTGGGTACAGTCAACTAAGAGTTTATTCTGATGTTGCAGTGATTCGATATTGCACTTCACTAGTCACTTGTGCTGGCAGAGTTGTATGAGTGGAGGTGTGGAATAAACAAAAATGTCTAAGTTCTTTATCTTGCTCACATAGTTAAATGAAGCTTCTTAATTAAACTATTTTTTATTCTCCTCCAGAATATTAAATATGATTATGCCAAACACAACAAACATGATGAATAAGAAAGCAGTAAATTCCCAAAAAGCTCTTTCTTAAATAACTCATACACCAAGATACCATTTACTTTGCTCCATCTCTTTTGGTCTCTTTTGAAATAAACAGTATTGCACAAACTTGGTACATCATATCAGAAACTTGATAATGTGGGATAGTGTCACACATTAAGGGTCATATTCCAAAGCATTTTATTTTCTTACTTTTGGTCAGGTATTTTGGCTCCTCTCCCTATACTGCACCTCCCAAAGCCTGGACTGACTTTTCTGGAGGCAGCACTCCATGTCTGTGACTGACAAGATTTACCACTTCTGAGATTTTTTTTAAATCTGTTTCTAAACTAGTGGCACTACCACCAGTGTTAGATGCTGGTCGCCATTCTAATGTCTAATATTAGTAACTAATATCAGAGAACAGAAGCATAATCAGTATCTGAAGTTTAGGAACATAAATTACCATACTGGATCAGACCCCTGGTCTATCTAGTCCAGAGTCCTGTCTGTAACAATGATCAGCAACAGATGCTTCAATGGGAGGTACAAGTGACCCCACATTAGGCAGACTGATTTGAATTGTACTAAATTATTGCCTCGATGACATCCTGTCACAATGAGACCAACACAACCAGCATTCATAACACTGTTCCCCCATGGGATAGTACACCGTGCTGTCACAGGGCTGTGCATCAGCTCATGAACACACAGATGGGCTCAGCCATGCAACCTAGAACAACTCTGACTTAAAGTGTCTCCCTGTCACACCGAGATCTGGAATAAAGATTTGTGCATGTTTGCACTTTTAACAGAAATCTTGTTCCAAGGTGGCATGCTCCCTGCTTATTTCTACTCAGCAATGCTTACCTTTGGCGTTGCATTTGAATACATCTGGATCATGTTCTCCGCTCCCTGTTTCACTTTCATCTCAATGTGCAGCTGCTTTTTCAGAGCCTCTATCCTCCTTGCCACTGGGTTTGGGTTCCTTTCCCAGAGACAAGGGTCCGGGGACATGGAACCATCTGTGCAACAACATAGTGAATTCCATAACCCTCCTTCTCATGGTTCCTTCAGAGGGTAATAGATGGGATGAGGAGGAGAATGTATAAATGAGGTTTTCATCTTAAAAGACACGTACACTATATGGCCTCAACTGAAGGACAAATTCTCCTAGCTGTTGTGTACCCTAGCCTACTAATGACCCAATATGAGAACTGCTGGCTTCTTAGGATCAGGCCCTGAGAATACCAACAACCTCCAATCTCACATTCATCCCTCTGTCAGGAACTTGCATGTTGGATTCTACCCCAAAGCCCCTATTTTCTCTCCCAAGCTCTGTAAGTCTGCCTAGATGAATCTCAGGAGGCAATCCTATGTCCAACATATGCAATCAGTCTTTTGCCTTTTCTGATTTATGTTATCACCTCCTTCCATCTCAATTAGTGTCAATCACAACTTTCCAAACTTCAATACTTCTACATTGTTCATCTCACCTGGACATAAGCAGGAACCAGTTGAGATTCCTCTCCTAGATAGATGAGATTTTTCCTTCCCATCATACTAGCCCCCCAATAGATTAAAAAAAATTAAAACATTGGCTATAATGAGGCTTACTACTGAAGCTATCATGCCCAACAATTATGTCCCAAGACCTACCTGTTTTGCTCTCCCTTTTCTTGGTTACTACAATCCGGGCATTAAGCTCCTGGAGATCCCAGTGCAGCTGCTCCAGTTTCCGATTGGAAGATTTCAGGACATGCTCTACATGCACCAGATTCTTTTTGTCTGTTGTCACCTTGCGCAGATTTTCTGCCCCCTCTTTGATCTTCAGTTCCTTCTGGATAGCTCGACGAATTACTTCCTTCTCATCCTCCAATTTCTGCTGGAACCCTGGATCCATAAGGTTCACTCCATTGTTCATTTGCAGGAGGTAGATGCCCTAAAACCAGTACCAAAGGGGAGAGAGTTGGAGATATTATGTGATAGCAAAACAGTGAGTGTGTAACACATCAATAGCATTCTGCCACTTCATCTCAACTACAGATGGTCTCAGAACAAAACCTTGATTCCAATCACCAACAAATTTTGAGGAAGATCAGATCTAAATTTTAACTTTGCAATTTGGGGCCCATCTTTGAACTTAATATACCCCAACTTCGAATTAATGCACAAATGAGATGAGTCCTCACAAAGGTTGCCTTCTTGTTATTTAATGTCTATTTATATTTGTGTGTCTTGAATAAGTACCAAAGGGAAGCTGTAATTTGTCCTCATCGTGATCACAATGCTGAGTTACATTGGCATTATATAACAGGTGCAGATCTTTATTTTAATATGGCTTGAGCTGCCAGTTGCCCAAAGCTACATGCCAGCTGGAACTTTTTGGAGGTATAACAGCCGAACACTAACTTTCAGTGAATGCATGACCAAGTCTTCATCATTGAGGAAGACAAATAAATTAATCCATACATCTGTTTGTAAATTAATGAATCAAAAAGTCAGCTGTACAAACTATACCAGAAAAGGCAGACAGTCTGTAGTCCCAACCCCCATCCTAGCTGGGATTTGCAAGCAGTATGGCTTCTTTAAAATTTTGCTCACATTTAAATTGATCTGGCAACATTAAAGTCTGTTCTTAGCTTTGCTTTTTAAGTCAATTTTAAACAGATTTGTTTTGGTGAAAGGTGTACTGGTGATAGCTCTGGACTGACAGGCTCTGTTTACAGCCCTAAAACAGATACAGCTTAGATAGCACAGACTTTCCTCATGTTCCCCCATGAATAGGCTTTCTACCCAGGCAGGGGCAGCCAGAACTTGATATCCAGAGACCTGCTCCTGGCTTCATCCACTGCTGATGACATAGTAACCAGATCCACGCAGGAGGCTCTAGAAAAGCAGGGTTTTTAAAGGGCTCCATAGCAATTAAAGAAAAACATACATATATATATATACACACACATACATACACACATACATATGTATATATGTACACACGCACACATATATATACACATATATAATCAGTCTCGGGCTACATACATATATATATACACACACATACACATATATATGTGTGCGTGTGTGTATATATATATACATATGTATGTAGCCCAAGACTGATTGATTACTTACTATGATCCTCACTTTATATATACAAAATATACAAAATGAAGAACAGCAAAATAAAGTTCCTGCCACACTCAGTAAATTCCCCAGTCTCACAGAGTTGCTGTCAGAGCAGGAACAGAACCTAGGAGTCCTGTTTCCCTGTCTAAGGCCATGTCTACATCTAAAATTTTGCAGCGCTGGTTGTTACAGCTGTATTAGTACAGCTGTATAGGGCCAGCGCTGCAGAGTGGCCACACTTACAGCAACCAGCGCTGCAAGTGGTGTTAGATGTGGCCACACTGCAGCGCTGTTGGGCGGCTTCAAGGGGGGTTCCGGGAACGCGAGAGCAAACCGGGAAAGGAGACCCGCTCCGCCGCGGTTTGCTCTCGCGTTCCCGGAGCCACCCAGCAACCCACAGGGATGGAGACCTGCTTGCTCGGGGCTCCGGGAACGAGAGAGCAAACCGGGAAAGGAGACCCGCTTCGCCGCGGTTTGCTCTCGCGTTCCCGGAGCCACCCAGCAAACCGCAGGGAAGGAGACCTGCTTGCTCGGGGCTCCGGGAACGAGAGAGCAAACCGGGAAAGGAGACCCGCTCCGCCGCGGTTTGCTCTCGCGTTCCCGGAGCCACCCAGCAAACCGCAGGGAAGGAGACCTGCTTGCTCGGGGTTCCGGGAACTAGAGAGCAAACCGGGAAAGGAGACCCGCTTCGCCGCGGTTTGCTCTCGCGTTCCCGGAGCCACCCAGCAAACCGCAGGGAAGGAGACCTGCTTGCTCGGGGCTCCGGGAACTAGAGAGCAAACCGGGAAAGGAGACCCGCTCCGCCGCGGTTTGCTCTCGCGTTCCCGGAGCCACCCAGCAAACCGCAGGGAAGGAGACCTGCTTGCTCGGGGTTCCGGGAACGAGAGAGCAAATCGGGGAAGGAGACCAGCTTGATTACCAGAGGCTTCCTCCTTCCACGGAGGTCAAGAAAAGCGCTGGTAAGTGTCTACATTGTATTACCAGCGCTGGATCACCAGCGCTGGATCCTCTACACCCGAGACAAAACGGGAGTACGGCCAGCGCTGCAAACAGGGAGTTGCAGCGCTGGTGATGCCCTGCAGATGTGTACACCTTCAAAGTTGCAGCGCTGTAACTCCCTCACCAGCGCTGCAACTTTCTGATGTAGACAAGCCCATATTCTTTAATATTAGACCATACATATACCGTAGTAACAAACTATATCAGGATTTGCATTATCAGGTCACTGGTGCACATCACAGGTGGTTAAGACTTTACAAAGCACCCAAAGTACGTGCCAACAGCTCAGAAAAAAATAATTCTTGAGTCACTGTAATGCCGTTATTGTGTTGCACACAGGACCGGCGCTAGGGTTTCTCGCACCCTAGGCGCACGGCCATTTCGCTGCTCCCCGCGCTGATCCCATGGCTCCGGTGGAGCTGCAGCAGTCATTCCTGTGGAGGGTCCGTTGGTCCATGGCTCCAGTGGAGTTGCCGCAGGCATGCCTGCGGGCGGTCCACCGGAGCTGCGCGAGCAGCCGACCGTCCGCAGGTATGACTGCAGCAGCTCCACCGGAGCCGCGGACAAGCAAACCGTCCGCAGGCGTGCCTGCAGCAGGGCAACCGGAGCCGCCTGCTGCCCCCCCCCGGCAAAATGCCGCCCCCCAAATAATCCTGGCGCCCTAGGCGACTGCCTAAGGCCTTGGCTACACTGGCACTTTACAGCGCTGCAACTTTTGCGCTCAGGGGGAAGAAAAAACACACCCCTGAGCGCTGCAAGATACAGCGCTGTAAAGCCTCAGTGTAATCAGTGCCACAGCGCTGGGAGCGCGGCTCCCAGTGCTGCAAGCTACACCCGTAAAGGATGTGGTTTACGTGCAGCGCTGGGAGAGCTCTCTCCCAGCGCTGGCGCTCCGACCACACTCACACTTCAAGCGATGCCGCGGCAGCGCTTTGAAATTTCAAGGGTAGCCATACCCTAAGTCGCCTAAATGCTAGCGCCGGCCATGGTTGCACATCACACAGCTTGTCTTATAAGCAGGCTCTCCATATTTCTTCACTAATCAGGTGTTGCTTACATTTCAGTTTAATAGCAAAACGAGAGAGAGAGAGAACAAATTATATTTTTACTAGTGTCTTAAGCCAATGTCAGGTCCACTACAGACTCGACAACTAAAAAAGGAGACTTTAGGACTGGTAAGGAAACAAAGTGGCTCAGGTTTTACATCCTGACTCCAGGAAGTTCTCGCCCAATTAGTAAGGCCAGGAATCTAGCCAAATTCCTGAAAAAAATAAAATAAAAGGTTTCATCAAGAGGAACTTGAATCATGGAGCCCTTGAGTCACTCAGTCAGACTGTTCCAATTCTAGGTCAGGAAATCAGAAAGTCTTTTGTCCGGTGTGTAGTAAGTTACTAAAAGGAGTTTGATTTTTTTTAAATTACACTTTAAACAAATATTAGGAAAAAGTGTGCCTATTTCTCAAACCATATGGACAGGTATATGCAACACACCTATCTGATCCTACTCGCACATTTGTACTGACAAACTTATAGTATAGCTGCTCAGTGTGAGCTTAGTGCTGGCAAAAGATACTGGACTGGAGTGAGCTGGAAACTGACATCCTTCATTTATCCACAGAATGGATACAATGTGGGTAGTGTCAGGGCAAGTCTCCTCCACTCTACACCCTGCCAAACACATAGCTGAAAGTCAACCATCTGCCTTGTCCATTTTCTAAATATATTTAGAACACATATACCCTAGGGCATTGTGATTTTGACAGGCTCTTTTTACCCCCTGTGGGCCAGAAGATCTCAGTGTTAACCATGATTGCACTAGGGCAGTGGTTCTCAACCAGAAGCATGGGGCCCTCTGCAGGGCAACGAGCAGGTTTCAGGGAGTCTAACAAAATAAACAAGGGCAGAAAGCCAAAGCTCAAGCCCCGCCACGCGGGGCTGAAGCCACAGCCTGAGCAACAGGCAGTTGCCCTGCTTGCTATCCCCTAATGCTGATCCTGGCTTTTAAGCTACTGGATATGCAGAAAAACAGTTGTGGCACAGGGCGGGGAGGGAGGGAGGACAAGGAATTTTTATAGCATGTTGGGGGCCCCAGAAAGAAAAAGGTTGAGAACCACTGCACTAGGGGACATAGAATACTATTCAATCAACACAGAAAAGGGTAGGACAGCAGAATTTGAATTTGGGGCTGATACATTTTTATGATCATTTTGCAAAGCTCGTTTAGGACTGCTGGGTGGGGTGTCAAGAAGCTGACACTGCCCATGCTGCAGCTGTTCTGTGGATCCCAGCGAAGGTTAGTCTCCTAGGCTGTTAAACCCTGAACCTGCAATGAGGTCCAACAGCACAGGACTCACCGCAGAGCTGGGACCAGAGGGTTTGTCTACAGAGACATTGCACTGGTTTAACTGAAATCACTTTAAACATCAATTCAGCTACATCAGTGCAAACCCCTGCATAGACACTCATATCAATTCAGCATTCACTAGATGCAAGCTAAACCAACGGAAGGTTTAAACTGATATAGAAAGTCTTCACACAAAGATGCACCTTTTTAACTAAAGGAATTTAAAACCATACCTTTAGTTAAACTGGTGCAACTCTGTGTTTAGACCAAGCCTGAGTCTGGCAGCTTTCACCTACACTAAATTTATTTAAAAAAGTGAAAAGTACAGCACCCAGTTTGTGATAAATCAACTTCTAGCACTTTTGGATCTGGTCCCCTTTGCTGCTCTGAATTATGCAGACATTATCCCTCCCCTCACAAAAATACAAAATCAGAGAGAAGGAAAGACCTATTTATTACATCAGGTACTCCCTTGTCCCAGGGACTGTTTCAGAAATATCTACATAAATTGTTCTAGGTTTGTCATATTTGACACCATTGTGTTTGTGGAAGAAAGGGCATTTGAATGATACTCAGTTCAACCCATTTCCAACAACATATAAACATTTCCACCAACCTGAAGACCTGGAGCCATGGGGGACAGTGAGTGGGTGACATTATGATTCTGGTGATTTTTAAAAATCAAATTAAATCTCTCTGACCTTTCTGTCACTAACTTGCCCACAGAATGAGATTGTAATATATTATGCTCCAAGATTAGATTTTTACAGATTCATTTATAAAATGTCCCAAGTTATGGGGCACACACACCACTTCGCATAGGAGAGCATTCCACAAACTAATGCATTCCACTACCAGAAAACATTTCCTGTTATTCACCTTACATTTTCCCTTTCTCCATCTCAGCCCACTTCTCCTGGTTATAATAAACCCTTTTGCCATCCTAAATAACTAAACCATATCCTTAAAATTCACACACTTGCGTTCCTCCCTTAGTCACCTTCTAGCAAACTTAGACCATATTTGTGACGTTCTTTTGGGGGCAGAGAACATTTTTTCATTGTGTACGTGCATGGTGTCTAGCACAAAGAAACCCTGATCTCCAACTGGGCTTTTAGACACTACCCCAGTAATCATCACCAGTGCAGGATAACTCCATTATTCAGAGCCAACCATACCTGTTCCGAGAATCACAGGGTCTACTCTGATGAGAGGAATCTGCCCCCATATATACTGGGATGAGCAGAAAGAGGGCTGTATGCAATAGATCAGGATGAGGGTCTCAGGGTAAGGGAACTGGGGACTCCTAAGGAGTCCAGTTTCTCAAGCAAGCCAGGTGAACACTCTAGCCCCTGAGTGGATGTAGGGGCGGAAGGCAAGGTGAGTTCTGGGGGGAAGAAGGCCATCCTGGGGAGTGGGGACCAGAGAAAGGCCCCCAAGAAAGAAGAATTTGGAGGCAACAATGGGAAAGAAATGGGGTAGACACTAACTGATTTTTCCAGAGGCCAATTTTTCTCTGTCTTCCAAACTACTGTTCCTCTCCTAATGTGAAGTCTCCCTATCGTCCCCCCGTGTCTCCCTCACTCCCCTCAGGCTCTCCCCCCAGCCCACCGGGCTCTCCCCCTTCCCCCCCTCCAAATCCCCTCAGGCTCTCCCCCTACCCGCGGGAGTCTCCTCCTCCCCGCCCCCCCAAATCCCCTCAGGTTCTCCCCCCGCCCGCCGGGCTCTCCTCCTCCTCCGCCCCCCAAATCCCCTCAGGCTCTCCCCCCACCCGCGGGACTCTCCTCCTCCCCGTCCCCCCCCAAATCCCCTCAGGTTCTCCCTCCGCCCGCCGGGCTCTCCTCCTCCTCCGCCCCCCACTCCCCTCAAGTTCTCCCCCCGCCCGCCGGACTCTCCTTCTTCCCCGCCCCCCAAATCCCCTCAGGTTCTCCCCCCGCCCGCCGGGCTCTCCTCCTCCTCCGCCCCCCAAATCCCCTCAGGTTCTCCCCCCGCCCGCCGGGCTCTCCTCCTTCCCCGCCCCCCAAATCCCCTCAGGTTCTCCCCCCACCCGCCGGGCTCTCCTCCTCCTCCGCCCCTCAAATCCCCTCAGGTTCTCCCCCCGCCCGCCGGGCTCTCCTCCTCCTCCGCCCCCCACTCCCCTCAAGTTCTCCCCCCGCCCGCCGGGCTCTCCTCCTTTCCCGCCCCCCAAATCCCCTCAGGTTCTCCCCCCGCCCGCCGGGCTCTCCTCCTTCCCCGCCCCCCAAATCCCCTCAGGTTCTCCCCCCGCCCGCCGGGCTCTCCTCCTCCTCCGCCCCCCACTCCCCTCAAGTTCTCCCCCCGCCCGCCGGGCTCTCCTCCTCCTCCGCCCCCCAAATCCCCTCAGGTTCTCCCCCCGCCCGCCGGGCTCTCCAACTCCTCCGCCCCCCAAATCCCCTCAGGTTCTCCCCCCGCCCGCCGGGTTCTCCTCCTTCCCCGCCCCCCAAATCCCCTCAGGTTCTCCCCCCGCCCGCCGGACTCTCCTCCTCCTCCGCCCCCCAAATCCCCTCAGGTTCTCCCCCCGTCCGCCGGACTCTCCTCCTCCTCCGCCCCCCACTCCCCTCAAGTTCTCCCCCCGCCCGCCGGGCTCTCCTCCTTCCCCGCCCCCCAAATCCCCTCAGGTTCTCCCCCCGCCCGCCGGACTCTCCTCCTTCCCCGCCCCCCAAATCCCCTCAGGTTCTCCCCCCGCCCGCCGGACTCTCCTCCTTCCCCGCCCCCCAAATCCCCTCAGGTTCTCCCCCCGCCCGCCGGACTCTCCTCCTTCCCCGCCCCCCAAATCCCCTCAGGTTCTCCCCCGCCCGCCGGGCTCTCCTCCTCCTCCGCCCCAGAAAGACTCATCCCAATCCCCAGCGCGGGACTCTCGGCTCCGGAACAGCCTCGTCTCCTGCACCCCCTGCGGATCTCCGCTCAGACAAGTCTCTCCCGCTCACCTGCGGCGGTTCCCCAGCCGCCATGACTCCTCTTCTCACGCAGCCCCCGATCTTCCTACCCCAGCGCCGCCGCTCACAACCGGCACTTTTCAAACTTCAACCTTAACCTCGGCAGGGAAGCGCCGTTGGGGAGCCTGGAGCCGGCGCCCCCTGGCGGCACTGAGGCCTGCAGCGCCACCTGCCGGAATGCAGGGCGGCCCCCTGAGACTGAGGGATCCAGCGCCCCCAGCCGGTGAGATCTGGTTTCCCCTGCCCGCCAGAAGGGGACCAGCACCCTTTGCTGTGACGCCGGGATCTCTGGACGCAACAACTGGGTGCCCGTCGCCAGGGATTCAGAGATCTGGTCCCACCTGCTGGAGCCAATGTACCTCACCTGACACTGATCCGGAGATCTAATGCTACTTTCTGGGGAATCCAGCAACCCTGTGCCACTTTCTCTCGATCCAGGAATCCAGACAACACCTGACAGGATGAGTAAATCCAGCAGTGTCTGCTAAGGGTTCAGAGATCCAAGAGGGAAGGAGTCAGTAATTACATAGGGAAGAGGCTCTAAGGTACCTGCTAAATGTTAACACATTACATTGACTTTTGTTGTTAATAGCATAATAAACTAGACAATACGTGTTTGTCACAATGCTCTTATGGATAGAAACGGAGTTGATTTACTGCAGTCCTAGACCCTACGTTACAAACATTTAAAGGAGATTCTCCTTCAGTTCAAGTGGTAGAGCCTTGTGCTTAAAGATCTCTTCCTGCTGCCAGCCACATGTAATGCTGTTTGTTATTCCATTCAACAGGTTATTTCTGTCTTAAGTGATACACAACTTTCCACAACTTAACAGCTGGAATATGGGCTACACAATTAGAGGATATTTTCAGTTAATAATAGTCCCACTTTTACATATTTTTAAAGCGTGTACAAAACCTGATATAAACATATTTTTCCATTAATTTTTTATTAAATTAAATTTATTTATTTTTATTTAAGCATTCCCCTGCAGGATTTGCAGCCTGAATATTACAGTATGAGAACTAGCAAATTAAACTGACCAGAACAAGAAGTATAAACGAAGTCTAGTTTTTGTTCCAAACTGAATTAAATTACAAAAGCAAACAATTATAGATTTGTGCTAACCCTTATTAATCTGTTGATTTATTAGTAACAGAGGTACAGTATTTGTTGTTTGTTTTGTACTGTATGATTCTACACTAAACTGTGTCCATTTAAAAGATTGGAAAGTTAAAAAGTCAAGTAATTGGATTTTCAGATTCAGCCTCAGTCTGGGGAGAGGATAAGGTTTGTTTTCCTGGTCCTCCAGCTTGCGGAAAGCACTGTGCTCAATGCCTCTGTCTTTACAGGATCTTTCCCTTCTCTCCTTTCAGGTCTCGGATTCTCCGCAGGTGGAACAGCCAGTGTTTAATAATAATAATAATAATAATAATTGAGAAGCAGGTTTAATCATGTTGGAGAACTGGACCACTGAATAAGGACCAATCAGCTGAATAGCCTATCAGTCCTAAGGAAGGGTGGCTTGTTAGCTATTCACTTTCAGGATTTGTGCATGTATGAGCTTGGAGGAGGAGGATGCATGCATTGGCTTTGCTATCAGCCCTCTGCCTCTTTGCCTCTCCTGTGGTTGCTTCAAGGAGGTTTGTAGCCACCAAGTGCCCCAAGATGAGCATCAAAGCACAACCCACCAGCATGATCCTGAGGACCAGGAGGAGGAGTCGGAGAAAGGAATTATTTCTCTGTGAGTCCTGCAGATTCAAGGTTGCTGGAGTTTGGGACCTGAAGTTTCTCCCCAGACACCATTCCCTGTCAGGAACATGATGGTCACTGTTGGGAAATGCAAAGTGCCCGTGCTACTCTTCCAGGATCCCACTGGGGAGAGGTACTTGGTGATCACTCTGGTCAGGGCTGCAGTGCACAAGCATTGTCTGGCAGAGAACGACTTCTGGTTCCCAGGATACTCCTGGATGCTGGCCCGCTGCCCTAGGTAAACGCCTCCTCGGAATGGCCAAGCTGCTGTTGGAAATGGAGCACAGGGGAGCTGGGGTCCCTGAGATCTGTGCAAATATGGTCTCCAGATGAAGTTGCCTACTCCCCTTCAGGGGACCTTCCTGGAGAATGGGCAGGGATTAATATCCTGTCTTGGAACTGGGTTCCTAGTTTGTCCCTCGTGATTGTGTTTAGGAAGGAGGGTGAAAGGATGATCATGTCGGTTGCAGAGGCCCTGTAACTCCTTTCACTTGTGCTCTGGGTTGGGGAGAACCACAGATTCTTCTAATCACCATTTCACTCCTTCCAAGGATGTTTTGAAACATGGAGGAGGATCATTTGGAGTCAGCGAAGGGTATTTAGTGAAGGAAATGGAGCACGGTGGATGGGTCGAGGCAGGATGGTACACCAATAGCAGAAGCAAAACTCTCGGTGGCTTGACAGGGAGCACATTACTTTATCTCACTGAAGGGAGGGGAATTGTTCTACTGTGAGTTGTTTTTGTTTTTTCTTTTGTTATTGTTGGAGTTCCTAACCACATTCCTCTTCACTTGATTTTCTCCATCCCAATAGGTTGGGCGTATCAGCCTAGGACTTGGAGACTCCACATCACCGATGGCACCTTATAGACTAACAGATGTATTGGAGCATAAGCTTTTGTGGGTGAATACCCACTTTGTCAGACGTGTGGGTATTCACCCATGAAAGCTTATGCTCCAATACGTCTGTTAGTCTATAAGGTGCTATAGGACTCTGTCACTTTTTACAGATACAGACTAACACGGCTACCCCTCTGATACTTCACATCACCAATGTGGAGTTCGAAGACTCTGATGGTACTTTTGCATCTCTGATCACGGACAAATTGCTGCCTCAGGAAAGTTTATCACCTTCTGTGGTGATTCTACCACGATCCTTCCGCAGTTAAGGTTGAAAGGTCTAGCTGGGAAATGAACAATTGTAAATTGTATAATTTTTAATTCTATTGTGTGTGTTTCTCCCTCCAAGGGTGAGTTGTTAGCTAGACACATATAACTGACTGATTATATAAAACATAAAATCTCAGATGTATTTTTTTTTTAAACGTGTGTGTGGTGTGGAGGGTTGTTTTGCATGATTGGGTATAATACAGGTCTGAGCCCCTATGTATTTGCCACCTTTATCTGCAATTTTTCTTGTAGGCTGCACATCCTGCTTCCATCCACACTCCCCTCCTTTAAGTACTCCAGGAACCATAGGCGATGATCCTGGACTTCATACATCTGACCTATCCCTGTGTTATATATACTCCAGCTTTACTGGGGTGTTGTCTGACCGAAGTAAAATAGTGGGTGGAATATAAAATATACTTTGTTCTAGATCTAGCAGGTGATCTTCAGCTCAAATTGTAGAACAGAATCTGCTAACCTCATAGGTCAGCACTCATTGAGCGACCAGCTTGAACCACAATTGCAATTGTTGCTTCAAATTCCCTTAGCCATTTCTGTCCACGTTACATTAAAATATCATTATACCCTTCCCTTCCCAAATTAGCACTCTCACCTTCTAGCAGAAGTTCTGGTTCAGAAAACTACCCTGTGAGTTTGAATGTCTCTTCCTTACAGATTTATGGCCTAATCCTGTTCCTATAGAACTCAAAGCTTTATTATTGACTTCAGCAGGTGTAGGACCAAGACCCTAAACTCTATCAGTGACTAGCAAATACTACCACTGAATTAGCACAGCTGAAGTTTCGAGAGGTTCTGAAGAGGCAGTAAAGAAGCCTGTATGTCTCACTGGACAAAAAGCATGACAATTACTCTCATAAACAAGGAGAAAATAGGTATTAGATGTTGTCTACCAGATAGCACACTTAAGATAAATATGATTAAAGCGAAACCAGGATTTCCAGGCCTTGTTTAAGACAGGAAAGGAGAGCAAGAAGTGTAACAAACTTTTGGTAACTTTTTCTCCCTGGTGTGGGACAAATTAAAGGGAGAACACTAACCTCAGAAATATGTTTCTAAACATTTGGTACCTGACCAGTATCTCCTAAAATACTATAAGCTTAGAAAATTGGGTTTACTTTTTGCAATGACAACTCTTGGTGCATAATCCTTTAATTACACCCTCCCTGAGGCCACACTGTCCCATTAAAGAAAACTGAACTTTATAATTGGAAGATCTATCCAATAACACAGCCTGATGCAGGATATGGGCCTTAATAATTTGGTCCTTACTAACCTCTATAAATATTAAGTATAGAAAAATACCCTCAACTAATATTTAAAAGGATTTTTTTTTTCAAAATCACTATTATTGAGGGTATTTACCAAAAAAATGACATTTGAGTGTGCTTTAATCTGTTTACCAGTCATAGCAAATGTTTTCCTAAAAGCTTTAACTGTATTGTTACAGCAGAAATAGAGATATAAAATATCTTCTTGCAAGCCAACGAAGATCAGCATTATGGTTTTAAAATTCATAGGCAGTGGCTAAGGTGTTTGGTGTAATGTAGGTGTTGCGTCAGTAAAAATGTACTAACCTGGTCCACTTTCTCTTCAAACAGAACTGGAAAATATTTGCAAATTCAAAGCAGTAAGTGAATAAATATAGGTCTCAATTTCTAATCACCCATGCACACTATTCTGCCTGCTGATAGAAGTATGGCATTCACATTTTCACACACAGACAAATAAGGAAATAGTGAGATGCTATAAATTTGGAATTAAAAAAATTATGCTAAATTTACTAATTCTACAATCTATATTTATTTCCTATGTGCATATATTTAAGATTGGTATTAGAATTTACAGGAGTGGCAGAAACTTCTGCTTCTTCTATTAAACTTCAAACATAAGAATATGGAAGTTCTTCCATGTTTTCTTCATATCATACTGGTTAAATACATGTGCAAAAACTTTATTAAATGCTTCAATTTCTAAATTGTAAACCATTAACTCAGACAGCTGTCATACTGGAGGTTAAAGCCAGTGTCCATTAGCTTAAATGGGAGAATTCCAATCTCTGTTGAGAAGCTCATGATACATGTTCTGCCAAGATAATTCATAGGGATAGTTTACCTCAGAAAATGATTAAAGGTTTTAAGGAATGTACTAGAGATCCCACTTCCTGTCTTAATTAATGAGAATTGCAGAATTTGTATTTGACCCTCATTGTTACACAGACATTTATATCGGGGCACTTCTAAATAGGTAACTAAGTTTTTCCAAGTAGGTGCTTAACTGGATGGGCACCTAGGGCTGTATTTTTAAATCTGGAAAGTGTTTTAATCCCTACTCAAAATTACATTTTTCCACTACTAGCTGATAGAAGTTTACTAGAATGAAAGTAATATTACTAGCAGTTCAAAGGTTGTTTACTCTTACTGTTGCAATGAAGAAAACTGAAATGTAGAGTAGTTTCACCAGAAAGTTAAACCAATATTCTGTCTACACAATAGTGGGATTGTTTTGCCACCTGTATAGTACTAATCAGTTTTTGTTTTCAAACTTGCAGGAGCATTTGATCCCCGCCCCTACATCTCTCTTTTTATCCTTGGTATTCAGCTGTACCACCTTAGTGTGTCCTGGGGAAAAGCAGATTATGGAACTTTATAGGTCTTGCAATATACGGGGAGATAGTTTATGCACTCTCTGACAGCATAGAGATTTTTGCCTAAATAAGCACAATTTTACTTTGCACTACATAAATGGCTACACAAGATGCAGGGCAACAGTTTTAGCACTATGTAACTAAATTGGTTAAAAGATGCGAGTTATTTAAAATTGATGCCAAAAAATGACATGGACTAGGGCAGTAGGTCCAACTCAACTTTTATTGAACAAAATGAGTTGGTTCAGTCTTTTAAGGAGTGCCTCTCCCCACTGTTGAATACCACTCTAGAGAATAACCTTACTCGAGCACCACAAAATAGATAAGTGCTGCTATGACAGGCTAAAACAATCTTTTTCCCATAAGAGTGAGGAACCCCATCCTGAGAACCCATTATTAGGAAAAGACAAGTTATACAATGATTTAGTACTAAAATTGTTCTATACAGGTTTTAAAAAATCCATTTAAATTAGGTTAGTTTATATGGCATTCTACTTTTTAAAGTAATGGTATAAATGCTAATTATTGCTAGAAAAGAGGTTTCATCACACTTTGCCACTTGCTATTCTGGTTAGTTCTAAATGTAGATTTTAGGCAGTCGATACTTTTAAATCAAAACAGGTTACGTTTTGTTAGCTCACGTATTTGAAAATATGAACAGCATAGATTGGAGGTTGTATGGCACTGAAATTCCACAAAGTAACCACTTCCTTGTGAGATGTAATTTAGCAGAGTAAGATTTTTCTGCGTTTGAAGAGCACAATCAGCCTGAATGTGTAATTGAAACTAATTTAACATCTCAATTGAGAAAGCTGTTTACCAAATGTATTATATACATTAACCTTTGATCATTTAATTTGAGTTTGTATGGTCTTTTCAATGATCTGATTTATTAGAGATCAGAGATATGTGGTATCTCATTTACATCACTAATGAGTGTGTTTAAATCTGCACATTTATTTATTATTTGAGCATCAGGTGTTTTTTTTGGTGCAAGAGGGAACATTTAAAGACGCCATTAATTTAATGTACAAGGAATGTACCCACAACCCATTCCTATGGAGATATCAAACTAAGTAAAGAGAAACAATGTGCAGATTACAGTAATGACTGCCAATTTATAGTGATGATTGATAGGCAGTCTGACAGCAACTTATTGATAGTATAAGATAATTTATGGTAAATTACACCTAAATTAAACACTTTTTCCAGATATGAAAACTATCTATAAATTTAAATTCAGGTTAATTCCATACAGCCATGAGGTTATCTTGCAAAACAGATATTCTGACCACATACCAACAGGTGTTAAATTAGAAATTACAGACAAAAAAACCATTGATAATATATGGGAAAATGAGCAAGAAAAATCAGAAACATGTTGTTCAGTGAAGACCATTAGTCCCTTTGTGTACACATTTAGTTTTATTGTAACAAAGCAACTTGTACACTTTAACGTTTAAAACTGAGCATCTTTCTTTCCTTTCCAGTGAACCAAAAAAAAAAAAAAAAAAAAAGAATTTAAAAATAAACAAGAACAAAATTACAATAGAGAATGTCAATTCCAAATAAGATCCTACAGGTTCTGCTGATTCTCCATCAAGTGGCAGGGCTCAAAGTCATCATTAGGAGAAGATTTTTTATTTTAAAAGTGTCATCTTAAACTGCAAGGATGTTTGTTAAACATCACAATAAACATGCCAAAGGAGAAGAAGCCATGTTGTCAAAATGCCCACTTAACCCACCCAAACATCTGAAACCCACCCTTGCTGACCTTCTATACCCCATTTTTTTTAGTTTTTTAATTTTTTTTAAACAAGAGAAAGTAGACAGACATGTTGGTAAATGCTAACTGTCCATATTCACATAGAGACACTGTAATCTCTGAGCCCAATATACAGAGAAAGGAGGAAAAAAGCTAGAATCTATGCACTACTACACAGGGGCCTAGCACTCTTCAGCTTCCAGCAGAGTGAAGGGAGCAGAAGGTTTTCTTTTTTCCCACAGAATATGGTGTGTTGATTCCATAAACAGTTTTTGTTTTTAGACAGAAAGGGATAAAAATGAACTTGGAACAGAAACTGGTAGAGATTTTATTTTCCACTGTATTCTGCTCAGGGTATTTTCCCCAAAATAAATGGTGAACCATGGTGTAGAGGAGAGAAAAAGAGACCTCAAGAGAACAAGGCGACTGAGCACAAGGGGAGGAGGAAAAAAAAAAAAAAAAAAGACAGCAACTTGCTCCCAGGGACTGGAGAAAAATTAAAAAGGTAAGAAAAGAAGGGGTGGGTGTTGGAATCCATCAGTGTTTAATTAGTCATCTTCTCCTTCATCTTCCTGTTGAAAGAAAAGAAACAGTTAAAATCTAGTCACTTTTTTGGAGGGTGGGAGCAGGGAAGGTGCAGGAGTCAGTACATTCAAACTCCAGACAGCCTTGACTTTCAAACAGCAATTAACCAGAATGTTTGACCACTCTAAAAAGTCTGGTGCAGTTATTCTTGCAGGATGGCTTGAAAAGCTTATGTTTTCTCTCCCCTCCATATGGAAATAGGTTAGCCTGGATAAAGTTTGATCTCCATGCTATTGCTGGGACATACGATTTGGATGAAAATTGACAAAAACTATTTGTTAGTGAATATGGAAGAGAATGCTAATGGTGCCCAGAGCTTTGAATAGGCAGTCTTAAACAGCAGTAAAAGTCTAAGTAAATAATTTAGAAGATTCAAAAGTTCAATGAACAGATTAAATAAAATATTATTTAGATACTAACAAGAATATTGCTCAGCAGATCTTAGTTATCACATCTAAAATGTGTCTACATGCATAACGTCCAAAGCCTTCCCCATTGTTTGTCGAAAAGGCAGTTTCATGTAACTCAATAACAAAAGCAAAATGTGGCTTATTAATTATAACAAATGAAACGTGCAACATCCCCAGTTAATGAGTGAGAATTAATTCCAAACTTTAAATCACTGGAGATTGTAAGTAGCAGCAGAGGTGAGGTCATCCCTAGCACCTCCAAAATGAGGACACGTTCACAGAAAAATCAGCAATAGTCCAGAGTAAAGTGTATATAATAGGTGAAACCCAGTAAAACAGGATGCATTTAAAAAAACAAAAAACAAAAAAAAACTATTTATGGAATAAGGTTAAAACCAGCACTCAAATACCCTGTAACTTACTAATAAAAATCAGTTTGCTGAAAGAAAAACCAGCTTTTGGAGGAACAGGCATATAACACAAACAGATCAATTTTCCTCATTTTTGCCAATGAGTTCCCTAAAGATATCCATCTCCAACTTAAAGGCAATACTTGTCCCCCGCACACCACCTAAGAACACTAAAATCATTGCTCAAGCTGCAAGAACTGTTACCACCTACAAACTCCCTTCTGAAAAACATAACAGTAGACTGTACAGAGTGTCAATAACTCCTTAACATTTATCAAGATAAATTCAATGCTGTTCCTAAAACAGGATTTCATAATTGGATATATTCAACTCCTTGATCTGGAAAAAATGTGTTCTCACCTCTCCTTCTTCTCCCTCATCATCATCTTCATCTTCTTCCCCCTCATCTTCATCTCCTTCTTCATCAATATCCTCCAACCCTTCTTCCTCTTCATCATCATCATCATCTTCCTCTCCTTCACCTTCTTCATCATCCATATCAGGAACCTTAATTAGAAACACATATACAATGTTACTGCACTGATCAAATTAATTCTGATATAATCACAAGAATACTGTTACAAACAGTTCAACTCTACACGTACCAAGTAGTATTGTAATGGATTTGGCCAGATGTCATCTTTGATGACTTCTCCTAGTTCATCAGCACCTGCATCAGAGTGGTCAGTGAACCAGGTAAAGAAGCTTTCTGGTTCTTCATGCTGCCTCTTCCTACTGGCCTTGTTCTGTGTCTGGCTTGAGCGCTTTGTCAGGTCCTGCAAAAGAAGAGAAAGTTAAGAATTTTCCTGAAAGAATTTCCTAACCATGTTTCACAAGATGCATTTGGAGACCTGCTTATCTATGCAACCACATACTACTTGTTCTTTTTCAAGGAGAGGTGTGTAAGAGACAAATTATACAGAGCCCCAAGGGCATGTACCAGTTGACACCACATAGCTAGGAGTTTCAGCTACCATTTCTCATTAATAGTGCCGGGGTAGTAAAAAAGCCCTCACGTTTAAGTGTTTTCGCTACTCAGAATGTAAGTTTTCACTCTTTATTTCTAGCTTGCTCCACTGAAATACTGACAATTCAAAAAGACTACCTGTTGACCTTTGTTAATGTTCACAGCCACACGGTGGCAAAGGTACGACTCAAACCATTTACTGAAGTGCTAATTTCAAGACTTGTTAGAACTATTTAAATGCTAACATTAAGCACAAGCAATTTAAGATGCTCTCAAATAGCCCGCGCCGCTTTCCGCAGCTCCTATTGACTGGGAACAATGAACTGCAGCCACTGGGAGGTGCAGGCGGCCATGCCTGCGGATGGTTAATGTAAACAAACTGTCTTGCAGCCTGCCAGCGGTTTACCCTGATGGGTTGCATGTAGTTTGCCCATCACTGCTGTAGGCCTTTTTATTAGACATTGTCTTAACACTCCCCTCTTCCTTTTCTCTCCCCCTAGGATGGACTCATCTTTTGTTTTCTTCATATAATAGATTAAGGATTTAAGTCTTTTATCCTTGAAGTTTTCCCCTTTTATATTTCCTGTTTCTCCTTTGTAGCAACCGCAAGAGGGGTGTGGGGGGGACACAACTCACTTTTTAAGCTACAACACCACATTCACTAGCAACATACTACTATCCAGAGGTAATTGTCGACCTTTTATTTTGTCGTTTAATGTGTACAGACTTCTAGCTGCTGCTTTGTTGAGGCACTTTGCACTCGAATATACTTGCTTATGCAATTTTACGGATAGCAGTAACTCAGCTTGTTTTAATAATTAGCTGAATGACCATAAGGTACTGCAAGATTCAAGTTACTGCTGGAAGCCCCCAGAACACCATAGGAAAATACTAAAATTTTGACTGACATGTGATGCAGTTTTCCAACAGATCCAACTATGATATTCAAACTGACTCGTGCAGCACTGTAGTTTACTTTTGTGAGGTGCACGAAATTAGCTCGTAATTCAGAAGTTCCACAAGATGTACATGTAACTTATGAACAACAAAGAAACCATTAACTATATAAATGGTAACTGGCAAACGGTAGAAAAACAACTCAGATAAAAAGATTTGCTAGTTTCTTTACAAAGACCAAGGGGCCACCCAAACTTTTACCATAATATTGAAACTGGAAAGGTATTTGTAATCTGAAGTTTAAATTAGGTCTTGTTTACAACGAGAACTGTAGCACTGATATTAGATCAACTGTGGGAGAACTACCTAAAAAGGCTGGGTGCTTTTTAGGCCTACTCTGAGAAAGTTGAACTGACATGCTTGTAGAAATACTGACAACTCGTCTTCACTAGCACTTCTACTGGTGTGCAACAAAGTGAGAGAATTAGCTACAAGCCTCATCTTAGAAGCAGCCTCACCATATCCTTGTATCCTAGGACTTCATCCAGCAGGAATGGAGTGTGTGAGTGTTTGGCATCAAAGCACAGAAACACCTAGCACTCATTGCCACTGTCTGAAGTGGAGCAATTATTTAATTCCTCCCTGCCCCCAGTAAAGATACATGCCTTCCCAGATTTCCATTTGATCTCAGTTGATTTTGAAGATGGATCTCCACTCTCATTCAGATGAAACTCTTTGGAGAGAACTTTATTTTCAAAGTATGGATTCTCATCAAAATACTGTAGAGCGGAAAGAATAAAGTTAGGATTGCATACTTGTCTATAGCATACCAGATATGTTAACTAAAAAATGTTAAGTACTACAAGTTTTGAAATACTAACTTATGCCACTGTTCTCTGATGTAGGTTACATGCAAATAAAAATGGCACAACATTAAATGAAGACTGTCCATGATACTTACAAAATCTATTCTGTAACCTGATTTGATGTCTTCAAACTCTGTCACCTCAACTCTGGTCAAATAATGCAGTGCCTCCTCATCTTCTTCCCCCAAGAGTGCAGATACTATGGCAGAAGTAGGAATCTTGCATTACAAAAGCTCTTTATGTAGGTTATTTTGCAGCAAACATTATAAGACTGTCACGGAAAGTTGATTTATTAGGACATCTGGTATATTGTCCCAGACCATCTCTAGAGGAAGCTCAAAAGAGCTAGTGGCGCTCAGAGGTCACGATCAAGTACCCTCTGCAATAGGGTTGTTGAAGGTGTATTCTCTTTCACTTAAGAGGATGATAAAAAGTATAAACATGGAGTCCTAATAATGGTGATCAAGCTTGTTCTTTGAGTCAAAACATAAGGGAAAGAAAATCTTTGAAACAATAGAAGTAGAAATGGATAAACTGTTTCCATTGATAGCATTATCGCCTCAAAATGAAGCTCTAGGCACACAGTCAAACAGAAGTTAGTGTTGTTAATCGGGGGAAACAAAAATCTAAGAGCAATTTTCTGAACCAAAGGATTAAAAGGCATACATAATGTAACAAACTTCCATGATGCTCCCCCCACCCTCCCAAAAAAAGGCAGCAGGAACATACCTTGTGGGTGGTTGACAAATGTTGTTACCCAGAAATTTGGGATTTTGGCGATCAGTTCTGACCTCTTCTGGAAGAATGGTTGGCGGAGTTTGTTGTATTTCTGTTCTACTTTCAAAATTTCCTCACTCGCTTGTTCATTCAGTCTAAAAGAAAGGAAAGATTCACATTAACAACTGTATTATAGCATGGGGATCTGAAGTTTAAACAAGGTGCAAAATCAGTAGATAGTCCAAAACTAGAATGGATTATTTAATTAAACTAATCAACCCTGTCTGAAATATGTCAAACAAAAACAAGGGGTCCAATCATGCAAACACTATTTAGTGTGTACTATCAGGAGTAATGCCACTGACTTGACTGAAACGACACCACTAGCAAACACTATGCGCAGTGGCATTTCCAGGGTTGGGCTCTAAATTTAAAGCAGAACACCATTAAATTTTCTAAATATCTAGTTTAGAAAGACTGGTGAACTTTGACACATGATACTGGATCAGATTCAAGCTCACTGCCCCTCCTGTTATTTGCCAGAGAAAAGATAAAAAACAAAATAAGCTTGTGCGCCACAAAGAATCTTTTAAGATGATGACAGAACTCGTTTAAAAAAAAAATAAAAATAAAAATAAAAATAAAATTAAAAAAAAAAAAAAAAAAATGGTTTGTTACTCAGCAAGGCCCTAATCTTGCAAATGCTCCTCCCAGGCAGGCTCGTGTGTCCACTTGGAGGTTCATTAGTAAGTTTAGGAGGGTAGTGGGAAGCGTGTCTGTTTACCTGGAATAGGCTGCAAGCATCAGGGCCTAAGCCGACAGTGACCTGAGACAATATATAGCTTATCACTACAGTGTAAATTTCAATAGATGCAATGAGGGCCAGATCTATACTGTCAAAGCTATTTTAAAGTCATCACAATCTATTTCAAGTATTAAAAGTCAAGTTATATCTTAAGGCCCAGCTAGCTTAGTTGTACACAGCTAAACAGGACACAAGATTATGCCTTAAAATTTTTGATCATATATACACCAAATGCCCTTTATTTCTAATCACGTCAAACCACTAATATGATTTTGAGATTTTGGAAAGTGTGAGAACAGCTACATACACTACTTCAGTTACTATAGCATTTTTATTACGAGTTTTTTTTTCCAGTTCTGCTAAAAATTAAAATTATTGAAAAGCTTCTTTTAATAATTTACCTGTCTATTTCATTCTGTACTTCATCAATATGTTCAATTGCTTCCTGTTGCTCTTTTTCTGAAAGAAAAATAAATCCATCAAACTCCACAAGTTTTTGAAAAGAGATCTCAATAATATATGACACCAGTTGAGAAAATCAGAAGTGTACTTTTACAACCTTTACCACTATTCTGGATGGCATTTAAATTATTATTTCTACTTGATGACAAGGTTCATTAGACCTTGTAAAACTACCGTTTTTTCACTAACTGAACTTGCTAAGTGAAGTCTCTGAAGATTGGTGTAAAGCTTTGCCTTTTTTTTTTTTTTTTTTTTAAAGGGCTCAAACCAGTTAGGTACCATGCTAATTCACACTATATAGTCATATATAACACTTGGTAATTTTATTATAATAGTTTAATAATTTATTAAAATTATACACCAAATCATTCTTTCTAAACTGAACACATTTACAGAAATTGAATCAGTTAAGTGAAGTTAATACTAAAGAAAAACATAAGATACAAAATGCTAATTAAAACAGTACAATTGGGAATGCTGTTTTCCATAATTAAAAGGCATGTTTCAGAAGAGATTTGGGTAAATATTTCAAAACCACTGTGAAGTGAATATTTTCTAATCAGAACTTTAACTCGGCAGAGGCTGCTGGAGCTCGTGATAAAGGAATGTGTGTTTGCCTAAAGTGTTTTAAAATTAACGAAAGGTAGCGGGAAGCGGCTGTAAATGTGCTGAACAGGCACCCCTCCCCCGATTAGTTTGCGAACACACAGGATTTCGTCTTATGGGGTAGCGGTTTCCTGTGGGGGTCTCAGAGCCAAGCCCTACCCCCACCGTGCGGCCGGAGATGGGTCGATTGGTGTTGTCTTCTCTCCCCCGCCCCCATTATATATGAAACTCAGGTGCGGGAAGCACGTGTGTGAAAGGAACCGGGCACAGCGAAGAGCTGCTGGTCTGGAGGCTCGTTGCCATGAGCATCTCCACACCCCCAGCCAAACAGGCTAAGATCCATGGGTGACGGAAACCGACAGGCTTCACCGGGGAGGCAAGTCCCCCCTACGGCGGCGACTGATGCAAACCCCAGGGTGCGGGGAACCGAGTACCGACCTCTCAATACACACGGGCTGTTAGGATCGCACGTGGGGACGGGCGGGCGGGCAGCCGCATCCCGCAGCTGCACGAGTAGCGCGTGGCTCCCCAGCCGGGCGGGCCCCACCAGCCACGGAGAAAGCGCCGCTCCATCCCCGCGTTGCGCGGCCGGGCAGCACCACGCAGCAGTAGCGGCTCCGAGACCAGAAGGCGGCGAAGCATCATGGCGGCGGCGGAGCACAATGAGGCTCCGCGGATGCTGCTCCAGGAGGGGGGGGGTCCCGCTGCTCCGCGCAGGCCGCAGCGCCCCCCGCCCGCGCCCGTGGAGGAGGAGGCCGGGCAGTACAGACAAAAGGGCGCTAACATGGCCTCCTCTTGCCGCGGCTGAGGCCTGCACATCCGCCCGGCCGACCCCGCGCTCTTCCCGCCTCCGGCCCGGCCGCGGCCCGTGTGGCTGGGGAAAATGGCGGTCGGTGCAGCGCCGTGCGGGGAGGAGGAGGAGGCCGCCGCCGCCGCCATTCCCCTCCCTCCCCCGTCCCGGCCTCACCTGAGGTCTCGTCGGCCCCATCGTGGTTGGAGTTCAGCTCCTTCTTACTGACTTTGGCCGCCGGCGCCGACATGTTGGTGGCTGCGGAGCGCGGAGGAAGGGGCTGTAACGGGACTGGGCGCGGGGGGGCCGGGCACAGACTCCTGCTGCTGCCGCCGCTCGGACTCCCTCCGCGGCCGGGACGCCTCCTCCTCCTCGGCCCAGACCTGGGGCTCCCGGATAAAAGGGGGCAGCAGCGGCGCTCGGGCACCCTCACGCTATCGCCCCAGCCGGGACCAACACCGCCTCCTCCTACTGCTGCTACTGCTGGCGAGGGGCGGGCAGCGTTGTGCGCAGGCGCAGCAACCCCCCCCCCCTCCGGGGCACAGGGGTGCGAAGGCTACACTACGCACGCGCAGCAATCCCCCCTCCCGACCACTGGGGAGCGGGAGGCGCATGGCGCAGGCGCAGAAAACACCACTCTTGGGCATGGGAGACCAGCGCAGTTGTGCGCAGGCGTAGACACCCCCTCCCGTCCTGAACATACAGGGGCGGGCAACTCTGTGCGCAGCCGCCCCAGACTCCATGCGGGCCCCGCCTCCGCCGCCTCCCCACGCTATGCCCCCATTGGCCGCGGCTCGCGCACAGGGAGGGAGGGGACGGAGCTCGGTGCTAAGGCACAGAGCACGGCGCGAGAGGCGGGCGCGGGAGAGGGAAAGTAGGACGGCGGCGCGCGGGCTGCAGCGGCCGCGCTCGCTCACACACACGTGGCTGGTTTCGTCCGGCCTTCGACGGCCGTGCACACGGATGGGCTGCCGCGCCCCCAGGTGATGACCTTGCAGCTCTCCTGCCCCAAAACACGCTCCAGCCAGTGGCCTTGCAGCTCCATTAGTGCCTGGGTGATGGCCCCGCAGGTGTCCTGCCCAGGAAGGGGCTGGCATGGTGGCCTGTGCATGCTGCTGTCCTAGCCATGCAGCCATTTTAGTCACAACATCATCTGTGTGCAATATACACCCACCACCTCCTGCTCTGGCCCAGTGCCCCAAGGAGATAGTAGATCACGAGCTATCTGAACTCTGCCCTGTGCAATCTGTCACAACAGAAAAACGATGTACTCTTGAGGGAGCTACCGGTAGCTATGCAGCAATGTCACTCAAAAATGGGGTTCAGGGTTCACCTGACTGTCAATCACTCATCATAATTGTACTGCTTCATGTTCTTTATACTTCTAAACCCAACATGTAACGTTTTCTGAAAGATTACGTTGAGAGGCACTGGTTGGCTCCTAGAATCAATAATTGGTCTTTGATATCTTGATTAGCAATTCCTATCCACTCCAGTTGCAGGTGAATAGTGAGCACAGGTTACTGCCATCTTGTTGCTATTTGAAAAGGCCTAGGCCACAGCTTCAAATGCTTCCGTTAGCCTGCGTCTCAACAAGCATTTAAGAGAGCTTTTCAATTGCATTCAGCTAACTTGATTGAGATAGCCCAGGGCCTAGGAGACTAGATATTGATTGTAAACAAATAGTTTTTATGTTCTGGAGTTGCCTGTCATGGCTCTGTAGTTACTGTTGAATTCCATTTTGCACTTAAAACATGGATTCAATCACTTTGTTGTGTTTCATCCCCAAATGTATAGCACTTATTCTTTGAGTAATTTAAACATAGATCAGGTCAGAAGGCGATTCAGTACTCTCAGATGCTCAGCGCAGAGTAAGTGAACCAGAAGTTCATCTTTTCCACTGCATTTTTCAGTCTGCTGTTTCTCTGTCACCCTTTGGCCTCTTGTATTGTCCCTGGTTCTCTTGGTTTTCTTGCTCTCTTCCTTTTCTTTCTTCACCTCCTTTTCATAAGGCTCTTCTCACACATTTTACCCAACATCTCAGTAACACCTCCCTGCCTGATCCCTCTCTCCTGCTCAGATGGTTCCTACTGTTATCACTGCATTTTCTTCAGCTTTCTTCTCTCTGTGATTCCTACTAACAACTGCCATTCTCGCCTCTCAAATTCCAACAGCCAGATCCCCAGTGTCACTCCCCAGTTGCTGTCTTTCACTTCCAAATCCCAGCTCTAACTGTCACCATTCCCAACTGTCCCGGAGTGTTCTGGAACTTTTCTATTTCTAATGTTCCAGCCCTGTTTGCTATATGAATAGCCGCCAAGAAAAAAGAAACATCACTGTATTTGGTCTCATTACATCTGTACCATAGCAATTGTTAGTACCGTGGGTGAGGACGCTTACTGGCCATCAGAAATGAGAAGCAAGGGACTGAAAGAGTCATGGAGACTAAATTATTTTCTCCTTCCTAGGGATGTCTCTCCAGGGCATGTTGAAGCATATCATTGAGGAGAAACTGCCTCATTCCCTATGTGAATCTCCTAAGATCCATTATTGTTGCTGTCTTCATCTTCAGAGAGGGTAAGTGTGGCTTGTTTTTTTCCTCCTTTAATAGCTGGCTTCAAGTTTAATCATTGTAGCCACTCTATACTGCAAACATGTATATCTGCTTGGATTGTCTCTGGCATAAACCATATATTTACCATTGACTGCATTTCTTCAGATTTGCATATGAAGGGCTCCAAGTACCTAAAAACGTGGACATCTGTAGGAAAGCTTCTTCCAAAGGGGAACATCATAGTGGGAGAAGCCTCTGTTTACTCCTCACCCTTCATTTGAGTCTATGAATTATTTATGGGCTTGAAAGGATTAGATTTTTGATAGACATCAGTAAACATCTATTTCACAGTACACACACAAACTGACAAAAAGTATTTCCATCCATAATAATTGAAATATACAGACAGGCAAAGTTAGAAAAATGCTACTTGAGAACATATTACAGTTTGATTTAAGGATACATACTTTGTATGTTTTGACATGTGACATTGATAATTTGTATTTTAATGGTTATAAAGTTTTAACCTTTTGAATTTAAGTATCTTCTGTCACTGAATAATTTTTGTCTGACCATCCAGTTGCCTGAACCTCCCATGCTTTCCCACAACTGTGAAAATTTAAATAGTTAAAAATAAAAAAAACTTTAAAATAAACATCAATAGCCATTGAAATTATATAAAAAAATTGAATTCTGTCAAGCCTGATCATTCAGTATCACTGAGGCACATGATTAGTATAGCCCATTGATACATCTAAGGTCTAGTAAGCTGAGATGTGCAGTCTTGAATCCCAACAACACATTGTAGTTCCTGGGTATTGATAAGAACATCCTATGAAATTGTTTATCTTTTACCAGAACTAGCTAATTAGCATATGGGACCACAATATATTCATTAGCGAGAGAGAGAGAAATAGTTGAAATGTTTGTATATTTTCCCCCCAAAAAAGTCAGGAAGCAAATTCAGATCTGTATACCCTCCGTGCAGTAAGAAAGAGCTAGGAACTCGCTTCTCTTTTTGGAGGGATGGCCCAGTCTGTTGTTCTTCCGCTGCTACTTCATGTTTTTTCTTTGATTATGTTGGTTTCCCCTCTTGCTCCCTTCCTTTCACTCAGCTCTTCTGATGCACTCTTCCAAGCTTCCTAGTAGTGCTTCCTCCCTGACTGCTGTTGTCCTCTCTCTTCCCTTCATTTTTATCCTTCTCATGTCAGCAGACCAGTTCCAACTGTTGCTTTCCAGTGCCATGGAACCGCTTGCTTCCAACAGTCCTTTCGCCTCCTTCCAATCACCTAACCATTCCAATCACTATGTTTACAAAACTCTCATTGCTTTACAAGGGACCAGGATTTGGTCCTGTGTAAACCGCACCAGTGGTTAATAGTATATCACTCCTGTGTACCTTCCCACCCATTACAAGTCAGGGACTTTTTGCTCCTCTTCACTGTCAGTTGTGACAGGGTGTAAAACTAAGCAAAAGTGATAGAGTAGCTCCTAAGTCCATGGAAGGATGAGAGCAGAGCATACTCCCCATTTCAGGCAGCACTGGTTCACCTTCTGTCCTTGCTTCATGCATGTGCACCCCCCCCCCCCAGATATTAGAGTTCAGGTGTAAGTGTGCGAGAGCTAGTAGCAACATAGCCTCCCTGTAATCTGATGTTATTGTTCCTCTGTGTAAGGATCCCAACATTTAATTGGCTTTTTCCCCAAATCTGATTGGTTTGAACATTTGATGTCACATATCTACTGTTTTGTGAGATTCTTCAGAGGTTGCGCCTAACATTTATGTCTATTTTTTCATATCAAGCACATTCTAGAGTCACTGATGCCATAACAACACAAGTTCTTGAGAGTTTAAAAATTAAATATTCAGAGTTGTCTCCTTCCAGAGATTTCCAGCATTATTCAAAATTGTCCTCTAAAGCAGTTTCAGTGCTTGAATAACAATGGAAGTATTAAAAGGTGCATAGTACATCTCTTGACACACATCTCTTGTCTATTGATATTATTGGAGAAGATAAAGTGCTCATTTTGTGACAGTGACCAGACCATGCTTTTCTGAGCTCTGATTGCATCAAGATCACATTGAATATTACATGGCCTCATTTTTCACTTTTCTCTTTTGATTATGTAAGTCTTGAATATGATACATAACATAATGTAACTTTACTAAATCATGCTTCCCAAATAAGTATCTTCCCTAAGAGAGGTGATTGGGGGCTATGGCAGATGGGCAGAGTCAATATTCCTGCTCTTGTCTGAACTTCAGATTGGACCTTGAAGAAATACGTACTGTGCATCATATCCATCAAACATACTACGTTTACTCTAGCGTTGTCACCAGGGGAGCTAGGTTCCAGAGCAGCCTTCAGGATGGCAGGGGGCTAGGCGCATTGTGTCAGTAACACTTTATCAGAAGGGTTAGGAGAGTTTATTCCCATCTGCCTTTCTGTATGGTATTGGCCTCTTTGGAGGTTGCTGCTGGCTATTGGTAGATGCAGAATTTGTGCAGACCTGTAACAATAATATCTTAAATAGTATGCGATAATGATATATAACAGCAATTCTCAAACTGTGGGTTGGGACCCCAAAGTGGGTCAGGACCCCATTTTAGTGGGGTTGCAAGGACTGGCGTTAGGCTTGCTGGGTGCTGGGGTCCGGGTCCAAAGCCTGAGCCCCACTGCTCGGGTTACAGGCTGCTTTGGCCTCTCTCCCAGCTCCCCCGCAAGCCACCCGAGGTAGTGGGGCTTCAGTGAGCTCAGGCTATGGTCCCCCCCTTCTTGGGTTGTGTAGTAATTTTTGTTGTCAAAAGGGGGTCTCAGTGCAGTGAAGTTTGAGAACCCCGGTATATAATGATCTTCATTCGAAGGGATTCCAAAGGGCATTACAGGCATATACACTGGAATCAATTTGTCGACCCCTGAAACATGAGTCATGACAGCTGTTTAATAGAAATATTATTCTTTAATTTAGGACAGGAAGTAAAAGAATATGGTATCCAATTAAAACTTCAGGGGGACAAATCTAATCAGACTGAAATTACTCAAATTGAAATTTAGCCGGGCCAATGGGACTGTCATTCCAATCTGGATCTGACTCACTACAAGCCAAACCATTTGTGCTTTCAAGAAAAGGAAAAAAAACTTTTCAGATGGACATCCAACCTCATCTACTCTTCAATGAAGAGATCCTTCTGATTGTACAGTATTTCTTTCAATAGCTGGCTATGTTGATTAACAGAGAATTGTAACTGTCCACCATATTCAGTTTCTGCAATGCTGAGCCAGTGTTCTGCAGTCACAAGTCCTACTTGAACGCTGTCCGATGACCCACCATGAACTCTGCCATGGGGTTTAGGTCTCTGTTTTAGTGACAGTTTTTGTTAGAGCATTGTTTTGGCAAGTGAAAGAATAAAGCTGGCCAAATCCACCTATAGGACACAATACAATGTTGTGTGTGGAAAAAGTAAGAGCAGTACATCTTAATGGAAGTATTTAGGTCACTCAAAATGTGTATACAGTAGAACCTGAGAGTTGTGAACTGACCAGTCAACTGCATGCCTCATTGGGAACCAGAAGTACACAAGCAGCAGCAGAGACAAAAACAACAACAAAAAAAGCAAATACAGTACTGTTAAATGTAAACTAAGGGGAAAAAAAGGAAAGCAGCATTTTTCTTCTGCATAGTAAAGTTTCAAAACTGTATTAAGTCAATGTTCAGTTGTAAACTTTTGAAAGAACCACAACGTCTTGTTCAGTAGTACAAGCATTTCAGAGTTATGAACAGCCTCCATTCCTGAGGTGTTCATAACTCTGAGGTTCTACTATATACTAAAATTATGTTAATATAATTAATAACAGTGTACATCTATAAAACATAGAAATGTAGGGCAGGAAGGGACCTTCCTTGAGAGGTAATCTAGTCTATCCTCTTGCATGGAGGCAGGACCAAATATATTTAGACTACCACTAACCTGTTTGTCTAATCTGTTCGTAAAAACCTGACTATGGGAATTCCACCACCACACTAGGTAGCTTATTCCAGTACTTAATCATCCTTACAGTTAGAACGTTTTGCCTACTATCTTATCTAAATCTTTCTTGCTGCAGATTAAGCCCATTACTTCTTGTCCCACTGCAGTGGACATGGAGAAAAATTGGTCACTTTCCTCTTTATAAAAGCTCTTAACCTTTTGCGCTTTGCACACTTATCAGGTTTCCCCCTCGGTCTTCTTTTCCCAAAACTAAACTTGCCCAGTTTTTGTAACCTTTCCTCATGTCAGGTTTTCTAAACCTTTTATCATATTTATTGCTCTCCTCTGTGCTCTCTCCAATTTTTCCACATCTTTCTAAAAGTATGGCACATAAAACTGGACACGATACTCCAGCTGAGGCCTTAGCAATGTAGAGTGGAACAATTGCCTGCCATGTCTTAAATTCAACACTCTCTTTAATACCCAAAATATTAGCCTTTTTTTGCAACTGTATCACATTATTGGCTCATGTTAAATTTGTGATCCAGTATGACCCCCAGATGCTTTTCTGCAGTAATGCCACCTATCCAGTTACAATTTGTATTTATGCATTTGATTTTTTTCTTTTGGAAATACACCTCTACCTCGATATAATGCTGTCCTTGGGAACAAAAAAAATCTTACAGCGTTATAGGTGAAACTGTGTTATATCGAACTTGATTTGATCCACTGGAGCATGCAGCCCCGCCCCCGCAGAGTGCTGCTTTACCGCGTTATATCCGAATTTGTGTTATATCGGGTGACGTTATAATGAGGTAGAGGTGTATAATTCTTTACATGTTTTTATCCAATTTCATCCCAAAGAATCCCACAGTGCTTTTAAAGTTTATAGAACAGCTATACAAAAGGTTCATATCACCCCCTGCTGAAGTGCAGCCACCCCTAGAGTGAGCTCTGGAAACTGTTTTAACAGTGGACATCCATGCTGGGAACATACTTCACAGAGCATTTGCAGGATCAGGCTCCAGATCAGGAGCAAAGATCTCACTTGCAGCATGAGAAAAAAATTGTTACAAAATAATAAAGCTCTTGAATTGTTGAGTGCACCAGGAGATGAAGGCTGCAAAACCTTAGCAAGGGCATATAAGGTGCACTTAAAGCTGCTGCGAGAGGGAAGTCTGTGACTATCAGTGTATACTCTGAGTAGCAGGCAGAGATGCTCCGGCTCTTTTGCTGCATGTAATCTGTTTCACAGCCCACAGGAACTATAGAGTCTCCATGACCCTGTAAAGACAGCTTGGCAGGCACATATGTTAAACAGGCAAATGCTTCTCTCCTAACTGTTTGTTCATCTCCAGTAGCCATAGACTCTCCTAGTCAGACACTCACATTAGTGTTGAATGGTTAGATAAGGACTGAAGAATCTTGCATGTGTCTTTGCAGTTGTTGCATCCAAACTGATGGATGTAAATACTTGTGAGATGACAAGAGTCTCTGAAGCAGGGTGGTGGCTTAGTGATTTACGCTGTGTCTACACTGGCACTTTCAGAGCTAAAACTTTAGTCATTCATGGGTGTGAAAAAACACCCCCCGAGTGACAAATGTTTTAGTGCTGAAAAGCGCCAGTATAGACAGAGCTATCACTGCTCATTTGGGGTGGGGTTTTTTATCGCTGGGAGAGCTCTCCCCCGGTGATAAAGCGTGACTGCACTGCCCATGTCACAGCGCTGCCACAGCTATCAACGGTGAGTGGTCAACATCATATACAGCAGTATAATTCAGTGTAAATAATTATCCTTTTTTGGTGGTTCAATAGAGTCCCCTTTAAACATAACTAACTAAACCCCATCTATAATATTGCCTATGACAGCAGCTGTAACACTGTGGTTTGTAGACCACTAGTGGTCTGTGGAGCACTTGCTTATTGTCTGTGGAAAGCTGCTCTTGGTATTGGTTCTCCTTTCCAGCTGCTAAATCACATAAAGAGGCAGCTAAAATACAGGAAGGATATAGTTTTCAGAAGTACTTAAGGGACACTGAAGGTAATTGGGATTTGCTTCTACATACCTGAGACACTTCTGAACATGAGACTTCAGCTCTTAAGTCACTTAGGTACTTTGAATTTTTTTTACTCTAAATGCTTTTCTTATGTTACTTTACTATGTAAGCAAGTGTGTTGCTACAAAGACGTACGATTGCAAATAAGAGGGAAAGTGGTCTATGTGATAGAGAATGGGGGGGTTGATGGTCTAGAAGAAAATTTCTCTACATTTGTGGCCCATTCTATGAAAATTGTGACATCCCTCCTCCCCCCCCACCCTATACAGTGAGAATGGGTGACATTTGATTGAAGGAGCTTCCCTTCTCCCTGACTTGCACCTTTTTATATCTGAGGCAGTTGGATTGCTCTGTTTCTTGTCTCAGATGGTACCCTGTTAGACAGTGTTTGTGATTGATTGTTTGCTACGCACTTGTACACAGACATGTTCACAGAAGCCAGTACTGTTAAAGCCAGTACTATCCAGCTGCAGTTTTCTAATGCAGAAATATTTAAATACTGTCATGCAGTCCACATGTGGCTCCACCACTTCCAGATGTGGATATTGTCTTTCTCTTGTGCATGTAATTTACAGCTTTATCCAGGTCTGAAATGTAAGAGCTTTAATGTGGCAGGATGTATGACCAATGTATCTGTGGCTCTTTTGGTTCTTTAGCACCTGCACTGATTTCACTCGCAGGGGCAGATTTCTGACTTCCTCACTGACTTGATGGCTTTACATAGCTGGATGTTCTTGCATCCTCAGCAGAGTTGCATAATTGTTAGTTTTGCAGAGAATTAAAGGCCTGATTCAGCTCCCATTAAAAGCAACATTAGAAGTGTTTCATTAACTATAATGGCAATGATTCTGGCTCCTAGTAAAGGACTGGAAAACAAGACGTTTACCTGGATTCATCTGAAGATTGTGATTGGTTGTTCCTGCATTTCATTTCAATGCTTTATAGTAACTGCTTTACTTCCAACAATAAGTGTTGATAACAAGTGGATTTTTGAGAGAAATTGTTGGAGGAACTGACCAATGTATGAAAGGCCTTCCAAAATGGAGTTATTGTTCACACTGGAGTTATTCCAGCATGGCTCTAGTGAAATAACTTATTCTCCTATAACTATGTTGGACAATTTCCATGTGTGGACAGACCTTGAGATTAACAGCTAGTTCTGCTCTCTCTGACAGGGAGGGCTTTTAAATTCCAACTGTATAAACTCTCATTACTGAGGGAGAAGATCTGGTGCTATATAGATTAGTTTCAGGACTAAACTCAGCAGAAGGTTGAATCAAAACAGGTGGAAACTAGTGTTAGATACTTGTAAAACATTATCCTGGAAAAAAAAAAAAGCTCTAGACACTTTTGTCAACTGCTCTGCTGCTCACACATAATTTTGTTAACAATATATTAGCTAATTTAGTCCTTATGAAAGGGAGGGAACAGAAATACTGAATTGAATCATAGTAAACCCTTATGTGGGTTTTCCCATACAGAGTCTTTCAAATGACTTGCTCCCCCACAGGAAAATTAGGAGAAAACTCATGAATTCTCTACAAGTAAGAATTGGGCGTGTTTAATTTCTAGGATTTTGGTCCTGGCCAAATCCTGAAGCTGTTGTTCAGCTTTTATTCTGGAAAACTCCCATTGATTTCTGAATAAGGATTGAGTAAAATCTCAGAATTTGGCCCCTGGGCCTAGAGCCTAGCAATGAAGAAGAAAAGAATATCATACTATGTGTATTCCATTCCTCCTCCCGCCCCCCAACACACACACACACAGAGGGGCAGCTGTTTTCTTGGGAATCATGAAAGACTTCCCTTGTTATGGAAAGAGAGAGAGAGAGAGAAATTCTCTTGATATTTGCACTCTGTGGAGGAGTATCCTCTTGTTTCTGCCCAGGAAATATCAGATTAAAATAAACACACAGAACATCACTCAGTGAGGAGTGAGTGCTTTATTTGTAACTCTTTAGTTTCAGTCTAACACCTTTTAAATGTTTTCAGTGTGCCATAGCCTTGGATAGGTGCAATGGGAAAAAAAGACAAACCAGGAGTAAAAAGGGAAAGTATTAAATGTATAAGACAAGGATTTAACATATACAATGTTATGCCATAATAAAACTTTATACTTATGATTATGTACTTTGTACTTATGATCTTAGGATGTCAAAGCACTTTAAGACTTAAAAGTAGAGTTTCTAAAACACTCTTGTGAGGAAAGTATTAAACTATTTTATTGATAGGTAAACTAAGTCACAGAGCAGGTAAGTGTCCACACCAGAGCTGGGACTGGAACTCAGGAATTCTGACTCCTAATCTTCAGGTTTTACCACTAAATATGATGTTTCCTTACATATCACCGACAAGAAATATTCTGCAAGTGGAACTTAATTAACAGTTCTATTACTGGTATGTGAACACTGTTATAGTTTTATTTATAGTATTTATTAATTTATTTGTACTGTGGTAGTGTCAAGAAGCCCCAGTTATGGACTAAATCTTATTGTGCTAGGTGCTGTACAAACACATTCAGTCCCTACCCCAAAGAACTTAGTCTTTCAGCTTGCTGTCCTGTAGCTGGTACAGCTCTGCAATGTTAACATAAGTAAACATAAGCTGATAGGACTTGACAGAATATACATGGGATCAGGTCTGTCACGTAAAGTGATATTTTTAGCGTAGTCACTTTCACCTTTATGACAAGATCATCCTTTCTCTCTTGCAAATAAAAATATCACAAACCCTCACAGGATTGTACAAGGGAAATAACTTTATATCATGTGTTTCTTGGTTTTGCACTGTCATGATTGGAAAATATTTTCTTTGTTTTGCATTGAAGTGGGCAAAACAAAGGGGGAAGACATTTCCCCTCCCCAATAGTATTGTACATCCATTATCAGATTTGCCACTTCTGGGATTCTTTTTAACAGGTTTCAGAGTGGTAGCTGTGTTAGTTTGTATCAGCAAAAAGTACAAGAAGCATCTGAGAGACTAACAAATTTATTTGGGCATAAGCTTTTGTGGGCTAATTTGGGCATAAACTTTCGTGGGCTAAAACCCAAGTGGGTTCTAGCCCACAAAAGCTTATGCCCAAATAAATTTGTTAGTCTCTAAGGTGCCGAAAGTACTCCTCGTTCCTTTTTTTTTTTTTTTTTAAACTGCACTGGGAAGTCAAGCTTGTCCAAATATTTTCTACTTCCAGATTGCAATCTACTTTTGGTCAATACTCTTCCATTTGAATGTGTGGAATTCAACATTTTGAAAACTCTGAGCTATTGCTATTCCTAAGGAGCCTAGGGGAAGCATTCTAGTGGCAAGGATCAGCACAGTGGGTGGGGGAAGGGAAGAGAGGAAGGTCTGTATGTGAGGAGACACTTTCTGGACTAGGAAGACTTCACTGACATGCATTCAGCCCCCCTGCATGGTTTCCTTCAAGGACCTTGTATTTTCATGCAGTACTGCTTTCTGGGAATGAAGTTATAACTCTAGTCCTGGATAATAATAACAAAGAAAACTACCAGACTGGCATTGAAATGTCAACTGGGTGCTAGTGTCCTAGAGAATAACAAAGAAATGCTAATATCATTAATTATGAAGTCTCAGAGTCCTCATTAACATGTTTAGCACCCAGATCTTTGGAAATGAGCTGTATAAAGAGATGCTCTGTGTTTATTCCTTTATAAATTATCTTTTGCCACTTCCCAATACTGGAATCAGTTCTTGTTGGCATTGACAACACGAGGAAGTTTGTTTTTCAGCCTCAATCCAGATGTACTGGTGCTATTAATGGTATAAGCTGTGGTATAAGCAGGACTTGTGTAGGGTATACTGCAGCAAGGGGTAAAATGCCTGTACAGTACAGTTTACATCATTGGTAGCACAGATAGGGAAAGTTTGAATACAAAGTGAAAATGAGGAACAAAGGGAAAGCAGGGAGCAGAGGTGTCACATCCTTTTGGATTACAATGTTTCCAGGCCTAGCTTTCATTTTGAGTGGCACAACCAGTCTACAGCCCTCTTCCTGGATTTTACCTCCAGACTTCATTCAGGTCACTCTCCAAATGCATCTTCCAACTATACGGCTTCTATTTAAGTGTGTATGTAGGCCTAGATTACTCCAGCTGTCACAAGATAAGCAGGGTTAGTTTGGAGTCAGTACTTGAATGGGAATCCTAAGAAATTTGAATGAAGTGGTAGTGTTGGTGATTCAGTATCTGTTTCTTTTCAGTGCTGAATGTCCCATTATTCAGATGGAATACAAAACCATTTCTGGTCATTAGAAATCACTTGGCATTTTTTGCAACAGTAGGAATGTTTAAATTGGTATCTTGGCCATATTCCAGTTAGGATATTCATTATATTCTGCCTCCCTAAATCCCCCATGTAGTTTTTGCTCGGTGTGGTATTCATCCTTTATTATTCTAAGATGCTAAGTAGTTGTGTAGAGTTGCTTGTGTGTGTAGTCTGTAAAGCACTCTGAGATCCTTTAAGGTGATGATAAGAGGCTAATAAAGGTAGGATATTCTTATTTACAGTTTCAGAAGCTACTTTGAGGCATTGTCTATGCTACAAAGGCTTTTCTGGTGAAGCTATACCTGCAAACTCTCCTAGTGGAAATGCAGCTTATACTAGAAAGAGTTCTTTTGTTACATAGTTTATACTAGTCTCCCAAATGAAATAAGGTCTATTTGCAAAATGAATTTTTTGCCAGTAACACTGCATATACACTAGGGCTTTTCCTAGGGTAGCTATGTTGGTCTGGAGTATGGGGTGGTTTTTTTGCTTCACCCTCCTAACCCTCCTACCTATGCCAGTAAAACTTTAAAGTGTAGCTGAGGCCTGAATCTATGCTCGGATACTATGTTGAGTATTTAAAATTGCACATTTTAAATAAACAAAATATCAACAAATGTTTGCTTAAGAGCAGGCAGAAACTACTGGCCAATTCCTTCTTTTATTCTCATCAGTGTAAATGCAGCGTAAACCTTAGGCCTGGTCTACACCAAGACTTAGGTCAAAAGGCTTAGCTAAAATGCCCTCAGTCCAATATGGATGCCACTAGGTCAGTGGAAGAATTCTTCTATCAACCTAGCTTGATTTATTATTGTGCTGGAAAAATTTACTACTGCGCTGCAATGGTATAGTTGCAGCTATACAGCCATAGTGCTTGCAATGTAGACATAGCCTGAGTAGAATTACTACAAGAGTAGAACTGAGCTGAATTTGGCTATATGTTTCTAGATGCCCTTTTAAAAATGATACTTCTGCAGTGGTGACTGTTTTTATAATAATAAATAATATTTTGCTATAGGACTATCCCTCGGAGGATTTTAAATTATTTTACAAATGTTAATTCACCCCCCCCACCCCAAAATCTGGGAGGTACTATTATGTCCATTCTATAAGCTGGTGAAGTGAGGCACAGAGTGGATAAGCAACTTTTCCAGTCACATGGTAAGTTAGTGACAGAGCTTGGGGTGGAATCTAGGGGTCCTGATTTCTGGTGCCCTATTGTTGTGAGCACTACACCGTACTTCCCCAGTGGTCATTCTCATTCTTGTTACATTTGGCTATAATTTTTGTCTCCTGTTTTTTTCTCCCTTTTATTAAGGGTCGCCTTTGCAATGTAGGTGCTTGGATGTGAGTTTAGCAATACCTGCAAAAAGGAAGAGGTCATTAATGCCCAAAATATTTAAAAGGATTAAACCCACAAACCCTACCAAACTTGATTGATCTGTGACTTAATTGGTAGTTGATGCTATTTATTGTCATGTTCTTCTGTACCAGATGAGGACTGGCTACAGAGTTGCTTATACACACCAGATGTGTTCATCATAAGATCCTTCAATGATCTGCCGGTATGGCTTAGGTTCTTTTAAATAACTTAGAATAACTTGAACAATATAATACAGTTTAGCATTCCATTACATCGCCCCTTTTAAGTTCTGTGTTGCTTCCATTTACAAAATATACCCTATCCCACTATCTTTGAAATTCTTCATGGATCAGTCTGTTACGTGTCTCTGAATCATACTAGTTTTCTAATTATATAGCCTGAACACATAATAACTTGGTTATCTGGCTGTCCATTAGTTGCAAATTGGCTGTGGTTAGTTTGAAATCCTTGAGTCCTCATTATTTTGTTCTGCATCTGCCATCTGTAGAGTTGATGGACAGTATTAAACCTGGTACCTCTGGAGCTAAATGCATGAGCCTCTACTACATGAGCTAAAAGCCACATGGCTGTTTAGTTAAGGCTGAATCAGATTCATTAATCGCTAAGTGGTTTTGCCACTAAATGGGACAGAGTACTACACCCAGGAAGTGTGTGGGTTACATTTGCTCTGTTGATTATTCTTTCTGAGGAATAAACTGTAGATGTTGATGGTTTCTGTTGAACTCTCCACTGTGGCTGTTGGTCTCAATCACATATGCTCTCGATGCTGAATTCTCTTTCTTTAGAACAATTGTAGTTGTTCATGCTTTTTCTCCATCACTTTGACATGAACATGGTAACCAGATTCTAGATCTGGCAGTTTTCTAGCTGAGTGACATGTGTTGTAAAGTGGACTGTCACACTTTTCTAAAATTCTAGTTCTAGCTTTCCCAGAATCCTTATCAAGTTGTCTACTCCCTTCATGTCTGGCTGCTTTGGAGATATGTTATTATCCAAAGTTGGAAAAACAGTTTTGAGTTGTCTTTCTGTTAGGAGTTGTGCTGGAGTATATCCAGTAGCAGCTATTAATGTTTATCTGTAAACACGGAAGAGCAAGGAATGAATCTTCCCACTGTAGGATTTTCTTGGCTGTCAGCACAGCTCTCCATTTGCTTGTGGATAATGAAGGCTGCTAGTAATCTGAACAAATCGTATATAAATTGGAATGACTTAAATTCTGCTGCAGTGAATTGTAGCCTGTTGTCTGTCACTGGTTGTTCTGGAATACCAAAGTGAGCAAAAGCGCATTTCAGTTTTTCGATAACACTGCAATATGTTATGTATTTGAAATACATTATTTCCTATATACGTGACAAATAGTCTACAACAACCAGGTATGATGTCTGCTGAATTTGCATAAATCTTCAGCTAGTCTCTTCCAGGGTGTGTTTGGTAGAGTGCATACACTGCATGAAAGGTTTTTATCTCTTAACCCAATAACTAGCCTGCTTCTGATTTTTTCATATTTTGCTTGCCCAAAATCACAGTTGTCAGCCAACGTGTGCCCCACACTTATAAAATTTCCAACATTTTCTCCTGGTTCTTGAATTCTCTGGTTAAAACATGCTCTTCCGTAAACCACATTTCTCTGAGTACAGAAGTATGCATCAAACATAGTCACAACTCTTTCATAGTCATCTTTGTGACTCTTCAGTAAAGTCAAATGATTTAAACATATTATCTGCTTGCTTCCCCAGATCATAAGCTAAAGAAGATACCTGTATATCATCAGTTTTCTTGTAGAACTTGGAAGCAATACTAAATCTTGCAAAAAATTGTTTCCACGCCATATATTCTGAAGGACTGTCAAAGCTGAAGTTGTGCATGTTGATGAGATCCTGCAACCTTTGGTGGTGTTCCTTCTGTTTGCAACTGTTGCTATTGGTTTTTCTTCTGTTTCTGGTCTTAATTTATTCCTGAAACCATCTCATTTCTTCTGTACCAGATATGGATTGGCCACAGAGCTTGCTTATGTACACAAGACCAGATGTGTTTATTATAAGATCCTTTAATAAGTGCTCTGCGGGGTATGGCTGAGGTTTGCTTAAATAGGGTATTTTATGCACAGCGCCACCTACTGGCTGAACTATATAATATATTTAGCATTTCTTTACATTTATAATACATCATATGGAAAATCACGTAATAAAACCTCAAAGGTTAGCAACAAAAAAGAGCCCTGTTTTTGCTCTTTCCCCATTGATATCTATGGTGTCTTTTTAATACTTTCCCCTTCTATCCAAAATTGTTAATTGAATTGCAATAGTGCCTAGAGAAGCACTGTACAAAGAAATGGTCCCTAACCTAAAGAGCAGAAATATGCTGTATCCTCTACCTCAGCTCCCTTATGTTCCCTTCCTCCTTCTGTTATGTCTCCCAATGCCCCTTCATTCCATGCTTTGTTTCCCTTTTCAGTCTTTTCCTGCTCTTGTCTGTTTCCTGTTGCTGATCTGCTCCATTTTATATATCTATATCTATATAGAGATATATATAGATATATAAAAAGAAAATTGAACTTTCTAGTATCCTGTCTTGTGTAGCACAAAGCAGAGAGAACATAGGTCAGGTTGTAAAAAAGAGCCACTTTTGTTGTCACCTATTAGCAATATGTTAATATGAGGCTGATGAAAATCCCTCTTTTTAAAATACCCATAATTACACTCCATTTTCAGTTCAGTATTAACATCTCAAAACAGAAAATTCTGTATGTTTGTGATGTTGCCATTTGTGTTCTCACACACGAGAGAGAAGAAATGCTGATTACTCTGTTCAAACACAGTTGATACTGTGAAACTGTCAAGCAGATCAGAGATTGTGGATTTCTAATGACCCAAGAACAAAATCATCACTCTCTAAAAGGATACTTGGCCTCTCCTTTTGCTGTTTGGTCACATCTCATACTTATGGAAGAAGTTCAGACACGTGCAGCATATTACCAGGGAATGTATATAACTGTTACGCTAACTTTGCACAGTACTTGCTGAAAATATTGCCGGTTTGAGAATTTTCATCGTTTCACATATTTTAAATCCCAGCTTTATCATCTCACTTGCTAATCTAGGAGACAGATATTTTATTTCAAATTGTCTTCTGTCAATTAATTAATGTTTTTAAAGTACTTTGAACATGCGAAGTGCAGTAAATGCTAGGAATTATTATTTTGGCAGGGAAAGTGTCTTAATCCAATGGTTTTCAAACTGCGTGTTGTGACCCAGTACCGGGTCGCAGACTGTAAGGCACTGGGTCACAGCGGTTCTGGTCAGCACTGCTGACTGGGCTGTTAAAAGTCCTGTTGGGGGTGCTGCCTGGCTAGTTCCTATCTGTTCTGACACCATGTTGCGCCCTGGGAGTGGCCAACAGCCGGTCTGGCTCCTAGATGGGGAGGGGCATGGGGCTCCACACACTGCGCCCACCCCGAGCACTGGTTTCGCACTCCCATGGGCCGGTGCCTGCTGGCGAGAGCCATGTGGAGCTGCTCGTGCACCTCTGCGTAGGAGCCAGACCTGCTGCTGGCCGCTTTTGGGGCACAGCACAGTCTGTGCATAGTGTCAGGACAGGCAGGAAGCCTGCCTTAGCACCGCTGCTGTGCCACTGACTGGGAGCCACCTGAAGTAAGCCCACACCCCAACCCTGCGTCCCAATCCCCTGCCCCAGCCCTGAGCCCCCTCACCCAAAACCCCTTCCTGCACCCTAAGCCCCTCATTCTCGACTACACCCCAGAGCCTGCACCCCCAGCCCAGAGCCCTGACCCCTCCCACATCCCAAGCCCCCTGCTCCAGCCGTGAGCCCCCGCAAACCCTGGGCCCCCTCCCACACCCTGAACTCATTCTTGGCCCCACCCCGCAGCCCTCACTCCTGCACCCTTACCCTCTGCCCTAGCCCTGAGCCCCTCCCACACCCTAAACCCCTCATCCCCAGCTCCGTTGGGTTGTGGGCATCAACAATTTTCTTCAACTGGGTTGCTAGAAAAAAAGTTTGAAAACCACTGTCTTAATCTATGGTTGTAAAGCATTGCATATATTTGATACTCTATAATTATTAATAAACTAATGTTTTATATGTGGAAATCATGCTGATTAAAGCTAATTTAGCGATGACTGCAGCAGGCTCTCTGTTTTAAATTATAAATGTTTAGCTTAAACACTGAGAACTTTTCTGAAATACTTGTTTTCAGTCAGGTTCAAATGTTCAGTAAAGTTGTCTAGCATACAGTTGTTAGGTAATAAAGCAAGTCCTCACTCACCTCTCCAACACCCGAGGTTGTGCGGAGTTGGAATATGGGCCCACAATTCTGTCAGAGACCAGACACAAATGCGTTGATCAACGGGCACACACTACCCCAAAAGCTTTAGAATAAGTGTGGCGCCTTTATTAGGGGTGAGCATCAATATTTATACACAGAAGTAAACAAAGTGATTAATAAAAGATAATGGTCATGCATAATCAATCAAGATTTTACAGGAAGAGCAAGTTTAACAAGTAAATGCATAGAGATAAAGGCTAATGGCTACTTGAGGAAGGGGGTGTCATGAGTAGTTTGCAGGTCAGTGCTTTGTTCAAAAAAAGGTTCAGAAAGGATTATGCAGAGACGGCCAGTCTGGGTGTTTTTTGGCTCCAAAGTTCACCAAAAGTTTAGACCCAACATTCCTCCATTTGTAGCTTTGAGATAACTATTAATCAAAAAGCTACACCCTATTTCAAGATCTCAAGGGCCGCTTGGCAATTTCAGCCTGGGCCAATTCGAAGAGAGTAAGGCTTTTAGCTGAAGTGGGAAAAGAATAAACTGACTTACATGAGTTTATGAGGGAGGGGACACACTGAATACAGCAACACAGTATTATAAGGACTACCATGGCCCCAACAACACCCACCAAGAGGTTTTTAACCCACCCAAATCCGGGCAGCCAATTCCATAAGGCTCCCCACCAATCATAAGGTGGCTGGCCAGAGGAGTAGTTTTTAGCCATTTCCCTTAGGTGTTTGGTACGTTGAAAAGTGTCAGAGTAGGTGTCATTTACAAAAACACAGCATTCTTCATTTATGAGGGCGCAAGTTTCTTCCTGGGCTGCTAACATTATATTTAAAGCCATTCTGTTTTGCAAAGCCAACTGGCGCAGCTGGGACATTTTCCCGGCCTGGTTCTCAAATAGGGTTGCAGTTTCATTGGTTAAAGATTCTAATAGTTCCTGTAGACGGATGATAGCACCCTTCAAGCTAGTGTGACCAGCCCACCGCTGCCAGGACAAACCATCACGGAGATTAATATTTCTGTCAGTTTCACGGATGTTACGAACGTGGGGAAAATGAGGGGGAGTGAGGGAGATCCGAGAAGGCGGTGCTAGCCATGCCAAATAACATGACCCTGCCCAATCAGGGGAGAGAAAATAATAAGCCTTGGGCCCGCACACCCAGTATGTTCCATATAATGCGTTTTGGGTATTCCATTTCTCAAAGTAGGAGGTAACCCACCGCCCGTTGTACCACTGTTCCCCTGGTAACGCAGAGGGGTCGTTGTGTGAACTGCAGAGGCACAATTTTGTAGTGTTGTCCTCAAAGGGCAGTGTAGTACTGCTTGAGCAGTTGTAGAAGGCAATTGTGTATCCTTTAACAATTAGTTGGACACCTTCGAGATCTGAGCAGGGCTTTTTAAAAACTGACTCTGAAAACCTGCCCCTCCATGAAAAAGTTGAAAAGGTTGGATCGGGGTGAGGGATCCACATATGGGATAAGTGGGATGCGCAAGGCTTGAAGCCAAGATTTTTACTAAAGGCGGTGCCATTAAAATATATGTTGCATTTACTTGTTCCCACAAAAGTTGACCCTTTTTTTTTAACAAAACACAGTGATCCTGTTTGATTGGTTACCCTGAGATATTTGTTAATTGGCACTTCTGTTTTGTCCCATGTAAGATTGGGTTGGACTGGATCTTTTATTTTAGTCGGTGGCATTCAAGTCATATTAGCAGTGGTTAGGGGAATGGGTGTGAAGGGGAGTCCCTGTGCTGCATTTACTGGAAATTGAGTACATACCCAGCAATCACTTCTATTTCCTAAAATACGAGTTTTAACCTTATGGGAATATCTAATAAAAGCATTATTTTCATAAGCAGAAAATAAACTGAAAAAGCATAAAAAACATACAGTTGTCAGAATAAAGGGTCCTCTCATTTTTTCCGAGTTAATTTAAGTCTAATGTCTGAGAGAGGTAAGCTGGTCCACTGGTCGAAGGCAGTGTCCTCAGTGGTGACAAGAGCTGCTGGTCCGTCACTGTGGTCCACTACGGCTGGCTTGACGTGGGAGTGGTGGATCCAAGATTTGCGTCCTTCCAGGAACACTGCAGTCTGGGTTGTCAAAAGAACCTGGTGGGGTCCAGTAAACCTTGGCTGGAGGGTGTCGTCACGAACGAACTTTTTGGCCCAGACGAAGTCCCCTGGTTGGAACGGGTGGATTTGTTCCTCCAGCGGCACGGTCTGGGAAAACTGAGAGGCTTTCCAAAGGGTACGGAGGCGAGCCTGTAGGGAGAGAAACTGACACGCAGTCATATGATCCCCTCCCAATAGTGAAACATCAGCACGTGGTAGCGCCCCGCCTTTGAAAGGGGGGTGTCCATAGAGCAGTTCAAAGGGGGATAATCCCAATGCGCGGGTTGGGCGAGTACGAAGGTGAAACAGGACCAAGGGAAGTACCTGAGGCCACTTTAATCCTGTTTCCTGACAGTATTTAGCCAATGTAAACTTAAGTTCCCTATTCATACGCTCAACTTTTCCGCTAGACTGGGGGTGGTAGGGTGTATGAAAGGAGTGTGAAATGCCCAGTCCTTGTTCTAAATGGCCAAGGACATGACCAGTAAAGTGAGGTCCGCGATCTGAGTCGAGCACAAGAGGGATGCCAAAACGGGGTACAATATCTTTAAGGAGAATCTTCGCCACTGTGGCAGCAGTACAATAAGCAGTAGGAAAAGCTTCGACCCAGGAAGTCAGAGGGCAAACCAAAACAAGGAGGTGCTTTTTTTCAAAAGCCTTTGGCATATCTGCAAAATCAATTTGAAGATGTTGAAATGGAGCAGCAGGCGGAGGTCTTCCACCCTTAATTTTGTTAAGAGGTGGAGCAGGTCCATTACGCTGACATGTGCTGCATGCTTTCACTATTGATAGGCAATAGGGTTGAATGCCTGGAGCATACCAAAAGCGAGCGATAGTGTCCACGAGGGCGTGCGTGCCGTAGTGACCCCCTTTATCATGGTGCCAGCGAACTGCCACGGGGTATGTGGAGCGAGGGAGGCAGGCTCGGCCATCTGGCATAAGCCAGGTCCCTTTGACCAGAGTGGCCCCGAGGCTTTCCCATGATTTTAGTTCAGCAGCGGGTACTGGTACGGGGTGCGGTGGAGTAAAGGAGGAGGTTGCAATAGCCAATGTGGGCATGGCTAAAGGTAAGGTGGCAGCCTTCTTGGCGGAGGCGTCAGCCAGGGCATTCCCACGGGTAACGGGGCTGCTATCTTTAGTATGGGCCCGGCAGTGAACTACAGCCAGGACGGAGGGTTTTTGGAGGGCGTCCAAAAGCTTGTGGATGAGGGGGAGGTGCTGAATGGGTTTACCGGCAGCTGTCTGGAAACCTCGAAACTTCCAGAGGTGGATATGACAATGCACAACTCCAAAAGCATATTTGCTATCAGTAAAAATGGTAACGGTCTTACCAGCGGCCAACTGGCAAGCTCGGGCCAGGGCATAGAGTTCAGCGGCTTGGGCTCCCCAGTTGCCTGGCAGTGAGGCGGCCTCTTGAATGTCCCATTCAGAGGTGACAGCATAACCAGTGAAACGCTTGCCATCAACATAGAAGGAGCTTCCGTCCGAGAAGAGGATGCAATCGGGGTTGTCCAGTGGCACGTCAAACAGGTTGTCTCTTATCTGTAAGATGCTGTAAACTACTTCCACACAGTCGTGCTGGTCCTGGGGGACTGGCAGGTCAGGAAGCAAGGTAGCTGGATTAAGGGGTCCACACCTTTTAAAAATTAGGTTAGTGTCTTCTAAGAGTTCGGCCTCTAGCTGTTGCTGACGATGGGCCGAAAAGACTTGGGTTGTGCCCCTACGCAGAAGGGCTGACAAGGCATGAGAGGTCCAAACCGTGGTAAAATGACCCAGGGTTAGGCTCTTTGCCTTTGTGATCAGCAGGGCAGCTGCTGCCAGAGTCCGGGTGCAGGATGGGGTTCCCTGAGCGACAGGGTCGATTTGCTGAGAGTAAAAAGCAAGCGGGAAATGGTGGGGCCCGCTCAGCTGGGTAAGGACACCACTAGCAATTCCGCCCCTCTCGTGGACAAAAAGGTGAAAGGGTTTGCTGTAATTGGGGGGGCGGAGAGACATGGAGGAGGCCACACTGTCCTTGAGTAACTGAAAGGCTTGAATAGTGTCCGGGGACCACTGCAAAGGGTCAGGAGCAAGGTTAGCAGTGAGTCGGTGGAGCGGTTTGCTTAACTCCCCGCAGGACGGCAACCAGGGGCGACAGAAGCCAGTTAATCCTAAGAAACCTCGAAGTTGTTTCTTGGTGTTCGGTAGAGGGCAGTTTTGAATAGTCTTTATGCGGGCTGGGTCCATCTGTCTTCCTTCTGGGGTTAACAGGAAGCCCAGATATCGGACCTTTTGTGAGACCCACTGAATCTTTTTAGGGTCTACCTTGTGGCCTCTGGTGTGTAGGTATAATAAAAGTGCCTTACCATCGATGCGGAGGGCAGCTTCTTCGCGATTACCTAATAGGATGTTATCTACGTATAGGACCAATGTGGATCCCTGCGGACTGGTGAAACCTTCCAAGTCGTGGCGGAGGCACTGGCTGAAAATCGTGGGGCTGTCTCTGTAGCCTTGAGGAAGTCGTTGCCAGACATAACTTTGTCCCTCCCAGGTGAAACCAAAGAGATACTGAGAGTCTGGGTGCACAGGAATGCTGAAAAAAGCTGATTTTAAGTCAATAACAGTGAACCACTCAGCATCCCAGGGGATTTGGCTGATGATAGTAGCTGGGTCAGGAACTACTGCATGAAGAGGGACCACATACTGATTAACAACTCGTAGATCCTGTACAAAGCGCCAACGAACAGGGTCTCCGTCCTTTTTAGGAGGCTTTTTGACAGGCAGTATAGGGGTGTTACAGGGAGTGCGCTGAGGGCGGACTAGCTTTTGTGCAATGAATCCCTCAATAATGGGGCGGATGCCCTCCCGGGCTTCCAGCGACAGGGGGTATTGAGGGACTGACGGGGGGGTTAAGGAAGGCTTTACCTGAATCCTTACGGGCTCTGCCGAAAGGAGCAGGCCAACATCAGTGTCAGAAATTCCCCAGAGGGTTGAAGGCAAGTCAGTGAGGTCAGGGGAGAGAGAGGGGGGTGTTTCCCAATTACCCTGAGTAGGGGCCGAATCTCCTAACACTGTCATCAATAATCCTACCCCTTCAGGAGTGCAGGTTAAAGTAGCCTCAAGCTTACAGAGTAAATCCCGGCCCATCAAAGGGATCGGACAAGCTGGGGAAAAAAGAAAACGGTGAGAAAAACATTTATCAGCATAAGTAACATTCAAAGGCAAAGTGAGTCCCAGAGACTGTGGGTTGCCCTCCACCCCAGTCGCAGTTTTAACCTCAGAGGATAGCCAGGGAGAGGGGGCATGATTTAAAAGAGAGAAAGTAGCCCCAGTATCAATGAGGAAAGAGACAGGCAGTCCCTGGACTGAAAGGGTTAAACGAGGCTCTTCGCTGGGAGGAGAGAAAGTGAGAAAGGAGCCGGCTAAAGACATTAAGGAAATAAGACCATCACATTGTTTGCCTTCGCCCCCGGGGTACCGTCATTGAGGAGGCTGAGTTTGCTGCGGCTGCTGCTGTTTTCCATAGTTGATCCAGGCCTGGGGGATGGGCTGAGCTGGTGGTGCAGGGGTGTATTCCTCACTTGTGTAAGCATCTGCGGATGCAGCCAGACCCTCTGGGCGTCCCCAGGGGCATTCACGTTTAAAGTGACCAGGCTGTCCGCACTGAAAACAATTTCCTGATGGCTGGGGTCGCCAGGACCCTCTTCCCCGGGCACCCTGGAATCCCCTGCCACGGCCACGGCCTTTGCCTCGAACACCACCGTGAAAAGCTAAAGCCATTAGCTTATATTCTTCCTTTTTCTCTTTCTTTTTACTACTTTCCCTTTCTTTCTCCCAGGCAAAATCAGCTACTTCCAACACTGAAGTGACTGACTCACCTCCCCAACCAGGGCGAAACTTTAAGAAGTAATCCCTTACAGGGGGCACCGCCTGATTCACAAAAAATGAAATAAGAGTAGGGTGGTCTGCTTCTCTCTCAGGATCCATCTGAGTGAACATTCGGGCCCCCTCCAATAGCCTCGACCAGAACTTTCTGGGCGGCTCATCAGATTCCTGCCGAATCTGCATGAACTTAGCCTGATTAGGCGAGCGGCGAGCCATTTCCTTGAGTCTCTCTAACAATCGCTCTCTATCTGTTCGCAGCTGAGTCAGCCTTAGCTGAGTCCAGTCTAGGGGATTCCAGCCAGCGGCCAGATCCCGCCTATCCATCCAAGTAACATTAGCTGCATTGCTATCTCCCCATGTCCTTTCTGCCATCCACAATCTACTACGTTCTTCTCCAGTCAAAACTCTACTTAACAACTGATTCACATCCGTATAAGTAGGATTATAACTTAAAAACAATCTTTCTAGAAGTTCTATGATCTTTCGGGGATTTTCCCCAAAAGACCCTGACAACTGTCCCCACTCTTTCAAATCCCATTCTAGCCATCCTTTATATTCCACAATACTAGCATGTTGCAATCGTCCATCATTGCTCATATAAGGTTGATCGTGCACCTGTAAAGGCATCTCTATAACCATACTTTTATTATTCGCAAGAGATTTGACAGAGACATCCTCTGGGCTATCCTCAGGGGGGGGGCATGCACCCTGCTGTACCTGCTTGGACCTAAGCCTAGTAACTACTCCTCCCAAGGTTGGCCCCTCCAATTCCTCCTCATCCTTCTGCACAAATTCCAATCTGGGATCCTGCAGATTCCCCTCTGCTACAAGGAGAGAGTTCCCCTGCGGAGGAATAGGGGCAGGTGCAGAGGGGACCAGCTGACGAGTCAAAACACGCCGTGGTCTACACCCTTCATCGAAATAACCTGGAGGGGGTTCACTCTCGGGAGAGTACCTGACTGCCATAATTTTTAAAGATTTCCACAGCTCTGCTGCTGTGTCCCAACAAAACCAGTAACATAACTGTCCCGGATGGTCTTTTTCGATCTGGCTCTTTACTCCTCTTAAGGCAGCCTGTTCGAAAGAGCCATACGAAGGCCACCTCATCTCCGAGTCGGCCAATACCGCGGTATACCCAGTCCAATTCCTTACACATAGTGTGTACAACTTCTTCCTAGACATTCCTGTCTGTACTGGGAGTTTCCCTTCATTCCATAACTTATTTACAATCCCCAACGGACTCTCAAGAGGCACGCTAGTCCCTTGACCCATGGTGTCTGACAGGAGCCCTCCAACTGGCGTTTACCCTGCTGTCCAATACACGACCCCTCAATATTGAATTGGCTAGGAGAAATCTCCTGTGGCGCCTTGCCAATTCATATATGAGTGGTCTGACCACTGGACAGAGGTACCGCACCAGAAGGAATCCCGGACGAGCCCCCAAATTGTTAGGTAATAAAGCAAGTCCTCACTCACCTCTCCAACACCCGAGGTTGTGCGGAGTTGGAATATGGGCCCACAATTCTGTCAGAGACCAGACACAAATGCGTTGATCAACGGGCACACACTACCCCAAAAGCTTTAGAATAAGTGTGGCGCCTTTATTAGGGGTGAGCATCAATATTTATACACAGAAGTAAACAAAGTGATTAATAAAAGATAATGGTCATGCATAATCAATCAAGATTTTACAGGAAGAGCAAGTTTAACAAGTAAATGCATAGAGATAAAGGCTAATGGCTACTTGAGGAAGGGGGTGTCATGAGTAGTTTGCAGGTCAGTGCTTTGTTCAAAAAAAGGTTCAGAAAGGATTATGCAGAGACGGCCAGTCTGGGTGTTTTTTGGCTCCAAAGTTCACCAAAAGTTTAGACCCAACACAGTAAACTCTGAGATTCAGAAACACTCTACTTTCTGTACTTAATATTTACTGCATTTTGTTCAAAGAACCCTGTAAACAACACCCACTTTGCATTTTTTAGTGGAGTGGCTGAGTTTGAATAGGGAATTTTATTTTTATCTCAATCACTGGGAGAGAAAGATTCTCAATGCCCTTAAACATCTTCAAGCAGTAGAGTCTGCTGATGTCCTGAGGAATAAGCATTTCCCAGCAAGTGCTATGCTAGGATTTCAGCAATATAGGAGCAAAGCGCTGTTTTATGAGACAGCAGTCTGGGTCCTGAATGAATTCACTATGAGGCGGAACACTAAGTATTTTCTCCAGACAAGGGACTGGAGTCCTGCTGTGAGAAAAACAGTGCATTGCTCCCATTATTTCTCTTGTGCTGGAAGTCTTTTATAATTGCTTCACAAATTAATGTTTAAAACATCAAGTGCCAACAGAAAGAGCAGAAAAGGGAACAAGGGGAGTAAAGTATTGCTAAGATCATACTTAAAACTGGCCTGCTGAAAATCTAAAGAGAAGTTCTGCAGTCTGGATTTTGTCAGGTTTTAGAAGTATTAAACTCAGGAGAAAATGAGGGTGAAGGATACTTCATGATATCAGCCCATTACAGTCCATGTACAGACCCTTGCACTGGTAAAACAGTACATGTTACCACAGAATAATGGGACTTGCTTTGCGATCTTGGGCAAGTCAGTTAACTTCTCTGTGCCTCTGTTTCCTTATTTGTAAAATGGGAATCATTCACTTCTCTAATAAAGCTAGAGAAGATCTGCAAATGGAAAATATAATTTTAAGCACAAAGTATTATTGTAGCCTCATGAGGTGCAGCATCTGGGGCACAGAGTAAGTAAATGTACACATGTGAGTTCATAGAGTTTGCCAGAAAGACATCTTGATTTGAAGACTCCAAGAGACGAAGAAGTATCCACCACTTTCCTTGGTAGTTTGTTCCAAAGGTTAATCATCCTCATTGTTTAAAAAAAAAAAAAAAAAAGCACCTAATTTGCGTTTGTCTGGCTTCAGCTTCTTGGCCATTGATTCTTGTTATGCCTTTCTCAGCTAGATTAAAGAGCCATTTAGTACCTGTTACTTTTTCTTTGTGAAGATAATTATACAATTATTGCAGATATCCTTTTCTTTATAGGTTCTTGTATTGCACTTATCACCGTAGTATCCATGCAGATATCAAACATAATACAATAACTTTATCTGAGTTTATACAGCATATTAGATTCACATCAGTAGCAAATACAAGGTTTAAAAAAAATGTCTGTAGACCTCATTAATGGCTTATTGAACTAGGAGTGGTCCTTTTGTTCCCAATACTGTATTAAGTGGTGAGGTGTCATGCTCAAATGGGGTTTGGGTTACACTGCTTATATGTTTGTAGCATTTACATCTTTTGTAAAGATCTATTGAGGAAAAGCACTATGTAAGAGCTAGATGTTGTTGTTTTGTGAAGATATACTAATTAGAGTTTCATGAAGGCCTAAATAAACCAGGAGGAGCAGAGGGATAGAGGAAGGCACAGGGCTGGCAATTGGGAGACTTCTGTTCAGTTCTGCCCCGATTTCTTTTGACTTTGGGTGAGTTACTTAATCTCTCTCTACCTCATTCTCTGTATCCGTAAAATGAGTATAATAATTATTTCTACCTCATATCCGTGTTGGAAGGCTTACTTCGCTAATATTTCTCAAGTGAAAGATGCTAGAGAAGGGTGAAGTATTACTGTAAAGTATCATTATTATCTGATAATCGTTCCTTGTTCTATTGCCAGAGTAGAACAAATTGAGCTATGGCATAACTGGGGGCAAATCTCTTGACTTTAGAGGAGTTATGTCCATTCAGAAGCTACGTCTGCATTGGGGCATGTCTATATGTACAGTGCTGCAGAGGTGCAGCTGTACTGCTGTTTTACTGGAATAGGAGGAATACCAGTATTCTATACTGGCAAAGCATTCCTAGTGTAGATGCAGCTATATTGGTATAGTAAAACCAAATGAATCAAGCAATAACAGTAAAAGCACAGTTTTGTCAGTTTGTGTCCACACTAGGGGCTACAACAGCAAAGGTATGTCAGTCAGGATTGGGATCACACCTCTTCACACCATTGACAGACATAGCTATATTAACAGAAATCTGTAGTATAGACTTGGCTGAATTTGTTCCCATATATCTTGATTTTTATGTATGGGGCATATTCATCCCTGGAATGAGTGGCAATAACTCAATTGAAGAAGTACATGGATTGATTTAGATCTGTTTATTGCAGGACTGAATTTATCCCATGTGTTCACCATGTTAAAAAGAACTGGTCTACACTTGAAAGTTGTACTGATATAGTTATACTTGTACAAGCCCTAGCATGGACACAGTTATACCGGTATAGCTTACTCCCCTTTGCATATGGAAATAGTTCTCCTTTGAGTGCTGTCCCTGTGGGTGCTCCACTTTAAGCGTTCGTGCTCCCCTGCACTCATAGTTGGAGACTTTTAGTAGCAGTGCCAGTTGGGTCACACATGCGTGGTCCCTGCCTTGCGCTGCTGCAGGCAGTTAACCAATGCTGTGCAACCAGCCCCCACTCAGTTCCTTCTCTACTGCAGAGACTAATAAGGAAACTCCGAAGTAGAGGGGAGGAGGGAGGGTAGTGGACACCCACAGGGACACACATCTCGAACCTCAGTTACTGCACAAGGTGAGTAACCTTCTCTTTGAGTGCTATCCCTGTGGCTGCTCCACATTAGCTGACTTCAGAGCAGTGCCCTCCGATGGAGGGAGGGGCTTTGGAGTTGAAGTCCTGACCTCTGTTAGTAGAGAGCATCTGAAGGAAGTATCAGATGTTGCCTGTTGCTCTAAGGCATAGTGCTGTCTAAAGGTATGGGCTGAGGCCCAGGCAGCAAATCTACAAATAGGTACATTGTGCAGGGAAGCCGTAGAGGCTGATAAGGCTCTAGTGGGATGTGAATGAGGGATTGGCAGTCACACTGATGATAGCAGAGTTTTGTGCGATTATGAATCTACGTGGAAAGTCTTTGTTTAGAGATGATGCTCCTTTTGAAGCATTCAGTGATGGATAGGAACAGCCTGGGTGATTTATGGGATGGTTTAGTCCTGTCTAAGAAGCCTGAGGCAATGCAACACTTTGTTAGTGCCTGCATTGGAGGCACTAACACACAGGCACCAAACACACTGAGCTTGGCTGTCAGGGACAGGCAATCTGAGCCTGGAGGCAAGGCGCTGAGAGTCCGGGAAACCGGGCATTCCCGGTGGGGTGGAGTGGGACTTTCGCCCTCAAAGCAGCTGTTTTTTTCCTGAAGTTCCTGGCTGTGAGGTGTGGTGTTTTCTTTTTTTTTTTTTTTAACCAAGGAGAAAAGGAAAGGTAAACAAGCTAAGTAGCTGCTAATAAGGAAACTAAGGGTATGAAATTTGGTCAATTTTATAGAAGTCGATTTTTAGAAATTGATTTTATACAGTCAATTGTGAATATCCATACTAAGTGCATTAAGTCGGAGGAGTGCGTCCTCACTACTGTGGCTAGCATCAACTTACCAAGCGGTGCACTGTGGGTAGCTATCCCACAGTTCCCGCAGTCTCTGCCGCCCATTGGAATTCTGGATTAAGCTCCCAGTGCCTGATAGGGCAAAAACATTGTTGCGGGTGGTTTTGGGTACATGTCGTCAGTCACTCCTCCCTCTGTGAAAGCAATGGCAGACAACCTCTATGAGAGCAATGGCAGACAATAGTTTTGCGCCTTTTTTCCTGGGTTACCTGTGCAGATACCATACCATGGCAAGCATGAGCAAGTGCAGAATGGTGGTAGAATGTGCCTTTGGACATTTAGCTGGCGCTGTTGGTCAGACCTCAGCGCAACCAACATTCCCATTGTTATTGCTGCTTGCTGTGTGCTCCATAATATCTGTGAGAGTAGGAGGGAGATGTTTATGGCGGGGTGGGAGGTTGTGGCAAATTGCCTGGTGTCTGATTTTGAGCAGCCAGACACCAGAGCGATTGGAAGAGCACAGCAAGGCGTGCTGCGCATCAGAGAGGCTTTGAAAACCAGTTTCATGACTGGCCAGGCTTCGATGTGACAGTTGTGTATGTTTCTCCTTGATGCAAACCCGCCCCCTTTGTTGATTTTAATTCCCTGTAAGCCAACCACCCTCACCCTTTGAAATAAAGTAACTATTGTTTTGAAACCATGCATTCTTTCTTTGTTAATTAAAAAAAAAAAAAAAAAAAAGAGATAACGGACAATGTAGCCCAGGTGGGGTGGGGGAGGAGAGAAGGACAAGGCCACATTGCTTATTGTAGCGTCACTAAAAATCAAACTGTTTGAATGACAGCCTTCTGTTGCTTGGGCCATCCTCTGGAGTGCAGTGGCTGGGTGCCTGGAGCCTGCCCACCCCGCGTTCTTGGGGTGAGGAGGCTATGGAACATGGGGAGGAGGGTAGGTGGTTATGCAGTGGATGCAGCGGGGGTCTGTGCTCTTGTTGGCTTTCCTTCAGCTCCAACAGATGCTTCATCATGTCCGTTTGCTCCCCCAACAGATGCTTCATCATATCTGTTTGCTCCCCCATTAGCCTCAGCATCGCATCCTGCCTCCGCTCTTCGCACTCACTTAATTCTTTCCTGGCCTCTGCCACTGAATGCCTCCATGCATTAAGCTGTGCCCTATCAGTGCAGGAGGACTGCATGAGCTCAGAAAACATGTCATCGCGAGTGATTTGGGTTTTTTGCCTTCTAATCTGCGATAACCTCAGGGATGGAGATGATAGGGGGAGTTTAGAAACATCCTACGCTCTATGATTCTGAGGGGACTGCATGGTCACCTGTGCTGCTGACTTCGCCATGCTGACCAAACAGGAAATGAAATAAAAAAGTTCCCGGGGCTTTTCCTGTGTACTTGGCTAGTGCATCGGAGTTCAAAGTGCTGTTCAGAGCGATCTGGGATAACTCCCGGAGGCCAATACCGTTCATTTGCCTCCGCACTACCCCACATTCAGCCCAGCAAGGTTGATTTTAGCGCTACTCCCATCGCCGCGGAGGAGTACAGAAGTCGATTAAGAGCCCTTTAGGTCAACAGAATAGGGTTGCTTGTGTAGATGCATGCATTATAAAATTGACCTAACGCGGCTAAATTCGACCTAACCCTGCAGTGTAGACCAGGGCTAAGCAGTGTAACCTGTATACTGGTGAAACTGCATCTATACTAGGGTGTTGTAAGGTTGTGTCTACACTGCCACTTTCAGTGCTAAAACTTTAGTTGTTCAGGGGTGTGAAAAAGCACACCCCTGAGCGACAAAAGTTTTAGTGTTGAAAAGCGCCAGTATAGACAGCTCCTGGCGATAAAGCTACCACCTCTCATTCGCGGTGTTTTTTTTTTATCGCTGGGAGAGCTGTCTCCTGGTGATAAAGTGTGTCTACAATGCCCATGTCGCAGCATGGCTGCAGCAGTGCTATAACATGGGCAGTGTAGACAAACTTTACTGGTATAGTTAGAGTGGTACAACTTTCTGGTATAGACCTCTCCATAGGACATGGACTGCCCAACTCTGGCAATTCAAACAGAGTGGGATTCCAAAAAACTAAGAGTGGAATTTAAATAACACTTAAAACACAGTACAAATACTTAATCATCAGAATAAGATTAATTTAAAAAAATTAAAATTAAGCCAAAATTGGGTGTGTGCCTTTGCCACATACAGATTTTATTCCGTCCCCTGCTTCTTTGCTGAAGTCTACATTGTGTACATTCATCAAAGCACTGTAGTTAGAAATGTTTCTAATGAGTATTAATAATTCATTCTAAAGAGGAGGAGGGGAATGGGGGACTCCAAACTGGAATCATGGGCCTATCTCCAAATTCCATGAAGGTATCTGTTGTGTTGAATTTGATGAAATACTGTTACTGCTTGTGGCTATGGAGGAACCCTAAGGCATAGATATTAGAGAGTATAAAAGTCAAAGGATTATGTTCCTTATTTGCTGAATATCAGGTTTCTCTGCAAACATCCTTCACAATGCAGCATCCCACTCCGGCAGCGGGAGGCTGGGGGCAGGGGAGAAGGCTTCCTTCTCACAATGCAGAGTTGCAGACCCCTAGCACAGTGGTTCTCAAACTTTTGTACTGGTGATCCCTTTCACATAGCAAGCCTTTGAATGTGACCCCCTTATCAGTTAAAACCACATTTTTATATATTTAACACCATTATTAATGCTGGAGGCAAAGTGGGGTTTGGGGTGGAGGCTGACAGCTTGTGACCCCGAGGGTTCCCGACCCGTTTGAGAACCCTTGCCCAAGCATGTCTTCAGTCTTGCTCCTGAAGAGAAGGGCAAGGGCCTCATAGGACTGATTTTGGATCTTCCCTTTGCAGCCCTCTCCTTTCTTGGGTTGGATTTGGGGCCACCTCCATTCTGGGACTAGAGGACACCCCTCCCCTACAGAAGGGGTTCTCAAACTGGAGGTTGGGACCCCCTAGGGGGTCGCAAGTTATTACATGGGGGGTCGTGAGCTGTCAACCTCCACCCCAAACTCTGCTTGCCTCCAGCATTTATAATGGTGTTATAAATTAAAAGCACTTTTTAAATATATTTAAGGGGTCATACTCAGAGGCTTGCGATGTGAAAGGGCTTGCCAGTAAAAAAAAGTTTAAGACCCCCTGCCCTACAGGATTTGAGGAGGCACAGGATGGCTTTGCCAGAGGCAGGCTGCTGAGCCCCCTTTTTTTTTTCCTTCCCTCTTTTCTGCGTCCTCGCCTCTCACCGCGGCCATCTTTATTCCTGGCACCGACCCCCTCCGCCTGTTTGCTTCCTGCGACCAGTCTGAACGCTCCCTCCCCACACTGGGTCCCGGGCTCTAAGCCGAGGTAAATGCCCCCTAAACGGATAAGGCGAGGGACAACGGGAGGCTCGCGCAACACTCCCTAAAGAGACCCTGTGCCCGTAACCAAGATGGCGATCATGGCGGGGTGGCATTGTCGCTGTTCACTGATGTCATTCCACAGTGCCGTTCTGGTCTCCATGGGAACCTACGCGGCTGGCTTGGGAAGATGGCGGCTCTAGAGAGGCCGACGAGGGCCGCTCGGGACCGGGACTCCAGGCTTCTGTGCTTCTAGAGAGCCGCCCCGCTAGCGCCTGCCTTCCCCCCGCCGCCGGGATGTTCGGGGACAGCGCGGCACGCGGTGCCGATGCGGAGTCGCTGTGGCGAAGAGACCCCGGGACCCGCTGCGAGGCGGTGAGCGGCCGGGCTGGCTGTGGGGGCAGGGCAGGAGCCATTCGCCGTGGCGGTGGGTTGGTGGGTACCTCGGCCCTTGCTCCTGCACCCGGCGTCCGCTTGTCTTCCCGGGTCCCCGCAGCTCCGTGCTGCCTCCCTGCATGAACTGCTGCCGCAGGGTCCTAGTGCCCCCCGGCACTACTGCCAGGGCAGGCTGACCCTGAGCCTGCCCTTCCCCTCAGACCCGTTCATTTTCCGGGGGATCCTCCACCAACACAGCCCCCCACCCCATCACCGCTCCTGCCCCGCGCTGGACAAGGGGCAGCCCCACCCCCAGTGAGACTACAGTGAGGGGTAGCAGCAGGGGAGGAATCGCACATGTGATCTCAGAGCCCCCCCTTCCCTGGCACCCAACACAGGAGAGGCCAGAGGGCTTCCTGTGCTTGAGAGGGGCCCTAGGACCAGGTGCAATGCGAGGTGAGTGTGGTGCAGGGAGGAAGTGCCCCCCCCCAGCTTGCTGCCACCTGCGAGCAGAGGTCTGGGGGGAATCCTCCTCTCTGGCCCTTGCAGGAGAAGAGGTTTATGTTCCAGGCCCAGCTAGATATAGGGAATAGGGAACATTATTTACTACTTTGCATAACACAAGAATCAGGGGTCACCCAATGAAATTAGTAGGCAGCAGGTTTAAAACAAACATAAGGAAGTACTCCTTCACACGGTGCACAGTCAACTTGTGGAACTCACTGCTGGAGATGTTGTGAAGGCAAAAAATATAACTGGATTAAAAAAAAAAGATAATTTAGTGGAGGATAGATCCATCAATGGCTATTAGCCAAGATATTCAGGGACACAACCCATGCTCTGGGTGTCCCTAAACCTCTGGCTTCCACAAGCTGGGACTAGACAACAGGGGATGGATCACACCATAATTGCCCTGTTCTGTTCATTCACTCTGAAGCATCTGGCAGTCATCACTGTTGGAAGACAGGATACTGGGCTAGATGGCCCATTTGTCTGACCCAGTGTGGTCATTTTTATATTTTTATGTAGGTATGCTGCACTGGAGAAGCAAGAATGAGGGGAAGCTATATCCATTCATGTTGATAATATGCTAAAAGTAACTGAATTTTCTTACCCTAGTAGTACAGTACATAGATAGTGTGGACCCCAGTGCCTTATACATCTGTTAAAATTTGAGTCCCGTGTTTTCCACTCCCATAACTCTGGGACTGTCCTTTCCTACTTATTCTCCTGAGTACCTATTCACTGTTGATTTGGGGAAGTCAAGGAGCAAGTGACCTCTGTTCCTCTGAGACTAAAACAAGGGTTGCTCCATAAAGTGACTTGCTAGAGATGTACTTAGATCTGATGTTTCTTCTCTTTGTGAAACATGATCTCCACTGGCCTGAGAACTGTTCTTGCATGCAGGACTCCACAGTGCATACAAGCCACCAATTAGCCAGGAACCCAATATGCAGGCTCCCTTTTGAATATATATTCAGTATATGGAATGACAAAAGGGAAGTGACCTAAATGGGTCTCTGTGCACCCATCTTTCATTGTGTTTCATTTGTAGAACATTATTCTTCTTGCTACAGAAAAGCTGCCAGACTGGGGAGATCTCAACCGTGGAGGCTGCAGTACAATCCCATTCCAGCCGGGATGCTGGCATGCAGACCGATCAAAGTGAGGAGACTATCCAAAACTTGAATCTCCAGAAGGAAGCTCCTGTGGATTATGCTGGCCTGCTCTCATTCCTTCAGGGAGTGGAGGATGTTGTTATCAAAGAGCTGAATAAAAACTGGAGAAGTCATGCCTTCGATGGCTATGAGGTGAACTGGGTAGATCAGAATGAAACGGTAGGTTGATAGAATTCAGAGCAATATGACCATACTAGACAGTGCCCATAGCAACAGTTGGCTGTAGTACCAGGTGCTGAAACTATCGTTGCTTGACTCTGTTCATAAGAAAATAAGTATTCTTTCTCCTTTTGCATTCGCATCAGTGTAGATAGGTAATCTGTCCTTGTGAGTAGCAACCGTGTGTGATACTGGCTTCATCAAAAGGAAGCTTACAACTGGAGTAGGTTAGTTTCCTCCTCTCTGCAACCAGTGCAGTTTAGATCTTCCTGCCATGTTCTTCAGGAAATAGTGTATTAATAATTGTCTAGCAGATCTGGAAGTCATTGCAGTGCCTGTGGTTTGGCAGCTCTACCTGGGGAGCTGATGGTTATCCAGTGTGCCGTGTCCAGGAATGTGGGCGGCTGGTAGCTATTGGTGCATGCTGGGTATGTTTATTGCTACCTCTTATCAGATTATGGTTTGAAAGCACAGTGTAGATCTTAAATCCCCATAATTGTGGAGTGGGACTGCCCCAAGCTTTTGGGGGATGGGCTCCTTAGTATTTTCCGTAATTGCTCTGAACATAGTAGAGTGGACCCACTATGAGATGACATTATGGAGGGACATTTGGTTTTGTGGGAGCATGCAGAGTTTTGGATGTGGTGCTCTCAACAGGAGGCAATCTTCTGTCTTACCTATATTTACAAACCACAGTTTATGTCTCCCTAGACTCTTCTGCTATAAAGAGGGTGGGTGTGTGGATCCTGACCAGGATATTGGTCTGTGGAGATAACGTGATTCTTTCTTCAGTCTCTGAATATAGATCCTAATTCTCTATATCTCCATAGGTTGTTGGCTTAGTATTTGGATTTCATCTTTTCCAGGTGTTCTGTTTGCATAGCTTATCATGCCCAGAGGCTCAGGATCAGAAATTGCAGGTGACCAGCATCTCCTGGAATGCCACTGGATCAGTTGTTGCATGTTCTTATGGCAGGTGAGCACCTGAGTTGATCCAGAGCACAACTGAGAGTGGTCTATGAGATATTTCAGACTGGCCTGTATTCAGAAGCATTGGAGGATATTCACTTGCTTTGTAATAACTAACCATGTGTATAAGCAACTTATTTATGTTGAAAAAGATATTTAATTGATATTCAGAAAAATCAGAACCCAAGGGCAGTCCTAATTTAGGTCAGATATCCTTTCCCTTTCCTTTCTGTCCATTATCTCCAATCCCTAAAAAGAATCTATATTTTCTCAGTGTTTTGTTCTTGGGTAGATTATGTTGAAAAATGTAAAGAGAAGCTGGCTGTTTGTATGTGTGTGCAGTGTGTGTGTGTATGTGTGGGATGGTTGGGTGTGCATACTTGCCTTCGTTATAAAATGCCTTGTTAGCCATCACGTGGTCTTCAAGCCCATGTGGAATGCACCTAGTGCCCATACACAGAAATGCTCTCAGCCGTGTACTTGCATGGCAAATACTATTTGGATTACAATTTCTTCCAGCAAGGCTAATCACCATTTTAGTTTGCTCTGTTATTGCCAGTGTGGACAGAGATTGCAGGTATAATAGCACCAGCACTACAAGTAGTCCTCTCACTGCCGGCACATAGCAAATTAGTCATTGTTGAAGTTGCTTGTCTGATTTACTTTCCCCCACACACAGTTCCTGGTACCTTACTCTGGGAAACCCATTATTTCAGAAAGTGATTAACATCATTGTCGAGTTGATTGGGATTAGCAAGTGCAATATAGCAAACATTTGTGTTTCATGGGATTTCCAGCTCTGGGAACTTTTCACATGGCAGTAATTGCTATGGATTTGCACTGTCCCTATCAAACAAGGGTTGCTCTCTGATAAACACAAAGTAAATGAAATAGCTACAAAGCAGAAGGGAAGCAGAACTTTGTCTTTTGAGAGGTTTATTTCCTTTGTCCTTTCAGAGCTACAAAATTAAACAAATCACGAGGGCAGCTTAATTGGGGCAAGTAAACATGGAAATGAAATTGGATTTAGGCCTTGAGAGATGTCAGTAGCATGACTTGTGTAATGTTATCTGCACCGCTTGGAGGTGCAAATGGGTGTGAATGAGACTTCATGTTTGTATGACCTCAGCAAAAATGTCATTATGTACAGGGCTAATTAAACAAATGCCTCATTTTGTCTTTGAGATGGGTTGGGGAGATTGTTGTACATCACTATCAGAGCCCTCCACGCCAGCATCAAAGGTCGACTTAATGGCTACTCTCTCCTGGCCAAGCAGGACTGAGTAGCACTTTAGCCCCCATCAGTTCTCCTTATTTAGCTGCAGTGATCACTGCTCAGCAGCACAACACTTTTCCTCTCCAGAGCATGTTCAAACCCTGAACTCCTTATTGGAATGAAATGTTGTTGGCTTTTCATGCTCTCTGCAGAACAGTTGCTTTTGGTAACTTTAAAAGGAGAAATGTTGTGTGCTTTCTTTGAACGGTGTCTGTGAAGTAACTTTCCCCAGTGAGGATTATAGGTCCTGTCCTGTAATAATGATTTATATCAAAGAACTGCTGTCAAACACCCCCATCATACTGGGGTGCACCAACACTTACTCATAAATGTAGCAGTCCACAGAGATGCATTGTAACCCCGGCCTATTCTCAACAAAGCCTTTTGTAGCCCCAGAAAGCATGTGTCAAAGGAAATGTGAATCTGCTTAGCCAAGTCTCTCTGTAACAATGACTGGATGAGGTGTAGTTTCTATCTTGACTTCTTTTCTTTTCCAGACTGGATGATGGGGACTGGAGCACAGAAAAATCCTATGTTTGTACCTGGAATCTGGACAGAAGGGGGTTAAATCCAAAGCGTCCTGATCTAGTGGTGGATGTTCCCAGTTCTGTCATGTGCCTGGCTTTCCATCCATCACAGCCATCGTTGATCGTTGGTAGACTGCTCTTTCCTTAGATTTTATTTTTAATTGTTTCCTTATCGCCTTCAACTAGTGCTGCTGATTTTCTCTTCAGGGCTACCTGGGTAGGGTGACCAGACAGCAAATGTGAAAAATTGGGATATGGGGGTGGGGGGTAATAGAAGCCTATATGAGAAAAAGACCCAAAAATCAGGACTGTCCTTATAAAATCGGGCTATCTGGTCACCCTATATCTGGGACTCCTCCCAAGAGGAATGGCAGTGCACTTCCTCAGTTAGTTCCCAAGGCACGGGAAGTGTTGCTGCCAAATGTGTAATTGCTGTTCTTTTTCAAGATGGCTGCATATTCCCACTTATGGTATTGCGCTGCCTAGTGATGCCTAATGGCAGAACCTTCCGTTAGCATTCTCTCTTAGAGTGCTCTTGCATCCTCTTGTACCCCTCCGCTCAGCTGTCTGAGAGCGAGGCTATATGTGGACGCAACGTCATCTACCACCTCAGTTTCTTTCAACCATGAGCTTGCATGGAAGTGAACCGCTCTGAACTGTTTGGGTCTAGAGTTCTTTCTCCTTGAGTATTCATAGGTGTTTTATTGTTGTTAATAATAGTTAGTATAAGTAATAGAAAGTATAAGTTAATTGTTAGTGTTTCATTTCTGGGTGATGGTGGAACTGAAGAGGAAGAAGAAACCAAGATTCAAGAGGTGTGCTTCATGCCCTACTGCCTTCTCAGCAGTGGATGACCACGTCAGGTGCCTCAAATGTTTGAGAAAGGTCACTCTCCGTCTGAGTATTCTATCTGCTGAACTTTGATACCCCAGAGCTCACAAGCAGAGGCAGAACACATTGCCAGGGCTTCTCCTGAAGGAGGCTCTTGAAGCTAAACCCTTGGAATCCGGATAGTCATTGGAACCAAGATATGAGAGGCACTTTTGATTCCTGTGACTTCAAGAAAACTGAAGCAGTTGGAGGATTCCAGGAAGTCAGAACCTCCATAATTTTTGGTTCCAATTCTCACTGTTCCTGCAATTAGGTCTTTGCTATGTCAGAACCAAGGGCCACGTGGTCAGCTCCAGCTGTCTTATTGGATCCATTCTATTCTTACAGAGCCTCTATGGCTCCAACAGTCAAGGTTGGTTCTGGGGTCAGCCTTGGGAGCCAGGAGCGTGAGTCTGGTGTTGGATCCGCTGCTGTCTACTTCTTTGTCTCTGACCTTGGCTTCTGCTTTGGTTCCACTTTTTCAGTTCTGCAGAATACTGTTACATGGTATCTCAGGCTAACTGTGAGGCTTCTGATCAATCCTCAGATCTGAGCAAAGAGCAGAGGACCTTGAGAAAGAGGCAGGCTTCGCTGGCCGCCTCATCTGTAAGGAGAATACTTCCTCCTCCTAGGACTCCTACAGGATCCTTGCAAAGGTTTCATCCTGACCTCCCTCAAGGTCCTTTGATATCTCCAGTGCACTCTGTCACAGATTCAGTGCCAGATCCGTATCTGAAGGAGGCTAGAGGAAGAATTAAGAGTCCTGTTTCTTTCTGGTTTGCCCCTCCCTTTGGTGGTCCTTCTGTGGGAGTGCTCCTGAATCTCATAGACTCATAGACTCTAGGACTGGAAGGGACCTCGAGAGGTCATCGAGTCCAGTCCCCTGCCCTCATGGCAGGACCAAATACTGTCTAGACCATCCCTGATAGACATTTATCTAACCTACTCTTAAATATCTCCAGCGATGGAGATTCCACAACTTCCCTAGGCAATCTATTCCAGTGTTTAACTACCCTGACAGTTAGGAACTTTTTCCTAATGTCCAACCTAAATCTCCCTTGCTGCAGTTTAAGCCCATTGCTTCTTGTTCTGTCATTGGAGGCTAAGGTGAACAAGTTTTCTCCCTCCTCCTGATGACACCCTTTTAGATACCTGAAAACTGCTATCATGTCCCCTCTCAGTCTTCTCTTTTCCAGACTAAACAAACCCAATTCCTTCAGCCTTCCTTCATAGGTCATGTTCTCAAGACCTTTAATCATTCTTGTTGCTCTTCTCTGGACCCTCTCCAATTTCTCCACATCTTTCTTGAAATGCGGTGCCCAGAACTGGACACAATACTCCAGTTGAGGCCTAACCAGCGCAGAGTAAAGCGGAAGAATGACTTCTCGTGTCTTGTTTACAACACACCTGTTAATGCATCCCAGAATCAGGTTTGCTTTTTTTGCAACAGTATCACACTGTTGACTCATATTAAGCTTGTGGTCCACTATGACCCCTAGATCTCTTTTTGCCATACTCCTTCCTAGACAGTCTCCTCCCATTCTGTATGTGTGAAAACACATTTGTTGGGAAGTTGTTGGGAACTCAGTTGTTGGGAAGACTGACAGTCCTTGGTGTCATGGCCTTATTGGGAGCTGCTGCAGGAATTTTTCAGTGCACAAACTGGGAAATTTTGAGTAGCAGTAGAAAGATTATTTCACCTCTTTATTTGGCATTGGTGCAACCACTGCAGGAATACTGTGTCTTTTGGTACCCACAATTCAAGAAAATGTTGATAAATTGGAGAGGGTCAGAGAAGAGCCATGAGGATGATTAAAGGATTAGAAAACTTGCCTTATAGTGATAGATGCAAGGAGCTCCATCTGTTTAATTTAACAAAGCAAAGGTTAAAGGGTGACTTGATTACAATCTATAAGTATCTATGTGGGGACAAACATTTAATAATGGGCTCTTCCATCTAACAGAGAAAGGTATAACATGATCAAATGTCAAAGTTGAAGCTAGACAAATTCAGGTTGGAAATAAGTATCTTTTGAACAGTGAGAGTAATTAACCATTGGAACAATTTACCAAGGCTCGTTGTGGATTCTCCATTACTGAAAATTTTTAAAACAAGATAGGATATTTTTCTTGTGTAGCTGCAAGCCCCATTCCAGAGCCTGGCAGCTGTGCCACATTGCCATCCAAGATCGCCTGGTTAGAGCATTCCCATCACCCGTGGGGAAGGTTGCTATGAACTCCGCCATCCCAGGAATGGACAGACAACTGCGACTGGACATCATCATCACCAACGAAGACTGGAAGAAGATCATTATGATGGACGTCACAATTCCCTTTGAAAACAGGACCCCGGTTTTCCGCGATGCCTGATCTCAGAAGCTGGAGGAATATGACCATCTGGCTGACACATTGAGAGTAAGGGGCTATGAGGTCCAAATTTGCACACCGATTGTCGGAGCCCTGGGCGTTTGGGTCGTCAGTAACGAGTGAGTGTTGAGAGAATGTGGAATCGGTCAATGCTACTCTTGGCTGATGTGGCAACTCATGGTGTCAGAAGCCATCAAGTAAGTGGTCAAGGGATGTCTACCTATAACACATCACCGAATGTTGCCACTACCAGGAGGGATGAGCTGGAGTGCCAATGAGAAATGCAGTCAAGAAAGTAATTCACATACTTTCCTGATGGATTGCATTTTCTAATCTCAATTTTCTAAATTCTCAATTACTGAGGGAAAATCTTCACTTGTTGATATATTTGCTTTCTACAACCAATTCTCTGTGTAACTTTTCATGAGTGATATATCTGAAAATTCGGATGCTAATATCTGAACTGTATTGTTAAATTTACTCACCTAAATTTGGGTTATTGCTGATTATGCACTATATGTATCTTATGACTTTTAAAACAAACTTTGTATCTGTAGATAATCTAAGCACTATACCCGGATGTATATACTCTTTTCTTAACTTGTGTATTATATAATATTTTAACATTAGCTTTAATAAAAAATTTAAACCTGTTTTTATCTGTTAAGACGCCATTCATCATTGGCATAATGTCAGCTAGAAGGATGAGTGAATTGAATGCCTTGATGGCTGATCCATTGTTTACTACTTTTCATAAAGATAAGGTAATTCTTAGTCCTGATCCCAGATTTTTGCCAAAAGTGGCATCTGACTTTTAAATCAATCAATTACTTTGCAGGCATTTTTTCCAAAGCCTGTTATGAATAAGGGGGGGATCTGTTATATATACTTCGGATGCAAGAAGAGCTCTTGCATATTAATTAAACATAATTTTAAAGTTTTTGAAAATCATCCCGATTTGTTTTATGCTAAGAATTATATGGGTTATGTCATCTTCCTAGACTATTTCTAGATGGATTAAACAACGCATTGTTGAATATTGTACATGACGGTACAATCACATTCCATCAGAACTGTGGCAGCTAAGGCAAGAAAGTCCCTGCTGCTGAAATCTGCAGGGCTCTGACCTGGAATTTTGTACACACATTTACTAATATTATGCCCTTGATTTGGCCTCCGGGGCTGATGGTAGATTTGGTAGAGCAGTGCTTCAGTCTCTATTTATTTCATTAGGACTCTGTTCCTGCCTCCCGGTTATTTTCAGCACTGCTTATCAATCTGTCCCATAAATTGGAATATACAGAGCCACTTGAAAAAATGAAGATTACTTATGTGTAACTGGAGTTCTTCAAGATGTCTCTGCATAGTCACACTTCCTACCCGTCTTCCCCTCTTTCTCAGAGTCCTGGTTTATTCTGCATGTCTGTTTTGCAGTGGAAGAAACTGAGGAGGTAGAAGGCGCTGTGGCCTTGCCTTCAGAACGTTTAGAGACACTGAGGCGAAAGGTAGGAGAGGGCACAAGAACACTAATGGACACTGCTAGGTTCTACCATTAGGCACCACTAGGTGGTGCAATACCCATGAGTAGGAATAGGCATAACCATCCTGGAAACTCTTTTACATAGTATTGTATCCACTTACATCAGAGCTGAATATGTCCCCTGTGTGGATGCAAATCAGTTGAAACCTATAGCATTGTTCTTGCTTACACCAGAGATTAATTTATTTTCCCTTGGCCCTTTTTGTTCAGGACAACTCTTTCTAGGGGGCCAACCTATTTGCAGTCAGTAACAAAGTAAACCGAGCCTGCCATGCTGTGTGTGACTTTCATTAGTAGCCATTGCTTATGTTCCATTGATCCTTTGTCATCTACAGGTGGCCTTTACAGTGGGGAGGTCTTGATATGGGACACGAGCAGGATAGAAGATCCTTTGATCTGGAGGACAGGGATGACAGATGACACTCATACAGATCCAGTTTATCAGGTAATAGGGGTCAGTCCACGCTTTAGTGGGATGTTCATTGGGTTGGAGGGCAGGGGAGGAATCACAATCCTGACATTTCATTCCTTTATTTCCTGGTTATATTCAGACCTGCTTAATACTTGCACAGTTGCATTGAAATCTTTAAATTCCCATTGCTAGATTAACTTAACCTCAACACAGTTGAATAGGGCAAATCCTCATGAGACTGGTTTGCTGGTAGTGTTACCTAATGTAATTTGTCCTGAGACTTAGTAGTGTTCTTGAATGTTGGGTTACTGGGCTTGGTGGTTTAGTGAGGCCCCTTTTCAGAGTTTTCTCATGTTGGGAACAGGTTGACTGGTTACAGGACTCAAAACACAGTCACCACTTCCAGATTCTGAGTGTATCCACAGACGGAAAGATCCTTGTGTGGCGGACACAGAGAGATGGTCAGCTGACGTTAGTTGAAGGATTTGCCTTAGTTGCTCAGCAGATCCCTTGGAGTATGAAACTTAAGAAGGTTAGTTCAGTAATTCCAGAGAACATTGACTTGAAACAACCTTTTAATGGGCTTGGTGTGAGTTAGAATAGCTTGGGTTATGAGAGAGCACAAGTAGGTGGCTGTAGCTTCCATGTGATGGGGAAGCAGAGAGAGAATAAAGCCCATTTATCAACAAGCACAGTAATCTTTGGCTTTCCCATTACCAACCCACAGGATAGTGTGGAAACTGGCCACTTAGAAATTTGGATGCTGCAGCCTTGCCCTGAACTAAAGCTAAATGACCAGAGCTGTAAGCAGCTAAGTTCTCCATCCTGAACTTGAATCCTTATTTTATTTTTACAGAACTGATCCTCTAATGTTAAATGGTTGGTGCAGGTCATGCAGGCTATGATTAGTATAGGTTTCATGTACATGTATGTTAAATTTCTGAGTCCTTGTGTCTCATGGTTTGTCCCCTTTCCCCAGCGCACACGTGGGGAGACAGCTGTGGGTGTGACCTCGCTCTCTTTCTCCTGCTTTGATCCCAGTGTGTTTATCATTGGTGTGGAAGGTGGATATTCTCTCAAGTGCTCCACTGCGGTAGAGACTGCTGCTGTCCCTAGGACAGGTAGCTCTGTTCCCCTCAAGGCACCTGCAGAGTTTGCCTTTTCTCCTCATGGTGGACCTGTGTACTGTGTAAGCTGCTCACCTTTCCACAGGCAAGTAATGGGCAGACTGCATTGGCACCAAATGTTAGTTTGTTACACTACCATCCTGTTCTAATTGTGGTTTTCCTGAGTGACCTAGGGGGTGGGAAAGAGCTGATCAAGGGCTACATGCCAGAAGCCCTGCTGTATGTGTCACACTGGAATGCTGTTACCTTCAAGGGAGTTGCACAAACTTACGCTGAATATGTCCCTTGTATAGGTGCAGCTTCATTGAAGGCCATCGCATTGTCCCTATTTACACCACAGCTGAACTTACTTCCACTGGGCTCTTTTTTATTCAGGACAACTCTTCCCATAGTTCCATTAACAACTTTGTGGAAATAGGCTGTGCCCTAAAGTCAACTGTCCATCACGCTACTTGTGACTTTCATTAGCAGCCATCTGAGTTTAAATTTGGAAGTGCACACTCAGTCTGTAGGTGCACCATTTAATAACAGACCATTTAAAATGTCCATAAATCTGTTTTCTTGAAACATGCTGGGAGTGACCAGATTAGGCTAGTCCCCTAGATCCTGATCCTTAAATACAATGTCTCTAGAGACTACAGGGCCAAAGATGCAGTGATTCATGTGACTGCAGTTGATAGTGTTTTTTTTTCCTTTGTTAGTCACTGAGTAAAGACAAATAATTTGAGGAATGTTGACACCATTCAGTCGAAAGGGCCATACATAAAGAAGCCACATACCTAACGTACATCAGCTCTCAGGCTGCTTAAGTGAACTCTGCTCTGTGTTCTTAATACTGATCCCCTAAGAAGTGTTTCTTATTTTCTCCAGGAATCTCTTTCTGAGTGGTGGCACTGATGGACATGTTCACTTGCACTCCATGCTGCAGGCACAGCCCCTTATTTCCCTCCAGTTATCAAAGAAGTATCTGTTTAGTGTGCGCTGGTCTCCAGTACGACCCTTGGTCTTTGCAGCTGCCACTGGAGAAGGTAGGTACCCTCTAGCTGCTTATTCTTAGAACCCAGAAGAAGACCTGGTTTCTCCTAACACTAGTGCTGTGTAAAAGCTTACTGCTTAGCACTTAACTTAATTTGACTGCTGGGGTTTCTAAGCTGTCAGTTGGTATAATGCAGTGGTTTTTAGATTATCAGGTCTGCAGTATCCACTACATTTGTCATATCTTTCCCATTGCTAAAGTCTGTCTGGCCCCAGGCTTGTGTGGATATGGGAAATTTGCTATACCATGCCCTGGCTAAAACTGTTTCCAGCTTTCAGGTGTTTAAAGCACTCATAGTGCAAACTACTAGTGCTAAAAATGACTGACTTTAGAAACTGGCATTTAAAGATGTTTAAAGGGCTGTGACATAACTTCTGCCAGCAGCTGGTTTCAACCTGCCCTGACTCTAGTGAGTAGATCTGCACTTTATTGTAGCACTGCTTAATTTTGATACTGCCAGCAGGGGAGACTTTAATCCATACTGGAGGGAAAGCTTGAACTAACACTGTTATTACATTTGTTTATGTAAAGATTGATGTGGATTATTTGTTTTAAAGGAGAAGTGCAGCTGTTTGATTTTGGAAAGAGCTCCCAGAAACCTGCAGTTTCTGTAAAGCAAGCTTCAGCTCAGACTGCTGTGTACTGCATAGAATTTAACTTCAAGCAACCTCAGCTTCTGGCAGCAGGGGATGCCAGTGGCATGCTGAAAATATGGCAGCTGAGTTCAGATTTTATTCAACAGGGACCAAGGGAAATGAATCACCTTGAGCAGCTGGCAAATGAAGTCACTGATTGAGACACTAGCAGGCCAGTGTTATCATTTGAATCTTGCTACAGCACAGGGTTTGTTACTGTTTCTACCCAAAACTGGTCTGTAAAACATGTCCATTACTTTGTAATGCAGAGCAAGGTCAGTCCTAGTCACTCTTACCTCATTACCTGAAGCTATGTAATGTGCAGAAGAGACATTCTACTTTGTTTGAGTCACATTTCAAATTGGTACTCAAGCATAAAGATGATTAAACACAAGTTGAAATTTTTGCTGCAGTTTGGACCAGTAACTTTTATTGAAGCACACTGCAATATTTGTTGCTTTTCTAAGAGTTTTAAGCTAAGCAGTTTAAGGTTACATCAGAAAGTAGCATTGATTATTGTACAACACAGAGATGCATGCAGGGCTACAGTTGGCAAACGTGAGTATGTTCTCTGTATTTTTAAAGGTTAGTGCTTTTATATCAATTCACAAACAGTGAACGTGTAAATTCTATGTAATCATAAGCAGAAGTAAGTTCTCTGCCCTTGCTATCCATGTAGGGCTTCATGTGAGAGATGCAGTAATCTGCCTGTTCCCTGGTCAGGTTCTGAAAGACAAAATTGAAGATAGGGTGGTTAGTAGCCTCTCAGTGGTGAAGACTAAGCTGTTTTCTTTGGTAAAGTAAAGTACTTATCTGTAAACTTCCTTCTCAAGATAATGGATTGTAAGTTACACTAAGGCCACAGAGTCAGAGCTAGGACTGGAATTCAAGAGTGTGTGGCTCCTGCTCAGTTATGCAGTATTTTTAAGATCCCCCACTCAGACAAAAATAGGTAACTTCCACTTCTCAGATCAGTCAGTTGACTTCTGTCCTGATCTCCCTCCCACTGTCAGGATCCACAATAGAAAACTTACTTGGTGACCTTTCTTTCTGGACCTGTTCTGTCCTCCAGCTTTGGGGAGCTTTAACAGTAATGCCCTATTCAACTGTATTGAGGTTAAATTTAATCGAGAGTTTCAGTGCAACAGGGAAAGTACTACTCTGGCTTCTTACTGAGAGGGTGGAGTGTAAAGCACTGGTGTACTCTCAGTAAGGGATCAAACTTGCAAATAGCTTTAGCTGCATCAATAAAATCTTTCAGTGGCATGGGAAGCTAACAGGTGTAGGTCATCCCTGTCAGTCAGCTTTGCAATGGGGCTCAGAACAGCTAGAGTTAACTTCCATGCTGCTAGTTGCTGCTGTCTTTCCTGAGATGGGATTTGCACAACTCACACTTACTTGGTAGAGCTCCTCCTTGGTCACGTAGGGCTTGCCCTCTGAACTAAGGGCACGGAAAGCACTTTCTATTTCCTCACTGGATTTCACATTTTCAGTTTCCCTGCTGATCATAAATGCCATGTATTCCTGCAGTGAGACATGTCCATCCCTGCCAATAAAAAACACACAGCATGTAAACAGACCTGCTTCAGAACACTACTACTTGATGCTATTGAGCTCTCAGCCCATCGAAGCAGGCAGGGCTAGCAGCAGGGTTATCCTTCCTACTTCCCAGACCTGCATTAACTAAGATGGATAGTAAGGAATATTGTAAATGTCTCATGAAAAGCCCAGGGCATAGGGTCCAGATTGTGAGAATTTCTTCACATGCAGATATGCTTTAATCAGACACCAGTTACTGGGTGTAATTTAATGGCTTGTGATATAGAGGAAGTCTGATTCAATGGTTCTTTCTGCTCAAACTATAAAGTAGCAGTGACCATTGTAAAGGAATAATAATTTGAAGAATATGGAGAGGCGGCAATAATGGGCAAAAGCAGCCTGTGACAGACTTTGAAAGTGAAAACAGAACAATTGATATAAGTTTTCTTCTGTCAGTACCTGTTGGGATCTACGGTGTCAAGAATAGCTTCGAACTCTGGATCTGGTTCTCCTTCCTCAACCATAGGCAGGTCATAGCCTAGAGAACGTAAGCAGGACTTAAACTCCTGGTGATTCAGACGACCAGATTTATCTTTGTCGAAGTGTCTAGAATAGAAAAATATGAATCTTGAAACTTCATTAAGATAACTGGTTAAACTATACAGTGAACTGAAAACTAGAGGGAGTAAGTACCTCCATATTTAATACAGACAGCACACAGATTCTCTGGAGTCCTTCAGAAAGATCATAAACTGGCCACATCCTTTAGTGAGGAATTATTCCAGTTATTGCCAGCTGGCAGAGTTACAGCAGCCTGGCTCAGAACTGGCCAAAGAATCGGGGAGCTGCAAACAGTGGAAACTAGGTGCAGCTGAGAATCTGGACCATCAATTTTTGTGTAGCAATCATCTACATGTCAAAGATCTGAAGAATTCCTTTATGACCACTTTTCCAGGTTGCTGAGAACATGCATACTTACTTGAACATCATGCTGAACTCCTTCAGAGCCTCCTCAGTTACTCCAGTTGTGTTTCTAAAAAGGAAGCAGCAAAGCTAGTGAACTGATCATGAAATTGCAGTGGTAGGTCACAGGCTAATCAAAATGCCAGGTTCATGTCAGGCTGTTTGCTTTTCTGTCTGCCACCCCCTTGAATGGAGAGACAGCATGCACCTGGTTCAATTGCCACCCTTTTCACTGAGAAATCACCAGGGCTGGCTGTAACCAGAACTATTTCTCAAATTGCAGTCTACCTAAAAAAAACCTGAACATACTGATATACACTACTCAGAACACAAAACAGTAAGTGGAAGAGGTTTATCCTGCTTGATTTGTACTGGCAGTCTCTCCCTAACTCACTTATTCCCTGAAATGATGAATGTGGTTTATCTTCCCAAATGAACGAACACTGTACCTAGCTTGTATTTGCTGTTCCAGGTTGTGCTGCATCCTCATCCCTAGTTGGTCAAGCTGGTCCCACTGCTGTGCCAGGCCTACAGTGCTGTGCTCTGTATATTTGTTGTCCAAAATAAGTGCTTCTTCCATAGCTGCTCCAAGGTCCTCAATCTTCTTTAGTTGACTCCTCATTGCCCGAATCTCCTGGTGCTTATGCTATTTGGAAAGAAAACATACTAGTGTACCAACATTTTACTGACTGAGCTAAAACACAGGCTCATAACACCAAAGAGGTAGGAGGAAGCTATGCAGCTGTCGTCTAGTGTTACAAAATATATCACTATCCAAGGGAGATCCATCACATATGACTCAGATGGATTTGTAAGATGGGCTAATGTTCCAAGAAAAGTGTTTTTGCCTGTAAATATGACTAGAAACCTCACAGCAGCTACAAGCCTAATTCTCAAAACAGACTGTAGAACATCACAAGGAAAGGTTTCAGATACTGGCTCCTCTGCCCAGACAGAGGGACTTAGAAATACTATACAAGGGGGGAACTAATTCAGGGTTTTCTTTTGGCTTGTGTAATGCAGGTTAGATTAGATAATCAGAATGGGGTCTGTCTGGCCTCAAAATGTATGAATTAATTAAAGACCTACATATCAGTCATTAAAGGCATTCTCTCTCCCCCTTCATTCCTGAACATCAATAGGAAACAGAAGTTTTAACAACAGATGAGGTATGCTTACTTTAGTAGCTTCCAGCTGTGATTCCAGGGTTCCTGATTCCTCCACCATACAGGACCTAAACATAGAATCCCAGTGAGGGAGAGGCACTCTTCACATACAACAAAGGCCAGGGGGAGGGGCTTGAAATTAATACCATCCTTTTAGGGTAAAAATTTTTTTCCATAAACTTTATAACAAAACTTTTTCTGTCAAGCTTCTGGCCATACACTTTTAAATTCAGACTCATCCTATATAAAACAGAGGCTTTTAGAACCGGCTGCATGTAATTTCTTTATAAAGTTAATTTCAAGCCCAAATTTCACAGGCTGTGATAAAGTAGCCACTGGAAACACTTCATGCCAAATCCAAAGCACTCACCTTCTTACTGGACCCTAGTGAAATTAGAAAACCAGTGCAAATGCCCTTTCCATCCCAAACTGTGCCCAACACACACAAACTACAAGTGATTCATTAGACACAAGCTTTGTTTGCCAATGAGACAGGAGCGCTAGAGAGGCTTTACACAGAAAGCAAGTGTGAAAAACCTTTTGAGAACTACTGGCTTAATTTAAAGCCAACCTTGATGTAAGACAAATCACCCTTGCAAGACAGAAAAACTCCACTACTTTATTATGGCTGGGTGAATGTTGCTTTCGTATTCTCAGACTGTGACCCCTCACAGATGAGCATTTCTACGATGCTAATAGTTCAGAGCCACTCTGACACAGTCATTTGAATTTTGAAATTGATAGTAGTCACGATTGTAAGAATTTTTTAAACGTTCACACACAGGTATTCTTGGCATGCCAACAAGGGCCCCAAAACACTGGTTTATAAAGGCACCCTTTTGCAGTTATTGTCTCCATGATTTTGTTCACAGGTACTAGCTGCATAAAGTCCCTTAAGTTGTTTTGTTTCTTCAATTCTAAGCAATGTGAAGGCAGCAGTTTTTAGAGCCTCTGTCCTGTAACATTTACAGTGAAAGTTTACAACAGATGACCTGTGTAAAAACAGCAAATTGGATATTGTGCAGATGTGCTGTAACGTGTTTGTGCCCCCGGGAGAATTTAAATTCCTGGTCCTACGACTGTCTTCCCTCCCCCCCACAGGTCTCTTAATACTTCTGGGGAAGAGTTTTCAAGTGCTGAATCACTCTGTAGCAATGACAATATGCCAGACATCTGGGTCTCTCTCACCACAGAGGGTTAAAACTCAAAATCAAAGCATGTTTAAAGAGAGAGAATGAAGCACAGGCCCAGAACCTTGGGCAGGAAGCTGTGAACCAACACTGGAAAGGCAAAAAATCAACAGGGAAACAAACCCCCAAGCATCTCACAGCAGTGAAAGTTAGTTAGTTGGAAAGAACACAAGCCTTTGGAATTAAGAGTGCATTTCAAAATCACAGTGAGGTAAGAAAATAAGAGGAAAAACCTTCCAGACAGATCATCCCCAACTTCATACTGATAGACACGAATGACACGACGATATGCTATGCTATTCAAAGAAAAGAAACCAAATGAATTCCAAAAAGAAAACAGGCAAGACAGGAAAGAACAGACCACAACAAGACCACGGCAACGGAACAAAACTCCAAGCCAGCACCACCTCACAGAGAATATCAAACAAGCAAATTACTTCAAGAAGTACCAGACTCAATGGCAGGTGCTGGTTGCGTACCAAAAAAAATCTAATTATTTTAATATCTACCACAGAGTTGCTGAGGTGAACAGAATCTCAGAGTCAATTTGAGCTACAAACTTCATTTAAGAACAGAATCAACCTGTGCAAAAATGGCTGCTGTATGCTGATAAGTGAGTACGACAACTATGTTGACCTTGAAAGTTCTACATTCAGAACATTCTGCTTAATAGCAACCCTGATATTAACAGCAACCTTTTTTGGGGAACCAATCCCATCCCATTGAGTTTAATGTTAATGGGATTCAGATTTTGCCACTGGGATGCTGCTTATTAACAACATTGTTTGGAAGAACAGCCCCACCTGCAGACAGGACTGTGAGGCTGCAGCCAGAGAAGGGGGAGTAGTGGGACATGCTGAGGACTAGCTCTGGGCAGGTTTGCAGCCTGGGAAGGAAGTGCTAGGTCGTCCCTTCCTTGACTGCATCCCCACAAACCTGCCTAGAACTGTTCCTCAGCACATCCCTGTGCCTCCCCTTCAGGGGCTGTGACCCCACAATCTGCCTGTGCACAGGGACCGCTCAGGAGCTAAGTAGTTGCAGGCTGGGAGAGGAGGCTGTGGGCAGTGCAGTAACAGGAAAGAAAGCTGCAGCCTGGATGCTGGAACTACATGGTACTTTCTCCCTATGCGCCTCAAGCTGTGCCGTGCAAGGGGGCTACACTCAGGAAAGGAAGCAGTGGGGACTGAGCCCCAACTCCCAGAGTGCAGAGAGAGAGAGAGAGAGGAAGTGCAGCGTTGTGGGCCCCAAGCATCCCTGTAGAATCTGAAAGCCCTGGCAATTTAGGCTACAGTCCCAGCTCACCCTGTCCCAGCACTTCTTTCCCTGGCTGCAGCCTCGTAAACATGCCTCTGCTTATTAGCAACTCCTGGATAATGGCAAATTTTTGCTGGCAACTGAAAGTTTGCTAATAAGCAGAATCTACTATACATGGTTATATGAGAATGAATGAACATACACAATGCCCATTTTAATTAACTGCAGTTTTAATCCTCTCAGAATTTTGCTAAAGATTAATGTTCCTCTGCACTTCTAATAATCAGTTAGACAATAGACTAGGAGCATGGCAATTGTGAGCATGAACTCACTTTATTTAGTAAATGTCTCACCTCTCTATTAGTATTTTCTGAGACACCAGAACTCAGCCACAACACTACTTTTTAAAAATAGCAAAGATCCAGCACCCATACCAGCAAAGTCTATTGGGTTCCACCAAGGTACCACTTCAAAAGCTAGGGTGTTCTCTCTCTTATCTGCGGGGAGATACTGTGAGACCAGAGATTCTTGTCACTACAGAGCAAGTAAAAAGTAATCAGAGATAAACCCACAAAACATGAACAAGGTCCCTCTATTCTGTAGCACACTAGACAATATATATATATGTAGGGGCAACCTCCCAAGCTGTGACCCCCTCTTCTTTGTATAGGATTCCTTAATTATTTTAATATTAAATACATTTGACACTGCACCCAAAAAAGTGTTCATTGTGCTGCAAATTTCTTTTTTTAATACTGAAAAAGCATGTAACTGCTACAGAAGTTGTCCGGGAGAAAAAGCTGGAGGTTTTGATAGCTTAGTTGGGGACAAGCAGCTGTTCTGGCATCCAGGAAGTCACTGGAGTCAATTTGGGGTTTGCAACCAGAAAAGAGTTAAGATTCTTGATGGTGGGGAGGGATCTCTCTCCTTCCCTCTCTCTTTTGGGTAAATACAAAAGCTAACTAAACATGGGGTTGAATTCCCTATTTCATATCTCAGCAACTAGCTATCCCACTAACTGCCACTGTGCCCAACGAGAGAGATGTCAACCTCATTTTAGTAGAAAAGGCATAAGCAGTGAAATAGTTATATTGACATTAAGCTTCAGTTAAAATGCCATTGAGATGAATGGGTATTTTACACTTCAGCTTTTCAGCAGACTCAAGCAGAGGTCAGTGCATTGGTTTAGGTTTTCTTTGCAATCCTAAAGCTTTTTTTTTTTTTTTTTTTAAGTTAAAGCTCAACTTCTGGAGCACAGTTATGCAACAGAATAAAAAAGGACAACTAGGTAGCCACATAACTGAATTACACATGGAAATGTGATTAAGGTGTATGATTTTTTTTTAAAAACTGTAGTGATGCTAATTAGTGACGATCTTTAATAGGAGTCTACTAACAGGACCTTCTGTTGAATACCCATAAAATGCAAATCTGGGCTATTCCCATTCCTTTATTTTACTCTTTTTACAAGATTACATATATGTATATAGCAATACCCAGTCAAAGCCCTTCAGTTTTAAATGTTCTGAGAGCATAATCAGAATATATTCTTATTTTACCAAGTGTGGTTCTGACTGTTGGGAAATTGAGAGGCTGGCTAGTGAGGACAAAAGGCTACAGATTATCTGATGAGATGTGGAAGCACACCCAATAAAGAGCATCACATCTGGCACATCCTTGTAAGCTAACCAGTGATGTTTCTTAATATAACTGGTCACACAGAGTGTCCATTAATTCTTTCTTTTCTATTCTGAACCAGGAAAAATGGTATTCCTTCCTATATGTTTACAGTTATCCATATCAATGTCCTGTTAACCGTGACTCTTTTTGTGAGGCATTCTTGCTTGGAGAGGGGAGGGGGGGAAGAGAATGGGTAAGTATCTCATGCACATCCCAGGCATGGCTTGCATTGCCCAAATAGAATGACCTTTAATACAACTTTCACAAGCAAAGCAATGACAGGAGAAAGCACACACAAGACAGGAGAGGATCCCACATCAAGCTTTTGGGAAATAAAATTCAATACTAACCCATCTAGCAGATATGTCCTGTAGCGCAGGAGGGTCCAAGTATCAGGCAGCAGGACGGGGGGGGGGAAGAGAACACATGTTAACAAATTAAAACCACATTTATATTTCAGACTTTTTGCAAAACCATCTGTGTGATGATTTTCTATAAATGCAGAAAGATTTACTATCAAAGGATTACATGAAAAGCACCCTCAGCTTAACTCGCCTCTTCTGAACCAGTGCGCGCACTTACTAGAATTGACAGTATTTGATGGCGGTGTATTTGAGTATGCTCAAGTCAGACACAGTTGTGCTGTACAAATATATTGATCTCCTTGCAACTCTGAAACACTGAAATTATTTTTCATTTCTAGAGAGGCTGTTGACCCTTGCTGCTGCTCCCTAATCATGGGTATTACTAGTACATTGGATAGGAGCTTGCAAAGTGATCTTAAAGACTGTGGAAACTCTTTAGAGAAGCAGTGGAAACCCCCTCTCTGGAACATTTAAACCTGGACTGTACAAAACACTAGAAAATATACCTTAGGGAATAATCTTATGGTTTGACACAGGATAACAGAATTTTCCCCTTTCTAATTTCTATCATAATACAGAGTAGGTAATAAGACAGTATTGGCTTTTTCTTCAGTTCTGTTCTCAGTATTTAGTATTCTCCTTGAACTATAGAGTCCAGCTCTGGAGCTACCAGATAACCATTAGGGCTTGTCTATATATAGAATTGCCCTGGGAAAGTGATTTCAGGAGCAGACACATTTTTTAAAATAGTCTTGAATCAGAGACCCCATTAGCTGACAGCTCCAGCCCCAACTACCAAACTTAGAAGGTGATCTTGCACTCAGCAAATCGGTGCTTCAGCAGCAGACACCTAAAACCCAATTGATCAAAAAAAAGAAGCATGGATAAGATGCACAATGTGAAGAATAATGTGAAGAATAATTAACAATCTCTTCTCAATGGGACACAAATGATTCTCTTTGGGAAATTTCTTAGGGACAGCTCCTCTGTTAAGACAGACTGTACCTGGTCTCCTGAATCCACTGGTGGAAAGCATTAGCATGCTGAGCAAACTCCTGGCGCAATTTGTCATTTTCCTCCTGTCTTCGCTGCTCCTTCTGCAGCTCTAACTCACGTTCCTGAGAAACAGGGAAGTCACTTTACACCGAGAAAGAACATGGCCTTTATCATCCACTGAAATACAGAAACCAAGCCAGCGCAGCAGTGAGATTCTGGAGCTCAGCCCAAGACTGAGGGCCTGTAGGTCTCTTGCCCGACTGCTCCACTAGTCTAACTATGATAGCCAATATTCCAACAGAAATCGTGAGAATCAGCATTGAAGTGAGCCTTGCAATCATACTACTAAAACATGACGTCATAAGGAACACAGTATCTCATAGCTACAAGTGGGGGATCATTATTTGTTTTGGGGTCTTTCAGGAAGAATGGAATGGGAGGAGGAGTAAGGGTCATGAAGTAGCAACCCAAATATATGGATAATGGAGGATTTTGGGAGGCACTAGCCCCACAGCAATTCCTTTCAGAAACATTTTTGTGCTACCGGATGAAGGTGTTTCCATTTGTAATGTTTTATTGATGAATAAGAGCACTGATTATCTGGAGGGACAGTGTCCAAGGAAGAATTCAGAGGCAGAGTGGCAATGGGAAGAACCTTATTCCGATTTACCTTGATGATTTTCTGCAGGTTCCTCCAGGTCTCTTCAAGAGCCTCCATAGTGAACCAAGTGTATGGGTTGGAGGCTACACGGAAGCTCTTGATCTGGCGATCGAGCTCAGCTAGCTGGTTGAAGTCAGCCTGGGCGGAACTTAGTGAGGAGCGGAAAGCATCATGAGCCTCTCGCAGTGCCTTGATCTCCTCCAGTGAGTTACACCGCACAGGGTCAGTCAAGTCCTCCTCTGCATTCTCAAACCAACTGTTAAAGGCAGATGCCTTCTTTGCAAAAGTCAGGAACAGATCCTCAACCTCAGAGAGAGAAGACAATCTAGGTATTCACTTAGGCAATAACCCAAATAGAATATATTCAAGCAGGAGGACCTGGTATTTAGAACATGCAATAAACAACACATAATTTGCACTGGTCGCTCCTTTCTTGCAAGGCAGAGAACTAACCATAAGCACTATCTGTAAAATGGGGATAGTGCTATTCCTCCCCATGACATCTCCCCTAAGACAGCCCAAGAGGCCCATCTCACCCACAGCTCTTAGGGGCAAGGCCAGACCTTTCCAGGAAGCAAAAGCTGTCTCTGGCCTCCAATGAGGCAGCTGTAGTGGCAGCTGGGGAGACAGGAATACATTTCGAGACTTGGGAGCAATGTTAGAGAACTTGTTTTTCAAAAACCCAAACAATTGCAAATCAGCAGGTCCCTGCTCACTTCTGTCTAGGGAAAGTGGGTATTTTTCAGTGGTGGACATGTTGAAGGGAGGGGCACTATGGGGACAGCAACAGGAGAGCAGGTTGGCTAGACAAGGAGTAAAGGCACAGTTGGGAGAGGTCGGGAAATAGGAAACACAATTTTATGAAAGAGGTTGTGTGTGTGTGTGAGAGAGAGAGATTTAGACTGTAAACTCTTCAAGACAGGGGCTGTGTCATTTGTACAATACCGAATACTAGGCCCTGATCCTGATCAGAGCCTCTAGGTGCTACTGTACAGTACATTATAAACAAAAGGGAAATAGAGGCATAAAGTAATTTGTTCAAGAACACATAGCCAGTAGCAGAGTTTGGACTGGAACCCAGAACTCTAGACTCCCAGTCCCCTTGCAGTGACCACTTAACAATACTGCATCCCTAGCTAAGTGTTTTCCCAAAAATATAACACAGCAGAACATGTGTCCTCAACAAATTGTATTTTAGTTAAATAACTACAATTAAGATATACAAGTTGCACACAGTGTAGAAGGCTGGTCCTTTAAAACCACTCCACTGTCAATAAGTTTTTAATGAAGGCTTCTCACAAGAAAGCATTTGGTGTATGACAACTAATTGTGTTTTTACACAGCTTGTATATTGAGATTTTAAATCAATGCTGTGCACAACTGTCAAGCTTTATAGTGTTCCAGACTATTAAAGAGAAGAGATGGTTCCCAGGTCTGTGCTCTCACCTTTCTGAAGTGCTCCTGAGCCTCCAGCAGTTTCTTCTTCCTAGCAGCAGAATTAGCCAGCAGCTGGTTCCAGCGTTTCATCAAAGAAGCATGCCGGACCTCGATGGCCTTTGACTGGATGTGTTTGGCTGCCAGCAACTGATCTTTCAGTGCAGTGATGTTTGCGATTCCTTCCTGCTGGAAAGCCTGAAGACCAGCATCAAAAGTTTCCTGCCGCATTAAAAAGGAAGAGACTAATGTAGATTAACTATATTTATGGATGATGTAGACATTATTTTAGGAAAATGCAAAAATAAATGCCAGGCCTTCCAATATTCATCCGTCTGATGAGCATTAAGCTCCATTGCTTCTCTGGCTCAAAGCACCTTGCACTGACCTGTTTGGTGAGGAGTGTTTGCACAGAGGAGAGATCCCGTCCATAGTCGTCGGTCTTCAGACTGTTTTCCTTCTCACCTGGATAATGAAGCAGAGACTAAATATAAACACCTACATTCCTTCTTCCTAAATTTGGGGAAGGGATATCACTGCTCAGCAAATCAACGGCTCAGACTACCACCCACATCCGCTTAGTAAAACAAAGTTAGTCAGAAACCATTTTCTGTTCAAGGGCTGCCGTTTTCAGTCACCTGCTTTGTCAATGCACCCGTGTTTCAATGCAGCACATACCTATCCAAGACTCCACGACGTCGGCTTTCCAGTTGAACTGGAGGAAGGCAGAATTCTCATCCAGTTTGGCCTTCCTTTGAGCTGCTGCCTTCTCCAGATCTGACACCTTGCCCCTCAGGCCTTTAATCTTTGCAGTTATGTTCTCCTCATGATGATTGTTCTGTGGAATAGGAGAAAATAGTTTAGTTCCTATGTGACTTAATTATCTTCTACACACCACTGGAGGAAATCTAGTCCTGTTCACCAAATTAGGAAGAAATACACTTAAAACATATAGGCATCTGAAGGACTGCTTGGGATACTTATGGAAATTCCTAAAACGGATCCCAAGGCTGAGGACAACAGAAGCAATTAAGACCAGTGTCCTCAAAGGAACTGAAGGGACTTAGCTGCTCAAATCCCATTCTCAGTTTGGTGCCGAGCTCCCCTTAGGTTGATCTGACAATCTCAAACCAGAAACACTAGCACATGACTAATAAAATAAATCCTGCACATTAACTCACAAGGCAGCCCACTAGCTCTAACAACATGGGAACAGACCACCTCGATTCACTATTTAGTTAGGGGTTCTCCATCTGGTGAAGAAGATGGCCTCATTCTACCTTAAATATGTGCCCCAAATGTGAGAGAAATCAGGAATGCAAACAACAATTTACTCCTGTTTTTTTCTGTATTGCTAGACTATTAAGGCTTTCTGGGAAGTTAATATACAGATAGAAAACCGAAGCATGGGATGGATAACAGCCATTTTAGGTCTTTCGGAGAAAATTCCAATTCAATTTATGTTTCACAAGGATCTTACTGACTAGATGAGAAGTGTTCAAGGTAATGGGAGAAGGTATCATGGTACACAAATGGGTGCATCAGAGGCTCTAAGCATAAAAGACAGGAATTCTTGGTCTGGTCTAGCACAGACCCATGCATAAGGAATTGATTGGGATGGCTGTCTCTGGGAAAGAGAAGTTAAGTGACTTGCCCAAGACTTCCAACAAGTCAGCAACAGAGCCAGAATTAAAACTAAGGAGCTTGTTATCAGTCCACCAGGCTGCTGTCTCTAGTATTTAAAATCAGTTATATGCCAAATGCCGTTCTTGTGGCTATAGAGAACACTGACATGTAGACGGTGTTTAGTTTTCATTTTTTAAACATACTTGGAGCTCAGTTTAAGAGAACAGTGAATCCACTTTGACATGCTGACACTTTAAAGAACGTTCAAGGCATTTTTCTTACCAGGTTACACTCACCTTCTTAATGAGGTCCTCCCCATTAGCACAAACATCATTCACTCTGTCCTTGTGGACAGTGAAGTCAGTTTCAAATGCTTCATGCTTTTTCAGCAAGCCCTGCAGGGAAAGCATGTTCACAAGTTACTTTCCTACATCATTCAACTTCTCAAGATGACTGCTTATAAAACAAAGATGAAAATAAAAGCACAACAACATTATAATAATATGCCTGCAACACATCAATCAGTGCAATACTCACCATTACAATTATTAGTTAGTTTTAGCTAATACACATTCTGGCTATTTGTTGGGGTGTGCGAGGGAGGAGAGAGAGGAAGAATGGTTTGGTATAGTCCTGGATATAGTCCTTAAATATAATGTTAAGTTAGTTTTCTTTCACCTTTATCCAAGGAGAGATAAGGTCTTCTCTATCAAGTCCACTAGAGACTTCACCATGCAGATATAATTTACCTGGAAAGCATTTAGATCCTGATCCTGCAAAAACACACATGCTTAATAATAAGCATATAGTCAGTAAATGTGCATGGAAGTGTTTGCAGGACCAGAGCCTTAACACACTGATGGAGGGAGGGGAAAGGGGTAATTAAAATAAAAAAAAGATGGTTTAGAAGGAGATTCTGTTGCTTCGTGCTGCTGTTGAGACTCTTTTTCATTGCAGTTTCTCACTGCAACTTGGGGGAAATAAAAAAAAAACCTTTAAGCGATTTTTACACAATTCTGGGGTTGCTTTGCATCAGTCTAGTCCTCCAGCACAAATAAAAGCAGTCTGCTTTAATTAGCGCTGCCTATGCCAAAGGCCCATATCCACAAGACCCTTCTAAATACTGGAGAAAAATCTTTTGAATCGCTTTTATATAAGGATCATCAATATTTTATAATATACTTCTTTAAAACGAACAAAATGTCTGACTTAAAAAATAACAAAAGGGTATTTTAAATTCTAACCATTACATATTATAAATAGCTGGTAAGGTGAGAACCAGAACAGTACAGCTTTTGCTTACTTGGATAGCAGCAAGTGTGTCTCCATAGTCCTCACTGGCTACCAGGGTCATTTTCTCATTGATCCAGGCTTCCTCCTCTTCCACATTTGCTACAAACTGCTGATACTCAAGAGACTCTTCTAAACGTTGGCCACTGTAAGAGGAATGAGAAGAAGTGGGGGAGGAAAAATCACAGGTTGCATTTGTACATTCAACTAGGACATGGAAGCAGAACTACTACTAAACGTAGGTGTAGTGGAGGTCAAGACAGGTGAAAGGACAGCCTGCTCACTACCACCAACCCTAAAATGTGATAATTTTACACTAACCTCTTTCCTTCAGACGCTGAAAATGACCCCACTGTGACACTGCCAGCTCTAGATCTACCCTAAATCTACTATGTAATTCACCAGGCCATTTCACAGTCCTTACATATCTGGAAATTATGTACTCCCCCCACCCGCCACCACAGTCTCTATTCAGGAGAGCACAGCATGGTGGGAACAACAATGTCAAGCGTCTAGCCTCCAAATGAAGAAGGAATAAATGCCCCCAAAGTTTAGATTGTGTTCGACTAAAGGAAAACACAAAACTGAAGTTAGTACTGAGGAGCATTTACGAATGACCCCCTTTTCACCTGTCCCCTCAGGCATGGCCTCAGTAGAATGCACTATTAGCATTTATTGCACTGATATTGCTGATGACCTGAATCAAAAGATTGCAAGATTTGGCTGCTACTCATCCCTATATGTTTCATTCATACTTCCTGGTGTAGAAAAATGATTCTCACTCACCGAGCTGCTGCCAACTGCTTTAATTCCTTCCAGTGGTCTACAAACTGAGCTAGCCTCTGCTGTATCTCCTCCTTTCCAATCGTGTTATCATCTGACAGTTTTTTACCAGTGTCTAACACACCCTGTGAAGCAGACAAAGCACACATCAGTATTCTCAGTGTTTTCAATTTTCAGCAGCACTGTTGCTTTCTCCTCATCATTTATCTGCACTCTTTACAACTCCCCAGTTTTGGGTCATTTTCTTTCATAAACGTACCCTTTTTTCTTCTTCTCTTCAGTTCACGTGTTTTTTGTGGATTTAGAATGAAGGTGAGAAGTGCTACTGTCTGAAGAGGAAGGAACTTCCTGTCACTTTAATTTAAAACACTCCATATCTTTGCTTAGTCATGCCCTTCTTTAGGAGCATGAGGGAAGTCTGATTTCCTTTGTGATCTGCAGAAACATCTCAGGCTGCACAGATCTAAACCAGTGATGCTTATAATTGATTTGTGATCCAGATCATATAAATGTTAAAAATCTGTAACTTGACTATACAGAGTACTACACTTTCTATCATGACTGGTTATTTTCCTCATCCAAATGTTTGCCTGTAACCTACACAGTTTGCGTTGGAAACAACACAGCAGTACCTGTCATGGAACAACTCTTTAACTGACTGGGGTTTGGTTTTTTTTGTTTTTTTAACCTGGATGGCAGGTTCGTGAGCAGCCAATTCTGCTTCCAGACGTTTGTGTTTCTTTCTTAGGTTCTGCACTCCAGTTAGGTCTCTGCCATAGTCCTCTGAGCTAACCAGCAGCTTCTTCTCCCTGAGTCCCAGAGAAGAAAAGAGGGAAGAGGGGATGAGTAACGTTTATACCTTTAAAGGTCAAACTAGACAGATATAACAGCTGTCATTGAAAACTTGACACTTAACAGCTCTAACAGGAATGAACATTACTCCTTTTGTATGTTTCGCATTCCAGGACTGGAGCTTTCAGCAAATTATTACATATATTTAAAGAGGTAAATATAAAGATTTTAATGGGGTCCTCTATTTTTAGCATTTGATGGCCTTTCAGCTACTTTGTAATACAGAGAATCCAAGGCAGAAAAATGAATATAAATAATGGGGATGTTCCCTACAACCCAGCACTACGAGCGCCTTTGAAGCAGTAAGCCATGCACCTGACTTATAAATGTTAGTAAAAAGGATTCAACTCCCAGCAGTTTGACCAGCACAGTTTCAAAGAAGGGACAAGGCGCTCCCTCTCTACACACACACACACACACACACACACACACACACTCACTCACTCCTTCCCTCCTTTCAAAGTTTGAAAGTAATTTTAATTCTCCAGTTTTGATCATTTCTATTTGGCTAACCTCTACATACTGATGGAGTGGAAACCAGCACAGTTCTTATTTCCTTGATTATAAACCAGTCATACCAATAATATCAGGATTCATACGGACATCTCTGGAAAGCATTTTTCCTTAACTGCTATCACAGGCCAAAATAGTAAAACTAAAAACTGCTTTCAGCAGGCTCATAAATGCTTTTTTGAAAAAAATTTCAAACAGACAGAGGCAGAGTTTAAAAGATACACGATTCATAGGATTTTTACCACAAGATTATAGTCAAACCTCAAGTTTTTCCTAGCACTGAACATGCTTTCTGAAGCCTGCCCATTGATATCTGTAGGCATTAAGACCAAGCCCACACTAGAGTTGAAGCCACTTCTGCATGCTTCCCCAAGCACCATGGGCACGGATGTGTGTCTTTCTAACTGCATTATAAAACTATACTATAGATTATCTGCACAAGATGGCATACACCTGACGAGCGGGTAGGTAGTCTATGGCATAGTTAGATTAACATGGTTCTTGGGGAAATCATCTTTTTCCTCAATGACATGGTAAATTGTGCTATGAACACTGTTCACCAACTGCATTGAAATATGGTTGTTGATAGCATGGCTATAATATGGACATGGCCTCAGACAATGCTACATCTAGAACTTCTGAAGTACATACTTGATCCAGGACTCCTCATCGTCCATATCCCGGAAGAACTGATGCAAGCGGTGGGACTCATTCAGATTTGCACGGCGGGCAGCTGCCATGCTCTTGATCCGCTGGAAGCGTCCATTAATAGTGTCTCGCTTGTCCTTTACCTGGGAGGTGTCAAAAGCGCTGCTGGTCATCAAGCTGTCAGCCTGGCCATTCAGGTCCTTCAGACGATCCTGGAATCATAAGCAAGGAGTGTGTGAAGAACGAAAAACTCAATTTTTGAGCATGTAGTCTCAGCCCAGGATCTTCTCTTCATATTCGTGATGTACACAGAGAAATGTATTTCTACAGGTTTAAACTTTACGGCATGTTGCTATGGAATTCTCTGATTACTGTAATTTCTCTTCCTGTTAGCAGAGGTGCTTACCTCATGGGCAGATATGTCGGCTTCCAGAAGTTGGTGTTTCTTCAGCAGGTTATTTACAGATGCCAGGTCTTTTCCATAGTCTTCAGATGCAAGCAGAGCCTCCACCTGGAAAAGGAAGAATACAATTACATATTGAAGTTTAACTAAGAACTGCAAGTGTAATGCTCTTACTTGTGCAGGTGACTGTTTGTCTCTTTCAATTGTCCCCAAAGGAAGTTAAGTTTGTGAATTTTGTCTCCCTGCTTGTCTCAGACATGGGAGATTTTATGCAAGAACGTTTCCTGCCAACATCAGTGTAGGCAATGACAAGCATAGAAACTTCCCAAACACTTGTTTTTTATTCTCTTAAATTTTTTTTGGAGCACATCACATATCAGCAAAGGGAGCTAGTATCAGAGAAACTGCAGTCCCCAATCCAGGGTAGTCAGGTACCTCTGACAGCCAAAAGTCAAAATCCTTGATTCCAGTATTGAAATTCTGCTGTTTGTTGGCTTCCTTCAGCTTCTGACTCTTCTCTGCTGATTTCTGCACCAGGAACTGCCACTGGTCATCCAGAGCAGCTAAACGTGCCTGTTACAAAAAGGAGAAAATAAACGCTCAGAAGCAAAACAAAATCCCTAATAAATGTAGCAAAGGAACACACTGTACACATTTGTTTGCTGCTTCTACAACTATAGATTATGCAGTTATTCATGCGATCTAGGAAAATTCTCCCTTGTCTGCCTCTCCATTTCACTTTTACATTCTGACAGAAGAATCAGAAAACATTACTAATTTCAAAGCAAAAATGGGACAAAAACAGTTCTCATGCTCCATACTGCACAGTTAAACAAGGAATTAAAAAAAAAAAAGCTTCTATAAAAGAAAGTGGTTTTCCTCATTCTAACAAAATATAACTATAGAATCAGTTGAAGGCTACATGTCATTAACTATCCTATATGTGCTGCACCTACCTTCACTGCATCCTCACTGCCGGCACATGCTCCCCGATCAATGAGAGAATTCCCCATGTCAATGACTCCACGGATCCGGTCTGCATTGGCATGAAGTTCAGCTTCAAAGGCCTGGTGTTTCTGGTGTTTGCTCTGAATGCAGCAAAAACAAAGCTGTTAAGGACTGGACATGGGGCTCCCAAATTATTCTCATGGACTGAGAAGAGAATGCAAGCATGGTCTGCATAAACAGGGTTAGAAGGAAGGGAGTGTGTGTGTAGTCTAACCTGGGGAAATATTTAATACCTTATGTAAAATTATGAAAATCCAAATCTCTCTCTAGGCATTTACATCACATTCACCACTTGCTGCTCTCTCAGTCTTACTAAGTGAGCATTAGGCTGTTTTTGAACCAGCATGTCTACCTGTGATTGGACATTTACACTAATGTTCCTATATCAGCATATCTCCCCTGCATTTTAAAGGGGGCTGAAACACATTTCTAACGTTAAGTTTTGCTATTCTCCAAATATGGATTTCTGGTTTACGTGGCACCACCGCTAAAAAACATTGACTGTGTTTGTATGTATCCTGAACATGGTGGCTGCTCCACACTGATCAGTTCTCGAGGTTTATGACTTTTCCCATCCAAATACATGGTCAGGAGGAAAAAGTCCTCACCGCAACCTGCACCTTTTATGCACAGTTTTCATATGAGAAGATATTGAGTCACCATATGACTAAATTATGTGGTAAAACAATGAGTTAAACATAGTCAGCAACTCAAAACTATTTAAGAAACCACGCTTAGCTGTTTGTTGAAATTTGTCTTCACTGAAAATTGAAGGCATCATGAGAACAACAGGAGCCACAGGAACGGAGTGAATAAGCAGTTTTCTTTCATATACATGCATACACCCACCATAAGCATAAACAAGGAACAAGAATGACAAAACAGTATTTACAAATATCAACTCCACATGCTAGTAACACTGGACAAATACATTGTCCTGAGGGAGAATGGAAGGGAAAGTGATGGTTAGAGTAAAAATAAAACAAGAAAAATGCTACAGTACTGTTATGAAAAATTCTGCATGGCCTGCTTATTCTGAAAACTGCTATTGCTGAAGGTTGAGATTATACTGTATATCAGCTAAAATCCACCCATTTCTTGGCATATAAATTCATTATGCTGGAGAATGAAAAAAGCTTCTCATAGTACAAAATGTCAATCTATTACCACCAAAACAAATTCACACTCTAGGGAAATGACAGATGACATTTTTGTTTGAGTAGCCAATATATAGATAGTGCAACCTCCAGGGCCAGAAAGACAAACACTGCTTCCTTCACTTGTGGCCCTCCCTCTTACTCTAGTCACTTCTCCACTCTTTGCTTTGCTCTGTCCTCTTTCTAATTCTCCTCCTCCTTGGATTCTTACCACTCCTATCAGCCTTGCACATATACTCTCAGTTCTGCAATCTTCCCTCTACTTCTTCCACAAACTTCTATCCCTGCAAACTGTGGGCAGTGTGGATCTCCCACTTCCACTGTACCCTTCGTTCAGAAATTTTGACTCCAGACACAAGTGAGTGGAACTGACATCACATGGCCATGGGTTAATCACCACAGCTCTAGGTCCAGCAGGAATGAGGACAAGACATGTCCAGTAGCCAAATATTTAAAAAAGGAGGATGACAACTCATATTTTTGATTCTTTATGAACCACCCCTTAAAGAATTAATACCACACCACAAATTAAACAGATCATGCAGAACACATCTGCAAAACAAATATGTAAGTAAATGGTGTTTAAGAGGCATTAACTAAACAAAAAAGCAACACCCCAAAACACTGAGGCCTATGGTAACATCTGTTTGGAGGTCAGTGAATATTAGAAAATGGAAAAGAAACTGGATGAATTAATGGATGGAGCAACAGACTGAACGCAACCAGACTTTGTGCTCACATATAATCTATACAGAAGAACAAACACCTACCATGGCCAGTTCAACCAAACTACAAAACTTACCAGCAGTTTGGAAAGCTACAAAACAGATCAAGAAGAAAAGAGTTCAGTGCAGTCATACTGATCCACATATCAGTATTAAAAACATAGGATATCACTTAAAGAGTTTTTCTTTAATAATGAAAAATAGATGAAGATCTGCAACTTAGGCCAGTAAGTGGGGGTGGGACACAAGAGACATTTATAAAAGATAAATTTTTATTTTATCCTCTAGTTGTTGGGGAGAAGAGAGGCTAGGATGTCTTATCAAATTTACACTGGAGCATAACTGCCTAGGGATTTATGTGATTTCTGGCAGCATATTTATGTGGATATTACATATTTTATTAAAAAATAATTACTGCCTTCTATTTCGGTCCTTTCTCTATGCATACTGCATGTCTCCATAATGAAAGGATTGCTTTATTTACATTTTCTCCCCTTTAGAAGATTAATTCCAAACAATTTGTTATCCCTTTAACACGGAATTGGAATTTTTCCTGTGCACATCCTGTTATCAGCAACAGGATATGCTACATGGAATTAAACTTTCACTCCATTTGACTCTCTTGGTCAAATAATTATTCACCTGGATGTTTGTGGGATCCTTATAGGATTCATCACTTGCAGTTTGGAGTTTTTCACTGATCCAAGCCTCTATTTCATCAACATCACGGCTGAATTGCTGGAGGGTCTGAGATTCTCCCAATTTAGACCTCTTCTCAATCATCTGAGCTTTCAAACGACGCCACCTGTACATAATCAGAGATATGGTTCATACTCACCAGTATCTATAAGAACAGGCATGAAGTAGGAGACTACGTACCATCATAAAAGCTATATATTGGCTCTAAACAATTTCCTTCTTTTCAGAAGGTATCCACAGCTGATCTAACAATGCAGTTAGCACACCAACCTGTCCAGAACTTCATTGCGTCTGTTAGAAATGACCCCTTTAGCATAGTGGTCAGCAGAAATCAGCTGGTCAGCAAACGATTGCAGCGCAGCAATCTTTTCTTCCTGTTCAAAACAAAAAGGACACAAGTTGAGTGTATTCAGATACTGCAAAAAAACAAAAAAATCCCTGTAAAGAGTTGTGTAAGAACCAGAGTAGGGCATCTCTTTGAAAGAAGGCTGGTATCTTGTTAATATGAGTCTAAGGAAATCAGCCCTATGTCAAGATGAGCAGAACTCCACTTAAGAGCAAGTGGGAGATCCTGCAGATCAGATATTGAAAAGAAAATTATTTTGGCCTCTGTCGGAACGACAGAGGAATTTCTCTCAGGATCAGAAAGGGCTCTTCCAGGATTTAGAGGAAGTGGAAAAACACTGATTTTTTTTTTTTTTTCAGAGTAAGGATTTCCAATACAAACCATTAAATCACTTACTCTTTTCACAAGAAATATGCTGTACTGTGATTCATGCTGCCCTAGTTAGGTAAATACCTATTATTTTATTGCATCATGTTCATAACCAATCAATAACAAACCCCTTATTATCTGCAGTGATGGTAGCTATTTCTCAGCTTTGTAACCAGTTTCTAACCTCCTAAATATTTAGAACAAATCTTTATAGGGTTCTAAACTTTAGAGTCACATCACCAACATCAGATCTATCATATCCTGCTGACCTTAAAAGAAGTTTTCAGGAGCTGAATGTAAAATAAAATAGAACAGCTGTCATCCACTTTGGATACATCCCTCACCTGGACATTGATTGCTTTATCAAAGTCTTCATGTTTCTTGATGAGAGCCTCCACACTATCTAAGGAGTCTCCTCTATCTTCTGTGTTCAGGAACGCCTCCCGGGCAGCCATCCAGTTTTCTGCTTGTTCACAGTCCCGATGAAACAGCTAAGGAGAAGGAACACAGGTAGGAGAAAACTAACCAGTGAGTACTGCCCACTGGTGGGAGTGAAAGAAAAGTTTCCTTAAGAAAGCATACTATTAAAAAAACCAAAAGGCAGCAAAGTACCTGTAGTTCTAGACACTGGTCCAGCATCATTCTACGCTGGACCCAGGCTTTCTCCAAGTCTGCCCGTTCTTGATCTAGAATATCCAGTTTCTCCTTGATCTCCGGGCTGGCATAGTGTCCATGAGCCAAAAGTTGTTGCCCAAACTGCTCAAATGCCTGGAAAGTGCCAGCCCTGGCATCTATTTCAGTGCGATGTTCCTGTAAGGAAGGAGGGGGGAGAAGGAGAGAAAAGAGGTTTAATAACTAGAAGCAGAATGCTAAACTGCAAGGAAAGACATTCTCAGTCTCGTCTTGGAAACATACATGGGGAGTCTCAAAAAAAAAACACTGTTGAACTGGTTTACCAACAGAGTACATAAAACTGATTTTAACAGCGAATGTTCATACCTACAGAAAAATGCAGAGGGCTCCTGCACATACCTGGTGTCTCTCCAATAAAGCCTCAGCTCCAGTCACATCCTTTGCCAGTTCATCTGAGGACACCAGTCCCCGGATTCCATTGATCCAAGACATGAGGTCCCTGTAACCACAAAAGCAACCAAAAAATGGGGTTGTGTTTTTTTGTTTGTTTGCAGCAAGTCTGATTAGGGAAATGAGTTATCTTTCACCACTCCAACAAATATTCAGTCTAAGTCATATACTACATGTACTTAAATTAATAACTAAACTAACAGTGGGGACCAGGAATTTGATCAGTTTAGTTTTTACCTAAAGTCACTGAGGAAACGCTGCAGGTCATGAGAATCCCCAAGCTTCTCTTTACGCTGGTCGGCGCGTTTCCCCAGGCTATTCCAGGCCTGGTTCAGTTCAGTACATTTTTCTTGGAGGTCTTCAGCAGATTCTGGGTGTGACTGAATCAGGCGCTCAGCAGTCTCGCCTAAAGAGTTCACCTGGCAATAAAGGAGGAAGAGTAAGAAGAAAGGCAGGAACCTCTTTTGCAGTACCATCATTACTGCTACAGAAAGCAAGTAACCCATGTGTTCTGGTCTCTTGGTCTGACCTTGTCTCCAAGAGCTGCCAAATCTCTCTCAAAGCCTTCATGCTTTCGCTGCAGGGCCTGCACACTGGCCAGGTCATGTCCATAGTTGTCTGTATTTAATGCCTGATTCTTTTCTTCAATCCATTCCTTTGTTTCATCAGCATCTCTGGTTGGGGAAAAAGGAAAAACACAAATGAAGGACATTAACTAGAGTCTCATCAAACTCCAGGTAGCCTGTTTTCATAAGATCTTAAGTATCTAATACTTCCAATTTTTTCATCTGTTTTAAAGTGGAAGTTAAACTCTCATGAGGTAAGAACGAACATTGGTATCATTTAAAAAAAAAAATCAGAATTTTTGGTGCCCTTCAGTAATAAGCTTTCCTCTGACAATCTCAAGATTTAATAAATCAAGCTTCAGATTACACCTGTGAGGCAGTGTAAATTCTCAAAAATCACAAAGGCAATCTCTGGCAGAGCTAGGAAACAAATCTAGGATCTCCTAATTCTCACACTCCTGTGCTGTAACCATCAGAGAAACTTTCCTCTCTCTAGCGAATGCAAACACAGAATGCATAGAGTTCTTGTTGGACCTGGATTAAGATATTCATTCCTTTTCAGGAATGAATGTAGCAGGAGAAATTAATGACAATTGTGGAAGAGGTTGGGGCAAAATGTTGGCATGTTGGGCTGACACCATCTTAGCCGCAGAAGTAAGAATGGTGCTGGTGGCAGTAAATGCAGACAAAGCAGAAGCAGTGATACACAAAAGTTTAGAAGCCTATCAGCTGTGACAAATAACTGAAGGGAGAAGCTGCACCTGTGTGTGGTAGCCAGCTGGCAAAGGGATGGAGAAGAGAGAAGAGAAAGCTCATGATAGCAGTTCTAGAGAGAGAAAGGGCACAGCATGGTGGGAGCACTGCAATCCCTTTAGAGAATATCACTGATCTGAAGATAAAGGTTTAAGACAGAATCCTACACTTGGCTTCCATACTGATAGTGACATGCTAGTATCACAAGATGCCTCTGTCAGCAATAAAACTAAGGCAGCCAATTTTTTAATTAAAAATTTTAATGCAAACACAGACTAGAGAACTGCTCCTCACCATGGACCTCGTTCAACTTCCACTGAAGCAAATGGAAAAAGTCAATGGGTATTTGACAAGGCCCTGTATGAGCTGGTGTTTGTTCTCTTAAAACTAAATGTTTTTACATTAAACCGAGAATAAAAATTGAATGTAAAAACTACCACTAAAACATTATGTGATGTACCTGAGGCAGTGCGCTCCTTACCTGTGAAATCTCTGGACTTCATGGGCACTGCCCAGCAGCTGGCTTCGCTCCTCTGCCATCTGCTGCAGAGATCTCCAGCGCTCATTTAGTTCCTGAAAGGGAAAAATGGAAATGAAGCCTCAGCACTGCACCTGATGTTGACAGGTTAAACAATGTTATGTATTTATTTCTTGTTTAAGAGAGAAAGCTTCGTTACTCCAGGTCATACTAAATGACAAAAGAGAGAGTTACCTTTTCCGTAACTGGTGTTCTTCAAGATGTGTTGCTCATGTCCATTCCATATTAGGTGTGTGTGTTCACCACATGCACCGGTGCTGGAATTTTTTTCCCTCAGCAGTATCCGTATGGGACCGGCTCTGCCATCCGCTGGAGTGGCACCCGCATGGCATGGTATAAGGGGCACTGCCAGCTCCCCTCACCCTCAGTTCCTTCTTGCCAGAAACTTCAACAGTGGGGAAGGAGGGCAGGCTACGGAATCTCAAAGAACACCAGTTATGGAAAAGGTAACTGTCTTTTCTTCTTTGAGTCCTTGCTCACGCTCATTCCATATTAGGTGACTTTAAAGCAGTACCCCTGGAGGTGGGCAGGAGTTCACGGACATGTAGATTGCAACACAGCTCTGCCGAACCCAGCGTTGTCCCTGGCCTGCTGAATGATGGCATAATGAGCAGTAAATGTGTGGACAGAGGACCAAGCTGCGGCTCTACAGATGTCATGGATAGGGATGTGTGTGCCAGGAAGGCTGCCGAAGACACCTGCGCTCTCGTCTAGTGGGCTTTGACAATTGGTGGAAACCCCGTCAGGTCATAACAGGTCCTTATGCACAAGGTGATCCAACTGGAAATCTTCTGTGAGGACACCGGATGACTCTTCATCCTATCAGCTGTAGCAATGAAGAGTTGCGTCGATTTACGGAAAGGCTTGGTACGTTCTAAATAAAAAGCTAAGGCCCTCTGGATGTCCAGGGAGTGGCTGCTGACAGACTCAAGAGTGTGCCAACCCCATGTGGGCAAGGCCACGTCGGGGCTATCATGATAACCTGTGCATGGTCTCTCTCGATCTTTGCCAGAACCCTGCTGATGAGTGGAATCAGAGGGAACTCGTACATCAGGCTCCCTGACCACGACAGGAGGAAGGCATCAAAGAGGGAGTCCTTGCTCAGACCCTGTTGAGAACAAAACTGGTGGCATTTCCTGTTCTGTCTGGTAGTGAACAGGTCCACCTGGGGAGTTCCCCACCTTTGGAGGATCATGCAGGGTACCTCTGGATGGAGTGACTACACGTGGTGAGAGGAGAAGTCCCTGTTGAGCTGGTCTGGCAGCATATTCCTGACACCGGGAAGGTGACAAGCTTCCATGTGGATTTCGTGGCTGATGGAGAATTCCCACAGATGGAGCACCTCCTGACAGAGAGCTGACAAGCACTCTCCCCCTTGCCTGTTGACGTAGAACATGGAGGCTCTATTGTTCGTCAGGACTTGTACCACATTGCCTGACAGGTGGGGCAAGACGACTCCGCACACCAGCTGGACTGCTCAGAGCTCTCTGATGTTTATGTGTAACTGCGCATCCTCCAGGGACCACATCCCCTGAGTCTGGAGGTTGCTGAGATGTGCCCCCCAGCTGAGATCCGAAGTGCCCGACACCAACTCAATGGAATGAGGAGGGTTGTTGAATGGAACCCCTTCCAGGACCATCCGGCGGTCGGTCACCATCTCAGCGAGGTATCATCTGGGGAATGGTAACGATCTTTTCCAGGGAGCAAGGAAGTCCCTCTTGATGGGGATTGGTACTACTGAAGTGGGGACACTTGCATAGGTCCCATTACAAGTCTTCCCTGAGACCGGGGCACCAATGTGGGCGGCACTGGGAGCATATGGATCTCCTGAGCCGCTCAAAGAGCTTCGGGAGTTGATGGCACCTGAAGCTGGCTAGGGCCTGCATTGCTATCTGGGGGTCGCAGGAAAAGCATGGGATGGGCTGCACTGCTCAACTTCAGCTGGGGCCCGACTTCCTGAAGGGAGTGTTGAACTACCACGGGGGACCGGTGCCAGCTTGTGGATGGTGCCAGAAGAGCCCTGCAAACAGAGGCCATGATGCTCAGTGTGGAGTCAGAACGCTCTGGTGCCGTAGCGAGTGCCGACTCCATTAGGAGCACTATCAGACGGATATTGTGTTCCTTCTTCATCCTAGATTTAAAAGACTTGCAGATACAGCACGTGTCATTTATGTGCCCTTCACCTAAGCACCTTAGGCAGCTGGTATGTGGATCGCTGACGGGCATAGGCCATTTGCAGCTATCGCAGGTCTTAAAGCTTGGGGACCAGGGCATGCCCTGTCCCCTGGCTGAGTTCTGTTTGGGACTAACAAAAAGTTGAGAACTACTAACTATATACAACAATATTACATGTTTTCAAAGTTCAGAACAGAAAACGAAACAACGCTAGCCAAAGCAGTGGATGCTCCAGCACCGTCACTGGCAGCAAGAAGGAACTGAGGGTGGGGGGAGCCAGCGGCATCCCTTACATCATGCCATATGGGCACCACTCCAGGGGGTGCCAGAGACGGTCCCCTATGGATACTGCTGGGGCAAAAACTTCCGGCACCTGTGCACGTGGAAAGCACACACCTAATATGGAATGGACATGAGCAAGCACTTGACCTCCATGACCTGAAATGTAAATCCAATAAAGATTTATTTTCAAATATTCTGCTCACTGTGCTTGTATAGTTACATTTCTTAAGGTATAAAGGTGCTTCAAATTCTCTCTAAAGAAAAGGAAAGGAAAAAGGCCCTATGAAGACTTATTTTCAGGTGAGGATCACATTTAAAGCATGGTTCCCCAGCTTTTTCAATCCACAGATTTCTTTGTAGAAGCAAAATCCTCTTGTGATTCCCAACTCCGCTGCCTCTCCATTTTGGCTCCCTAAAGGTTTAATTCCATAGATCTGCTCAAAAGGCCCCTTGGAACACTGGCAGTCCATGGACAACAGTCAGATTACTGCCACTTTAAAAAGATTATGGTAGAAATGGTAGTCTTCCTAAAAAATGTTACTCTTAGTGCTTTAAGAGCACATAAGCAAACTACTTAGAGAAGAGTGGGTGGTGGGAAATGATCTAGGAGGAAGGCCAAAGTTATCTTTGAGCATAACTGAGGGTTTCTAACTGCAGGTTGTCCACACACACACACACACACACACACACACCCATTGGATTTCTATTTGCTGCTTTGATCACAGAACAATGCACTGGTTCAAGGAACTATACAGCAAGTTATAAGGGTTTCTCCTGTGATGTGGAAGCAGGTAACTTTATGCTATGTATGTGCATAAAGCACCTGTTCTATTCTGAGAAGCAGATGCTGTAAATTAGCATTTATTTTAACATGTTTAGTCAAAAGGGTATGAAGGGCAATAGAACATGGAGGCAGAATGGTGAACACAAAGAAGGTGATGAGAGAAAGCTATTACTTCTCAGTGAGTAGAAACACCACAACTGGATTCTCACCTTGATGGAATTAAAGGTGGCCACTGTATGTACCATCATACGTGCAGACTATATGAGGAAAAAGCAAAAATAGTAAAAAAAAAAAAAAAACAAAATCAAGCAGTTAAATTTCTGTCCTAACAATTAAGTGTCATACCATACTAACAAAAACTCAGACACCCCAACACAACTTAGTTTTGGCCAAAAACAGGTTTGGTAAGACAGATTTTACAACACGTAGGATGAATGGAAATGTTCATGATTTTATAAGTTTCAATTACAAATTTTTAGTGTACATTTTCTTCTACAGCATTGTGAACCCATTGCTGTCTCAGACAAATGATTGCTTTTTGCATGTAGTGTTGCAGTAATTTTATTGGTCCCAAGATATTAGAGGGACATGGTGAGTGATAATCTCTTTTATTGTACCAATGTCTAATTTATTTTACAGTAGCACCTCAGAGTTATGAACACCCTGGGAATAGAAGTTGTTTGTAACTCTGAAATGTTCATAACTCTGAACAATACATCATGGTGGTTCTTACAAAAGTTTACAATTGAACAATGACTTAATACACCTTTGAAACTTTACTATGCAGAAGAAAAATGCTGCTTTCCCTTTTTTAGTAGTTTAACACAGTACTGGACTGTATTTGCTTTTTTTTTGGTATCTATGCTGCTGCCTGCTTGTGTACTTCCGGTTCCAAATGAGGTGTATGGTTACTGGTCAGTTTGTAACTCTGAGGTTCTACTGTATTAGATTCTGTATTTTTAGATTGCTTTTTGGATTTCAATCAGCATATAAGTAAATGGTGAAAGACAGATTTTTAAAATTCAGCTTAAGGTTTTACAGACCACAGTAATTTAAAAATGTGTATAAATATTATCTTGATAGTATTCCTTTAAAAGAGAACCACAGCCTTAATGAGGGTTGAAAAGACAAGGAACTTGAAAAGACAACTCTGACAAATGGAAACTTTTTCAAAATAAAATATGCACCGAGAATGACAAGTGTTCAACAGATTTAAGTTTAACTGAATTTTTGACAAAAATCATCCCAGCAAGTAATTAAAATATTCCTGAAAGGCTAAGAAAACATTTGAGACTAGTGGAAACAAACTGGAAAAAGAATTGACTGAAGCCTCTCCTCTCCTTCGGAATGTAAAAGTCTCCTTTCTTCTACCCCTGATGGATTGCTCACAGAATTCATTCTTTCGTGCACACTGTACAGCGGAAGGGGAGCTTAAATCATTCACAGTGAGACTGTCACAGTGAGACTGCCATATTGCCAGTTAAAAGATCTGAACTACAAATCATCTTTGTACAGAAGTGGAAATCAGTCCTCTGTTAAAGACTTTCAAATGAAAAATGTCATTTTGCTATACAGAAAGGAAACGGATTACTGTGGTTTTATATATAAAGTGCAGTTTGAGATTTCTATAGTGAGTTATCTTGCTGCGGACATGCTACTGTTCATCGTTGTGTACATACTTGTAATGAAGACTAGACATGGGGCAAATTGACGGTGTTTGTTTTTTGTTAATATTACCTCTGAGACAACAGCACATGTAGAGTAGCTTTATATTTTAATACAGTGTGCGAGATGATTACGTCAGTTAATTTCTACTGATTATTCCACAGATTTTTCATAACGTGCATTTAAAAAAAAAAAAAATTTTATCTACTGTGAATTGACCTGACTATTGGAAGAAGGGACCAGGACAGCACTCTACTACTACTCATAAGAAAAGGAGTGTGTGTGTGTTAGAAGGATGCAAGGCCATAAGAGATGATGTAATGTGCAAGAATGTTCTTACTTTTCCTATCTGTTAGATGGGCCAAATAGTCAGACCTACCTTCCAAGGAGACGTGGTTTTGGAATCAGTTTCATCCTGTTTAAAGGATTAAGGGAAAACTTTAGACACATCAAGAAAACACAGAAAATGGAAGTTAACCAACACCCTGTTAAATTTTCAAGGATTAAGACACCCGATTAAGTTATTTATGTGCATACAATCCTTTCAGAATTATTTAAAAAAAATTAAAAAAATGCATGTCAATCAATCAATCAATCAATATCTCTCTCTCTCTCTCTCTCTATATATCAGGATCACATGAGCTACCCTACACTGAGCTGGCTACTGGCTTGAGATACAAGTAACACAGGGCGAATGCATCAAAAAGATAATCTCCCTGAATTTAGCTGAAGAAGATAAGAGAATTTTTGTGTTTCCCTTCAAAGCCATTATCAAGAAAGAGAGTTCTGAGATGAACTCTGACCCAAAAGGGATCTCAGTCACAAAATCTTCTCTTCTATACATCCAAGCACTCTTTCTGTTAAAGCTTCTGCAAGACAGCATGCAAATATCATAACAGTGCTTACCCTGGGCATGCCATAGACTTCCTGTAAGGGAAAAGGAAATGGATATGTTATTTTGTAAAAGAAAATCTAGAAAGATTTGATTCTTTTTGAGGAAAGGGAAGGAAATGGGATGAACAATGTAATCTACAAAGAGGAAGCAAAAGTATTCTGCTATGTCGACCTTCTGTGTACTACCAGCTGAAGAACATGATCAAATCAAAAAATACATGCAGCACAAGTGGCAGAGTTTTGATACTCACAGTGAATTACGGTATACATTATCTCAGAGTTTATAAAGGAACAAGTGTTTTCGGTGCTCTTGCTATAATTGTCGATATTGTGTAGAATTATTTACACAAGCAAAAGCAACCATGGAAAATTATATTACTTGGGCATTTATATTGCGTTTTAAATTTTCAAAGACCTGCGCCAACAGTGGAGTGAATTTATCCCATTAACAAACTAATCCTCACCTCCGTAAGGTCTAACAGTATTATCAAAAATGTAGAAACAAGGACAGAGAGATTAAATGACTTGCCCAAAGCATCACTACTAGTCATGGAAAATCCACATACTATTAATTTAGAACGTCCAAGTACTAAAAAAATTAAACATTATCTAGATGTATGTTATAACACTATTTACAATGAAATGATCTAAAGGCTACCCTGCTGACCAAAGCCACTTTAGGATGCCACTTTTAGACAACCTGCAATCTAGAAAAAAGAATAAGTAGTGAAATAGAAGCAATAAAAATCTTAGGTGCAAAAGTGGAGGACAGATGAAAAAACAAGAGAAGAAAGGACAAAACAAATTCCATCTCTCTCTTATTATAAAATGGCAGCAGATCAAGTCACAAAAACACAGACCTGTTGCTGTACTGCCTGTACTTCCTCTGCCATCAGCCCTTCAGATTCCAGGTCATTCGCAACCTTGTTTATGTCCTTTAGACGAGATTCATTGGCTTTCAAATCCTGCACAGAATAGTAAATATCACAGCATGAAAATTTATATAAGCAAAACACAAGGCAGTAAGATTGTCAATCAGAGGCATCAAAAGGTATCCAATTTATGAACAGCAGGGATTTAGCCATTTTGACCTTTCCTGTCATCAGTGGATCTACAATGCAGAGAGTCTTATGGCAAGAAATCCCAACTGCCAGTGTCAATGGATTAAAGAACTGGACTACTGGAGTTCTCCCACACTAAAATAAAGTTTAAGTTAATTTCTAGACAGTGATGATATATCCTTTAAAACCATTAACTACAATGTTAATTTAAACTGCATTACCGAGATTAAAAAATGATCAGCTATTGTGCTGAATAAATACACTAGAAGAGATGACTCAAGATGTGACTTTATGATACAGGCCACTATTTCTGGCCCCATAACAACTCATTAAATAGACTACTAAAAATAAAAAAAGGGAAGTTATGTATTTCAGAATAAACATACACCTCTACCCCGATATAACGCTGTCCTCGGGAGCTAAACTATCATACTGCGTTATAGGTGAAACCGTGTTATATCGAACTTGCTTTGATCCGCCAGAGTGCGCAGCCCGCCTCGAGCACTGCTTTACCACGTTATATCCGAATTCGTGTTACATCAGAGTAGAGGTGTACTTCCTTATACTAGAGAGCTGGCACTGAAGTCTTGAAGGTGATATATTTTAAGTTCAGCAGTCAGTTTATTACAGAGACATCAAGGAGTTTGGCACCCATCTCTCACCTGTAACGTTAGGCCAGCTCAGACTGCTTGTTACTTAACATTCAAGCCATAAATGCAATACAGCCCACATTGAATCACTGGTTATTCCAAATCATTAGTCCAGAGCTCCTGGCACTTCTACGCACAATGGCTCACAGGGCAAGAGGGAAAACATTTTAAAGCTCATTTACATCTCATGCAAGGCAAAATTCAGCCAATGTCATACCCTCGCCAATGGTGGATGGAGGAAAAAAAATAAAACCAATCACCTCCTCTTCAAAGCAGAGGCCATTATTGTTTCATGCCTTGTGGAATACTGTGCAGTTCAGAGTGCCTGATCACTCTGCCTTTAAACAAAGGGAGGGGAAGCTTCCTTGTCTGGATGGCACACTCAGCTTAGTGGAAGTAGTAAAAGTGGCACCTACAGGCAGTGCAGGAAGCTCCATGTTCAGAAATGCTAAATAAAGAGAGCGTTTCCTCTGCTGCTATGTAGGTGGAGATAACGTAGCAGAATACCAGCTTGGGCTGTGTGGATATGGGGTCGCCAGCAGCAGAACCAGGAGAAACAAACTGAATGCTTCGCCTGTTTCACAGAGTTGTGGATTGGTAGAACTATACCAAACTATGAAGGGATTGTCATGGAAACCTCATCAGGTCTGAGCTGAAGGGTGACAAGATGACTTAGAATTATTGTGCTACATAAAAGGTTACATAATAACCTACCTTCTGAAAGTCATCAAATTTCTTCTGCAGTACCTCAACCTGCTCCAAATCAGCCCCCACCTCTTCATTGGTGAGTGCAGACTCTTTCTCATTGATCCACTGCTGTAGCTCATTAGCCTCACGGAAAAGCATGAACTTTTTGCAACTTTTTTCCAGCATATCCTTGCGCTTCTCGCCCAGATCAAGAAGAGAGTGATATCTGGAACATACAGAGAGGGAAGGTGAGGGACCATCAGATCTCACCTGAACAGTTATAGTATATGAAGGTGATAAAAATGGACTAGTAGCACCAGCGATGAAGGAAATCCCTACAAGGAGATGCCAAATCATTCTGCACAATAACAGACAATGATCATGAAGATGTAGAACCTTTAAGTTTCTATATTACACAGATCACAACACTGAACCATGACCTCCCACATACAAGGCTTTTTTGATGGGCAGAAGCAAAGCAAATTGCAGCTTAGGATAAGGAATGCAGGTCAGCAACACAGGGGTAACTGCATAAAACATAGGCTCTTTTACTTATTTATCCTACCTTATATTTTGTTCATGCAACTGTATCAAACATATGCATAAAATATGCTAAACACCACATTAAAAAGAGTTTTCTTCTAGTATATCAATTTCCCATGGCTCATTTAAATTTGACAGCTCACAGCTGTCTGACACAAGATTCTTGACTGCCTGTTATTCAATGCAGTATTTGATGAATCCTTGGTGATTTTGTCTTTTTTCCCCCTCCTTTCGCAAACCAAAGATTTTCAATTGTGCAATAGAAATGTGCCTAATTTTGATTTCATTTGCACCATTTTTAAATCTGTGTGATTCCTACTTATTTCAATGGAATTACTCCTGATTTACATTAGGATAAATGTGACAAGAATTAGGTCCTAAAAAGACATACTGACAGCTTAAAAGAGATACATAGTCTTCCTATGCCTTAGAAGACCAAAGCAAATTAATATTTTTGCCTATGGAGTTAGGACCTCTCAGAACAAGTATTATATATAGAAATGCTGTGCAATTACTTGAAAGGCACAGGTAGGTGGGTGGGTAAATGTCTTCTGCTTATTTCTCACAATCAAGTCTAAATATTTCCAACATACAACAAAGAGGAAGCAATGGATACAGATGGCCTTTGGAGCCCTTTTACAAGCTATGGCTGGTGAAAGACAGTAGAGAAGTCTTAAGCGATTTCTTTTTGGGAGGGCAAACTTTTTTTTTTGTGAATGCTTCTTTTTGGGAGGGCAAACTTGATGACCATTTTAAGGAATCTGTGGTTAGATCCTTACAGGAAAAACCACCTCTAAAAAAATTTCTCTAATTGCCATCCTGTTTCAAATCTTCTGGTGATGGAGCAGTTCCAGCAGCCTCTGGATTCCTCAAATTTCTTCAATCAAATTTCAAGCTTGAGTATAGTAGAGAGACTATTAATATCCATGATTGATTTCCATCTTCAAGCTACAGATAGAGTGAAAGTGTCCATTCTGATCTGATTAAATTAACAGCCATTAATACTATGAGATATCGCTGGGTCACCTCCAGCACCATACAAAGGTCAACATGACACCTTTGCAATGGTTTCATTCCTAAGACCAAGAGCACAGTTGGAAAAAAGCTTGACACTGGAGTCCAAAGTGTCTATACTGGATGTCCATACTTACTTGTGTGTCCTTTTCATGAAACTTAAATTCAGTGAAACTATTGTCATCTTGGTATCGGATTAAGACTGGAAGTCAGAAGGAAGCGAACTGGCTGAGACTGAGTCCACCTGAGACTCATGCAGAATACTGTTGCTCATCTTCTAGGCAGATAGGCTGACAGAAGCACATAGCACTTGAGTGTCATATTCTGCACCGACGATAAAAGTTCGCTTCAGGATGCAATTTCAGAAACTCGGAAGCATAATTATATAGCTCATAAATGACCAATTCCAATTCCCTTCGAATCTGATTTTCCTTCAACTACTTTGTGACAATTAAGAGTGATTAGGATGTTTCTGTTATGGGTGTCTGAGACAAACTCTGTAGGAAAGGTGGCAGAGCACTCTCAAGCGAGAGCAATCACCTGTGGAACTTGCTTCCTCTGGCGGTTTATCAGAGTTCAAGGCAAAGTACATTTGTTCCAGCAGCCTTTAATAGACTATTTTAACTTAAACTTATGACAGTGAGGAACCTTCCTGTATGCCTGTAATGTAACTTTTATGGAGCAAAATAACAGGGTTTGATCATCCTTTGTGAATGGTATGATTATTTTAATTGTATCTGTAAATAATTCTAAGCCATTCATATGTAATATGTTGTATTCCAATACACACACACGTTCATGTATTTATATAAATAGATCACATTTTTACATACACCTAAGAAACTGCAGGATTCTTTTTAATTCAGTTAATGGAAACAAGTACACGTCTTGTCTCATAAGCAAGATCAGTATGATAGAAAATAACAGCGCCTCCAGTTTAGCAAAGACAGAAGTGGCCAAGAAGATACGCTGCTGTCTAGCTGTAAGAGATCATGTGTCAAATATCTACTACTGTTCTAAATTAAGACAATTCTACATTGTACAAATTGCTTCCATGTGTCCCTCTGGAGCAGCACTCCCAAAGGAGGAAAGAAAAAAGGGAAAATGAACAGGTAACTAGTATGGAGACAGCATGGTTTAGAAAGGGGTGAATCCTACTCACAGTTCTTCGACCTGTTTCATACGTAGAGATACACTGCTGACTTCCTTAGTTATGAGAGTCCTGCACAGACAGAGGGAGCACAGCAAAAGCATGCAAAAATTAGTCAGATTAACAAAAATAATGAAAGGAGCAGCTCCATCCAGGGGTCATTTGTGGTGGGAGATGAAGGTTAAGAATTCACATTTAAATGGAGAAAGTTAGGTGCCATTCAAAAGCAAAATTTGAAGCAAATCAGTCAGTGCAAATCATGTAAAGAAATCATCAGCAGCACAGCTGAACTCCCTACAGGGCCATCTCACTTCTCAATCATGCCATTCAGTTCAGAACTGAAAGGCACTCCCACCATTCCAAAATAATGCACCCTAGTTTCTAGCTCTCAGAAGCAGTGTGCAAGCGCACAATAGAGTTACATAAACTGTTCAGGAATTTATTACTATTTAAGAACCTTGTGTTCTTTCCGTCCTCTAGTCTGTACTATGTATTACAGTATAATATAATCTTAAAAAAAACCCACAGGTTTTCATTCTCAGTTTACAAAGCCAATAATTGACGAACACATTTAATAGTTGGTGTCTCAAAACAACTGAGTGGGTGGGAATTCTTGTAAAAGCGACAAGAAGAGCTGGCAGGGAGCATATAACTTATAGACTTTCCTTTCCAAGTAGTCTGATAAGATGAGCCTGTAGCCCACACCTATCCTCTACTGCTCTGCCTCAAGCTAATCTACAGCTACCATGTGCTGTAGGAGAGGCATTTACCAAGCATTCAGGCAACTTTCTTCATCTGCACAGCAAAGTAAAATTTTATGCAGGTAGATTTTAGCTCACGTAGTGCAGAGTGGCAGCACTTTGTCTCTGAAAAACTGCGACAAGCCAGAGCCAAACAGCCATGACCCCTAAACAATTAATTGCCCAAGGCCAGTCCTGTATACGGAGGGTACTGTACTTCAGATAGTCAGATTTAAGAAGGTGTCTCAAACATAATTGCGTGTTAAGACGTTATAATTACAAATATGAATGCTGCTTAGGACAGAAATAATTCACAAACAAGGTCAAGTTGTTACGTACAACAACAACAAACAAGGAAAATAAAGTTAGACAGTAAGTTTAGCTCAATTTTCATGATTTGTACAGTTAAACTGGAAAAGCAGCAGAAGAATCTAGAATTAAGAATGAAATGGATCAATAAAAAAAAGCATTTTACTGCTGTAAAAGTGCAACACTGAGTTCTAATGCAACTATCCACTGATGTTAAAGGGATGTCTACCTAAACGTGCAGAAGTGAGGCACTGGCCAACCCAACAAGTGCTACGACTGATTTTAGGTCCTGTTAGTTAAATCTTACTGGTTGTCAATTTGCTCCTGCCGCAAGGCTATGCTGCCCTGCTCCTCGAGTAGGTTCTCTCGGGATGCAGACTGAGCAGGGTCTAGTTTTTTCACATAGGCAGCTGGTACAAAACCCTGACGGTCGTTCACTTCTACCTTCCACCAGTCCTGAAAGAAAGGAAAATACAACCTTGATTACATGTTCATCTTGATTAGGTGTCATGGATACACAACCACAAACTGAAAACAAGCAACTTCTGTAACTGCTTGGAGGCTACTGCTAGCACCTGAACACACAAGAGAACTACCCCTGCCCACGTGTTTTCGGAGTACTTCATCAGCATCAGACCAGTCCTGGGAGTGTTTCTGCCCACAGGATTTTTGGGACCTGGATTCGTGCATTAACACCATTAGACTTTAAAACACAAATGTTTTTTCTTTCAATAAAAAAACAAAAACAAAAACACCATCAAGGTAGGAAAAGGCCTACCATAAACCCCACCCCTCTGCAAGAGGCCCCCTCAGATACTAAACTGAACCTGCTCTCAGTAATAATCCTCTGCAGTACCTTGGTGAATCTCCAATTTGATTTCCAAGCTCTCTGCCCCCTGGCCAGAAGGGACTAGGAGTGCAGTAGGGCAGGAAAAGAACAGCCTCATCTCTCAACCATGAGCCATTACGGTCAGTGAATGCTGAAGGGTGATGGGATATAAAGAGAATGAAGTCTCTCATGTAGAAAGGTGGTGGGTACAACCAGTGACGAGGGTTGTAAAAGAGAGGAAGAGGGATGCCAAAGAACTGAGGGAGGAATGGAAGCACAGAATGACTATGTAAATGATTTAACTATGCTATGACAGTGCTGTTTAACAACAAAAAAGCTCACTAGTACGTACAAGACCAAATGTACCAGGCAGTACAGAATCCTGGCAGGTGAGAGTTTACCTTGTTGGTGCTGTTGAGCAGTGTGAGGATGTCTCCCTTTTTCATTGTCACCTCCCGGGGACTCTTCTCTTGATAATCATAGAGAGCAAGGACCAGCTCTTTCCCAGTTTCATCATCTGTGGGAGCAACTTGTTGCTACCATGAAGAGGAGGAAAAAGAAAACTGCATTACACAACAGAAACTGCTGGATGTTGAAATGTAACTAATAAAGTTGTTCTACAAAGTATTGCAGCCTTAATTATACCTACTACAATGCCACGGAGTATTAAAGGATTCCTGTTTAGCAACTGATGAAAGAGTGCTGAAATAGATTTGGATGCCTTCTCTACATTCAAACCCACAAACAAGGCCAAAGGCTACATCAGTTTCATAAAAAAAACAACAACCAACAACTGTTTTTGATCTGTGCTACATATATGTCTGTTATCGATTACAACAGGCAGCAGTAGAGCAAAAAGATGAAGACCACTAACTTAAATCTGAGAACAAAACACGTTCTGCTGTAAGCACTCAGCAATAATGCTTGATGATAATAAGCTGTGTTTCTATTGACAAAACAGGAGTTTTAGAAACATGATTAGCCTTCTTTCCTTACCCTGCATGACTGGGCCTGCTCCCTTAATGCCTGCATGCTACTGCCGTAAGCTGTAAGATCTGACATCAAAGCTTCATGTTTCTTCAGAAGAGCCTGAAACCAAACAAACATTGCAACATGCACATCAGAAAACCACTTCACAGATTCTACACTCTATTTATACATATGTTAATTTTAATGTTTATATATTGAATGCAGTTCTCATGAGAACTGCAGGACTAGCAGCTCTGGAGAGTGAAGACCTCTATTTAGCCACAAAACAGATACGGCACAGGTAGCAGCAGGGAAAGTTTTTGACACTGCTCCACTAACGTGCTTCAACCCTGACTAGGGGATTAGAGGATACCATCCTCTGGAAGTGAGAGCAGTTCAGACTTTATGTTCTTGAAATTGCTAGCTTCTACTGCTTTGGAATTACCATCAAGGGTGCCAGTTTGTGTAATCTGTGATATAGCTACCATCCACTGGGAAATAGCAGTTTGAAAACCATCTCACAGCTATATATCATTAATGAACTAGTGAAGGGCAGATTCATACTAAAGACACAGGTGTGAAAGACTGTATCCCATTATCAATCCACTAAGATATTATGCCCTGTGTCTCCTCCACACAATATGAAAATCCTATAACAGAGTGAATAACAATGACAACTTTCTTAGTAGCTTGTCTAACATCTTGCCAGGAAACTTTATTAATGGAGGTGGAGAACAAGAATACATACTCCTGTTTCTATACTCAACTACAATTTGCTAGACAAGCAGCTTACTGTATATGCTGTCCTTTTCACTTTCATATAAACACTAAAATCTGCAAAACAACTCATTATCTTTATCAATCCTACATCAGATTTCCACTGCTACTTTTTGCACATGCAACAAAACACCACCAATACCATACCACACCTCAGCAGAATCTTCATCTTTTCCATAGTCTGTACTGCCCACAATGGGCTCCTTCTCCCTCATCCAGGATTCAGCCTCGTTAGCATCAGCAAAGTACTGCTGGGCTTGCAGGGAGTCCTCTAGATCTTGTCGACGCTGAGAGGCCTTGGCTTTCAGCGATTCCCACTTCTGATTTAGCTCATTCAATTTGGCTTTCACGTCCTCAGCAGCAAAGTGTCCTAAATAATGAAAGAGCAGGAAAAGTGGGTTTGAAGACATTATTTATAGACATACAAACGACAGAAGGGACTGAAAGATGACTTGTGTTTTTTTCAATCACACCAGTCTGGTTTATGTAAAGCTATCCACCTTGCTTTGAATGGTTTTCATTAGCACACAAAGTTTAGTCCAAGTTCGGCTTTCAGCAGGCAGCGTCCTTTTGACACTAAATTAAAGTTACTGTTTTCTCTTGTCAGATTGGGCCAGGAACATTTGAGTCATTGAAGACAAAGCACACCCTGCGCTAATCATTTCCTTTCTATTTGTTTACAGTGATGCAGGAAAAGGCCAGTTCTTTCAATGCTCGAGTTTCTACTCAGAAAAAGACTCTGATTTGAAAAAGCATTTAGAGTTTTGGAAAGAGGGGGTAACATTAGTAAGATTGCTGAATAAAAAATACTAATGTAAATGTAATATCACTAATAACACGAGGTACAGAGCTCCCATCACCATTGATTTGTTATTTCTCAAAATGTTTAAACGTAGTACCTTAAAATGAGACTTCAAGGAAAAAGTGCAAAGATCAGACAACACTAGGAGCCATGTATTAGGATAAAATTACAGCTCACTGGTTTAATGTGACAATTACTTTGTACCAATATGTAGGTGACTAGCAGCAGTGGATGGAAATCTGTTAAATAGAAGATATGGATTTCCCCAGGAACACACATGTATTTCCACGTGAAGGACAGTGATAAATCAAAATCGACTATTTAATCCCACTGGCAGAAACTATTACGCACACGCAAACTATCATAAAAGTGGCAATTGTATAGGCCAGAGGATGTAAAGTGAAAAAAGAACATTGAATTTCTGAACTAGGAAAGATTAAAATATTTAGACGCACCCTCTTCCACCATGGCATTTCCTTTCTGGGTGACTGCTTTAATGCGTGGTTCATGGCCTGCAATTTCTGCCTGCAAGGCTTGATGCTTCTTTAGCAGGTTCTGGACCCCAATCAAATCCTTGCCTGAAAGAGATCATAGGATATATCTTAATCTATGTGATCATTCAAAGTCACTGAAGTCAATAGGTTAAATAAAAGAATCTAGCATGAAACACATTGACTGAATCCTGCAAGATTAGTCAAGGAGTAGGTTTGATTACAGTCTAGCTCTATTACTGTGTAAAATTAATTGCCCTATAAAAAGTTAGAAACTTCACAAAGTAATCGATAATAAAGGAATCGTGGACAGCAACTACTGTAACAATAGATTTGTAATTCAAACCAATGCCATGGATAACCCTGCCATAAACATTTTAGAATTCCCAAATTATATTCTGCAAAGATACAAAGGCATTGAACAGAAGTATCCAGTTAAAATAATTGGAAGCACAAAGATGAGGATCTACCAACCTCTGTTTGTTGAAGCTGCAATAGGTTCCTTCTCTCTAATCCAGGTCTCTTCATCCTCAATGTCACGGAACAGTTGCTGCAGGCGAAGAGAGTCGGCAAGTTTCTGCTTGCGAGCTACCATAGGATCCTTCAGAGCTTCATAGCGAGCCACCAAAGCTTCTTGTTTCTTCTTGATATTATCAGCATCAAAGTGTCCAGCATCCTGGAACTGGCGAGCCTGGATGGTGATGCCATCAATGCGATCCTAAAATTTAATTCAGCAATGGTATTAGATCAGTATTCTCCACGATGGTTTAGGCTTTGATTATTCTTGTTAGTTGCAGGGCCAGACTGTTATGTAACATTTCCAGGTCTTTAGCTTATCCCTTGTACTGCGATAATGCATGAGAAAGTGAAATTGGACTAGAAATCAACTAGTTATTTTTACTGCCTAAAAGCAGAAAAAAATACAAGAAGTAAACAGTTGAGTGACAAGTTTCAACTTTAATATAGAGGTATATGATTTTTAGACTCGCAATATACTACACAAAAGAAAAACACCAAATTCCAATAAACATACAAATGTATTGACCGTTCCCAAAAGTCAGATCAACAGGGGTATTCGGCAAATTTAAATAAAAGTTTAAAATTAAGCAAGTTTTAATGAAGCTACTGGAATCTGCATGTTACTGAGTTTCCTTGCTGTGTGTTTTGAACTTTTAAAAGGTGATGTGTAGAGGCTGGGATTGTCTTCAGCTCTGAAAGTCTTTTGGATTTGGAATTTGAGGACTAGCTTGTCCTTATGCCAAGAAGTGAAAGGTGGGGTCAGCCATATGTGCATTCAGTTCACTCACTTTCCTGGCTGATGTGATGGCATTAAGGAAAGCTGTTTCGATAGATAAATGGTAGAACGAACACTCGGCCACCAAGGGATCAAAGGTTGATTTTAGCAGCATGGCCAACACCAAGTTGAGGTCTCAAGAAGGGACAGGATCTCTAACAGAGGGATACACAGTAGAAAACCCTCTCATACACCTTTTAACTGAACTATGAAGAAATAAAGATTTACCATCAACTAGAATACGATATATGGAAATGGCTGACAAACTTTTAACTAATGTACTTAAAGAATCTGGGGCTAAATATTCCATATCACAAGGGATGGAAGCGGAGGCAGGAGAATCAGATCGTCCCTTCATCCAAGTCTGAAATCTAGCCCATTTTAGAAGGTAACAGTTTCTTGTAAATTGTTTTTGAGAGTTGATTAGTATGTCATGCCCTGGGGAAGAACATGACAGCTTAAGAGCAGACACAGTCAGAGCCTGATTGCCCATGCCATCAGTTGAAGAAACTGTTGGTTTGGACGAAAAAGCCTTCTCTCCTTCTGGGACAGAGGAAGAGACATAAAGACACCACCAGACAGTTGAAGGAAATCAGTAAACCACCACTGGCATGACCAAAATGGGGAAATGAGTTTCATCCTTGTCCTATCCTAATGTATCTTCCTTACTATCTTCTGAATCAACAGAAATGGAGGAAAAGCATACAAGCAGCCCTTCCCACAGTGCAGAAGGAAGGCATCTGACAGGGACTGACAGTCCCTACCCACTTTGGAACCGCAGAGACGACACTTTCTGTTGACCCTCGTGAACAGCCCACATATAGTTGACCCCAGCTGGAAAACAACAGTGTGAACCAACTGATCCTTTAGGGACCATTTGTGCATCTGAGAGCTGGGTCATGCTGAGATGGTCCATGACTACATTGTTTTCCTTTGCTAGATGCCAAGTTACAGGATGAATGTTGTGACAAATACACCAATACTAAAGTCTTATAGCCTCTGCACACAGGAAAGCAAAGTGGGCCCCCATTCCCACTTGTTGACGTAGTATGTTACTGATGTAATGTCAGTTTCCACTTGCAGAAACCTCCATTGCAAGTGAGGGAGGAATGACCTGAGAGCTCTTAATATTGATATGCAAGAATCTCCTGAAGAGGGCCAGTTCCCATGAATTCTCACATGATTCAGATGGCCTCCCCAACCCATGGGAGATGTGTTTTAAGTCACTGTCCAGGATGGACCCTCTCCTTCAAAAGCAAGGTCCCCCAGCTTAGTTCTAGCATCCATAGCTAGGGAGGAGCTATGCAACCAAGCGTCTCTCCTGATGATCACAGCAGATGCCAATATTCTGACAGCAGAGTCCGAAGTGCCAAAAGAGGCCCTGAGCACCTTTGACTACATTCTGGTCTTCCATTAAGATGGCATTCGCCAATCTATTTTTGTCATTTGGGAAGTCTTGGAAAAATAATGTCATCTTTTCCAATCCATGGCATTGGTAAAGGGCAATAACCACTTGATAATTCCCTGTTCTAATACTGAGGGACAATGAGAACACCTTACTCCTCAATGAGTCAATCCTTTTGCCCTCTTCATCAGTTAGGGTGGAATACGCTAATCTAGAGCTAGCCCTGTTACTGGCAACAGCCATCATGAGTGAGTTAGGGATAGGGGGAGTATGGAAGTAGGAAAACCCTTCAACTGGCATCTGATACAACTTGTCAGCTTTCTTAGAAAAAGGTGTGGTTCACACCAATTTAGCTGGCTGTAGCAAACCATCCAAATGGGTAGGCATATTCTACTCCTCTAAGTATATCAAACACCAGCAGAGAAGTCTGTTCCACAGACACGGCAGGAAAGAATTAAAGAGGACACCATGTGATATACCAAGTTGTGGAACTGCTTAGTGTCTCCTGAAGGAGCAGAGGCTGAAACTACCCCACATGTTCTTCAAGCGATAAATCAGGTTCATAGTCCATTTCCAAATGCTTCTGATCAGAAAGGAGCTACCTCCTTTTCTTCCTCTGACAACAACATTTCAGGCACCACTGTCAGTAATGTCAACAGATATGAAGGATTTGGCAGACCAGAGATCCTCAAAAGAGGAAACATTATCTCTCTATCCACTTGGAGGGTAATTACAAAACTCCCGAGGTGGCCCCCAATAAAGCCATGGGGTCCTGGATTGCGAGTCTCCCCAGCAACTAGAAATCAGGAATATGCCTGTGGGAGACAGACCATAGGATGGTAAAAAGCAAAACACAGATCTCTCTATTCATCCTCTATCTTCTATATTGGATCCAAACTTGGAACCAAGAGGAAGGTAATGATGATAAAAGCAGATCCAAAGAGAAGAGTGGAGATCCAGCTCTTTGTGGAGAGCCTTCCTCGGCAGAGGAAGCATAGAGTGATCTGAGAACAGACCCACAGCATCTTCTAACCTCCTCTTCTTAGCAGGGAACAAGGAATACTACATCAAGCACTGGGAAAAATAATTCTTCTTTTGGAACACCTGTTTCCCACTAAGAACAGACAAAGCAACTGAAATTGGCAGGAGAAGTGGCTTCTTAGACACTTCAGTTCCTTGGAGCCACTAGTAGCCACGGGGACAGAGACTGGCCTCTTAGACTTAGGATGCTGATTGGGTCCATAGGGTCTAGTCTCGAGGGCTTCCTTTAGGAGGAGGAGCTGCAAGCAAGTCTCCCTATCCTTGTGTGCTCTGGGAGTAAAGATTTGGCAAATCAAACACCCAGAGAGTGAGTGCCCTTCTCCAGGGCACCACAAATGGCCATGGGTGCCAGGAAGACTGCCACGCGCACTTCTCGAACTCCAGCTTCTTCTGTTTCTTCAGTTCATCCATAACCCTGAACCGGGAGAAATCCTAACTAACTATTCTGTAATGAGCTAACACTATTTCTAAGCAGAAAGAGATGCCGACTCCAAAAAGAGTCCAGCGCAGTTAACATCCATCCAGGCACACTGCTGGAAGGAACTTAGGTGGTGAGAGCAGTCTGCTCCCTGTATAGCTTCACCCTTGGTGCATCCTGAAGCTGAGGGGAAGGGAGGGAGCAAGGGAGGGGGCACAGAGATGTGCTCTGACACTGCTAGAAGAGGTTTTTACTGTGTGGTACCACAAGGCTACACAGTACCCATAACCAAGAATACACAAAGTCACTCAAAGAAACATTGTTCCCAGACAAGTCTTTCTACCAACCTGTATTCAAAGCAAATTCAGAGAACAAATTTGTAAACTCCTGAAAGTACACCTTTATCGTGGAAACACTAACAAATCCTTTACTTCAAAGACACTAGCAGTTAGTGCTGTCTAGCTTAATAATCCTGTTAATATGCCCGTAAGAGAGGGAGGAAAGGAAATTGTGCTACCTGGTGAGCAGCAACATCTGCTTCCAACAGAGCATGTTTCTTCTGAAGATTCTGAACATTAGTAAGATCTTTTCCATAATCATCAGAAGCTAAGTGTCCCTCCACCTCATACAACCATAGCTCAATGTCTTCCACATTGCGGTTAAATTGCTGCTGTTGGTTGGCTTCACGCAGCTTTATTCCTGCATGTATGTAAAGGAGAGAGAGGAGGAAGAGTGTTTACATTTCTATTTCATTTAACTCACTACTCACTTGTTTTCTGGAGAAGTCAGTGCTGAGAACTTCTCCATAGCTGGAAATGTCATTCTATAGCTCTCTTACAATCAGTTAGACCAAAGACGATATCTTACCTTTGAGCTCAGTGGCCTCCAGCAGTTTTTTCCACAAGCTGATGACCTCATTCATGCGAGCTGCTACTTCATCAGATGCATAGTGATTGACATCAATCAGCTTCTGGCCAGCTTTCTCCAGGGCATCAATGCGACTTTGATTTGCAGAGAGCTCTGCCTCAAAAGCCTGATGTTTTTGAACTTTACCCTGCAGGTTTGATGGGTCCTACAGGTAGGAAAGGGAGAAAACATTTCAGTCTGAAATCGGCATATATTAAAAAAACCTCATTTCACTAATCTCATGCTAATAAGTAAGAGCAAAAGTGGAGAACTTATATCAGTTCTTCATATTTACATTTCCTATGTGACTATGAACACTTTACACATTAGATGGCCTATCCTCCATAACTGTAGTACACACCACAAAGAACACACTAGCTAATTGTGGATCATGTAAGGTTGAGTGCTGTCACAAATGCTGAAATAACGTCAAAGGAATTTCAGCCATAAGTACCGAGTTAGATAGCAAAGCATTTTATCTACAGAGTAAGCGTTTGTTTGCCTAGTGCTGGAATATTCTCCTTGGGATCATGCAGATGACAAGAGGAGGAAGTATTCATAAGGTTCCTATACACCAATAGTACCTGGAAACCAATACTACCTTAACGTTATCAGGATATTTATTCTTGTTTTTACCTTGTAAGCCTCATCCGTTGCAGTTTTCATCTTTTCGTTGACCCAACTCTTTAGTTCATCAGAGTCTCGGAAAAACTGCTGCAGGTGGAACGAATCTGCCAGTTGCGCACGCCGATACATAGCCCTTTCGTGCAGAGCATTACGTCGGCTCAGCAGCTGAAATAAGCAAATATCAGTAGTGAATTATCAAACTAATGAGAAACCCCCATCATGTTTTCTTTAATTACAGCTGAGTTTGCTGCAACTCTACTTATTTATCCTGCATCTGTGCCATCACTTATTCTTTTCATTCATATAACATACAAACCAAGCAGCAGCATGGGTTACTTAAACTTACAGCATCTCTTCGTGTAGCAACATCCTCCTTGGCATAGTGGTTATTCTGAATCAGTTTAGTAGCAAACTCGTCCAGGGCCTAAAAAGAAAGTAGTCTTCATTCATTTCAAATCCTAAGTGACCTTTTTTTACCCATGGAAGCTTATGCCCAAATAAATGTTTTAGTCTTTAAGATGCCACTGGATTCCTTGTTGTTTTTGTGGATACAGATGAACACAGCTATCCCCTGATAAGAATATTTGTGCAAGCTGATTTAGCAAATTAGGTTTTAGAAGAGATGTATCACAGTTGAACTAATCAAAAGCCAAAACAGCTATTTTTAAACCCCTCCCCATCTGCACCATTCTCCACATTTTCTTAAAAACATGATCCTAAATACAGATGATGGTAGGTTTATAGCTCCTGTGAGAAATGATTACTGTATATGTTTAAACAATTCAAGCATCATCCGAAAAAGTACTGCCATGGTGTGCGAGAGTGTACTGGATTACTCTGATGCCCTGATCCAGAGGTAAACCCTATTCTCTGCTTTGATCCTAAATGTAGGTTTCATTCAGTGAGTGAAATTCCATTTCACATACAATTTGGGATCACGTTTAAAACCCAGAAACCATCTTTTTCTGAAGTTCCTGGACAATGATCTGGGTTCAACCCTTCTAAAAGTTTTATTCCTTGCTCATTAATACAAAGAGACTTAATGAATACAAGTAATATAAGCATCTTACTGTGATCTTCTCCTCCTGGGCACTGAGGGATTTCTCAAAGTCTTCATGCTTCTTTAGCAGCGCCTCAACGCTATCCAGTGAGTCACCTAGGTCTTCATTTAGCAGGAATGCCTGCAGAAAAGAAAAAAAAAAAAACTTTAGTGAGCTTTACACTACCACCACTCCCAATTATCCGAAAGCCAACTCAGGCAAGCAACATAGGGCTGATCACTGTAGGATTTTATTGGGAAAATATGTGGTATGGAGTTGATGTATCTCCTGCTTATGACAACTGAGAAGTACATATCTAATTTGCCTCAGAAATGGAAAGGAATAATCTCTTGTGGGCATTAACTCACATAAAAGAAACATTACACCAATTCAGCTTGACTGAAAATAACTTTTAAACAAACAATTTAATACTGGTACACAGTGATGATGATTGTGAAGCCTGGTTGAGGTGGAGGAGTCAAGGAGTCAGAGGGTGGGATATTTCCCTTACTGCTAAATGATGAACTAGCAATTGGCTGAGCCCTCAAGGGTTAACTCTCTCACTATACAAGGCAGCAGGAATGGAGGGAGATATGCTCATTTCCCCTTTAAGTACACTGCCTTGATAATTAGATCAGCGCAGCAGCTGCAAGCTCTCTCCCTCCTGAGCCCTGATGTGTCCCCCCTGCTCTATGGAAGATAGGTATAGCTCCATATATTATATCATCTCATAGAACTGGAAGGGACCCTGGAAGGTCATCAAGTCCAGCCCCCTGCCTTCACTAGCAGGACCAAGTACTGATTTTGCCCCAGATCCCTAAGCAGCCCCCAACAGGACAGAACTCACAATCCTAGGTTTAGCAAGCCAGTGCTCAAACCACTGAGCTATCCCTCCCCCCTTGGGGTAAGCGGACTGCAGGAACAGGGGGACACCCTGACATTAGCCCCCCCTTCCTTCCCTCCCCCCCCCCCACCAAACAAGAGTCTGGAGGAGGAGCTCCAAGGCAGAGGGCAGGTGCAGCACATGGCAATGGGGGGAGGGACAGCTGCAAATGCTAGCCTGCTAGGCAGCTGCTGCACAGGGAACTTAGGGGAGCGGGGAGCTGATAGGGGGGCTGCCGGTTCACCCTGGTTCCAAGCTCCCACCACCTAGCTGCAATGGGCTGCTCTTCCTGCAAGCAGTAGACAAAGCAGGCGGCTGCCACATGACATTAGAAGGGGGCATTACACAACTTTAAACAAGCATGTTCCCTAACTGATCAGCAAGGTAACAAGGAAAGTGAGGAGTTACTGTATGCTATCTAACCAAGTGCTGCCTGCTGTACAATTGAAACACTCACCTCTTGTTTGCTCATCCAGTTGTCAACTTGTTCAGTGTCTCTATAGAAAAGCTGAAGGTCCATACACTGTTCATACTGCTGTCTGCGTAGTTCCCACAGCTCTAAAAGGGCAGTTCTTTCATCTGAAAGGATGGTCAGCTGAGGGGTGGGGAAGAAACACATGCTCAATATAGGGAGTGTGGTTCTTTTCCATCTCAACAGCAGCAAAATCAACCATGGGCTCTATAAAGCAGTGATTGTGTATGTGTCACCTTTTCAGTCTCCAGAACACTTCACAAGAGAGTTCAAACACCTCACTCGACTTCTGAAATTCCTCACACACACCCCCCCACCCCACAACCAGGGCATCTAAACTGCTTTTTCAGCCAGCACACAACAACAAAGGATTCTCTTAGTTTAAGAGCCAAAGCTATGAAATAAACAGTGTGTTCCATCATAGCAAACTTGAAAGCATGGATAATAGAGATATACTTGTTCTATTAGAGAATTCATTTTTCCAGTGGGAAAATCAAGAAGTGTCACTAGCTTCAAACGGAGGTTATGCCAAATTGAAGGATGAGAAGAGCATGTTGCTTAAATTAAGGAGAAAAGGGAGCATAATCTAGTCAAATACTTTTGCATCCAGACTCAAACAAAAACTGCATCCCTCGCTAAAAACTAAGAGAGGAATGGAAACATATTACAACTTTTCCAGCTCCTCTTTTTAGAGCTGTCCAACTTACCTTTTCTCTAACTTCATCAGAGGCATAGTGCCCAGCAGCCAGCAAGGCCTGACCAGATTCATCAGCAGATTTAAAGCTATCTTCATGAGCATCAATTTCTCCCTATGGAAAACAACAAATACACACACGGTTTCTAAAATTCTAAAGGAAAACAAACCCAATTATTTTAAGATATTATTAAAATATGAACTTGAAAACCAGGCCAGATACTGAAAAAGAAGCCAAAGACAGCATTCAGATATCCAGAGTATTAACGGACATTTAATCATCTATATATGAAAACAGAGTCCAATGTCTCGTATTAGTAACGCCGATATAATTCAAATGTGACTAGTAAACAGAAGCTACAAGTCAGATTTCAAGCTACCTCTACGTATTCATGGAAACCCTATAAGGCTGGACAATTTAAACAGCCATCAAAGAAATTTAGTCATAGCTTTAGAGAAGCTCATGTAGAAAGAGTAACTAAGTAAATATGACTTGAATATACAGAAAGGAAAGATGCGTGAGTGATAGTTATGTTCTACCTGAAATTATCTTTAGAATGTCATGTGGAAACCACATAATGGGACTCGAGGATATAAAACATGAGCCTGCTCCACTATAATTCTGCAGTGTATACATGTGTGATAATATAGAGGGTGTGATACATACACAGAAGCTAAGAAATTCAAGTCTAGAGTGATCATATTAGATAGATGCTATCTTAATTCATTTATCTTAGGAGTGGAGGAGAAGAGGAAAGAAAAGCACGAATGGAGTTAAGATGCTAATCTAAATTCCTACAATTAATCTCCTTGTTTGTGTAGGTTTCAGTTCAACTCAACTTTTTTTTTAAAAAAAAGCCTTTATTGTTTCCAATTTTTCTTTAATAAGAAATTATCTGAAACATAGTTCAGTATTTGCTCATTTGTGTATCGACCTATTAAACAAGAAGCAAAAATCCGAACTCTTAAATCAGAATAGGCCGCTATGTAGTACATGCAACTGAAATTATATAAATTCAAAGCATGCTAATGCTACAACATAGTGTGATTCAGAAGACCGCATTAAACCTGTACATATAAACCAGTCTCCAAGTGAGGCCAAGCAGATTACACTACATGGCTGTGATTACCTTATGCTCCTGATGCCTATCAAGCAGAGCTTCAGCTCCAGCTACGTCATTGGCAAGTTCATCAGCATTAATTAGAGCCTTCATTTCAGTCACCCAGCTGGTAAGGTCACGAAAGTCTGCAAGGAAGCGCTGCAATCTTTGGAAAACAAATGGCAGAAGTCATTTATGTGCACAGGGTCTCCATCCTTATCCTTTTTTTGGAACACGGAATGTTCACGTTAAGATTCTGAGAAAAGTTCATAAAAATAGCTAATAACGTAATGATTATAGTAACCAGCCAAATTACAATCTCAGCTCCTGAGATAAACCCGACCTATTTCTATACCTTAAAGGATTAAAGGTCAAGGGAGATATTTTCTGATATTTTTAAGTTTTCACCCAATTTTCCTCAGGGAAACGTGGTATATCACCTGAGATGAAAGGAAAAGGAATACTTCTAACTGCAAGCTTGCATGCTAGGAGCCAAGAGGAAACAAGGGCAGTAATAACGTGGCGATTCTCAAAACGACCTAAAGAAGACGTCTACGTGACCCACAGACCTGCTTCTGTTATAACAGTGAAGTATGCACAACTGGGAGAAGAAAAAAAGAAAAAGAGACAGTTCAGCCATTTTAGAAAGCTTAAACTGCACATGCCTAGGTCTTCAATAAGAATTCCCTTGTTTTCCTATCAGCTTTTCTTCATATTCCCCTGCCTTTAAGGTTCTTTGAAAAGGAAATGAAGTCTTAATGAGTCCCTGTCAGGTATCTCTTTGACATATGCTGTAACACCCATCAAATTTGCTGGCAATACCAAGTTTTAAAGGGAAGCAGATACACAGGGGAACAGAAACAAACCACAAAAGTGACTTGGAGAGATCACAGCAGTGTGGGCTACAGGAATCAAAGGGAGAATCATCATTATTAAACATAAAATCCTGCACCCTGGGAGAGGACAAATAGCAAAACACAAAATAAATATAAACAAACAGCCACATGCAACTGAGTTTATTTTCCTTTTGTTTCCTTAAAAATGCTCCAATATTGTTTTATGTAACCAAGCACATTTATGGCTACAGAGAAGCCAAGTAATTAGGATTGGAGGCAAAAAGAGAACAAGAGGATCCCATGGGATACAGGAACTGTCATGGTAGATCAGATCAATGTTCCATCTAGTTTGATATCTTTTCCCAGACAGTGGCCAATACCAGAGATCCACAACAGAAAAAGGTTTGAAAGCTATTGCTATATATTACCTTGGAAATGAAAAAAACCCTTTTTTCCATTAGAAATCCCTGAAACATTCACTTTAGAAGCAAGATCATGTATTCTGTGTACAATAGTTGTGTCTTGAAACACTAACTCATTCAAAATCTTGGAAATGGCCTCCCTTTCTCCTCCCTGCAACCCTGTATTTAATTTAGGTGGAGATGCAAAAGGTCCTCCCAGTGATACAGCGTTCCTACCTATAGGAGTCATTCAGGCGAGCATGCCTCTCTGCTGCCAGAGTGCGGATATGCTCCCAGTTTGCAATCAGCTCCTCCCGTTTCACTTGGATCTGAGAGGCATTGTGTGGGTGGGACTGCTGTAGACGATCAGCTTCTGCACACAAGGCCTTTACCTAGACACACACACAAACAAATTGCCATAAGCTTATTCTAAGACAATTATATTATTTAAATCACAGACAAAATGCCTACTTTACGCACCTTATCCTCCAGAGCTGCAAGATCTCTCTCTAGGCCCTCATGCTTGCGCAGCAGAGCCTGCACACTGGCTAAGTCTCTGCCAAAATCATCTGAGGCCATCAACTGCTCTTTCTCTTTAATCCAGCTTATAGTCTCATCCACATCCCTTCAAAAAGTAACACACAAATTAATATGCATTCATCTCTCTTACAAGGAAAGGAAGAAGGTAAAAAGCTTCTACCTGTCACAAATATAACAATGACAATAAAGCCCTGGTGATATCATCCAACTACCATTACATGGTAACTTGTTAATCTTTAGGAAACTAGACAACCCTAGAAAGTTTTACAAGTGTTTTTTTAAGATTTGGGAACACAAATGGCCAGCTGATGTAGGGGCAGATCAGGATTTGTGGCTTCTGTTCCTCCCAGAAACAGTCACTCTTTAAGCCTCACTGATTCTACAGGGCCCATCTCCCATGATTACTAAAACCGATATCCTCCCTCATCCCAAGAAATCACCAAGAGCAATCAGACAGCATGGACAAGGGTGATGAGGAAAGGAAAATCTATCAGAGGCCAGAGTAGCTCCATGCAGACTAGTTAACCAACAGCATGAGAGAGGGACACCTTTTCTGGTGTTTACTTAGGCTGGATTTAGAGGAAGGGGCTTTCAGACAGAGAGGGAGACAGAACTGCCATCTGGCAAGGAAAAGGAGAGAGATGAGGGTTCTAATGGTAAGGAGAAAAATCAGATTATTATTCTGGACATCATTCTAGATGTTGTAGGTTCTTCAGGAAGGAACAATGAGTAAACTGCAAAACAAAAACATGACAGAGGATGTGAAGTGTTCACACAACCTTAAATGTAGTAGAATGCACCATTAGACATTTGTGTGTAGTCAGAGTCATAGGCACCAAACAAATCCGGTCATGCCCATACCTGTTAAAGCGCTGAACTTCAGCTGCCCCAAAGAGTTTTCCCTGCCTCTGAAGGGCCAGCCCCTTCAGACGTTGCCAGCCTGCATTTACTTCATCCTGCTTAGACTTGATCAATTCCTCCTCAGGGTGCTGCTCCTGATGAGCAAAAGAAAGATGGCTTACAGTCTATGGAATTATTTCCACAAACACCAAGACAGTTTCCGTGTTTCTACAAGATCAGTTTATAAACACCTTCCCTTTCCTCCCAATCTTTCAACTTTATAGTACTGCAGCAGCCGAGCATCTAATACTTTCATATGACACTTGCATAAAAACCTATACTTCTTTTTGTACACTGTAGGCATTTGGAAAAGCAATCCCCCTATTTGTCCTGGGATCCCATGCCTTCTCACTCCCAGCTGATAACCTGGTGTAAAAAGTATCAGAAGGGTAGCCATGTTAGTCTGCATCTGTAAAAAGTGACAAAGGGTCCGTGGCACCTTATAGACTAACAGACTTATTGGAGCATAAGCTTTCAAGAGCTTATGCTCCAATACGTCTGTTAGTGTATAAGGTGCCACAGGACTCTTTGTCGCAGGTGTAAAAAATTACAGTCTTGGAGAAACAGTTTTAACTTCAGGTCTTCATGAGAGTTTGTCAGTTTCTCCTATAAAACCACTCCTCACAGGGTTTTCCTTTGAGGAATGTTCTTCTCTAACAGAGCTTTACTCAATCTACCCAGCAGAACAATCGCTGTTGAGAAAAGTCAGCATCTATAGATCGATCCCATATGCAAGTACAGTTGCCTCTGTTTCTTTCCAAGGTGACAGCTGGCATAGCACAGCAAATTTTTGCTTACTGAGTTACAACTGTTGTTTCTACAATTATTACAATAGATTTCTATTACAATAGATTTCAGGTACTTACCTATATGCGATCAACTTCTGTACATTTTTGGAAAACAACTACTATTATTTCAATTTACTACCCAACACTTCTTGAAGAATCTAAACAGCATCACGGAGGAGGCCTTTTCACAACACACCAATTTTTACCTGGATAAGTTTGCCAGCAAACTGGTTTACTTCATTTACTCTTTCTTCATGGGCTGCCAGGTCTGTCTGAAATTCTTCAAACCTCTTTTGTAAAACCTCAACATGCTCCAGATCCTGGCCAAGTTCTTCTGAGGTCACTATCGCTTCCTAGCATATTAGGAAACAAGAAAATCTCCTCTATCACAAGCCAACACACAGAAAACCTATTAGGAACTGGAAAACCAGTTGTTCTAGCTGCAAAATGTTGCCACTTCAAAGACAGTTACAGTGGGTATGGGAAAACAAAGTTCATTATGCTTTAAAGTCAGTTTTAAAATGCAGACTTAAAGGAACACTGTGCCAACTTAAAATCCACTTCATCTGAAAAATTTTCCACTTACTATTGTTATAAGCAACATCTAAGATTACTATAATAAAGAGATTAGAGAAAAATATTTCTCTACTTTTTTCCAGTTTGGTTACTTTGCTATCAGTTTCTCTACAGCAGTGGTTCTCAAACTTTTTTTTTTTTTTTTTTGCAGACCACTTGAAATTTGCTTAGTCTCTCGGTGGACCACATAATGATCTTTCCAAATGTTGTTTGTACCGTTAGCTAACTATTGCAAAGCGCTTTGGATAAAAGCAATATACATTAAAAAAACCTGAATAATTAACGTGTTTTTGTTCTATAAATAAAAGCACATAACTCATTTTAATAGCAGTAGTCTTCTGGGAAGGGGGGGGGTAGGGTCTCTCCCTGGCAGCCACAGCCGTGGAGCTGAGGAAAGTTGCCTCTTTCTCTGGCCGCCGCAGTGCTGCATGTCCGAAATTCCCCCACCCCTTTTTCTTACCCCACTGCCCCCTCCCACTTATCCCTATTCCCCCCAAGGCCACCAACTCACCATGCAGGTGTTTCTTCTCCAGGGTCCAGGCACCTAATTAGTGGAGCCATGCCTGAGCAGCTCCACTAATTAGGTGGGTGGCCCTTCATTCTCTTGTGTGCGGTCACCCAGGTGCGCACCTTAGAGGGAACTATACGCAGACCACCTGAATGGAGCTCGAGGACCACAATTTGAGAACCTCTGCTATACAGTCATTTGTCTAGTTTGCATGGGTCTTTCTACTGCAACTATTGTTTTTTTTGGTTTGGTTTTTAATCAGGAAGCTGTGGCTGTAAAAACTCAAAAATTGGCAGGCATACTTAGGGGCAAGAACAGTAACTGAAGCTACGTGTAACTCCTTTATTTGACATGGACTAGATATCAAGCTGACATGTCAGGTTTGCTGATTTTAATGAGGGACAGGTTTATGAAAAATATTTTGTAATACTTAATGGCAATTATGGAGGATTTACAAGTCTAAACTCCTAGTGCCACAAAACAGTGAGTCATCATTAAGAAAACCTAGCTGATCATTTTGTGGCTTTTAAACTTTAGTATTGTGGTTTGTGGTTCTGCTTCTCCAATGTTCAGAGAGGTCAAAACCAAATTGCTCTCTTGCAACGGTTCTCTAAAGATATTCCAGTCACAGCTAAGTACATATAAACTTTTCAATGGGTAGACACTCTCTTTCCATACTGGTTCATTTTAGCTTACGTCACAAAACCTTACTTTTATGTGCTGCAGTTTTCACAATGTAGGGAAGGTACAGTCAACCACTATGAGACAATCTAAGGTCTTCTTAAGCAAAGAACAGAGTATCATATTTATGCTATCCTCAATATACAGAGAATTTCTCTGTATACCTACCGTTTATAGCACACAAATAACTACAGCAATTCATAAAACCGTATTTAAATCCCATATGGTGCCTTAACACAATAAGATAGTGAATGTTTTGATAAAACAGATCCATATAAATCCCTTCATAGAACTGGGATGTTGTAAAGGCTATATGATGCAAGTGGATATTCTTTTAACCATAATATACCTTGTCATTGATCCAGTCCAAGACATCTTCGCATTCTCGCAAGTACTGCACCAGCTTCTGGGCTTGCAGCAGCTTGATTCCCTTTTCACGCATCTTCTCTAGCAACAGCTCCCAGAGTCGATGAAGCTCCTGCAGGCGAGTCTGAAAGACATAAATAAGATGTAGACATCATAATTCTATTTAATAAAAGATGAAACTTTAAAATGCAATTATTTTCTCAACTCCTAAAATGATAGAAATTTCCTTCTGAATCCTATTTTCATAAAGGTTACACTAGGTAAAGCATGGATGAACTTCTGTCAACAAGACCACCATTAGACATTTATGTGTAGTCAGGGTCATAGGATCTGAAGAAGAGTTCTGTGTAGCTTGAAAGCTTGTCTCTTTCACCAGCAGACAATGGTCCAATAAAAGACATTATCTCACCCAACTTCTCTCTCTATAAGCTTTAATGGAAATTAAAAGAAAACACACGCGCGCGCGCACACAAATTGCAAAAACAGGAAAACATTTGTTTCACCCATCATTTATAATGCTGTGCGCATTGAGATTTGTAACATGAAAGGCAAGTTAGATCTCTGAAAGATCCTCTAACATGGATACATACTTATTAAAGGTATTTAATAGGCTCAGTTATGGAGGTTTATAGGAGAGAAGGAGCTCACACTACGTGAATCTCTAACACTGTCCAACAGCATGCTGCAAATCATCAATCAAAGAGGAAGAAAGGCATTCAAAGAGAAAGTGACAGCAGCACTGCACAGTCAAAGATTCACCTACTCGTATATGGAGCCCAACTTGAGTAGCAGTCACTATTGGGCGCTGTGCAGTCCTGTATGGCGTGAAAGACTAAACCATTGACAGGTTACCATTCCAAAACAGAATACAAATTAAAGTTTACATTGATCACCATATGTCCCAGGATTTTCAATATTTTTAAAGGAATTAGAGCACTTATTTGAAAAGTAATTTCTTACTTTTGTTAAGGATAAATTACAAGATCAAAATATCCTTATAGAATGAGATGGCTACAGCTAATATGCATAATTTACAAAGTGTTCTAAATTAATGACACAAAGTGGTCATTCCGCCTCTGTAAGACTCCACCCTTAACTCAGCTGTATATTAGAAATGCAATAAAATTAATCAGTAAATTTGATAATTGTGAACAGGTCCTGTCACCAATTTCTCTTCTTTTTGAAGAGCTTTACCTTTTAGAGCCTTTTTAAGAAGTGACAAAAGAAGAGCTTTAAAATATTTGGAAAACGTATTTGTTCTGTAAAAGAGTTGTGCAACATTGATGTCTGCAAACTACTTATCAATTTGCCTAATTGAGATTTAAATTGAATCAAGACCTGGAAAGGGTGAATTTACACCCCCGCCCTCTCCACCAAATAGGCCTTAAAAATCATGATGAGTATAAAGTAAGAGCAGTAGCTTAGTAAAAACCGGTGAAGTATAGTCAAGAGTAAGCGAGAACAAGAAACATAACCAGTGGAATGAGAATATATAGAAGAATGAGTAAAGTAAAAGCACTGATAGAGGGTTCAAAGAAAGCTATTTTTTTAATAATCCAGAATTTGTCAAAACTTGTAGCTACTATAGCATATCAATAAGTATTTTAAAAATAGACTTGGTGCTGCGATACACAGTTTGGGAGATTTGGAATGAAGAAAAGTTTTTAGAAAAAGGAGATAAATGTGTCTATTTACACTGAAGAAAAAAAACTTGTAGAAAACAAAGATTTCTAACACTCACTCTTATAGTTTCAGATGCAAAATGCCCTTCGTTAATCATCTGGTTTCCAGTCTCATCCAGTTTAATGATAGCCCCTGAATTGGCCTGCACCTCAGCTTCAAAGGCTTGGTGTTTCTGCAGTTTCCCCTGTAAGTAAAATGTTCAAGATGATGAATACAATCTGAACAGCTGCCTTCTTCCACATGCCCCCAAATATCAGTACAGTTATTACACTTTTTGCACTTGTAGTAGCATTCACATACAGTAAAACAGCACATTTGAAATAACAGCTGTACCATAAGTTTCATGGGTGGATTCAAACATCTCAATTTTAGTTATTTTATTTTTGTTTACTTATGTGCTGCAGAGTGTTCCAACACTTCAGAGGTAATCCCTCCCACACAGCATAATTTTCTGCAACCGTAAATTCTATGGGAATAAGAAGAATTTACCCAAATCTACTCACATAATTGAAGTGTCCAATGGATTCTGGAAATAAAAAGGCTGTACTGACATTCCATTCTTTTAAGGGCCAACAAGGTTTAAGTGACTAATCCATTATTACAACACTTCATTAACAGTGGATCAACTTAGAAACCAGTTTACTGAAGAAAGCTTTGCAGATGTTTGTATCCAGCTCCTTTTATCACACTATATTATTTCAGCTACACTTTTACGTTTGTTGTATTTATTCCACAGACTGAACCTGGTATGCTTGGAGGCTAATAGTGCTGGGGTGGAAAGGTGGGGGAGACAGAAAATAGGACTTACCTGTAAATTGGTTGGGTCTTTGTAATTCTCATCAGATGCAATCTGGAGTTTCTCCTGAATCCATTTTTCCAGCTCATCTGCATCACGCTGGAAAAACTGGAATCGATAGGAATCTTCAAGCTTTTGACGTCTCAGAGTGGACAGTTCCTTGAACCTGTGGTATCGATCCAAAACTTGCTGGCGCCTCTCTTGGATATCCTCTGCTGTTTCCAGCACTTTTACACCACATGGATCCATTTTCTGAAAGTCAAAAAACTTCAATTAATAACTTTGCTTCTGACTTGAAACAAAAGCAAATATGTAAAGATCTGAGTAAGGAAAGTTTGTTTTTAGTCTCACACATGGTTTACTTACAGATCTAGTGTTTCCTGTATAAAGAAACCCTTCTAGCAAGAAAGCATTAGAAAGGAAATGCCCATGAAAAGACTTGGGATATGGCTACACTTGAAATTTGAAAGTGCTGCCGCGGCAGCGCTTTGAAGTGTGAGTGTGGTCAGAGCGCCAGCGCTGGGAGAGAGCTCTCCCAGCACTACACGTAAACCACATCCTCTACGGGTGTAGCTTGCAGTGCTGGGAGCTGCGCTCCCAGCGCTGTGGCACTGATTATAGAGGCTTTACAGCGCTGTATCTTGCAGCGCTCAGGGGGGTGTTTTTTCACCCCCTGAGTGCGAAAGTTACAGCGCTGTAAAGTGCCAGTGTAGCCAAGCCCTGAACAACCACTTGTTTCTTAAAAGTCTGGATTGGAGATCAAAGAAAACCCAGCAATATAAATGACATCCACCACAAAAGTATCACGCTAATATCTGGTAGAAATATAATACCAGAGTTAAGTACATGGAAAAAAAGAAGAAAAACTGTCCCACTATTGCTACTGAAAAAATGTTTAAAATCTTTGTGTTGTTTATTTAAAAAAATGCTTATAATAACAGAAAGACAAACAATATTACTGCTTTTTACAGAATGGCTAAAAGGCCCTATTTATGTTCTCCTCATTCTCTTACACAAAAACTTGTAAAACAAAATAAAACTTTCTATTTTACATAAAACTTTAAACCCCAGTACACAGCAAGTTCACATTGTATTTCACAGAAGTCAACTTTTGGGGAAGGAAGAGAAATAGTAGGATTTAATTATTAATTATCCTTCTCTGCTGTATATCTTGATTGCAGTCCTTTTGCAAAAAAGGATTTTGAAATACTTGAAATATTTTGAAATGAATAAATATTGCACTCCTGCAGCCATTTTCCATTAAAGTTTCACCCCCTTCTAGTTTCTTTGTAGCTTCATCGAAATTTAAATGTAAAGAGGGAGCTTGATCCTCCAATACCAAAAGTTCTGATGGCACAGAAGTATTAAGAACAAATGGGACCTAAAACAAAATTCTGTTCATTACAGTCAGTGTCATTAAGAGCTAATACACTTAAACATTTAACCAATCAGTGACCATCCCAGAGATTTTTGCAATGAACATTTTCTGCTTATAAAATAAAATAATTTTTCAGGCTTCAGAGTTTACAGGCAAATTCTTACCTTAATGTGCAGTTATTTACATGCACATCTCCCTGTATTGCTAATCATGTAAATCCTATACATATCAAGATGGAAACACAATCCAGAGATTGCATCACTCTTACAAGAAAAGTAATGAAAAAAATCACATACAGGGAAAGACAGGCGATCTCTAGGAGATGCTGTTGAATGAGGAATTGTTATTTAGTCTCTACCCAGCTGTATGTCTAAATCAGAAATGCATCTGGGTATGATTTCACGCAAAATTCCACAGGTGGGAAAAATATATGTTACAAAAAAGACATATTTCCTCTTCAGATTACAAGCACTTGGAAAGGGACCATCAGATAGAAAGGAACACATGGGGGCGAATTCACACACTCCAAAGCTCTCTTCCAGCGCAGTCACACCCTGCTGTAAAACAGCCATTTCAGCAGCAGTTGTTACACTTGTGAACTCTGAGGCCCCACTGCATTGCGGCAGTTAAAGTGAGGGGACGGAAATTCTGCTATGCTTTAATTTTTTAAGTAATAAAAATGCGTGTTTCACCCATTACTTTCCAAGAAAGCTAGCACATGAAAAAGTCTGCACGCATTATATTGTACAAATATACTCAAACTTCAATCTGATAAAAATGGCAACGCCTAAATCAGACTAGCAAATCTGAATCTCACATAACCATAAACCCCAAATGTAATCTCAGCTCAACTAAACGTTCATTTTTCTGACTAAATAGTTGCTCTTTCTACTGTGTTTAAGCTTAGCCTTCAAGCAGAGATGACGTTGAGAACATAAGCTATTCATTACTAAAAATGCATTTCTCATGTCCTGTTTTCTAGTTATGATTAAATCAACTTTTTAAAAACTGCTCAAGAGGGGTGGGGTTGGAGAGTGTTTTAATCCTGATCCGCACCTGCTCAACTACATATTTTACCTCATTGCTGCCTATTCTGATTATTTAAACTACTAGCAAAAATTAAATTCCTGTTTTTTCGTTAGATTCCAGCGTTATACTCTTTCGTTATAACCCTACACTTAGCTACTAAAAATGCCTTCAATAGTATATAATTTATAATAGTTAATATCTTATTTAAAATAGGAAATATATTTTGTAATTCAACTAGTTAACTGGGTTATCTTTTTGCTGGAATTTACAAAATAACAGACTCTTTGTAATTACAGTAAGTAGACCAAGTCAATTGTAAAAGAAGTGCTTTGGTCTAGCAATAATGGACTGTTCTTTCCTGCAGCAAATCAGCTGACATAAGCATGCTTCTGTTCTGCCAAAATGTTATCAGCAGTCACTAGGGAGCTCTGAGCATAAAAGTCACCGATGCTGCAGAATGATGCAGTCTGCATTCAATATTTTCATCTCAAAATTGAAGCAACTCTGTGTACAACCAAAGAGCAATTCATTGACCTGTTTCTAAATCTTCTGTGGTTTAATTGTATAACTAAAATGTTTCTCCTTTTCTCTATAAAGGGCTCCAACAGTATAAACAAGAAAAGCTATAAAAGCAGCTTGAGGTTGTTTAAAAAAATTCCACATAAACATTGTTGTAATTCAGATGTATTCATTCAAATGACTAGAAAAACAACGAGGAGTCCGATGGCACCTTTAAAGACTAACAGATTTATTTAGGCATAAGCTTTCATGGGTAAAAAACCACTTCTCCAGATGCGTCTGGGTTTTTTTACCCACGAAAGTTTATGCCCAAATAAACCTGTTAGTCTTTGAAGTGCCACCAGACTCCTCATTTTTGTGGACAAAGACTAATACGGCTACCCCTCTGATACATGACATCAATTGACTAGCTTGACACCAGATAACTCACTTCATTCTTGGTCTCTGTACTTACAGACATCACATTCCACACATTACTGTGCTAGATAACTGAGACTGGCATAGTGCAAGACCAGCCCCTCCCATTGCAATCTGCACTGGGCTGATAAGGTCAGACAGACAGAAAGTTCCAGACTGTTCAGGAAGGCTGTCTGAATTAAATAGGTTGTTTTCTTTTGAAAGCCTGTCTTCCAGATAGCTAAAACCATCAGAAAAATAACTCCAAAGTGGCACACATATTCCTTAAAAAATGCTTTATGATATTTCTACATTTTCCATTATTCTTAAATACTGTGAAACTATTTTTTTTAAACCCATCAATCAATCAACGTCTCTATGAAAATCTTGCAAGTTAATGGTTTTAAAACTACCACTACTTTGTCTCAGATTTACTCTTAAATTTTCAATTTATAATCATAGTTTATGTTTTTAAAAAGACTGCAATGGCCAGTGAGTGGAATGAATTTTGAAACAAAAATGTCTAACTCTCAGACTTCTTCAAATGCACTGTATATGTCAAAGATTAGTCTTCTACAACAATTTTTTTTAAAAAAGAAGGTACGCTAAGCATTTGAATGGTTATGTTCAACTGTGTATATTTATAGATACAACAATGCAACAGTAATGTCAGCAACATCATTCAACCACAGAAAGCAGTTGTATCTAGATGGGTTAGCAGAAATTATAGTTGGACAATATAATGGCTGTCAGCATTTTCATTTCTAAATCATGTTTTCAGGGCTTAAAACTTGGCTGTACAATTTGTAAAGTGTTCAAATTCTGTATACAAGATTTTAGCACAAGACCATTTTTATAATTACCCAAAGCTAGCGAAACTAATTTTTCAAAAAAGCACCCCGGTATTATGGTGATCAGTACTTTCAGAATGTAATAAAATAGTAACCATCTCTTAAAATAAGCACTTATTGTTTAGTATGCATATAGTGTGCATGCTTGCAGCAAGCCATATGCTTTTACATATACTGCCCTCCTATTCTGACAAAAAAAAAAAAACCTTAGCAGTTCCAGATACTTTTTTTGTATTCATATGAATTTTAAAGTATTTTAATGATTTTTCATAGCCATTACATTACATGCTTCTCATTTTCTTTCCTTTGACAGGGAAGAGAAGGGGTGATTCTTATTAAACAAAATCAAATAATATACATAAAGTAGTAAGAATTTTAACCACCTCCAATGTCAATTTTAATATGGAGAAAGGCAAGGTGGGTGAGGTAATTTTTATTGGACCAAATTCTGTTGGTGGGTGAGAAAGAGAGAGAGAGAGAAATGCTTTCGAGCCACAAAAAGCTCTTTTTCAGGTCTGGGAAAAGAATTGTAATAAGTAGACATCTTATTTTCACTTGTTCCATTCAGGGATTTCCTGAAGTTTTTAGGGATCTAGTAAGCCGTATCTGAAACATTCATAAAGTTTAAATAGTTATATACAATTTATAATGCCAATTTTGGTTTTAACTTAGTTAATATAAATTATCCAGGGTAAAAAAGGGAGAAGAATTTCTGGAAAGGAAGTATGGTGGGGCTCTTTAGGTCTTTGAAGAAAATTCTGTGTGCTAATACAATGTTGGGAAGGAAGTGAAGACGACACTGCAGTATATCATATTAAAATCCTTTATGGGATTTTTTAATTTACTGAACTATAAGAAGGGAAATTAATACCTACTCATTTCGTTTATTGTTGTTGGAAAGGATCTATTTAAGTTCACAAAATATCAAAACTCAAAATGAGGGTGCAATTTCAGCTTTAAAACCATACTGTGTGTCAATACTTTAGGACACTAGTAAGAAAGACCACTAAAATGCTTAGAAACCCCTGCAATACACAAGCAAAAATGGGTACGTGAAGGAAAGTGTTGCAATAATAAATTCAAAAGTCTTGGTTTCTGTCTGTTTAAAGTCAGATCATTTAAAGCTGCTGCATATTAGTATGGACTAACAGCAGAATAGGCAAAATTCAAACAGAAGAATCTAATAGTGCATTACGTGACACAAGAAATTAAAGAACAAAGGAACTGAGTAGTGAAAATGAAACTTTTATGTAGGAGTAAAACATTGGACACAGCAGTCTTCTTTAGTATGATCTCATTGTTTGCGCACTGACAACTGTACATTTTTAAGAATGCAAGATAGTCTTAAAGGTTTTCTTTTTAAATTTTGCCACTCTAATTTGAAGATGTTATATAAAATAGCTGAATTTCACCATTGATTACAGTTCATTAGGTACAACTCTTTAACTATGACCGCAGACCTTTAACATAACTATCCAGAGGTCAGCAGGGATTGCACTCTGCATTGAAGCTAAAGAGAAGGTAAATTACCCTGACTGCATTGCATCAAAATCTAGAAACGCAGAGTTGAGAAACAGTGTGAGCCCAGTGTAAATCTTTTAACTTACAACTTATTTCTTAATAATATCTTGCAATCATCACCTTTTACTGTAACTAAGATATATATTATATATAAACACACCTTATTGTACCCCATAATGAGACTTTATATTGTTCTTATTACTCAGCTCAAGTTCTGTTCATTAATCTTATTTATTTGACCACCATTTTACAAAAACCCGCACATCAGTGGCTACCCTCCAATTATACAATGATTGCGCAGTCTGTATATATTGAGAGAATAGGAAAGAAGGCCAATTTTTCAGTTTACAGTAATTTAAATTAAACAGTACATCACTGTAGATTTTCAGATGCGGTAATCAAAAATATTTTCTTGGCCAAAGCCCTTTAAAGCAAAATAAAACTTAATAAAAGTTAATCCACAACAACAGTAGATCAGACAAAACTATGATCACACACACCATGCATCACAGGAAGGAAAAGAAAATTAGAAGTCAGTGAATTTTTTCTGTTTCAATCTCCACTCCACAGAGTGTCATGCTGTATTTTATGCTCTAGAGTCTATACACATACACAGCTCTCAAAACAGGTTGGGTTTTGGTACAAAGAGATCATCACTGCAACAAAGGCAGGCAAATGAAGAAACAGTGACTCCACTACATGCATTTTGTAAAATACCTGGACTTTGAGTTTACGAAACGATAACATGATGGAGGAATGTAGAGTCTAAAAGGGAGGCGGAAATCAAGATAATATACCACTATCTACAAATGTAGTAACATAGGTCAAACCAATGCACCTTTCTATTTCCTGTCCTCACCACATGTAATTTGGAATGATTATGTAAGCTGCTGCATGCAACACAGTCCCCCCTCCATGCAACAATGTTAAGAATATAAACAAACAAATGTAATTAAAATGATGGAGAATTGACTTAAGATGCACATCATTTTCCACTTCAAAAAATTAAAGGAAAAAAATTACAGGTAAAGAAAGTGATCTCACTTGGTAAACTACACTTCCATATACAAATTCATCAGACAAGATGACTTAAAATACAGCCTCAGAAACAAACATGCTTAACAAGCAAATTTTAAATATAAATCTCCTCCAAAATACTTAAATTCACTTCCCATGTGAAATATGTGCAGTAAATAAAATCTGTGACTGAAAGTATTTTGGGGGGATTGCTGCTCAAGGAGCAGATGGATTATTAAGTATGGCTGATACACTGATTTTTAACATCTTCAGTTCCCTGCATCCCCAGTTTGCATTTTCCATGAGTATACCACAATCCATGTTCCTGTACAGGGACAATTGCAGTTACGCGCCTTTGGGCTTTCTGAAGCAAATGCATATCTAGCATGGCATTATCACAGCTTAGGGTAAAACAATTACAGCAGTAAGAAGGCAGATTGCCACTTTATTTGATCCATGGCCAGCAATAGGCACATGGTGCTGGACTGCACTTGGCAGTCTACTTCAATATCTGCAATCTGCTCCACCCCATTATTTTGGTGTCTGCTCCAGAGACAAATTGTGGGGTGAGGGAGAAGGAATACTACTATATCAGGGTAAGAAAAGTCTCAGTTTAAAATTACTTGTCCCAGACTGGTGGGCAAGCAAGCAATTCACACCCCAAGAATGAGTCTGATTTTATCCAAAAATATATAATAGATGAATAGCATACAAAGTTATTACACAGATAAAATTAGGGCAATGCAGACTTTAAAAATTATGTTCATTAAGTGATGAGAAGGATAGTTTTAAAATTGACAACTCGCAATCAGAGGTGCCACCCTGTCTGAAAAGACTGAGACTGCTCTTACTTTGCTTGTGCACAGGAAAAGATGATAAAAAAGGCTTATTCTGGGATAGGGTTAATACCACACTTAAAACTAAAATAAAATGAGTTTATTAATCTCACCAACTATGGAACTCACAGAAGCATACCATCTATTATTTTGTATTGTTGAACCTTGGTTTGACCTTTCCAAATACAAGATTTCTGTTGCAACAGAAATGGAAATATATTACCCCATGCAAGCACTATAACCTCTTAATTCAATGATTTGACACAGTCCAGTGGTTCCATTACTACACTTATGAACCCTTCACAATGCTGGAGAAGTCCTCCTAGTTTTCAATCCTGTGTTTTTGGAACACATTTTATAAACACACTGCTAGCTCAATGCAAATTTCACAACAAGGCTGATTTGTTAATCGCATTAAAACTCACAAGGCTATCCAGTGACTTTTTTTTGTTTTAAAGAACATTTTATTCTGAACCAGTATGAAATTCTGATCAAGGCCTCTCAGAAAAAAACAAACAATCTTCTACCACTTTGATGTGGACAGAAAACCTTAAGGAGCATTCTTGGATCAGGACACATTTTTATCTGATACAGAACCATTCCCGGGGGGCTTTTTTTCTGCATCCTATTCTTCACATCAACACAATTGTCTTCCTGAGCCTATTTAAATCTCAGTGGCAAATTGCTCAGTAGCCATGTATATTTTAAGATTAAAGGATTGGAAGGTACAATCATTCACTGAAAAATGATATTAAAGAATCCTGACTCAAGAAAAAGCTATTCTAATATTACTTCTGCATACACATGGACACTTGGAATACCAAACAAAAATAAGTGTTTTAAATATTAACATAAATGATTACACTACAGAAGTATTTGTAAACTGCCAACCCATATTTCTTTTACAATACATGGATAAGCTCCATTCAGAACAAACACAGCTGATATTCCCTTGATTTATCAGGAATATGATGTGCTCTGTAACTGCAGGAACAGGGTGAGAAAGCCAGGCCAAAATCCTGATTTATCTTGTAAAATGAGCCATGATCCTCCCCTTTCCCCCCTTATGTCAAGCATCTGTAGTCTTGCAAAGACACATATTTGGAAAGAGACTAAATCGTTCATTTTAGGGGATTAATTTAAAGCTATTTAAAAGCCTCTTCCAGTAAGGATGAAGGATTTTGCTGTGTGTTTCAATCAAGCATTTAAAAAATTCCTTCGTGTAACAGTTAAAGTCCAGGATTATTTAAAAAAATACATTGGGGAAGAAGTTCTCCAGCCACCACCTAGAAATCCAGAATATCTCCCTCACTTTTCTACATCTCCTGACCTTGGACAGGGATGGGCTTGTGAAAGCTCAGGAAGGGAAGCCATTGCTATGAAATGAATCCACTCACTGGGTTACTACTGACAGTCAGCCTCTCTGTGCTCAATTTTTCCCTCTCGAGATTTTCCCCCAAAGCTGGCAGGAGTAATTAGGCTGCAAAGCTTGCTTCAGGGGGGATGCAAATCTCCACTGCGCTTTTTGTGGGGAGGGAGATTTGCTGGCACGGTTATTTATCAGGGTGTTGATTCGCTCCTCAGGGCAGTGAATGAAATTCCTGCTACTGCTGCTGGGAGCTACACAGGGCGGATCCGCGTCGGTCTCTTTCACACACATACACACAAAAATCGTCTGTTTCTCCATCCCCACAACCTCCTTCCCGTCCCGACCCCATCAGGAAAGAGCAACAGAAATACAGCCACTCATTACACTCCTGTCGTATCCGCCCTGGGCTCGCCTGCACTCAAGCGAGCCCAGAGAGGCTGGAGGGAGGGAGGGACAGCGTCTCTTTGCAGACACTACGTTAATAGCAACGACAAGAAGCGAGCCTGGGAAGAGAATGTCAGAGCTCTAAATCCATCTCTGGGAAACCGAACATTAGCCAGGATCCCTCGGCTGCCGCGAGCCAGCTGAGGCGAGCCCCAGGGAAATGAGGACGTACGCGGGGCGCTGTCGCTAAGCAGGAGAGCTTTCCCTGCTGAGCTTCTGCATGCACAGGAGGGACACCCACCGCTACCCCACCCGTCCTCCGGTCGCCACGAGGCGAGCCTCGGGGAAGACTGGGCTACCTCAGGGGTTTACACCTGTCCCTGCAACGCCTCTACGGCCAACCGGGACTGGAGGGGCGCTCTACACGGGTCTCTGTCTCCCTGCGAGCCCTGGGACAGCACAGCTGAGCTCGCCTTCAACTGGCCCACCCAGCCCCCCGCTCCTTCCTCACCAAGTCCGTGTGAAGGGTCCGCCGAGACGAGCCCAGCCCCGAAGTCTCCGCCCGTCAGACTACCCGCGCGCCACCCCCCGTTCCAGCCTTTATACAGGCTGGGCCGGATATGACGTGACCACTGCAGAACGGTCGCTAGCCACGGAACGAGGCGAATGGCTCCGGCCGGAACCGAAGGGAGAGGGCCCCACCCCGCTGAGGAGGCGGCCTTCAGAGCCTGTGCACGGAAACAGCCGAGTGAAGCCGAAGGCGTATGCCGCAGTACGGAGAAATCCGAACGGTTCCGGAAGGAGTCGAAAGGGTGGGAGAGGCCAGCGGAGGCTGGTCCGCTGGGAGCAGGGTGGAGGCTGCAGTGGCGCGGTGGCTTCCCGCAAGCTCCGTTTTCGCTGAAGCAGGGTCAGGGTTTGCTCTCACCCGAGATGAGTTTAGGCCCTTTAGTCTGCGTGACGTGAATACCTGAACATGATGATTAACACCGAGGGCGTTGGGGGGAGGTAGGAGGAGAAAATATTAAAAACTGAAAAATTTTTATTGTAAAAATTGCATTCACTCTTCCAGCCCAGGCGTTTATTTTCATTCGTTTTATGCTCGTCCCTTTCAGGTTGCTACCCATAGAGCATTCCCTGATACAGTTGCAAAAAAGAGCAGTATTTACATAAAAACATTTAATTTACTATAATTAATACTACTAGAAGCAGGCCTCTTAAGTTTGCTTTTAATATTAAATATAACGTAGATGGTTCCTTTCTCAAACCCCTATGCAAGGTAAAAATGACAAGGATCACAGTTTCAAAAGGTTTGAGTGCTTGCACAGCTAAGAGGTTTTTGCTTTTAGACAACAAAGATGGTGCATACACATCACCTACAAAAGAAGTCTTTCTTTAAGAGGAACACTAGAATGCTGTAATTATACCCCCGTAAACTATGTTGTATGTAGGGGGGAGAGAGTGTGTATGTATATATAAATAAAATAGCCCCACTGAAACAGATAAATATATACATTTCAGTTTTTTAACAACACAAACAAACATTCTCTTTCAGCACCTGTGCAAGCTGTTAAAGTAATTAGAAAAAGTCATCTTCCACAGATGTTGCATCAGAACCTATAGGTCTGCAAGGGAATCATTATCTCTAAGGAAGTATGAGTCATAGCAATTTAATTGGATCAGGTCCTTAATGTACAATATTTCATGTCTGATATGTTCCCATTTACACTGTATTTGAAATGAATGTGATACATACATACTTGAAACAAATTCTTTACATGCATTTGGGATTATGTAAATACATTCTATTACATTCTGAACTGAGATCTTTAAATAGCCTGGTAAGACAAGATGGCCAACACTCAAATTGACAAATGGAAAAAAACAGTTGCAACAAAAAATGAGACTTCATAATTGTATCTAGTAGTGTCTAATATAAGTGAACTACCCTTGGAAAGGTGGTATGTATTACATTTTGTTTATGCAAATACATTAAGTGGAAGAATTTTAAAAAATAAATTTATTGCTACATTTAATATAGTTTCAAAACATCATGGCAATCCATTTCATAAGTAAGGCAGAAAAGCTCAACATCCTTATACTATTTATAAAAACATGCACCTTCATCAATATCCCTAAAATATACAAAGCTTCCTGCCTTGCATATTGTCATAAAACATGATCCACACTAGAACTTATTACAGATTTTGTGAATTTAACCAAAATATTCAATATTTGCATTATCAAACAAACGTTATCCAAGATGGCCACAACAGTAAGTATTAGATATTCAAGATGTAATTGAATACATTTTGGTTTGTTCATTATAGAAATGGTTGCTGCGCTAAACATAGGCACAGTGAGAAACTTTACAAGGCACTAGTAGGACTTGAGTACCTAACTGTCCTTTGTGCTTTTGACAATCTCCCCCTGTATCCTTCTAATAGCATTCTAGAACAGCTATCAGTATTACCAACTCCAGGCAAACAGACTTTTAAAAAGAAACGTATACTTGTATCAAGGACAGTGTTTTTAAAAGGTACTTCCTGGGAAAGTTCAAGATACAAAATTTCAACTATAAACTATACAAATACATATTATTAAACACTGTGGCATAAATTTTATCAGTAGATGACTTCATTATAGATACTCAAAATCTTGTTATAATATTGCTTAAATAGTGTTTGTGGCAGTGTTTTGTGAAACACTTTGCCTCAATGGTCATTTCTCAAATACATACAATCATGTTCTTGTCTGAGTTTTTATTCATTTTCATTTAAATTTCATCTCTCTCAAAACTTGCTCTTCACTAAAGACTAAACACATTTTTGGAGGTCTCAGTGACAAAAAATGCCAATAATTTTGCTAGAACAACCTTTACCTGAACTATTTCTGAATTAAAGGGTCTTCATCAAATATACAAAGGGAGAGGGAGAAAAAGAGAAGAGGTCTAGTTGATTCTAGGATACTACTTCAAACAGAGCCCAAGCAAGTGGCTACCATTTGATGGCTGTTAAGTGGACTACAAAAAATGAATGTACAGCCCAGTTCCCAGTGATTAGGTATCCAACTCACTTTAGCTGTCAGCTCTCACTACAAGGCTGTCAAACCTCAGCAAAAAGGTCAAAGATTGAATAAGTATGCAAACTGAATTACCCGCTCAATACCAGATGTGGCTCCTCCAGGCTGAAGTTGAAGCCCATGAGCAGGGCAGTGAGGGAAGGTGGAGGAAGATTCTGGATTAAAAACAAATTCTGTACTACGTGCAATGATAGTAGAAGCATCTCCACAATGCCTCCTCCCCCCCATTTGTGAATCAGTCACCCTCTGGGTTAGAAATATAATTTTAAATTTTCATAGTAAATCTCTTTCTGGCAGGACTGTTAATTAGCTATCCAGTTGCAATATGGGCACCTGTCCACTAGAAATGGGAGAAATATTAACAGATAGAGCGTAACTGCTACCTCTTCAATGGCATCTCAGGCAAAGTGCACTCCACTAACTGTCAAAAATCACCTCCCAGTCTGACCTCCCATAACATATTGGTACAGATACCCATTAGGGATTCCCAGAAACTTACTTGGCACCATCACAGGCACACAAGAGAAGTAAACTGCATCAGCTTTAGGTTAAAAAGAGTCTTAAACGTAACATTTTTTTCAAATAAGATTCTAGAATGAACCATTCTTAGAATAATTCACCATTACAATATCTTAGTACAAAACTATTACAGTACTTTATATACAAATTGCAGTAAAACTTAATACAATCCATGTCTGCCCAAGTCATAAAGGCTTTTTTCTACATAGGTCAATACCACAGTTCAGTTCATCTTTAGACAAGCCAAGGGGACTGTACCTTCTAATATCTTCATGTGATAGCACAATATCAGTACTGAAGACGACCCCCCCCCCCTTTTTTTTTTTTTTTGGTCAGACTGATTCTAAGCTAGATTTCATATGGTGGATCATGGATGCACAGTTCCTTCTAGTTTCATGAACCTCACAGTGAAAATATTACACACATGCAAAGCCTTTAAAAAAAATCCAAAAAACAAAAAGCAGTGAACTGCTCTTCAGCAGCCATCATATTGCCTATGTAGCTGTAAAATCAAGTCTAACCCAGGTAAGTAAGGAATGCTGCATCATTAGGAAAAATCAGAATTTCTAAAGTTAAAAACGAAAGAGCTGTTGATTTTAAGGCCTTCCCCTGGGGAAATATGAAGAGATCAATGCTGTCTTTAAGAACAAAGTGACATTTGACCGACATCAAATCAGCCTTGTTAACATAACCACTTCTTTTGCTGCTCTGGATTTTTAGGTAGCATTTTGTATTCATTCATACAAAATGAATTTTCCTATGGGCCCCAATGCTGTTAACAATGAAACAATAACTTTAAAATACCTAATCACATAAAATGCAAAAATAAAGTTTTACAGAAGGATTTCTTACATTAAGACCTTAATATGACTAAAGTACTGAGGTATTTCTATTTGCAATTTCATGTAAAACTGTGACAGATTGATCAATGCAGAGCAAAATTCCCACCTGAAAGCCATTGCTTACTGTAAGTAAACCCTGAAGTCTAATGGAGCATTTAGACAAGTTTATGCACTTGACACTCATTCACTGTACTTGTTCAAGATGTGAAGGAGCCTCTCATATTCCATAATACACTTCACAATAGAGTCTGTAAAGCTAATCAAATGCAAACGGATGTCTTAAAATAATTTGCAAAATAAGTTACATGAGAAAAAAGTTCCAAATTCTGTTCAACATAAAATAGGATCAAAGATGGTTAAACATGTTTCAGTTGAAAATATCCACAGCATCCATGTAAATACAAATGTAAGATTTACATTTCTATGTATTCTTGTTCCTGAATGTAATAAGAAGCCAGGTCGGGAAATTCTTTGAACTCCTGTGAAGATGAAAATGGGAAGGAACCAACTTATGACCTCCAGAAGGAAGAAGACAGATAACCCTTTGGTAAAGGAATTTCCTTCCGCTGCAAACATTTCTAGGAAAAAAACAAAACAAAAAAACCCAGTCATTTTAGAACCAATGCAAGCAATTCCAAACAATCAAAAGAGATTGGCTACATTATGGAAATATCTGCACCCAACAGGACTCAAGTCATACAGGAAACTCTCCCACTGAAAAAGCCTGGTAAAAGCAAGAAAACAGATACAAGTCTGACAAAATTTGGCTGCCTCTAATTGACCGCTGCATGAAAACAATCAATAAGTGCCTAGATCCATGTTCTAGTCATTAAACAGTGAAAACTAACAGTTTACAAAAAACAACACACACAAAAAATAAAATCAGGAATACTGAATGCACAAGACCTCTAAATAACCCAATCATTTTAATGGCCTGAGACTCATTTTGAACAACCTGTAACAAGCCTTCAACATATTTCACATTTTCTGTTTTTTCTTATTGAAAGTATTTCATTTACTTGGTTATATATTACTTTAAATTAAGAAATGACATTTCAAGTTAGAGAAAAAAAAAGAAAAATATCTTTGAATGAACCCACAGACATAGAAGCGCCCAAGAATCTAACAAGGAATCCATCTTCTAATTTAAGAATATTTATTTCACATTTTTGTCGAGAAACTCTTGCTGCATCCATTCCTAAACATTAACTTTTAGAGTTGATAGCAACATAAGAATGGCCATACTGGGTCAAACCAAGGTCCATCTAGCCCAGTATCCTATCTTTAGACAGTAGCCAATGCCAAGTGCCCCAGAGGGAATGAACAGAATAGAGAATCACCAAGTGATCCATCCCATGTCGCCTATTCCCAGCTTCTGGCAAACAGAGCCTAGGAACACCACCCCACCCATCCTGGCTAATAGCCATTGATGGATCTATCCTCCATGAACTTATTTAGTTCTTTTTTGAACCCTGTTATAGTCTTGGCCTTCACAACATCCTCTGGCCCAAAAGAGTTCCACAGGTGACTGTGTGTTGTGTGAAGAAATACTTCCTTTTGTTTGTTTTAAACCTGCTGCCTATTAATTTCATTTGATGACTCCTAGTTCTTTTGTTCTGAGGAGTAAATAACATTCCCCTATTTACTTTCTCCATACCAGTCATGATTTTATAGACCTCAATCATATCCTCCCTTAGCAGTCTCTTTTCCAAAATGAAAAGTCCCAGTCTTATTAATCTCTCCTCATACAGAAGCCATTCCATTCCCCTAATAATTTTTGTTGCCCTTTTCTGAAGCTTTTCCAATTCCAATATATCTTTTTTGAGATGGGATGACCACATCTGCACGCAGTATTCAAGATATGGGCATACCATGGATTTATATAGAGGCAATATGCTATTTTCTGCCTTATTATCTATCCCTTTCTTAATGATACCCAACATTCTGCTTGCTTTTTTGACTGCTGCTGCAAATTGAGTGGATGTTTTCCGAGAACTATCCACAAGGACTCCAAGATCTTTCTTGAGTGGTAACAGCTAATTTAGACCCCATTATGTTATATGTATAGTTGGGATAATTTTCCAATGTGCATTACTTTGCATTTCTCAACACTGAATTTCATCTGCCATTTTGTTGCCCAATCACCCAGTTTTGAGATCCTTTTGTACCTCTTCTCAGTCTGCCTGGGACTTAACTATCTTGAGTAGTTTTGTATCATCTGCAAATTTTGCCACCTCACTGTTTACCCCTTTTTCCAGATCATTTATGAATATGTTGAATAGGACTGGTCCCAACACAGACCCTTGGAGATACCACTATTTACCTCTCTCCATTCTGAAAACTGACCATTTATTCCTACGCTTTGTTTCCTATCTTTTAACCAGTTACCAATCCATGAGAGGACCTTTCCTCTTATCCCATGACAGCTTACTTTGCCTTAAGAGCCTTTAGTGAGGGACCTTGTCAAAGGCTTTCTGAAAATCTAAGTACACTATATCCACTGGATCCCCCTTGTCCACATGACCTCCTCAAAGAATTCTAGTAGATTGGCGAGGCATGATTTCCCTTTACTAAAACCATGCTGACTCTTCCTCAAATTATGTTCATCTATATGTCTGACAATATTGTTCTTTATTATAGTTTGCCTGGTACTGACATCAGGCTTACAAGCCTGTAATTGACAAGATCACCTCCGGAGCCCTTTTTAAAAATTGCCATCACTTGGCTCTCCTACAGTCATTTGGTACAGAAGCTGATTTAAATGATAGGTTACAGACTACTGTTAGTAGTTCTGCAGTTTCACATTTGAGTTTCTTCAGAACTCTTGGGTATACTATCTGGTCCTGGTGATTTACTAATGTTTAGTTTATCAATTTGTTCCAAAACCTCCTCTGATGATACCTCAATCTGAGACAGTTCCTCACATCTGTCACCTAAAAAGAATGGCTCAGTTTGGGAATCTCCCTCAGATCCTCAGCTGTGAAGACTGATGTAAAGAATTCATTTAGTTTCTCTGCAATTGCCTTTTTCGTCCTTCAGTGCTCCTTTGTTTTTAAATAAGAAAAGCACAAACTCCTGTGTCTTAGTTTCATATTTATTAAAACTAATAAATATTTGCAAGACAACTCCAAAATAAAGTATATTTCACAACTTTGCAAAATATTTCTTCAAAAGGATGCCTAAATGCCATTTTGTGAACAGTAGTTCAAAAGTCTACTCTGAAGGAGATTATCAGTTATTAAACTTGTGCTCATGTGGTATTTAGTCTGTACAGAAGACACTATGTGAACATGCACGTGTCTGAAGAAAGATAGTTGCTATGTAATACAATGAATTAGTGGAGCCATAGATCTTGAACCTAGAGGTCTCCTCTCACTGCAGTATCAGAAATCCATTTATAACTGAAAGAATTTCCACTGAGAATCACATCCATTACAACTTTTTTGGGGGGGACAGAGGGGCAGCTGAGAAGGGAGATGTTTTGGAGTCATAACCATCAAGAAGACTGAACAGACTCAGTAACAAAGAAGCCATATAAGAACACAGAATGCATCAAAAAGTCATAATCATGGACCTTTTGGGAATCAGAAGGCAGCAAGGGATTTGCTGACTGAACAATATCACTTTAAGAAAAGGGGAAAAAAATAGAGACTTTCAAGGAATTTAAAAGAAAATGCTTTACCTCCAAGAATTGCTTAAGCCTCATTAAAGAGCCCATCTGTCCAGAGATGGTGATTGCTTCAATCCTGCAGAGAGATCAACAGCCTTGTTTTATTAAGTGAGGGAGAGCTCATGACAAATCTGAAGTGAGGGAGGATGGAAGAACTGTCAGGAACACTAACGAACATAGATCTAAGAGGAAACGCTCCTAATTCTGAAAAAAAAAAAACCAGAAGTTTCTTTGTATAAGGTGTTTATATATATGTATATGTATATGTGTGTGTCATACCTGTGAAAATAGTCTTCTCTGATAAGTAGCAGCATCTTCCAGAACTGGACCTGGTAGTGTTTCATGAGCGCATTGCCACACACCTGGTACACCAAAACCATAAGGTAACAGAGATCAGATTTCAGAACTGAGCCTTGTAATTACGCGAGGACTCTTATACAAATTTGTATGATACAACTCCTCAAGACTTAGGCAGTATAGTGTGAACAATGCTGGCCATCTACATCTTGAATCACACTCCAGAATTCATCCAGATTGCCACAGAACAAGAGAAGTCTCCAAATCCATTAGAACCCAAAAAGAAACATCTCACTTCTACAGTATCAGGGAATGAAGTGCCCATCACCAGTAACACTTTCTGGCCAAGCATTTACCCCAATTTGCAAGAATTTTGTTCTCTATTATATTTGTTAATATCCTGTATTTTAATGCCATATATTTCAAGGTAAGGAAGCTCAGCCATTCTCTTTCCCAACCCCATCATCATTATCAATACCACCTTGTTTCTCATCATTCACCCATGTACAGTCCATGGTGTCACCTTTGAGATCTACTTCCTGTTAGCAGTATCTCCCCAAAATAATTCTCTTCCTTACCCATTTTGCCAGTCCATTCACTGGTCATGTCTCACTTTGACTATTATAGCAGCTTTTCAGCTCTCCCTATGGAGCCCATTCAAAATGGAAGTATCAAGACCACAAGTTTTTTGCCTGCTGTCAGTGTCTTGGATCTCTACGGTAGCTTCCACCTTTTTTCTGCATGAAGTTCTCTGCTCCGCTTTCAAGGCTCTACAGACTTCTGCCTTTATCTACAGAACTCCTTCTCTTGCTGTGTATGCTCCAGCCATGCTTCTTTACTGGCCTCAACCTGGTCTTCACCCATTACCAGTTTGGTGCCTTATTTACGTAGCTTCATATCGTAGGATCAGTCTCTCAAATAATGCACACCAAGCTCTCTCCCCTTTTTTGCTGTAAAAGCCCACCTGTTCTGTGAAGCAACTTAGTTAGGATGGCCATATGCCATAAAACGTTCTGCATTGTATTGTACCAGCCAGTCCCAGGACTAACTAGTTTGGGCTTGCCAAGTGTATGAAGAATAAAAATAAGGAATTAAAAATATTGATGAGCTTAATGTGAACTGCCTCAGCTGCTGAGGGACCAAGTGTAATAAAAGGCCAAACCCTGCACTGTGGGAGTCCAGCTTTTCAAACAGATAAAACTGAAATCATATCACTGAGGGAATTAAGGACTGCATCTAGCAAGGGTCTCTGACAATACACATAAGCCTCCTTTCAAGAGCGTACGGAGGGGTAGAGGAGGGGTGACGCTCAGGCCATTTATAGAAAACGGTCATGGCTTCAGACAGCAGTATCTGAACATGCTAATCTTATATAGTAATGTCACCACCGTGTCTGATAGCATATTATTGATGAGACGACCTAGGGCCAGACTTTTAGCCTAGTTGTACATCCAATTTATTTATTTTGCTAGTGAGGCTCATGCCAGTTCACATCACTTACCTCTAAGAAATCAAAGAGAAGCGTAGCTGTCACATCAGAGAGAGGCTCCATGTTCAACATTTGAGCCAGCCAGCGCCATCCGTGGGCCAGCCCATGAGGGTGACTCTAAAGGAACAAGAAAGCTACTCACTGCATGACTGATAATCTTGCAAAATATTGTCACCAAAAACATTACCAGATTTTTCTCCAGTTCCACTTGCTCTCCAAGGGACAGTTATTTTGGGACAGTACTTTGTGCATTTTCAGAATATTTTCTGATCAAGAGACCATTATAAACATGCAGACAAACCATTACTTTGTACTTTTAAAGGAATTTTTAAGAACAATTTCAAGACATACTATGTAAAAGATAATTCTTCAAAAGTTGGAACTGTTTTAAATTAGTCAATTTAAAAAAAATCAAGTTGACAGTCCCTTTAAACATAGCTTATCTCTGTTCACAATGACTGGTTTAAACTCTGTCTGGATCAGTTTTAAACCACATTTTAAATCAGTTTAGTCCACGCTGTTCCTATCCCAAGAGCTAGTGTTGTAATATAACGTTTTTAAAGCGCTATTTACATACCACTTGTTTGTTTCCATAAGGCCACCGTAGTTGAATGATAGCAGCATAAAGACGGATCATTCCAGACATCCGTTTAAGAAAATTATCCTGCTGCTCTACCATGGAATCCTTAACTTGATAACCAAGTATCCTGTGTGTTAGAAGAAAGATATTCTAATATTAATACATCAAACCAGATTAATTGAAAAACATATATCCCTTCACCAGCAAATAAAAAAAAGTTGGATAAGCAACTATGCTAAAAGTCTGGCCTTAGGTCCGCTCATCAGTAAGGTGCTATAAGACAACTGAAAGTTTGAACAGCGTCAAGGGGCATACGAATGTTTAGCATATCTGGCACATAAATACCTTGCAAAGCTGGTTACAACAGTACCATGCGAATGCTTATCACTTTCAGAGACATTGTAAGTCAGAAGCAGGCAGCATTATCTCCCATAAATGTCAACAAACTTGTTTGTCTTAGCACTTGACTGAACAAGAACTAGGACTGAGTGGACTTGTAGGCTCTGAAATTATACATTGTTTTGTTTTTGAGTGCAGTTATGTAACAAAAAAAAATAAAAATAAAAATCTACATTTAGAAACTGCATTTTCACAACAAAGAAATTGCACTACAGTACTTGTATGAGGTGAACTGAAAAATACTATTTTTGTTTATGTTTACAGTGCAAACATTTATAATAAAAAATATACCCTTTGATTTCAATTACAACACAGAATACAATAGATATGAAAATGCAGAAAAAACATCCACAATATTTAATACATTTCTATTGGTATTCTATTGTTTAACAGTACGATTAAAATTAATCGTGATTAATTTTTTGAGTTAATCATGTGAGTTAACTGCAACTGACAACTCTAAAAAATACTATTTCTTTTGTTTCTAATTTACAGTGCAAATATTTGTAATAAAAAATATAAAGTGATCACTATATGCTTTGTATTCTATGTTGAAATTGAAATCAATGTTTTAAAATGTAGAAAACATCCAAAAATATTTAAATACATGGGATTCTATTAGCAGTGCGATTAAGACTGTGATTAATCATGATTTTTTTTAATCTCATGATTAATCATGATTCTTTTTTTTTTTTAATTGTTTGACAGCCCTGGTTGAAACACTATTTTGGGGAGTGGAGGTATTTTAGTGGCCATAGCATCCACTTAAACAGCAGACAAACCAGTGACACTGCTTCTAGACATGCCTGATCTCAGATTTCCAAGTAATGGCAAACATCAGTATAAAGCAATAAGGTTCTATTAATCTATCTTTGGATTCTGTACTGGACACCACAAAACTAGATCAGTAAATTATTCTTTGAGGAAGGAAGTGAGGGCAAATGAGGGTTAATGTAAGAAAACATGTATTTCTTCAATTTTTCCACCAGCCACTAATCTCAGCCCTTACAGAACTCCAAAGAAGTCCGTTTATATGGAAAAGTTACCTCTGATACTCTTCTATGGGAGTCCCCTCCTTGAACGCAGGATAAAATGGTACAGAGTAGGGGCACTGTCTGTGCAGGTGAGCTAAAATGAGGTCTCCCACCCTGGGGTGTAATTCCCAGATTCCTGAAGCCACCACAGCAATTGGGAAAGCCGCCTCGTGGTGAGAAGCCACTTCCTCCTCTCCTTGTTTCTGAAAACATTTCAAAGTTAATGCTCTACAAAGACAACATTTTCATTTAATTTTTTAAGTTTACATATATCCTTTACTGAAGGCTTCTAATGCTTCTATACATTCCATGAACATGCAGCTACCAATATGGGAGAACAATACAATCTACATGTCCTTGCTGGAGAGAGACGGAGGCCCATAAACCCTTCTTCTCCGGATAAAGAAAATGAGTAAGTGATTAGAGGCAGTATTTACAAAAGCCTGTAGTTAAGGTTACACAAATATTTTCATTCTAAAGAACCATTTTTAGATGCTTATAATTTAACCAAGTTTCACCCTTTGAGCTAGAATTCTGCACATTTGTGATCAGCACAAAAGCAAGGGTTATTGATGTATTTAAATCTTCAGCAAATGCAGTTTGAGAATAGAGAGCAGAAAAAACAACACTCCCTATTAAAAAAAAAAAGAGCAGCTTAATTTGAACAGCTATAGCCCCTCAATAGGAAGTGTTGGAAACTTGGCAAGGGCATAGTCCCTAGATTGCAGATGTGTGTTTCAGTGCCCCAGTGAATTGTTTAAAATTTTGCCACGCTAAAAGGTTTTCAATAGTGTATTTTGAGCACGTGCACAGGTTTGTGTTATATGATACGCTAAATATCACCTTGCATTCCACTCGTACTGCACACACCTCTGTTAAAAAGAAAGAGTGTGTAGGGAGTAAGTTGAGGAGCCAAAGGGGCCTTGCCTCCTTCCATAAGATATGAGCAAGTGCATAAAGAAGAAAGGCTCCTCTTTTCCCTGGGCCAAAAAATATATCCCCCTTTTTTCTAATCAGTGCAAGCATAGCCTGGCAGTTGATAAGTTCCTAAGAGTTTTGTTTTCTATAGTTAAAGAGACAGGTCAGCATCCCAGAGAAGCTCGAATCTTTGGCTACCCTCACCACCCTAATAAGACAAGGTGTCCTCACCACAAATTTCTCTGCCAGTTTGTAATAAACAAAATCCAGACCCTGTGGATGTTGAGTCACCGACACAGTTCGTCCTCCAGACTGAACAGATTTTCCAGAGAGAAGGTTATTGATTTTGTCAAATATCTCTCTTAGCTGAGAGCCTGTGAATATATCATCAATAGAGCATGGAGACACAGAATATTAGGAAGTTGCCAACAAGCAAGTCTCAACCAAACCACATCAGCCTCAGTAAAGCCAGCACCAGATTCTGAAGGGTAAGAGTTCTCAGCCCCCCATTCACTGTTAATATTTCTAAATCTGGACACTAGAACTGAATTGTGATAAAAATCAGTAAGATCCCTCCCAATGGTGGAAAATACCCTCCCAACTGCAAGGTAAAGTTCAGAGAGCAACGATCGGGACTCCATGCACGTTAGCTCTCCAATGTAATAGCAATGCAGAGATACAGGGCAAGCTCAGTGTTCCCCTCAGATATTTAGAGGTTAACAGCATCTTAGCTGGGATTGTTCTCAGCATTTTCCTGACCTGCTATGGAAGAAATCTGGCTCACAGGAATGCTGGCTGCTTTCTGGAGATCCATTCTGATATGCTTCACCTGTAGAAGATTGTAAAAATCACTTCAGACAAGAAACCTGATCAAGCCCAAAGAGGCAGATCATCACAGGGAAGACGCTTCTCATGAGTGGCCCAATCCTACAAGAATGCATTCAGCAATAACTCCCACTGATTTTAATAGGAGTTAAGAGTCCTCACACACAAAGGAAGCATTCAGGTCCTTGCAGGACTGGGCCCAAAATGCTGATCAAGCTCCACCCCAGGAACACACAACAGAGGATGAACTGTACATTGAACAGCTTCAGACTAATAAACGAAGAACTCCTTTTGAGACAGCAACATGCCAGTCTCCTACACAAAAAAGTTTTAATGCCTTATGAAGTCTCCTTGAAGATGAAGATACGTAATTAGGACTTGATCACATATCAGTCTGCCACGGTCATTGCTGTGCATCTTGAAAAGACTGAGCATGAAATATCTGATTTTCCAAGATAGAAAACAAGTGTATGTGATACATTGGGAGGACTGGATCAAGTCTAGTGTCTAGGTTTTGCTCCATTACAGTATTTTTTAATTGGAAATTGGAGCAGGTGCTCAGGTCTTAAGGCAGCCAGAACTTTTCCTGCAGTATTTAAGAAAAAAAAAAAGTACTATAACTGAGAAGTGTTAATAAAAATAAAATTTCTGTGAAAGCAGAGTAGCTGCTGCTTAACATTTTACTGTCTCAAGGTTTCAGCTTCATTGAAACCTAAAAGCTTCCTTGAATCAATGTAATTTGTCAGTACTCCTCCCACACCTGAAGTTGTTATAATCCATTAGGGAATATTGCTTGCTGTGGAAACTTACAACTTACATATGTGATGTGAGAGGCACAAGTTTAAAAAAGACCAACCATTTTCTCACCAGGAATGAGAGAAGAGATGCAGGAACAGGGCTGTTTAAAGGAATGGTTTTCAAAGTCTTTTGTGACATTAACTACTGTTTAAGGACTTACTGGCAGCCCCAACTCCAAGTCATTTACTTTTTTGGGTTTAAACCAGATCACAATATACACAGGCCAAAAATCTGCTTTATGGCAGACTTCCAAATTTTTTTACTCGCCCTCTTAAAGAGATTATTTTTGACAGGTGAATAAAGCATTTATTCTTTCATCATAATCTTGTTAAAAGGTGGATGAGTAGGTTTTGCATGTGGACTGGTACGTTTTCAGGACCATTCTGAAGGCTGCTTTACATCCCACTCAAGGTAAGTATTAGACAGAAGACCGGTAGAAAGACAGCGGAGGGACGGAGAGAGAGGGTTTTCCTAACAATATTGATCATTTGGATTCGTAAAGTAGCCATACCTGATTGTCTTTGCAGTCAGTCAGTCCACTAAAGGAAGCAACACACTGGTCAGATGCATCCTGCAATTGCTGGTACCACTGCATTGTGCTCTCCTCTGCCTTAACCTGAAGTCCTAATACTAGACAAGAAAAGCAGTCACATGAAAATTAACTATTACCACAACAAAGACATCAGAAATTCTAATGCCTACAAAAATTGCCAAGACTAAGAAGTTCTGAGCAGCTATTGTTCTTCACAACCAAATTTAGAAAATCAATTATACCCGACTAAGGCTTTGCAAATTGTACAAAAGTCTACCCTTTGAAGACTGATAGCTCCTGTGCCTGGATTTTTTGAACTTCAATTACAGACAAACAGTAAGCAATTCTAGAGGCCTTTCTGGACGCATGTGGTAGCAAGAGTGAGGCATTAGAAATGGCTCCCTTTAATAATCCATGCATGTAACCCAGCACACATTGTCTCACAAGGTTCTCCCCTACTCTATTAACAGTTTGTGTCCCTCTTGTCCCAGCATGATGTGTATTGTCCAAAAATGACTGGTTTTGCATCAGTTTACATAACCAGTTTATGAAACATCAATTTCAGTGTCAATGAAGCTTTCTGCCAGCAATCCCATACCCACAATAGCTCTACTTGACTGAAGCTTATCCATGGTGATGCTCCCCCAGCCTGTGCATTTCTGAACCAGTGTTTAGCCTGGCAACCCAGTGGAGTTCAGTAAAATAAGGTAGGTCTCAACTGGTGCTGGACCTACCTTCCTTCTGCTCTTTTCCCCGCGGATGTTGTGCGGGGACTGGAGTCTGGGCCTTCAGCTGTTCTTGTTTCTGTAACTCCTTCTGCCTCTCTCTCTCCTCTTCTTCATCCCGCTTCCTTTTCTCTTCCAAAGCTGTGGCAATTTCTTGTTGCATGCTAGATATTAACCCTCGCATTTCCTGCAGTGCTCGCTCAGTGTTGGCTACATCTACCTGAGTAGGGAAACCTCTCTACCAGGAAACAAGGAAAAGGCAAATTAAAGTTCTCCCCCTACCAAAAGGCCAACTGAGGGCAGGCTGCTCCCAGAATAGCACCTAGATACTTGTGTAGAAACTGTGAACCTAACACATATGCTGTCTACTATCCCCAATGTGCAATGGCAGCACCATTCTACTGGAAAGCCCAGACTGCTTCCTCCAGAACCAGTGATTAATTCACAACACCAGTCAAGAGACGCAAATTTGTTGCCTTTAGTCACTTCCTGGTACACAACAGACAAGGCAGAATTTCTGCCTCCTATACTGTGTACACCAGTTACTGAAGACTTCTACTTACACTGCTACAGTCAAGCTCTAGAAACAGAAAGGGATCCACTGCGAAGCAGCAAAATAAGTGGCATTAGTTTAACACCATCTTACTTCTTATAACTAAGGAAGAATAACCACCTTTGCAAACCCAACACAGACACAGAATCTAGTGATCGGGCCAGACAAGACTCTCAATACATTAGTCCCATTAACAGGGTTGGGTAACACAACAAAAAGGGATCATGCTAGAGAAGCAAGTCCATATAGTCTGAATATCCATTTCCCTTTAACCCCACTGGGAAGAGGGCTATTTCACATGCCAGCTAAAGCTGAAGTTACAAGACATTTATGACAGACTGGAATTGAGAACTAGCCCAGCCCATGCCAAATTTTAGAGTGTGTCATTGGTTTACTCTGTCTCCCACCTTTCATATAGAGAAGAGTAGTTTTGTGAGAAAACCTAGATGCTATAGGAAAGCTTGTGAATGCTGGAACGTACTAAACACTGTGCATCATTTAATCTCAAACAATTGTTTGACCACCTATTACGGTTCTAGCATGGTCTCAGAAAAGAGATATCTAACGTTAACATTTTACCGTATATTTCACATCAAGTATCACTTCTCCAGTAAAAATCCCCATAAATTTAAATAAGCTTTTTTCAAGGGAGCATCTAAAGTGAGTTGAAAAAAAGATTCTCTTTCTTTCAAGAACTGCATCTACAAGCTCTTCTATGGCAACAACATCTCAAAGTGCCTCTCGACTAGCTGACTTAGTGTCTCCTTTCAAGGAATGACAAGCTAACTTCAAAGGAAACCTAGAAGCTCATTACCTCACTAGTGGTGCGAACGAGCCCTGACACGAGCCCGCAGATCTGGTTGCCACGGTTACTGAACCCTGAGAGATCTATCCTTGGCAAGTCTTTATGTCTGTAGTTGGGGTCAATCTGTTGGTTAAGCTGCAGCACCTCTTCCTGGATGGAATAGAGGCGACGCAACCTTTCCTGGCCTTCTTCCTTGCGCAGACGCTCCAACTCCTCCTGACGCTGCCGCTCCTGTTCTGCTTCACGAAGTTTCAGGTTTAAAATCTGGAGAAAGGAGGGAGTGACAGGGTAAAGCTAAGCTACCTAGATAAAGCTTTTCTCACAACACTACCTACACAGTTCCTGCATGCTACCCACAAGCAAAGATGCTCAGGAAAATCTGGTTAAAAACTACATTCCAGTCACCCTGCTCGTCTTGCTGGCCCGGTTTCAATCCCCACTGCAAAAATTTTACAGAGCCTTTAACGGCATGAGCCAAATTACAGCATACTAGTGCTGTTACCATAGGACTCAACGTTTCTGGAGGCAGCAACAGTCTCAGGGAGAGTTTGAAGAATTCAGTCCAAATATACTCCCTATCTAGAAAGAAAGGTTTTAGCAACATCCAAAGGAAGGACAAATCCTGCCTGCTCATAATCTACATTGACTGCTGCAGAGCAATACAGGTTGGGACACGACAGTTGCAGCTGGTATCTCAGACTGTTTGACAACAAAGGGACCAGAAGCACACACAAAAAGCAAAAGCATAGTCAACTTCCTGATCATCAGCCTTGAGTTTCACAAATCAATCTGCAGGTAAAGTTATCAGTACTGCAGCTGGGTAGGAAATGGTTTTCCTGTCCTGAAGGGCCGGGGGGGGGGGTAAGAGAGATTTTAAAAGTTTTTCCCTTGCATGTCAGGATGAAACAGAGACCTTTCAGGTTTTTTTTGTAGAAAATTGGAGAGACCCACTGCAGAATAGCTAATAGCACGGCAGTTAGGTCTCCCTCATCCCAGGTGAGTTCCCTAACCACCAGGCTCTTTGTTATTGTGGAGTGGGTCTCTCTCAACCTCTCCTGTTGGAGCTGTTCCACTTTGTATAAAATATTCATTGGCCAGAGAGAGACACTAAAACTGATTCAGTAACCTAGTGGTTAGACCACTCATCTGTAATGTGGGGGAGACAGGGACTGGAATCTGAATCCCTAACCACTAGGCTAACAAGTCAGTCAGACAGACTTTCCCTATGCCTCTCTCCTATCTGCACTTCAGAAGTCTTCCCAATGAAAGTTTCACTGAACTTTCCTGAAAAAAGTTTCAGTTCTGACAAATCAACATTTCTAACAAAAAATGTTTTATTGAAAAATTCCCCACCAGCTCTGAGGCTGTTTTGGAGCACTGGTCTGAAATCAAGAATATGAAACTGAGTAAGGACAAGTGCATAGTATTTCACTTGGGAAGGAAAAAATCAAATGCACAACTACAAAATGGGTAATAATTAGCTATGCAGTGGTACTGCAGAAGAGGATCCGGAAGTTAGGGTGGATCACAAATTGAATATGAGTTAACATTGTGATGCAGTTGTGAAAAAGGCTAATATAATTCTGGGGTGTATTAACAGAAGCCTCATATTTAAGACACAAGAGGTAATTATCCTGCTGTACTCTGCACTGGTGAGGCGTCAGCTGGAGTGCTCTGTCCAGTTCTGAGAACCACACTAAGAAATATTTGGAAAAACTGAAGAGTCCAAAGGAGGGTAAAAAAATTGCAAAAGAGGTTTACAAAATCTGACCTGTGAGGAAAGGTTAAAAAAACCTTGGTCATATTTAGTCTTGAGAAAAGAAGGCTGAATTAAATTAAGGATGGTTATAAAGAGGATGGTGAACAACTGTTCACCTCCACTGAAGGTAGGACAAGTAGTAATGGGCTTAATCTCTAGCAAGGAAGATGTGGATTATATATTAGGATTTTATTTATTTATTTATTTAAGTATAAGGATAGTTTAAGTACTGGAATAGGCTTCCAAGGGAGGCTGCGGAATCCTCATCATTGGAGGTTTTTCAGAACAGGTTGGATAAACACCTGTCAGGGATTGTCTTACATATACTTGGTCTTTCCTCATTGCAAGATGACTTATCGAGGTCCCTTCCAGTCTTTTTACTTTATAATTGGAAATATACCCATCTCCTAGAACTGGAAGGGACTTCGAAAGGTCATCAGGTCCAGCCCTCTGCCTTCACTAGCAGGACCAAGCACTGATTTTTGCCCCAGATCCCTAAGTGGCCCCCTCAAGGATTGAACCACAACCCTGGGTTTAGCAAGCCAATGCTCAAACCACTGAGCTTTCTCTCCCCCCCACATTCCTACATTTCTTTGATTTTACAGCAAAACATATACTGCTTAATATTATTTATTTTACTTTAAATGGTTTTAATAGATTATCGTAAATTTAAGCCATAAAATAGTAGTAATTTCAATTTTAAATCTACTGATTTTTAAAAATAATTTTTAAAAAAAATCTGATCAGGACACACGAGAATAGTACACCTCTCTGTTTATACATTGAACTGAAAGGTTTACTACCACAGAACAACAGTGAAGGGTGGATAACATCCTGACAAGTTGGGTTACAATGCCTCAGTGGCTATGGACATTATCTTGAATAGTTATATATGAAGGGCTAAAGTCCTGGTCCATCTGAGGTCAGTAGCAAACTACCTTTCATTTCAACTATGATTCAGACATGAGTGAAATGTAAGTGCTTCTATTCCTGCAATATAGCAGAATGTTCTTAATGATGAACATTTCACTGGAATATCTGCATTCCCATGGGGATGTAGCAAGTATGTGGAGCAGCACTGCAAAGTATATTTTTACTCTACACATGTGTTATGCTACACATCACTAAAGCAGTTAAATTTGTGCAAGTCCTAGCTTCCAAACAAAGGCAAATCACCCTTCCTTGTAATAGCACTACCCTTCCTAAGCTCAGACCTTTGCTCTGTGTCGATGTTCCTCTTTCAACTTCTCCTGCTGACCCTGGGCCTCCCTGGAGCTGAAATACAAGCAGAAGAAAATGAAGGACCTTTCTGTTCTTCAAAGGACTTTGAAGGATTCCCTACCCTCTTCCCCAAGACATGTTCCAGATGAAGTACAGTCTATGGAGACACCAAAGAAGCTATTTTAAAATTGGTTTAAAGGAGAACTCCATCAGATGCACTCTCTTCATCCATTTACTGAAAGCTGGAACCACCTGAAAACCACCTTGAAAGATAAATATCAGTAGGACAGTAAATGCAAAGATGCTGCATATGAGATTTTCAAGCATAAGTCACAGAAATGTCAACCCCAGAGTCCTGACAAAATTCCAAAAGGTGAATTACACTCTCCATTCTTGAAGTATCAATTAGATACAATCGTCTTCACTTCCTGTCCTGAACTACTGTGTACTGTTACACAGATGTCTCTTAACACCTCAAAGTTCCTATTTAGTTTGTATAGGGTACTATGGAAAAAAAATAGTATGTGAATCTGTAATTAAAGACTATCATAACGCATATCCACAAGGGGTCCAAATTAAGGCATTTTCTAACTTTTGAGTGCTTTACTTTGCAACCTTAATCTTGTGTGGAAGCGTGAGAGAGGTTTCTTAGGTTTTAAAAAACAGCAAACTGAAAAAACACATGTGGATCATCAGCAGGGCTGGAACCTTCAGATCCACTGCAATGACCTCTGCCACTTGATCTTACAGAGTAACCAATAGCGAATAACCATCTACTATTCTTATTTGAACCAGCACTGGAGAGGGATGAGACATTTTGCCAGCACATTTCACAGATATTTGCTGATGGCAGAGAAACACTGAGATTCAGGAATTTTGGGTTCCATTCAGGGTGCATTGAAATCTTAAGCACAAGACAGACCCCTGGTATGGAAAACTTCATGCTAAACAGATAAAGCTTCACAAAGTTAAAGCAATTGAAAATAGCATCTTAGAATAATAGGTAGTGCTACCAGCTCAGCCTCCAATAGAGAATACTTGTATCAATAGACAGTGAGTCAACTTGATACTTTAATACCCATATGTAAGGCAGCAAGTGACTTCCATGCAATTAAATTCTAAACCATAATGTTACATTGTTTTCTTTACTTGTAAAAGCCATGTGCACATTTGTTTGAGCTTACGATCACAAAGGATAGCCTCTTGATGTTCAATAAGACATACAAAAACATCTATTGGGTACCAATCCATTCACAAACCTCAACAGAAAGTAGCTCTATTTTAATAGGGTTACAGATCCAAGAATCAGAACTCTCAATTCAGTCAGTGTCCAACAACACAAGTTAGTTGTTGCATTTCTAAGAGGTTGCATGATAGAACTACCCTTACCTCTTCTCCATCACTTCCTGCAGGTCCTGGTATTCCTGGTGCTGTTTTAATTCCTTCAGCTCATCAAAGCGTTTCAGCTGCTCACTCGCCATATCAGAAACCGCCCTCACCACCTGCTCTTGCTGCTCCTGCCGCTGCCTGAGCCCCTCCTGCAGATTGCAAGGAGAGACGAAGAGCCATTCATATACACAATGCATTTTGAACACAGCCCTCCTGACTTCTAATGAAGGGATTTCACATAAACAGCCCCACCAAAGACTTTGACAGAGATAGGAACTGCGCTACAGTAATCACTGGGATCTGCATACAAGATAATGCAAGTGAAGCAGCACAAACTAGGCCAAGATAACCATAAACATATTTTAATTTAGGTGTTATCTGCTTGTCCCACTAGTTTTAGTGGAACATCGTCACATTTGACTACATAGTACCCCAGTGTTTCAACATGCCTTGTTACCTTTCCTTTCAACCTATGGACCTCCTCGTACATCCATATGCAGCCTTCCACTTCTGTAACTTTAGATGGTAGAACCGTAAGATGGACTTCATGGTCTGTCTCCAGCAGACTAAGATCTTCATTGCCCTGTATGGACAGCAGAACAACCCAGGTCAGTGACAGACTAGGTCACCAAGTTATGCAGGAAACTAGGTACAGTGACAACCTTTCTTTAGAAAATAGTACGCACCAGAAGAGATAAAGGAGTCGAAGCAGATTAGTGCCTATCCATCTAAAGTTCTTATACAGCTCCCTTCTCCACAGTACTTGAGTGCCTGACTATCTTTAATGTATTTATCCTCACAACACCCTGTGAGGTAGGGAAATATTATTCCCATTTTGCAGATGGGGAACTGAGGCACAGAGAGACTAAGTGACTTGCCCAAGGTTACATAGGAAGTCTGTGGTGGAATAGGGAATTGTATCCAGGTCATTAAGCTTCCTGTGTCTCTTGTATTTTAGCTTTAGATAAAGGAAAGTGACTGATGGATCTTCAAACTATTCATTATTCTATAACTTTCATCAAGGAAACTAAATAGCACAAATTTAATCTTGCCTTACACAATCTCTCCAAAACCTCTTGCCCTCTTCATTGCAGAACTTGAGAAATTCAGCATTATTTTTGAGGCAGGAGACCAAAACTGATGCAATATTCAAGGCAAAAGCATGTTAGTGATTTATACAAAGACATATTGGTATTAAAATGCCAACTCTCATGCTTTTAGCAAATAATGGCTGCTATCCATTAAGTACAAAACAACAGTGAACTGTCCATAATAAGATCTTCCCTATGTCTTCCCCCCACCCCTAAGTCTCTAAATTAGCTAGCACCTCACCAAATACATGCAAAAAACTCAAATTCATTCCCCGGATGTGAATTACTTTGCAGATATCTGTTTTAAGTGGCAGATTATATTTTAGATGCCTGAATATCAAATCTGAAATGCTCTAAAAAGATGTAGATCATGTTGCTATGTTGGTTAAAGGTTTGCAAATCTATCACCTTTTCTTGAGTTATAAATATTTAGCTATTATATAGGCCCTGGGAAACTCCACTTATAGCCTTCTTGTACCTAGAGAATTCATCACTTACACTCATGTTGCTTTCTAACACTAAGCAGTTTTTAAATCATGGTAGAACTTCACCAGATGCTCAGATCCACGTGGCATTGCTCAAGATGGCTTCCTTAGCAAGTTCTTTCATAATTCTACAAGCAGCTGCAAAAATCTCCTAACTCAATTTAACTTAAGAAATTAAGAACTTTGTTCTATAAGAAAAGCCAATATGCACGTTCTCTTTTTGCCACCCCATTCTACATATTATCTTCAAAACCTAGCTGAGAATTGTCCTATTTCCTCTCCACTCTACCTTGTAACAGGGGCCTAACAGCTGTAAGCAACTTGGAAAGGACTTTGGAGAGCAAGCAGGAGAAAGCACAAGTACCCCCCATTAATTTTCATGAAAAGCCTAGATTTACCCCATAGTCATCCTTCCTCCATATTACTATGTCTCACAGTGACAGCCTGGAGAGCTCTTATAGTCCAGCTAATGTTTTTACACTGCCAAATGGAGTCTGCATCTGGCCCAGTAGGCAACGTTATTGAAGAGAGATGTCACTCACCATTCCAACTCACTATTTCCCAGTCAACCTATCCAAGAAACTGAATACATTCACTGTCAAAACAAATTAACACATTAGTACCAGTAGACTATTGGATCATCCTTGATCAGGCAGATTAAGGCTATAGACCACGATGCTCTTCCCCTAGCTGCTTATATATGAGTTATTAGTTAACTAGCTACCTTTGTTTCACTGGGTGCTGCAGATGAAAGTGGTGAGGAGCCCAGCTGGCTGGCAGGAGAAGTGGTCTTTGCAAGGGAGGGCAACTGGTTGTCTGTAGGAGGAATGGATTCATTGGGTGTTGAACTTCGGGAGAGAGGTGTTTTCTGCAGAGACTGGGAGATCACTTGATCCAGCACCCAGCCAGAGTAGGACGACAACTTGGGAGGGGACCTGCATCCTTCCAAAATATCCTGGAGAGAGAGAGAATTTCTTCTATGAGCATGTAAAATATCAAAGTAATCCACAAAACACAACAGTTTAAACTTTAAGGAAAAAAAGCAGATCTTGAAAAAGCTCTGAGCAGGTCTCATTCACAAGGCTTCATTGTGTAGATACCAATGTTACATCATATTATTGTGCCAGCCTCAATACCCCATTTGTCCTCTTCTCCTACAAACTTCTGCATGCTTATTTCCTTGCTGCCCCCTATGCATGGAATGCCCTTCTTGAGCTGGCCCACACAGTCACTTACCCTCTCCTCACTTAAATTGCTCCATACGATCCACTTCTTCAATATTATGCCTACAAGAAACCAGCTAAGTGTAGGTCTACACTAGAAATGCTGCAGCTGCACCGCTACAGTTTAGAGAGACTACAGTGACAGAAGGCATTATCCTGTTACTGTAGCTAATCCACCTCTCTGAGAGGCAGTAGCTAGGTCGCGTGAGTGAGGGGGGGTCCCGGAGCAGGGCTGGCAGGGAGCGGGTGCAATCCTCCCCCCCCCCCCCGTGTGTGTCTCTAAACAGGGCTGGCCGGGAGCAGGTGCAGCCACCCCCCCGTGTATTTGTGGGGGGGGGTCCCCAAACAGGGCTAGTCGGGAGCAGACGCAGGTGTCCCCCCCCAGTGTATGTGTGAAGGGGGGGTTCCCGGACAAGGCTGTCCAGGAGCAGGTGCAGCCCCCCCGTGTGGTGGGGGAGGGCCCGAGCAGGGCTGTCCGGGCGCAGGTGCAGCCCCCCCATGCATGGGGGTGGGAGGGTCCCCGAGCAGGGCTGCCCAGGAGCGGGTGCAGCCCCCCCCCCCGTGTGTATGTGTGTGATGGGGGGGGTCTCCGAGCAGGGCTGGCCGGGAGCGGGCGTAGCGCCCCCCCCGTGTATTGGGGGGGGTCCCGGAGCAGGGCTGTCCGGGAAAGGATGCAGGCCCCCCCCCCCGTGTGCGAGGGGGCCGAGCAGGGCTGGCCGGGAGCGGGTGTAGCCTTCCCATGTATTTGTGGGGGGGGGGTCCCCAAGCAGGGCTGGCCGGGAGCGGGTGCAGTTCCCCCCGTGTGTAGGTGTGTGATGGGGGGGTCCCCGAACAGGGTGGGCCGGGAGCGGGTGCAGCCCCCCCCCGGTGTGTGTGTGTGGGGGGGGCGAGCAGGGCTGGCCGGGAGCGGGTGTAGCCTCCCCATGTATTTGTGTGGAGGGGTCCCCGAGCAGGGCTGTCCGGGAGCGGGTGCAGTTCCCCCCGTGTGTATGTGTGTGATGGGGGGGTCCCTGAGCAGGGCTGGCCGGGAGCGGGCGTAGCGCCCCCCCCCCGTGTATTGGGGGGGTCCCGGAGCAGGGCTGTCCGGGAAAGGATGCAGCCCCCCCCATGTGCGTGGGGGCCGAGCAGGGCTGGCCGGGAGCGGGTGCAGCCCCCCCCGTGTGCGTGGGCGGGGGGCCCGAGCAGGGCTGGCCGGGGCATGTGGGGGGGGGTCCCCGCAGCGCTCCCCCGCTCCGCACTCACCTCACCCCGCAGCAGCCAGTCCCGCGAGTAGCTCAGCTGCCCCTTGCTGGAGCCCTTCAGCGCCTCCAGGGTCTGCCAGCGATACCGCTCCGACGGCATCTCGACCCCGCCTAGGGCTCACCACCGGCCAGCCCCAGCAACCGCCGCGCATGACCGGGACACAAGGACCTTTGACCCCTCACGCTCCTTCCGCTTCCGGGCACCCGCTGCTCCCCTCCCCTCCTAGCCCAGAGCTCTGCTGGTGGGGCTCCAGCTGCGGAAACCCGCCCTCGGTCTGACTCTGACACAGAGCAGGCTTGTCCCAAAAGCGCCTGAGGTTAGAATCTGCATAACCTCTGTCTTACCTGTGCTGAAGGGGTAACTCCCTCGGAGCCATGCCACTGTGGCTCCTGGAAAAAGGATCCCTGAGGCAGATGACCCATTTAGGATCTAGTATTTAGCCTTCACCTCCTAGGATTGCACTGTATAATTTCAACTTTGGTAAATTAGGAAGAAAAGTATTTCTGGGGCAGATTGACTCAAAAAGTTTGCCATGGTCCCAGGCACTGAAGCCTTGAGAGCACAAATCTCTACACTAGCATTCATTTAAAAAAAAAAAAAAAAAAAAAAAGGCAATGAGTGTGCAGCAGCCATCAGCCTACAAAACCACACATTCAGATCAAAAGACACTAAAGGAATCTTTCAGAATATGGTGAAAGATGTACATTAGGAGTGAGGACTTCTGAGTTCTAGCTCTGGTTCTGGCACAACTGTCACAAGTGACTTTGGATTAATAAACTGAGGCACAGGGTAATTAAATTATCTGTAAAATGGAGATACACCAACTGGAGGAAGAAGGTTAATGGCATGCTGAATATTTACATTGCTTCAAAACTCTGCTGCACATTTTTTAAGTACCTTCCTCTCCCCTGTGTTGCATAATGACCAAGTTTACTTTTCTCTAGAGCATCTGGTATACTTCTATCAGGATATTAAGATAGGTAGAGCAGAGCAATTGCCATGTTTCATGTTACTGTATTATCCCTCCTCCCATTCCTGCAGCAGCTTTGTGCTTTGAACTGCACTGAGACCATGGGAGTTCCATGCATAAAATGGATGGAGCATTAGGCTCCTTACCAAGGAGTACACAGAGAAGCAAAAAAGAAAAGGATGCCTACCTGCTGAAATCTAGAGAGACAGCCTGGATCTAATGAACTTGGAATAGAAAACTGAACTACACCTCTGCTCTGATACAACACGACCCAATATAACATGGTAAAGCAGCGCTCAAGGGAGGGGGGGGGGGCTGCGTGCTCCAGTAGATCAAAGCAAGTTCAATATAACAGTTTCACCTATAACACAGTAAGATTTTTTGGTTCCCGAGGACAGCGTTATATCGGGGTAGAGGTGTAACTGTGATAAGAGTGTATAAAAAGTAAAACAAATTCCAAGTAGAGAACAAATAGAATCTCAGCTTAACTGCTGAATGATAATGTGATACAGCCGATACAGTACATAGTCCTGGTCTACACTACAAGTTTAGGTCAAATTTAGCAACGTTAGATCAATTTAACCCTGCACCCATCCACACAACAAAGCCGTTTTTGTCAACTTCAAGGGCTCAAATTTGATTTCTGTGCTCCTCACCGACGAGGGGATTAGCGCTGAAGTTGATCCTGCTGGGTCAAATCTAGGGTAGTGGAAATCCTCATCTCAGCGAAGCTCTCCTGGATGTACTCCCAGAGTCACCTAGGTGAAATAAGGGAATTTTATTAAGGGGACATTCAGAGGTGGCTGTTCCTACTGGCCTGTGGCTAAACACAAATCATCCCCACTGTTAGCCACGTGGTGGTGGGGAGGGGCGAAGCAATCATCCCAGAGAATTGGGTGTGGGTCAGGGGTTTTAGTTGGGTTTGTGCTGCACGTTAACCTGAAAACCGCCGCCCCTCCTTTTAAATGGCCAACCAAACAGGTACTTGGTATGGGAAATGAGAGCACTGCTGTTTGAAACCATCCCCACATTATGAAGGTTAAAGCAGCCAAAAGACCATGGCTTACCACGTCTGCCTGCAAGCCAAATTTTGTTGCCCGACGGCCCTTCATATGTGATCTCACACCAAACCGACAGGCCCTCAATGTAAGAGACAAAATGCAACCTTGTAAAGAAAGCACACGTGCTAGGTAATGTTAACAGCTTGGTTCACCGTGGAAGAGTCTACCCCTTGTTCTCTAAAATGTGTCTCTTTACATACTACTCTCCCTTTTTTCTCCCACAGCTGCAAATGTTTCAATGCTCCCCGTATCATCTCCGTCCCAGAGGCTAGTGAAGATTAGAAGGCGAAAAAAAGTGCACTCGCAACGAAATGTTCTCTGAGCTCATGCAGTCCTTCCGCACTGAAAGAGCCCAGCAGAATGCCTGGAGACACACACAGTCAGAGTGCAGGAAAGCACAAAATGAACGTGAGGACAGGTGGCGGAAGCAAGGGGAGAGATGGCAGGATCAAGATGATTGGTGGTGTCAGCGTGATGAGAGAAAGCAGGAAGCAATGCTTAGGCTACTGGAGGATCAAATTGATCTTCTCCAGCATATTGCTGAGGTGCAGAAAAGGTAGCAGGAACACAGACCACCGCTGCAGCCCTTGGGTAACCAACTGACCTCTTCCTCAAGTTCCATAGCCTCCTCACTCAATGCGGTGAAGGGGACTCCAGCTACCCAACCACTCTACCCCAGAAGACTGCCCAAGAAACAGAAAGCTGGCATTCAATAAGTTTTGAAGTGCAGTGTGGCCTTGTCCTTCCCTCCTCTGCCACCCCACCCGGTGCTTCACTCCTCCCCTACCCCTCCCAGGCTACCTTGGCAGTTATCCCCCCATTTGTGAGACGAATTAATAAAGAATCCATGAATTTGAAACAATGACTTTATTGCCTCTGCAAATGGAGATCAAAGGGGGGAGGGGAGGGCAGTTGGCCTACAGGGAAGTAGAGTGGACCACGGGGGCAGGTTTTCATCAAGGAGAAAAACAGAACTTTCACACTGTAGCCTGGCCAGTGATGAAACTGGTTTTCAAAGCTTCTCTGATGCGCAGCACACCCTGCTGTGCTCTTCTAACTGCGCTGGTGTCTGGCTGGGCGTAATCAGCGGCCAAGCGATTTGTCTCAATCTCCCACCCCACCATAAAGGTCTCCCCCTTACTCTCACAGATATTGTGGAGCACACAGCAAGCGGTAACAACAATGGGAATATTGGTTTCGCTGAGGTCTATCCGAGTCAGTAAACTGCGCCAGCGCGCTTTTAAACATCCAAATGTACATTCTACCAGTTGAACAGCTTTTGACTACTGTCCAGGATGCCTGTGTATGGCTTCATGAGCCATGGCATTAAGGGGTAGGCTGGGTCCCCAAGGATAACTGTAGGCATTTGAACATCCCCAACCGTTATTTTCTGGTCTGGGAAGAAAACCCCTTCCTGGAGCTTTTGAAACAGACCAGAGTTCCAGAGATGTGAGCGTCATGTACCTTTCCCAGCCATCCCATGTTGATGTTGGTGAAACGTCCCTTGTGATCCACAAGTGCTTGCAGCACCATTGAAAAGTACTCCTTGCAGTTTATGTACTGGCTACCTTGGTGGTTCGGTCCCAAGATAGGGATACGCAGTCCATCTATCGCCCCACCACAGTTAGTGGATGGCTTTGCTGCAATGGGATTCCCTATGATCTGCACATTTCGCAGAGTCACTACCCTTGATAGCAACAGCTCAGTGATCGCATTGGCTACTTGGATCACAGCAACCCTCCAGTAGATCTGCCCACTCCAAATTGATTCCCGACTGACCGATAGCTGTCTGGCATTGCAAGCTTCCAGAGGGCTATTGCCACTCACTTGTGAACTGTGAGGGCTGCTCTCACCTTGGTATTCTTGCACTTCAGGTTGGGGGAAAGCCAGTCACAAACTCCATTAAAGTGTCCTTACGCATGTGAAAGTTTCACAACCACTGGGAATCTCAGACCTGCAACACTATGCGGGTCCCAACAGTCTGTGCTTGTTTCCCAGGCCCAGAATTGGCATTCCATGGCATGAATCTGCCCCATTACCACCATGATGTCCAAATTGCCAGGAACCTGTGCTTTGAGAGAACTCTGTGTCCATGTCCTAATCACTCTCGTCACTGCACTGCCGTTGCCTCCTCACCTGCTTTTGAAGTTTCTGGTGCTGCACATACTGCACGATAATGCGCGTGGTGTTTACAGTGCTCATAACTGCCACAGTGATCTAAGCAGGCTCCATGCTTGCCGCGGTATGTCGTCTGCGGAAAAAAAAAGGCGCGAACGATAGTCTGCCGTTGCTCTCACGGAGGTAGTGGCAATCACAACATGGCTTACAGGGAATTAAATCAACAAAGGGGGCGGGTTTGCATCAAGGAGAAACACACACAACTGTCACACCAAAGCCTGGCCCGTATGAAACTGGCTTTCAAAACCTCTGTGATGTGCAGCACGCCTTGCTGTGCTCTTCTAATCTAATCGCAAACAGCCTAGTCAGCAAACAGCACCAGCAAGCTTTTAAACATCCAAAGGCACATTCTACCACCATTCTGCAATTGTTCAGCCTATAGTTGAATTGCTCCTTACTACTGTCCAGGCTTTATGAGCCATGGGAGCAAGGGGTAGGCTGGGGTAGGTGGGGCCGGCTGGGAGAGCAGCCTGAGGCAGAAGCCTCCAACTGGCAGGATATTCCAGCCAGGACTGAATCTCCATTAGATGAAACTTAAAGAAGAGAATGACCTGGAGTCATTCCCATTTTTGTCTAGGCACCCCCAACCGGTACTGTGGGATAGCTACCCACAGTGCAATGCTCCAAAAGTTGACGCTAGCCTCGGTCCTGTGGACACACCACGCCAACTTAATGCACTTAGTGGGGATGCACACAATAGACTGTATAAAATCTATTTCTAAAAAATCGACCTCTGTAAAATTGACCTAATTTCGTAGTGTAGACATACCCTTAGAAATCCCACCCCAACTGCATAAAAGGTGGAGCTGGGTGTTCCTATGGGAGAGAACACTGATAGACTTGGGATTCACTCAAAATAATGCTGGAGGGGGCCAGTCATGAAAGACTTCAGCTGTACAGAACAAGAGTTCTGTATGCTTATGGAAGTCAGCAAACTCAGCCAAAAGGGCTGCCTCTGTATGTCTCTTTAGAGACAGAATGATACAAACACCAAGGAAGCTGCAACACATGGAACATATGAAGGAGCCAACATTTTCATTTTCCACAACACAAGAGAGCAGAAAAAAGCACTGGACACTATTAAAATCACAAGACACAGAGGGCCTTTTCCCTTGCTTCCTTTGGCAAAATGTAAAATTCAAAGTCTAGGATATGTGGTCAATTGAGACCTTGACACTTCTTGATTCAGAATGACAGGACTATGGTATTTTGTGCTGGAGGCTGGAGGCTAAAAAACTGAAAGATTAAATGAACTGATTTTCCTTGATTATATCATACATTTGACTATCAGCGAAGACTGCTTTCTCCTCCCCTTATGTAAGGGTTCATTTCCCCTCAAACAACTGCAGCATTATCCCATGTCTCATGAACAAATGTATGTATTTTGAGCACCAGTGCTGATGGTTGAAAGGTGTATTAGTTTTGATCTTTAAAATAAGATTAAATTTTAAAAATCCATGAATTTCCTTTGAGACATTAGCTCCTACAAAACACCAGAAGCATGATGGAGGAGAACGACAGTGGAAAGACAATGAGGCAATTTACAAGATGAAGTGTCAACCCCAGAAATAACAAACATTTTAAACTTTTGAAATTTAATAATTTTATCATAGCACCTTTTGGATTTTTTTAAGTTACACATTAAAATGGAACTATCAAATACTGATTAAAAGAAACTTAGAAATTCCTTATCAAACATTCCACTGACGACTGCATCTCAAACAGAATTGGAAAAAAAAACCAAAACCCACATACACCACCAAAAGCCCCCCAGCCAAACAGCTGGGGTTGAAATGAAATGAAAGTTTACTATATTTCAGAACAGCTGCTTACTGGAGAGCACAGTAGAGCCCACAGGACCTTGACATTCCTTCACATTCCAGAGATGACCTCACGTCACAGGAGTATGTGCAGGCTGGCTCTGAGGGCTGAGCCAAGCATCAAGTCTGTCTTTTTATTTTATTTTTTCCTACAGCTGACTCAAAGCTCCCATTGTATTCGGACTGGGGTTCTGATTCCAGACCGACTGAAATTAATGGGAATCTTTCCATTGACTTCAAGTGGCTTTGACTCAGACCCTAGGATGTGCAAGGAATGCAGAATCAGGCTGTTGGGAGGAAAAGGCATCCAGAAAATATGCAGATTAGAAGCATTAACACACACCAACCACACACTCAAGAAATAATAAAGGATTTGACAGTATTCATGAATCAGATGAGAAACCTTCAGAAGATACAATTTCATTGTTTCCCAGTACAAAATTGTTTAAAAAAAAAAGGGTGGTTTATCAGGAGGTAACCTATTCTCAGCATGGATTCCAGTCAGTTAGTTATCACTATTGGGTTCACACTTGTACTGGTGGCACTCTCTCCTAATATCCCCATTGGCCAGCTGTATCACCACAGTATGTGAGTGTTAAAAACAAACATGATCTCTGCCATGGGAGAAAAGAACATAAGGTAGGAAGAGCGAAAAGGAAGAGACGGAACTCTTACAAAAATAAAAAATAGCTAATATGATTAATTAAAAAGCCCACCAGGTTAGTTACAAGAGAAGTAACCACTGGGGGATTAGGAGATGAAAGGGAAAGCATTCCCCACATATTTCAACCCAGATGTTTTTGGGCATGGCTGATGATGCAATGCCAATCTCCAAATAGAAAACAATCCCACTTTTCTGTTGTACATCGCTGCAGTTCCATCTCACCCAGACAATGAGAATGACAGGAAGACTTCTCTTTACATGGACTCTGAAATCCCAAACAGTTTTCTGGACAAGATATGGCTTTGAAATCAGGCCCCCCCTTTTGTACCTCTCAATAGCAGAGGGACAGGGAAGGAACTATTATCATGGAGGAGATCGGGAACGGATAGGTGAGCTCATTAAGGCACTTTCTCCAAAGACATTGGCGTAAGAGGACTTGAGGAACTGGACATAGTTTTGCATGCTTCGGTTGGTGCTTTCAGACTGCTCCAGGCGATCCTTTAAGTCCTGTAGACGGCTTTGATATCGACGCTCTGACTGCATTAAGACATAAAACACAGGCCTGAAGGCTAGCGAGTTTTCATTCTAATCTCGCTAAGCCTTACTCTTGTCATTCTCTGGGATTTTAGGAACAATGTGTCACTGCAACAAAACACCACATAACACAAAAAGTCTATCACTCATTTCACTCAGTCCCAACCCCACACATCAACTTGTATATAAACACACAAGATAACACAGCCAATCAGAACAGGAACTTAACATTCTGATTAACTAATGGTTTGAAAATAAAACAAAATGGAACCACTCTCTAGGAAGAACTCAGGAAGTTATCACCTGCTGTAGGTCAGCCCTCTTCCAATCCCAGGGCTAAAGTAAACAGGGAAAGAAAATGGGAGACCAAATGTAAAGATCCCCTTCAAGGAGAACAAAATCTTTCTCCTAGCAGGGCAACACTCCTCAGCCCCTCTCATATACATCCAAAGATGATGAAAGGGAGGAAAATAACTCCCCCCCTAGACATAGCAACACCTGCACTGTCTGGACCCCTTCTGTTCTCCTGGTTTTTGATGTAGTGTTTATCTGAACAGTATGGTGGGTCTGATTCTCCTCTCACCAGTGTAAATTAGGAGTATCTCCATTCAAACTGTTAGTATAAGTGGCGAGAATCAGGCTCTGTGGATGTGAAATAGATTGCAAGCCTTCTGGGGGCAAAAACTACATTATCCGCCACACTTTATACTTCACTAAGCACACTACTGGGTTTCACCATCACAGCAGACACAGATACACCACAAAGTTACTGTACAATTTCTTCAGCCCACTGACAGGACATGGGATTACAGACTCTTACTGCTGCTTCAAGGCTGCTGGTTTAATCAACAAACATCCCCTCCAAAACACTCACGTCTTCTTTGCTCCGACGCAGCTGGTTTAGTTCTGTTTTCATCCGGCTCAGCTGGGTCTCCAACTCCAACATCTTGGACTGGGCTGCCCTCTCTCTAGATGCTGCTCGGTCCCTCGTTTGTTCCACCTACAAGTAGGAACAAGGCAATAAAGTTTTTGCTTTGGCAAGAGTGTTGTCCATACAAAAGGCTTTGCTTCTGCTATGGAAATAACTTCCTCCCCCTTCGCACTAGAGGAGGGCTGGACATATTTTTGTTTGAGTCTGACAAAGACAAGAAGCATTTGAGTCTAGCATTTTTCCTTCCATTTTTCGTGCCTACTGGAGACAAAGTACCAACTTCATTTTTTGCTTCTGCTTCCTACAGGTAATGCAGCAAGAGGAAGCAAAATTAGAAGGCTAATGATGGAATGTAGAGGAATCCCCTTCCGTCAGCTGGTAATCTGCTCTCCTGCAGTTTGGGAGTTCCACTGAATTTGATCAGTTTCTTACTCTGACAGGGAGTTACTAACCTGTCTTTTAGCATCTTCAATGGCCATCTCCAGCTGCCGAGCCAAGGAGCTACACTCACGGGTTTTCTCCTCCAATCGCAGCTGGGATTGATGGATAGACTCCTCCCTTTTAGCTATGACTTGAAGGAACTCTATGTTCTGTGCACCCGTTGTCTCTAGTTTCCTGGGTTGAGAAACCAAGACAAAGGATTTTATTAATCATTAAATACAATTTGGTTCAATATGCCTCTCTCTCAGGTCACTGGTTGGTCAGGGGACAAAATCAAAGATCAGGACCTCTGAGCCAAGCACAGTTTTTCACACTCCACTTCTAACACCAAAGAATTTCAAGATGGGGGGGATGCCTGGACATACTAAGCATACTCACTGACCTGTCCTCACCACAGCATCACCAATGAAGGAGTGTAGAAGCACAGAGATACAGGAAGTTAAGAACAGCCATACCTGATCAGACCAGTGGCCTATTTAATGCAATATCCTGACTCTTGACGGTGGTCAGTATCAGATGCTTCAAAGGAAGGTGTAAGAAACTCCACAGTGGACAGTTATAGATTGCCCTCTCTCATTGACTTCAGTGGAGCTCCTTCAAGAGACAACGGTGTGGGACCAGGCCCTTTGTTCTTGTTGATTTTTCTAATGTGCCTGAGAGGACTTCAGAGTGGCCCACATAGAAGAAAATTTCATGAACATTTTTCTTCTTAAGGTTACTTAGCACAAACTACCAGACTGAAGACTCAGGATGGGCACAGACTCTGAATAAGAGCCAACCTGAACCTTCTTTGACTACATACAAGTAAATCTCGTTTTTCCTATGCTCACATCTCTGGCAATTCCAAACTTCAGCACGGACCAGGAATGACACAGAAAAGGACAGTCTCAGAGTATTTCCAACCTGGCCAGAACAAGAAGTACTTGAAAGCTCACGAGGAGGGAAAAAAAAAAGGGATGGGGGAAGGAGTAGTCCTTCTCAGGTGTTTTCCTGACTAAAGAAGTTACATCCTCTCTACAGAAGCATTCCAAACTTATGCAGGCCAGACCACCTAACTTTCTGATTTAACTCTACAAAGGCTCGGGGAGATGGTGAGGTACACAAGCAAGCCAGCAGCTGCCTTAGTGCCTTGAAAAAGGGACTAAGGAAGGTGAGAAGAGGAGAAGGGAAAAAAAAGTCTGGCAAGGAGAGCAGGCCAGTTATATATTCTAACCTCTCCAGTTCCTCTAGCTTCAAGATCAGCTGCTTGTTCTCCTCCTGGGCAGATTGATACTTCTCTCTTGTCATTTCCATTTTGTCTCCCTGGAGCTCAATCTAAAATGACAGAAAATAGACCTTACGTAGGAGGCCAATACAAACCCAAGACCAGCCAACTAAAATGGGTGCTGTTCTTGGGGGAGGAGGAAACCCACAGCTATAACACCTTCTATTCACAATTCTGGAAAGTCCTGGAGAGGGAAATGGAGGCAATAGTATGTGAAAGAGCAAATTTGTGTAGTTCCTCCAGGTAATGGTGAGACCCATCATGAAACAGAATTTTTCCACACCATATATGAGCGGTCAGATGCCATAAGAGCTTGATAGTAGAGCAGCCACCTGCAAGCATAGTGAAGCGTACAGATTAGGAGAAGCTTGTGTGTGGTAGTAAGGTTGGCAAGAATTCAGAGCCTGAAATACTGAGAAAGCTAATGACTTGCATGGGATTATCAAAGCAAAGCACACAGGCTGCAGAATCATTCAAGGCCCCTGTTGGCATGGCATCAGGAAGGCAGGGGAAGAAAGTAAAAGCAGAGCAACATCTGTGAGCGGATGATCACGAGGATATGGTAGCCAATAAGTTGATCTGGGTGACAGAAGTGAATGAAATCCCATGCATTCTGCGTTCTGCTTCTCTTCAAGACCCAGTAAGATTCTGCAACTGGGCAGTTCGAAAGAAAGCCTTGAAATAGCAAGGAAAGCCACCAGCTAAGTTACTATGCTCCCTAAACAAAGACATGCCACACATCTTTATTTTTGCAGTGCAGATGTTTTAATCATTTCAAAAAGAGACAAGTACAGAGGCAAAGACTGAACTTCCTGTGACTAGAAACTCATCTTGGTCCCCGGCTTGCAGACAGTGCAGCTGTGGGTCCTTTCTGCCAGTCCCTTACCCGCTGACGAAGATCTGTAATCATAGCAGAAAGGTCCATGTTCTTCTTTTCATAACTCTGCAGCTGATCCTGACATTCTGCCAGCTTTGTTTCCGTGATCTTCAGGATCTCGGGCAGCTTTTCTAGTTCAGCAAGCTGTCTCTGGAACTGCTTCCGAGCCTACAGGGGTGAGAGGAATGGAAGGACAGAGTGGTCAGTTAAAAACAATTAAACATGTGACCTTATTTCAGATATTTTTGAAGAGTTTGGGCTAATAGATTTTTTAGTAGGTTGGTGCTATCTGTCCACCAGAGCATCTCTGTTTCCCAGCAATAAGGGTGTGACATTGCACTCTATGATTTTATGACAATATGCTAATGAGTTTAAATATAATGTAACTGGAATATGCTTCATGCAAAAGGTCTCTTGCAAGGTATCAGGACAAAGCTTATAATCTCCTGAGTCTGGTCATCCTATTTGTATAAATGTGTCAATCTTGTATCTGAAACTAGAAATATGAAATATAACTCTGAGGGCCTATTGTAATTATGCAAAGTGTGGGCCATTAATGGTGGTTTGGAATCTTGATGACCCCCATTAACCAGTATCAGAGGGGTAGCCGTGTTAGTCTGGATCTGTAAAAGCAGCAAAGAATCCTGTGGCACCTTATAGACTAACAGACGTAAAAATTTATTTCGACCCTCAGGAGGAGTCCATGTGGAGTTCTTCTTGTGCTGTTGGTGGGAGGGTATATAGTCTGTTAGTCTATAAGGTGCCACAGGATTCTTTGCTCCCATTAACCAGGACAATTGTCTGCAGATGGCTCTGTTTTACTTGCAAGTCTCCCTGCATACGTCTGTGCTGGCAAGTGGGTAATGAAGTCTTACAGTGACATGTGATCATGTCACTTGAACTGGAATCCATCTTTAACCTGGTGCTTTTCCACTGAGAAGGAGGGGATGGGAACCCAGAGAGGATTCCCACCTTATGCAAAAGATATATAAATGGGTGGAACAGAACAAAGAGAGCCATCGTGAAGAATCCCCTAGCTACCACCTGAGCTCGAACAAGGCCTGTACCAGGGGAAAGGACTGTGCCCAGACTAGGAAGGCGTCCAGTCTGTGAAACAGACTTATTGAAACATCTCTCAGGGTGAGATTTCATCTGAACTCAACTGAATTACTGTATTAGGCTTAGACTTGCATGTTCTATTTTATTTTACTTGGTAATTCACTTTGTTCTGTCTGTTACTACTTGGAATCACTTAACTCCTACTTTCTGTACTTAATAAAATCACTGTGCATCTCTCTCTATCAGTGTTACAGAGCGCAAACAATTTATAAGTTTACCCTGTATAAGCTTTATATAGGGTAAAAATGAGTTTATTTGGGGTTTGGACCCCATTGTGAGTTGGACATTTGAGTGTTAAAGACAGGAACACTTCTGTAAGTTGCTTTCAGTTAAGTCTGCAGCTTTAGGGCATGTGGTTCAGACGTTGGGTCTGTGCTGGAGCAGACTGGCTTGTCTGGCTCAACAAGACAGGGTGCTGGAGATCCAGGCTGGCAGGGAAAGCAGGGGCAGAAATAGTCTTGGCACATCTGTTGGCAATTCCCAAGGGGTTTCTGTGATCCAGCCTGTCACAAAGGGCATGTCAGATGCCTGGCCAGTAATGGAACTGCTCATTGTAATGCAGATTCCTTCCTCTATTCCAAGACACATTCACGTAGATTCTGGGATTCTCACAGGGTGCGAATGGCTACAAATCCTGACTTGACTTTTATTAATGTATATAGTATTCTCAAGAACAACTGTTCCATGACAACCACTGAAAGACAGGATGCACAATTCAGAATCAGTGACACTGAGCAACCCTCTCCCCAGTGAAGGCACTACCTCAAAAGGACACTATGTATTTGACAAGGCCTCTCATGGGACATTCTGAAAATTCAATGCACTTGGCAAAATAAATACTAGTTTTCACTTCCATTCTCCCTTGAGCTGAGCTGGGGGAAAAGACAAACCTGTCTGGAGGACATCTTTTATTTCCCTCAGAGTCCAAGCACATTTGTTTTCCACTATGCCAAGAGAGTGCAGCCCTGAGTGGCTGCCATGTATCAATTTAAAGGTCCAGGATTTCTTAGAGGAATAATTACCAACTCAATCTCCTTGTTCATTTCATCTTTTAGCGTCTTATTCTCTTTGTCACAAAGCTCGAGTTTCACAGTCACCTCATCGGCTTCCATTCGGGTTCTCAACACCTGGGCACAGAAAGAATTGGCACACGACTTATGTTAGGGTTTTCAATCAGATTGCTACACACTAACACAATTACAAATGTTGAGATCCAGTAGCAGGATTCTTGTGAACCTCTGGACACCCCCATCCCAAGTTCTGGAGCTTTTCCACCTTTGTACTTTTTATAGCCTTCTCACCCTTCTTATGCTGTCCTCCGAAGATTTTCCCCTTTGCTTCTTTGTGCCTTTCCTCCCTATTACCACCCCTAAACCCAGGTCTTTTAGCAAGATCTCTACACATGCACTCAGCTTCTGCTAACAGAATGGGTGATCAGGGAGTGCAGAGTGAAGCAAGTTTTCCACAGTCCAGAATATAGCAGGTGGCAGCCTACAGGCTGCCATTTGAATAGAATAACCTATAAAAGCTTTTGCATAAATAGATTTGGTTTATTAAGCCATGAAAACCAGAAAAGCAAGATGACAGATGGAACAAGGCAACATCTGATAGCTGGCAAACAGAATTAAGGCATGAGAGAATAAACCACAACAGCAAAGGAAGAAAACAAATTTGTGTGAGGAGGGAAGGAAAAAGGAGGGTTGAATAAAATACCTGAGACTTGTAGGTTTCAATCAGCCCTTCATAGTTCCTGAGAGATGCCTTGAGCTGCTGCACTTCCATCTGAGCTTGGTTCAGCTTCTCCTCCACTGGCACCATGGTAGCCTGAATGGAGAAGACATCTTCTATTCAAGAGGCAGTGCTTGGAACAGGCTAAGTTGTCCCCATGTACGTTAAACTAAGTTAGAGCAGGGGCTGTGCAAACTAAGGGTAAAATTCTCTGCTCGTGTAACTGGCAGAGTCCTATTGACTTCAATGGACTCATAGACTTTAAGGTCAGAAGGGACCATTATGATCATCTAGTCTGACCTCCTGCACAATGCAGGCCACAGAATCTCACCCATTCACTTCTATAACAAACCTCTAACCTATGTCTGAGTTATTGAAGTCCTCAAATTATGGTTTGAAGACCTCAAGCTGCAGAGAATCCTCCAGCAAGTGACCCGTGCCCCATGCTGCAGAGGAAGACAAAAAACCTCCAGGGCCTCTGCCAATCTGCCCTGGAGAAAAATTCCTTCCCGACCCCAAATATGACGATCAGTTAAACCCTGAGCATGTGGGCAACACTCACCAGCCAGCACCCAGGAAAGAATTCTCTATAGTAACTCAGATCCCAACCCATCTAACATCTCATCACAGACCACTGGGCATACTTACCTGCTAATAATCAAAGATCAATTGCTAAATTAATTGCCAAAATTAGGCTATCCCATCATACCATCCCCCTCCATAAACTTATCAAGCTTAGTCTTAAAGCTAGATATGTCTTTTGCCCCCACTACTCCCCTTGGAAGGCTAAATGGAGCTTCACCAATGCATGCCAGCATACAACATGGCCTTACATCTGCATGAGAGTTGTTCCATCATGTTCCAAACACTTTTAAATGAGTTGTGTCCACTGGATCAGGGTCCAGATGGTTTGGTAGGTGTCTGGAGAGGATATCAGGCATCGTTCTGTTTTGGAGGCTGTGGTTCTCCCTATAGATATGTTTTTTATTCCCTGTCCAGATGTATAATTGGATGACACAATATATAATCCAGAAGACCAGGCAGGTAAGCATGTCTCCAATCCCACATACTGAATCAGAGGGTAGAAAAAGCCTATTCTTCCCCTCCCGTAACAAACCTTATATGTTCCTTTCTTCACAAATTTCAGCCTCTCTCACCCAAGTCAAACAATGGAACACAGGACTGAAAATACAGTCAATCCAACTACACTAAGGTTACCAATGCAACTTGATTTGACATCAAATGGGCTTAAAGGAGATAATGTGTCTCTGCACTTACAGGGGCAGCAGCTGCTCACTACAACTTCTCCCTTATGCTAACATTTCAACTACCAAAAGCCTGGATATTCGACTGACCTTCAGCCTTTCATTCTCCATTTTGAAAGATGTGCTCTCTGTGGCCTGCCGGTGCAGTTTATCCACCAGAGCATCTCTGTCTTCCCGCATTTTGTCCTCCATGGAGGTCTGTTGCTCCAACAAGTCTGTAATACGGCTGCCACGCAGGAGGTGAAATTAACCATTAAATGACAAAGAGAAAAAAGTCTCTTGTTCTTTGAAATTCAGCTTCAGGAACAAAACATCCTTCCTTTATTTCCCCTTTTCCCTCCACAGCTCATGCATGCACACACTACAAACTTCACTCTGGTTTCCTCTGCTGCTCCATTCCCTTTGGGAAAACAGGCAACCAGATGTTACTGGGCTGCTGGCATTTCATTGGAGTGGCATTGATATATATCATATCTGAGTTGTATAGGCTAATGCAGTGGTGCCCATCCTTAGAACATAGGAGGGCCACATAAACCTAAGCACCTCAAGCCTTGTGTGCGTCAAACAGATTCTACATATTTTAATCAGATTTAAAGTCACCTGTATTGATTTATAATTTTAAGTTCAGCTTGTCTCATATGCATTTAGATAGAAACAACCTATGCACAGTATTGTCTATTAACAGACTTGTATAAATTAAAATCATGTAAACAACAAAATGTGAATGAATCGGCCATTAGTATATTCTTTTGAAGCAGGCTGCAGGCCTTATGAAATGCTCTGGTGGGCCACGTACAGCCCATGGGCCATAGGTTTGGTACCCTGGCTAATATGGTACTTCCCCCTCTTGCTCCTATGCTCAGTTTTCTCTGTGGTGACTGCACTGTGTTGATACAGACAATTTTTGCCCCAAGCCCCACAAAAACAGATCAGCCTTAATGAAACTACTATGCATTTAAATAGTTCTTTCATTGCAAGCCATTTTGAGATCCTTCAAAGAAAAGTAAGTGTATGTATTTTACAGAATGGGCAGCAGGCACAGGGATAAGTGACTTGATCAACAAATCATTGTGGGAGTCAGGAGTAGAAGCCAAACCTCCTGGCTCTCAGACCCTCTCACCACTAGACCACGCTGACTCTAGCTTTCCATTGAGTACTTATGGTCCAACCTGGAGATTTGAGGAGTCCCTTCTTGAACCAGTATCCCAGCTCCATTCATGCTGGCTCCCCATGCCAGAGCTCTTACCTGTTCAGCATAACAATCTCTAGCTCCAGGTCAGTCTTGTCCTTCACTACTTTGTTGTAGCGGCTCCTCCAGGACTCCAGAGTGGACAGTGCCTCAGTAACGTAATTGTCCTGTCAAACAAGAGAAACATGGGGAATGAGAGAGTCAAGACTGACAAAAAAAAAATAAAAATCACAGAACGATAGTGATGTGCAAAGTGAAACACCACGGTAGCACCAAACACTCTGGAGACAGTACTTCTGCTCTACAGCAGTCAGGTTTGAAAAACAACATTAATTCCTTTTATCACTCCATATCCTTGCCAAATAACATTTTCCAATGATGCTGTCAGCTCACAGCCATACTGGCAGAGAGAGGAGCAGCTCCTCTTTGAAGGCAACAAATGCAGTAGTTAGGAATGCAAAGCATAGCTAAGAATCTGTACTGGCCTTGAACACAGGAGATGACCCCAAAAGAACACAAGTTACTGAAAAGCAGGGAGGGGACAAGTGGTCTAAAATGTCTGAGCTTTTCTGGTTTGTCCTAGTCACAACCTTTCTGCTTTTGCTATATCCTCCAATCCCTTTTCTCCAAAGGCAAATCTAGGTGTCTTATTTATTTATATTCTCTGCTAATTGTCTTCCCCAATGATTTCCTCTTTGCCAAAATAAATTCCCATTTTTTACTCCTAGCCTTTTTCCCCCCTTTGCCACTATGAAAATTTTATTTGTCAACTACCAATTCCATGCATAACTCTGAAAGCAGCTCAATACTGAACCAGCATGCAAGTACAAAAGCAAGGCAAGGCCCTGCAACCTTTTTTCCGTTTCTCTCTTCCCTCTGCAGGCTCTAAAGGTACAAGATCAGATCTGCTAGTTTATCACATGATATAAATCATCTCATGCTCTTGTTCAAAGCAAGGAGCAGTGAACCGTGACAGCTGAGGAAAAAAAAAAAAGGCTTTGTTTTAAACAAGGTGCAAATGGGCTGAGGCCCCAGTACAAAAAATAACCTCATTAGATAAAGTAGCTCTCTCCCTCCCGGGGCTGGTATCAAAAGTCAAGGATATGCAGACACACAGACAGAGACTCTAAAGGATTCTCTTTCCCTCCTCCCTAGGACCAACTACCTTTTCTGCTAGCTGGACGTTCAGCTGCTCTGCATATTCCTCACTGCGCTCTGCCCGCTCTTTCTGTGCACGTATGGCTTTCTTCAGGGCCTCCTTATCACGCTCCCCCTTCTGCTTCAGCTCTTTTAGCTGTTCCATGATATGTTCCACCTCCCCCTTATGCTGAGCCCCACTGCGCTCCAGATTCTGGAAAGGAAAAGGAAAAAAAAGAAAACACATTCTATGTGAAATGCTTTATCTTCAGTCAAGAGGGGCAACTCATCTTCCAGCAGCCTAGAAGAGAGGTGGACATAAGCCATCTATCAATGTGGTCCAGTTTGGAGTTACTATAGTGTCAGTTCAGTTTGCCATTCCTACTGTAGCACTGTCCACTTAATTCATGGGATGAGATACAAAATCATCTTGAAAACCATTCTTGCAGTGGCAAAGGCAGGCTGAGATGCCAAACTTCCAGTCTTAAAAGTAGCATGTAGTGTTGCTGTGTGCTGATAAACACAGCTGCCACATTTCACTCCCAAGGCAGCAACTGGTTCCTCTTAGTGCAATTTATAAGCGATGATAGATATTTTAACCTTTTTACTCAGTGTTAGCATATGCTAAGAGAGGAACCTTCACAGTCTCATTCTCTTGTCCTAAGACCAGTTAATAAGGGTAATACCTCTTGGTAATCAGCTCAGGAATTGTGTCTCAAGACGAATCAAATAGCAGTCATTTCCAATATTTCTAGTCTTAGTACAGAATTTAAAGGTTAATATTACGTCAGAACCAAACAAGGTGAGCTCTGAACTCTATTAAATTTAAATACACTGAGCCAAATGCAAACCTAGTTTAAGCAAGTGCAATTCCAGTGACCTAAAAGCTACACATCCTTACACTAGGTCCAAATGTGGCCCAATATTTATTGCTATATGTAAGGAAAGATTCTTTTCTTTCCACTGTGTGTGGCATACTTCTGCTCAGCAATGAAGTCATCTTTCCTGAGTGCTTTCCAAGGTAGATACAGACCAAGCAACCTTTTGTTCCACATATGAATCTCTCTTTTCAGTTGAAATGCATCTGCCTTGATAATTGATTGTATAGAAGAACATACCTGCATATAGCCTTTTTCTTAAAATTACAGAGATGGTTAACACATAGCTTTCATAAAGATAACCCAAAGCAATGTTCTTCATCTCAGTACCTAAGAACTGCCATACTGATTCAGACTATGGTCCATCTAGAGCAGTATCTTGTCTGACAGTGGGCAGTACCAGAGCTTCAGGGTGAGCATACAGGACAGAGTGGTTGAGGTGCTCCACCCCAATTCTCTCCCAGCTTCTGGCAGTCAAGAGGTTTAGGGTCACTACAAGCATGGGATTGCATCCCTGGCCATCTTTTTTAACCCAGTTATAGTTTTGGCCATCACAACCATGAGTTCCACAGGCAAACTGTGCATTTGTATAAAAAAGTACTTCCTCTTGTTTGTATTAAATGGCTGACTTTAAATTGGGTGACCCCTGATTTTTGTATTGTGTGAAAGGATAACAACAACACTTCTCTATTAACTTTTTCCACATTATTCATGATTTTATATGCCTCTGTCATATTCCTCCTTCATTGTCTCTTTTCTAAGCTGACCAGCCCTAATATTTGTAGTCTCTCTTCATATGGAAGTCGTTCCATACCCATGATCATAGGCATCACAAGTGATACGGTGAAACACACACTTCTTTGCAATCAGATAAAGAGATCCATGGCAGGAGTTGCCTTTTTCCAGATAAGTTAAATAGTTTCCCAGCCCTCCTGATATGTGGTTCAGCAGAAACCATCTCTTTAACATAACTAATTTGAGGGGAAATCTAACGTAACAGTAATTACTTGAGACACAATTAACCCTTAAAGTATATGATTTCACTTCATACAAGTGAAAAGACTTTTAGTTCTCAATCAAAATTAGACAAAAATGTACAGCAATGGCATAAGCGATGCCAGCTTATGCATTTCATTATTGGATGGGCATGGCATGGAACAGTAAGTGACTGCCACTCTCTTCTTCAGTGCATTCAGCTGATCAGTTTGACTAGTCTGGTGAATACCAAAAACATACCCGGATCTGAATAGCCAGACGGTTATTTTCAGCTTCTTTATTTCGCAGCTGAGCCTGTAAATGACCCCTCACAGCTTCCATGGATTTGGAGAGTTCGCATGCTGTCTTCGCTTGATCCTAAATATGAAACAAACAGGACTAAGTGTGGTTTTCCCAGGCATCGAAGCAGATGGGACATTTCACACCATGCAACAGTTCAGGCCTTTGCTTCAACAAACACCAGCAGCCATAACAGGAACTGCCAGAAAGAGCACTCTCAGAGACTCATTTTCTTAGCCATGGGAGCAGGGAGACAAGACATGTCAGTCAAATTTGCCCAGGTGAGCTAGTGTGTGTAAGCTCTGAGGGGAGAGCCATGGCTTGCCGGAATCCAGCAGTTTTGTCCAGAGAGTTACGAGAACAAAATGTTTACAGAAAACTATAGTAATTCTAAATACCCCAAAAACAAGTATTCTGGATTACGGTGTTGATGAATGGTATATTCCCTATTCCACTACCACAAGCCCTGTCCTCCTCCCCACCTCCCTGAAGCACACTCAGAGATGCCTCTCTCCATCTGAGTGGACCAGGACAGGATCCCCCTCTTTCTAAACTGGCATAGAGTCTAGACCCCACAATCACCCTGGCTGACCAGTCTTCAAGGATTTTCTCTGAGCCAAAATACACTCCACCCTGGCCACTGTTGTCATCTGCTTCCTAGGAACTTAGGACCAAGGAGAGGCAGGGCACATTAGAACCTGAGGCCATGGGCAACTGAAGGCTCCCAGCAAAAGGACATCACCCATCAGGACTTGCTGCAGCAAGGCACCTAACCTGGCTCTGCCTCCAAGCACCCTCCCAAGCAAAGTGTGCAATAGCAGTTTTGGCAACACCTTAGGAATAGCCGGCCCTGAGGTGACATTTGTTGCCTGAAGTCTTTGTGATGGACATTATCAATAAATCAGCAATTCCATGTGGGGATTAGATAGGTATCTGCCAATTCACATGAGAAAGCAGGACCTGCAATGCCTTAATTCAGAATAGCTGTCTCAAATTCCAGACCCTTGTTACAGTTTTGAAGGTTCGTGTGTGTTCAAAAAGAGGTTGTAATAGAAAAGGGAAACTACCTTTTCTGTCTGTATTTGACTGATGAGCTCTTCCACCTCCTTCTCTTTCTCCTGTAGCCTCATTTTCAGATTCTGGAAGACAAACACCCTGATCCTAAGCAAAAAAGAGACTTTGTTGCTAGCAGTGGAAAAAAGGGGCTGTTAAAAAAAGGCCAACGTAGCTTTCCCCATCAGGCTCAATGGCACCTCTGCAATGTATATCATTATTGGTCACCCATGCTTTAAAGAATAAACCGTAAATCTCATCTTTTCCCATGTACTGAAAGCATGCTTTTGCCCTTGCATTACCGCTTTCTCTGCATCCGAGTCAGACAGCCTTTTTAGCAGCAACCCCTGCTGCTCCATCAATTTCTGTGCATCTTTCTACAAGAGAATGAACAAACAAGAGTTCATTAAGCTTTTTCCAAAGCCACCCTCCATGTTCTAACTCCAAGAAAACATGCCTTTCAATTTAAGATGGACCTGAGAAAGTTATCTATCTACACCGGCATTCAAGCAGCAGTTCTCAGATAAGATTAAAAGGTGTCAACCCTGCCAACAAATTTCATTTTCAACCTTCTTCCCCTCAGAACTCCCATCCCAGAAACCCTTCCTCACTCCTATCTCCTTTAACCGAGTCAAAGGGGATACTAAAATGCACCACAGCAAACTAAGATCTTGCAAACTTATCCCACTTTGGGCAAACACAAACCTTTGATGGTTCTTTTACTAGAATCATGGGTGGCTGAGGAAGTACTTTGCCACTGACCTGCCTTTGACCAAAGGAGCACACGTTCAACACATTCAGGGGAAAAAGGGAGGAGGTGTTGCCTTATATATTAAAAATGTACACACTTGGACTGAGGTGGAGATGGACACAGGAGACGGAAGTGTTGAGAGTCTCTGGGTTAGGCTAAAAGGGTAAAAAACACGGGTGATGTCGTGCTGGGAGTCTACAACAGGCCACCTAATCAGGTGGAAGAGGCGGATGAGGCTTTTTTCAAACAACTAACAAAATCATCCAAAGCCCAAGATTTGGTGGTGATGGGGGACTTCAACTATCCAGATATATGTTGGGAAAATAACACCACGGGGCACAGACTATCCAATAAGTTCCTGGACTGCATTGCAGACAACTTTTTATTTCAGAAAGTTGAAAAAGCTACTGGGGGGAAGCTGTTCTAGACTTGATTTTAACAAATAGGGAGGAACTTGTTGAGAATTTGAAAGTAGAAGGAAGCTTGGGTGAAAGTGATCATGAAATCATAGAATTTGCAATTCTAAGGAAGGGTAGAAGGGAGTACAGCAGAATAGAGACAATGGATTTCAGGAAGGCGGATTTTGGTAAGCTCAGAGAGCTAATAGGTAAGGTCCCATGGGAATCAAGACTGAGGGGTAAAACAACTGAGGAAAGTTGGCAGTTTTTCAAAGGGACACTATTAAGGGCCCAAAAGCAAGTTATTCCGATGGTTAGGAAAGATAGAAAATGTGGCAAAAGACCACCTTGGCTTAACCATGAGATCTTGCGTGACCTACAAAATAAAAAGGCGTCATATAAAAAATGGAAACTAGGTCAGATTACAAAGGATGAATATAGGCAAACAACACAGGAATGCAGAGGCAAGATTAGAACGGCAAAGGCACAAAATGAACTCAAACTAGCTATGGGAATAAAGGGAAACAAGAAGACTTTTTATCAATACATTAGAAGCAAGAGGAAGACCAAGGACAGGGTAGGCCCACTGCTCAATGAAGAGGGGGAAACAGTAACGGGAGACTTGGAAATGGCAGAGATGCTTAATGACTTCTTTGTTTCGGTCTTCACTGAGAAGTCTGAAGGAATGTCTAGTATAGTGAATGCTTACAGGAAGAGGGTAGGTTTAGAAGAGAAAATAAGGAAAGAGCAAGTAAAAAATCACTTAGAAAAGTTAGATTCCTGCAAGTCACCAGGGCCTGATGAAATGCATCCTAGAATACTCAAGGAGTTAATAGAAGAGGTATCTGAGCCTCTAGCTATTATCTTTGGGAAATCATGGGAGACGGGGGAGATTCCAGAAGACCGGAAGGGGGCAAATATAGTGCCCATCTATTAAAAGGGAAATAAAAACAACCCAGGAAACTACAGACCAGTTAGTTTAACTTCTGTGCCAGGGAAGATAATGGAGCAGGTAATCAAAGAAATCATCTGCAAACACTTGGAAGGTGGTAAGGTGATAGGGAATAGCCAGCATGGATTTGTAAAGAACAAATCGTGTCAAACGAATCTGATAGCGTTCTTTGATAGGATAACGAGCCTTGTGGATAAGGGAGAAGCGGTGGATGTGATATACCTAGACTTTAGTAAGGCATTTGATACAGTCTCGCATGATATTCTTATAGATAAACTAGGAAAGTACAATTTAGATGGGGCTACTATAAGGTGGGTGCATAACTGGCTGGATAACCGTACTCAGAGAGTAGTTGTTAATGGCTCCCAATCCTGCTGGAAAGGTATGACAAGTGGGGTTCCGCAGGGGTCTGTTTGGGACCGGTTCTGTTCAATATCTTCATCAACGATTTAGATGTTGGCATAGAAAGTACATTTATTAAGTTTGCGGACGATACCAAACTGGGAGGGATTGCAACTGCTTTGGAGGACAGGGTCAAAATTCAAAATGATCTGGACAAATTGGAGAAATGGTCTGAGGTAAACAGGATGACGTTCAATAAAGATAAATGCAAAGTGCTCCACTTAGGAAGGAACAATCAGTTTCACACATACAGAATGGGAAGAGACTGTCTAGGAAGGAGTATTGCAGAAAGAGATCTAGGGGTCATAGTAGACCACAAGCTTAATATGAGTCAACAGTGTGATACTGTTGCAAAAAAAGCAAACGTGATTCTGGGATGCATTAACAGGTGTGTTGTAAACAAGACACGAGAAGTCATTCTTCCACTTTACTCCAGCTGAGGCCTGACCAGCGCAGAGTATTGTGTCCAGTTCTGGGCACCGCATTTCAAGAAAGATGTGGAGAAATTGGAGAGGGTCCAGAGAAGAGCAACGAGAATGATTAAAGGTCTTGAGAACATGACCTATGAAGGAAGGCTGAAGGAATTGGGTTTGTTTAGTTTGGAAAAGAGAAGACTGAGAGGGGACATGATAGCAGCTTTCAGGTATCTAAAAGGGTGTCATCAGGAGGAGGGAGAAAACTTGTTCATCTTAGCCTCCAATGATAGAACAAGAAGCAATGGGCTTAAACTGCAGCAAGGGAGATTTAGGTTGGACATTAGGAAAAAGTTCCTAACTGTCAGGGTAGTTAAACACTGGAATAGATTGCCTAGGGAGGTTGTGGAATCTCCATCTCTGGAGATATTTAAGAGTAGGTTAGATAAATGTCTATTAGGGATGGTCTAGACAGTATTTGGTCCTGCCATGAGGGCAGGGGACTGGACTCGATAACCTCTCGAGGTCCCTTCCAGTCCTGGAGTCTATGAGTCTATAAGCTGCAGTAGGAATAGTAATTACATCGCAGTATTATCGCTCCTGCAGTTTGCCTAGCACTCAGAGCTCTTAACATCTTCACATTACATGTTCAAACTTTATCTGAGCCCCAAGAGGGAGGGGTAAGATCTGTATTACAATAAAAAGAATCAAGGTAGAGGGAGGTGAAGCATTTGTCCATGATCACATAGCAAGTCAGTTGCAGAGCTGGGATTAGAGCTCAGGAGTTCTGACACCAAGTTCTGGTCTCAGTCCACTAGACCATGCTGTCTCTTGTAGATCAGGGAAAGTTAAACATGCAGCACTGCTCACCTCCCGGTTGTGCTGTTCTTTAAGTAGATCCCGGAGTGTCCTATTGGTTTCTTCAAAAGTGCTTAATTTCTGTAGCAGCAACTCTTTTTGCCTTGTCAGCGTATTAACGTCTGAGCTGGTCATGTGTTTCTCCTAAAGAAAGAAAGACATGGTCATATTTGTCTGCAGTTCAATATCTAGAGCAGGGGTCGGCAACCTTTCAGAAGTGGTGTGCAGAGTCTTCATTTATTCACTCTAATTTAAGGTTTCGCATGCCAGTAATACATTTTAACATTTTTAGAAGGCCTACTTCTATAAGTCTATAATATATAACTAAACGATTGTTGTATGTAAAGTAAATAAGGTTTTTAAAATGTTTAAGAAGCTTCATTTAAAATTAAAATTAAATGTAGAGCCCCCCCGGACCAGTGGCCAGGACCTGGGCAATGCGAGTGTCACTGAAAACCAGCTTGCGTGCCACCTTCAGCACCCATGCCATAGGTTGCCTACCCCTGATCTAGAGTCTGGTGAGAGCGATGTATACAATACAAAACACAGCATAACAAAATAACTTGATCATCAGTGTCACATCTACAAAGGGCAGTAGGATGTGAAGATGCTGGCTGATACATTCTCATTTGTAAATTCAAAACGACTTCAGATTTTACTTGATCTGGATTTCAGTACCCTCTGCGCCCAAAGGCCAATCAAGCACTTTAAGCACTAGAAACCTCTCCACTTTTCCTTGACGACCTCTGAATCAGTAATTCTGTGATAGACCTTGGAACAGCAATGTGACAGTACAGCAAATGATACAGTGAACTATGCCATCACTTACATTTTTGAGTCTCCCAATCGTATCCTTCAGTGCATGAATCTGTTTGGCTGCTGCAGCTCCATCCATCTCCGCCTCAACTAACTTGGACATCAAACACTCTTTCTCATGCTGCAAGTGCCTCTTCTGCATTCTGCAAGAAGAATACAGCTATCAGAAGAATGGATAGTCATATGCCATAACCAGGCTGCACTGGTAACGTCACCCTTAGAGGAAGCATTGTATTTACAGTTTCTGATTAGAGGTTAACTGACAAAACCTCCCAAACCGAACAATACACCACAAATACTAGAAATTTACCATTTTTCAGTCTTCGAAGTGGGTTTTGGTGGGGATCAGACCCTACCAATCCTCCTGCGTTTGCCAATTTTGAGGTTATCTCAGAGCAACCTCCCTCACCAAATACTAAACCCCAACACTTTTTATCCTGGATATCAACAATCCTAATAACCTATATCACACCAGAAATAAGCCTCCAAAATGGTATCAGCTGAACATGAAGCTGGCCATTCTTAAAAAACTGGAGAGAACACAGACAACTAGAACTCAAAGAAACCCTTCATAAAGGGCTTAAAGCCCTTCCCAAGCTTTAAAAATTATTCATAAAGCTCTTCTGAAAGGTTCAGAGATTTATTTCCCAGATAAACTTTAGTGTGTGTGATGTGGGGGAAAGAGGGGAGATGATGGCTCACAATCAAACATGAATGTTTGACTATTTCCCCACTCGGTGAAAATGACTAACAGAATGAGCTAAAACATTACTTGCTTCTAAATAATTGCCTCAGAAAGGTGAGATGGAATTTTTTTCTACTACCACAATGAGATCCCCAGGAAAAAATAATGTCACGCTGAGGAAAGAGGGTTTCACTGCACCATTAGGGAGGAAGTAGATATAAGGAAGGAGAATGCCAATTCTGCAGTGCCACTCAGCCCTACAGTCCTGGGAGCAAACCAGAATTACATTTGTTAATGTTTTTATAAGAGAGAGACATGCTCTTTAAACATCACTACAGTACATGTACACATAGGAGTTAAACGATAAGTTCTTTACAAAGTAAGATCTTTCTCCTCCTTTATGCGCTCAATGTTACGTCGGAGCAAGGTATTCTCATGTTCTGTCTCCACCAGCTCCTGTGTGACTTCATCTAGCTCATCCTTCTGCTCCTCGAGGAGACGCTTTGCCATTTGCTGTTGTTCCTCCCGCTTCTGTATCTTGGCCTAAGGAGGACATCTTATTTTTATGAATCTAGAGCTTTACACAAATCATGGTGCTTTTATGGTGTTACAGATGGTTCAGTTCCCCCACCACTGAAATGCAGCAGCTGGTCAACAGCACAGTACATGAAGAACACTATATCAGCATTCTCAGACTTGAGCAACCCAAGGACTCCCATTTTTATTTCAATTTTTTTGCAGCCCCCCAAGCTGCCCCGCTCAGCCCCAGTCCCCACTCCACGTCTTTCCTGCCTCTTTCCAGCTCCTCCCCCTCTCTCCCAGTGCCTCCTGCATGCTGGGGAACAGCTGTTCCACAGTGTGCAGAAGGCACTGGAAGGGAGGAGTTGATCAGCGGGGCTGGTGGCCCCAGACATGATTCTGCCCCCTCCCCTGAGTGTGCCCTGTCCCCGCTCCTCCCTCTCCCTCCCTGGGAGGAGTTAATCAGTGTAGCCGGCAGACGTCCTGGGGTAACCATCCCGGACCCGCAGACCCCAGTGTGAGAAACGGTGCTACAGATCCATTGCTGAAGATATTTAGGAATGCAGACTGAGACTTTACGCTGGAATTTAATCAATGCACCAGACGTATTGCCTCTACTCAATATAGAAGAAGGGCCTAGTGTTCCCCTAACTTATTAAGGTTAAAACTGGTGACATGGATAATACTTCCATGTTATATCTACAACATTAGCCTGGTTAGATCCCATTTACATTTAAGCCATGTTGTAACTGGTTTGGTGGACAACTGTTTTGTAATCATAGAATGATAGGACCGGAAGGGATCTCAAGAGATCATCTAGCCCAATCCCCTACATCATGGCAGGACAAGCACCATCTAGACCATCCCTGACAGGTGTCTGTCTAGCCTGCCCTTAAAAATATCCAATGATGGAGATTTCACAGCCTCCTTGGGCAATTTATTCCAGTGCTTAACCACCCTGACAATTAGGAAGTTTTTCCTAATGTCCAACCTGAACCTCTCCGGCTGCAGCTTAAGCCCATTGTGTCATTTTATCACAGTTTGTGATACACTGCCGGTCTAGCCGTACAGGGCAGAGCCCTCGCCTTTGCGTTCTTCCCGCTGTACGTCTCCAAAGCCAAGGGACCAGCTCAGCCCTGCTGTCCTCAGATGTGATTATTTGAATTTAGACATTTGAGTTACCCTATCGTGCAATTGACTTTTGTTTTTGGAGCACAGACAGGCTCAAACTACTTATGACGATAACAGTCTACCTAACTCAGAAGTCCTGTTTTTGCTTATAGGTTTTGAGATTTTTAATTAAAACCACACAAAGTTACATAGCAATATAATCGGGATATATTGCCTGCTCTGGGGGAAGCTGAAAGAAAGGAAAATGCCTGTGGTCTGCCCTCACCGTGCGAGGCCTATTAGAGGGTTTGGGCATCACATTAAATTTAATCTTTAAAATTCTATATGCAGACTTTCATGGGACAGCTGTTAAAACATTGAAAAGTACTTGGCCATTTAGATTACATGGGATAACATGGCGTCACTGAAGTGTAAGTTCTAGTAATGAGCCATGAGGAATATACTGTTCAACAAGACCACCCTGAGAGCCTATGGGTCCATGTGGTAAGACAATACTTTCACCTTTAGGGAGGAACATCTTTTAGGTTTAGGACCTTGGTGGGAACAAGACTTTACACATGGAAACTGAGGCAAAGCATCATCTGTGTCATCCATGTTCCATGACTCATTTTAGCATACGTAAAAAAGCCTCTTGTTAATCTGTAGTTGAGATATAGCTAAACTGAATGAAAGCCGAAATCAACCTTGCTAGCAAACAATGCTAGTGTAAACAATGCATCAGAGTAGCTAAGCCCTTCTCAATAAGATATGTAACAAATGAGTTGAGCATCCATTTGCCCTTCATCACTGTACCCCAGTCTTCAGCATCCTCTTGCCAAGTTTCCTCTTTCAATATCCCTTTGTCTAATCTGCAAGTCCCTCCCGATTACCCCCACCCTCCCGTGAGCCTTTAAGTATGGTCTTCTCACCTCATTCTTCAGTGTCCCCACTACATTCATCAGGCTATCTATCTTCTTCTCATATTTGTTCATTTTGCTGTGAATAGCATCCTCCTCATCTGTAGAGAGGTCACTCAGACGCAGCACAGAGAGCAGTTTTTCTGAATCTGGAGGAGTAATTTCCAAGCGATGGGTTGGTCCCTGGTGGGGATGTAATAGTCACGGCTTTTTTAAAAGGTACACGCAATGTTGTAACCTTAGCATCTCCAAAACCAATCTAGGACTGAATCACATCTCTGAAAAAATTCTAATGAGGGTAGGATAAAATACCCAGGCTATAATCCTCTCTACTTCAACCTGTTTCAGTCAGTTGTAAAAGGCTCTTAATAGGGAAAAATAAATACTCCCAAATCCACCAAAACAGCACATGTAGGGATTAGTTTTATCATCTGATTGTCATGAAGGAAAATCAGAGTTCAAAATTCCAAGCCAGTAGGAGCTGGGAGTGGGCAGTTCATTCAGCCCCTGGTGGAAAAGGGAGCACAACACCTTCTGTCTAGAAATCTTATGAGAGTCACAGAGTAGCAATAGTGGCCTATAAAGTGAACTGTGCCCCAAGGTAAGGTCTTTTAGAGCGGAAAGTAGAAAAGGAATAAATGAAGGGGGATTTCTCCAGCCTTGCAGTATCAGGGGAGGGAGATGAGGAAGAGTCGGAAAGAGGAAAAAGGGACAGATAGCGGTTGACAAAACAGACACATGATGAATCCCCCATTCAGAATCTATTTGTACAAATAAATTTCCAAAAGCCAGAGATAAATATTGGATGTTTAAAATGATTGCCAGGTGGTAGTGGTCACCTTAACTACAGTCTAGCACCCTCCAACCCGACAGTAAGGTAAAAATCTAGGTACCATCTCTTAGTCCAAGCCATCTGATTAAAAAGCAAAAAAGTCAGCCATACCTCCCATTTGTAGGCAGACTCTCGGATGGATGTTTTGCCTGGGGGCATCCAGGGGACCTTGGTTTTCACCCGAACACTTCGGCGCACGTTCACGGTATCCCCTTTCATTTTCTGTTTGTGTTTCGGCTGAAGGAGAGAGGAAAAACAAAATACACCTCATAAGACTTTTTAAAAAACTCATTTGAACCTTTAATGCTGTAAGAGTTAAATGGCACAACATCATTCTTACAATAGTACCACAGACTGCTTCACATGGTATATCAGAGAGGAGAGTCAGCAGCTGGAGGAACAAGGCAAAGCCAAGCACAAGAAAAACTTATTGAATTAATAGGAGACCATATAGCCAAAATGAAAGCATTCTTGCTATTTGTCAGCCAGGGCCTTTATGACATCACTCGTAGCTCTGCCTCTTGTGATGCGATGAGGGCCTTGGTTACCCTGAGAAAATAGGATCTAGCTGGTGTTAAAGCAGGTCTGTCCTTTTTAACATTTTGAGGAGTTTGCTTGCCTGCAAAACTTTACATCAGGACTTGAGTGACAACCTACTTTCATTTCACTTATTTGGTTTATTTAATGTCTTAATTTATAAAGCACCCATATTAAAAACAGTACCTGGAATGCTGGACATAAACATGAAATAAATCAAACTGGGCACAGTGACAACATTTAAATCAAGAGGACTGGGACAAAAAGTAGTCCAAGGAGCAAGACATTAAGAAAATAAGGCCAAGACCTTAAACCAAACCTTAAAGACAACCACAGAAGAACATCAGATATCACAGGAATTAAGTGGGAATAGAGGTCCCTCAACCAAGAATAGCCTGTTTCTGTGCAGAAAGAGCAAACTAGGTGGATCCTCCCTATCTCCCAGACCTGACTCACAAACAGTAGCCATGATGTATTAATGGGAGTTTGGGGGGATTGATCTTTGAAGATCCTGGAAACACTTTCCCTGCTTTGTGACTAACAGGTATTCTCACTCCTAAATGGGTTGATCTTAAGCTTCCTTATCTATATGAAAATGCAGCTGCTTTTTGCACAAGTTTGAGGCTTGATCAGATGGTCCAAAAGCAAAGGAAGCATACAGCTGAGCATCATCAGGCATACCCCATTAAAATATTCACTAGTGGCATCTCTCTCTCTCTCACACACACACACACACACACACACACACACACACACACACACACACACACACACACACACACACACTTAATAACTGAGAGGGGGGCAAAATATAACTGTTGCAGACTGTTAAAGAAAAATAAACTAGCACTCACTACCTTTTGGGTCTTTCATTTCAAGAATGACCTCGACCTCTGAAGAGCATTTCACCTGCTCCAACTAGCAATTGAAACATAGCCACCATTACCTGCTAATCAATTATAACTAAGGCTACTTGCTAGATCCTCTTGGCCAATGACCAAGAAAAGACAGTCCAGACTCATAAAAGCTGTCTGTGCACCAGCAGATGACTTCAATCCAGAGTCTTTTTAAATCTAATCTTTCATTTAACCTGATACAGGTACAGGAATCTGAGATCTCCAGCTACCATCTTCCTAAAAACCCTTCCTCCAGACAAAGGGATGATCAGAACATGGGCAGTAGCTTGCCAAGATGTTAACCCAGAAAAATATGTTAAGTTGGGGCAGGACTAAAGTTAAAACATCTTTGGTGTCTAAAAAGCATTTGTAAAATTGTAAAATACAGTATGGTTTTCCTCAGCAAAAAAAGGGTGCCAGGAAAGTCTAGCTGCTAAAGCAAAGGAATGTGTTTTACTCCTGGTTCTGTCATGACTGATTGTATGATTCTGGACAACCCACTTAACTTATCCGCATCTCAGTTCGCTCACCTGTACAATGGCTGGTGTACTTCCACATCTCATGAGGGGTAGCTCAAATATTAACTAAATGTTTGCAAAATGCTTTAAAGACCATTGGATAAAGGCCCTATAGAAGTACAAATGGTAACCCAACTATACATGTAAATATAAAACTAAATCCCGTAGATTACCTGTATGAGATACTTTTAAGTAATCTTAGAAATTGAAACTGTATTACTGAAAATTCACATTGAAATGAATGCAGTTAAGAAGTCAATCTATCTTATTTCTCTAACCTACTATCTATCTATTCAGATCTCAAGTGGTAGAAACAGACCTTGAACTTTCAGTGGTGCTTCTAGGACCCTTCACTTTTCTGGTCTGTAGCCCTTACAAACACCCGGCTACACACTCCTACCTGGCTTTTTGCAGGTGTTGTTTTCTGACCCTTTTTAATATGGACATGGACAGGGGTGTTTTCATCCACGTGAACGTGCAAAGGGGGAGATGAGGAGCGGTCCTTCATGGTTCTTCTCCAACAAACGGGAAAGGGCAATACAATGAAAGGAAACCTGTGAATAAGGAAACTGGAAATAATAACATTTCCCTATGCTCCAGTCAAACTGGACAATTGCCTCTAGCCACCTGTCCCCAGACAGCTACAATTGCTGAGATGGGTCAAGGTATTTAGGCCACAGTTTGAGCTTCCTTTCAGTAGCACCTGTCTTTGTGGATCACATGCAGCTTTGGTGTAAGGTCTGGAATAACTCCATAAGCTTCTATTTACACCATGGCTGAATCTGGCCCTTCATTTTTGTTTGGACAAGGGATGGTACAGACAATGTAAAGATAGTGTTGTATTGGTAGAGGGTGTCTGTAAGAGTCACCAGAGTTCAAGGTCTTAGAGCATGCCAAGGGATCTGATTAGCAACACCATCTGATTCTGAACAGAAATTTTACAACAGGGCCATTACTTTGACCAACAAACTAAAGAATTTAGGAAAACTAAAAGGAACCCATCAGATGTGCCATATGAGCCCGATCCTGCAAACATGCTTGTGCTTAATTTTAAGTATTCTGAACAGTCCCCTTGATTTCCATGGGACTACTCACAGTTCTTAAAATTAAACACATGTGTAAGTGCTTACAGGACTGGGCCTATATTTGTCTCTGCAGGTTATTTCTCATAAATGATGCATGTATTTTATTTCCACATTAATTATGTGCCTAATACACAAAAGCAAGGTATGAAAACAAATTCAAAGTAATCAATGCACAGTTTAATTCCTTGGTATTTTATAAAAGTTTCCTTCTTAGAAAAGAAAAGTAGCACCACTAACCTGACTATAGCAAAAAGAAGGATTATATCATTCCACTCCCAGTTACTTACAGTTAGCATAAGATCCTCAGCTCCCTGTGACACTTTTCTCTGTGCTGAGATTGCAGTTATCTCGTTTTTGCTGGAGGGGGGACACCTGATGGCAGAAATATTAAATAGATTACTAGTAGGACAGGATGCTAGTTTCCTTAAGGTTCCCATTCCCTTGAGTAGAAAGGTAACATCCTGACTCAAACATGTTAAATACCTAAAAACCACTTGACAAAAGAGTGAGTCTTAGCGTTCTTTGCACAAGAAATGTTAAAATAAAAAAAGATTAAAATAAGTACTTTGATTTTCAGGTATGATACACACATTATGCTAGATAATGAATGTTAAGATGCATCATATGTAAGACACCTGATTCTGCCTGCAGGGTGGATTTGCCATAAAAGAAAGTTTTTATTCTTTCTGAACAGTGGTTTGAGACCAGTGCTTACCAGATGTTCCCGATCCTGAAAACGATATGTGCTTTCTTTTTCCAAACTGTTTCTAGCCCTGGCATGTCACAAACTATTAGATCTTCAACTCAAATCATTCTGATCATCATCTTGCTACTCCTGCCCAATTTTCACTACTGCTGTCTCAGGAACTGCTACAAACCAATACTTCCTACTGTCTAAGTGCTCATAACAACAACAGCTTTTCAAATGTTATAAAACAGTTTCATATAAGCAAAATAACCATTACAAACAGCAATAGACACAAAATGCATCCCACTATTGACCCTTTGTGCTCATTATTGCAATTTGGTGGGAAAGAGCAGCAAGAAGCAAGGACTACATGGATAAATGGCAGGAAAAAGATCAGTAAATTAACAAAGGTTTTTATAGATCTGTGCAAAGGGGCTAGATAGTTATTCTTAACAGATGATGTTTATTATGGGTTAAGATGATAATTTGGAAGCAACATAAACTAAACCAAAAAAAAAAAGGACACTCATGTTACAAAATAAGAGCATCTACACAGGAAGTTACACTAATATAAATATAGTGGTATAGTTTATATATATATAAAATAATTATACTGTTATAGTTATGCCAATACATTTTCCCATGCAGATGAACCCTAAAAATAGTTATAGCAACAGTTCGGTATAACTGACATCATAGAATCTTGCAGGATAAATGCGGTAATATCCAAACCTATTAGCTAAACATCAAGCAGAGTCCAAATGCCCAATGATCACCAAAGGTAAATTAACATTAGTAAGACTGCCATCATCATTCTCAAGAGGCTGAGATTTTTCAGGCTCATGAAAATGATTAAGTTTGCAGAGTGAAAGTGTCTGTTGAAAAGTAAAACCATACCAGAACAGGTTTAGCAAAAATATTTTATGGGAGGGATGGGGGAAGGAAAGAAAGAATACCCCCAGGCTGGGAAGATGTGTATTTAGAAACTGAGATAGAGTTTGCTGAAGTGAGAGAATTTCTCCAGCTTCTTGTTAGATAAGTGACTAAATACTGTTGGTGTGTTTGGTTATCTCATTATTGATAAGTAAATAAACCCTATTAATCGGCACAAAACCCACATCAACTACAGTGCAAAAGAATGAGGGAATTCAAAGCTGAACCTTGAAAGACTAAGAGCAATATTAAACAGTCTCATTAGAGCCAGCACATTTTGTTTTCACCAGCAAGAAGATATATTTTAGAAGAATAAAGGAGCTTTCCTTGTCCAACAGCAATCACTATTACTAACTCTTCTTACTTTACCTCACATCATTTCGTTTCTAAAGCCCCAGTTTCTGGAGTCATTTTATTTCACAAGAATCTCTTTTTAACAAGTAAGTTTATCTAGCCCTCACGGTTGCAGAAAAAGGCTTGACCCCTAAAGGCTTAAAAATAAAATAAAACAAAACAAAACAACAAACCGCCAACGCTGAAGCCTGAAAAAATACTGTAAAAGCTTCCTGACTGTTAAGCCAGTCTCCTGATCTCAGAGGGGGATGGGGACTGGCTCATTTCTGGGAGCCCTTAGGAGGCGGATGGACGAGTCACAAGGCAAAGGGCAGGTCCCAGACACCACAGAAACCCATCCCTGAGAGGCCGATGTGAAAGAGCAGCAGCCGCCCGCAGGGTGTGACCCGCTGCAGCGCATGGGCTGCGGGGACCCCGTGCCCCTGGCCAGTCCACACTACCCCAGCAGGCCTGGGGGACCCCGGGATCCCACTCCCCCCAGCTCCCCTCACCACGCAGGGCCGAGCCGGGTTCGGAGCCGCTGCCTCAGGATCTCCTCGAAATTGGCGGCGAGGCGGCGGTAGCTGCTGCTGTTGCTGCCATGGAGACCCCTGGTCCGGGGCGAGGGGGGACGGGGCAGGGGGCAGCAGCAAGGGCAGGACAAGCAGCAGCAGCAGCGGGACCCGCCGCCGAACTTCCGGGTCCGCTTCTGGGACGCTGCCCGCAGCTCCCCCATTGGGCGATTCAAACCCCCCGTGACCCCGGCTCGCCGCCGCGATTAGCTTCCAAGGCCCGTCGCGGCGTCACAAGAGCCCGCCCCCTTTGGGCGCGCCGGGACGTGTCACTATGGGAACACCGGGCAACAGGCGGGCGGCGTGGGGGAGCCGGCCGGGCGGGGCAAGGCTGCGCTGGGACTGGCGCTGAATCGGGGCCCGAGGAGGGAGGGGTGTGGGGGAGAAGAGTGGGAGGCGGGACAAATTCTTCTTCGCAAAGCCCCAGAGACATTCTGAAGCAGCGATGGCTCATTTATACATGCAGCAAAGAATCCTGTGGCACCTTATAGACTAACAGACGTTTTGGAGCATGAGCTTTCCTGGGTGAATACCCACTTCGTCAGATGCAAGAGGAAAGCTCATGCTCCAAAACATCTGTTAGTCTATAAGGTGCCACAGGATTCTTTGCTGCTTTTACAGATCCAGACTAACACGGCTGCCCTCTGATCATTTATACATCTGTCACAACCGGGTGTTCCAGCCCCGTAGGTCTCAGGGAGGATGGACAATTGTTAAATATTTTTCTCCTGCCAGAATTTTTTTGGTTAACTAATTGAGAGCTTTTTCTTTCATCCAGTCTAACCCACCTCCCCTTCATATCTACACCTGCGCAAACATTGAATGAAAAAAATCATCTGTAATTTTTAACACAAACATTATAGGGTTGGAGCTGTACTTAAAGATAGCTATGTTCAGAAGTGCTTAAGTAAATGTAGTCAGAGAGCGTAGCAGCAGTTTGTTTTTATTGCAAATACTCTCTTCCTCTCCCACTACTACTCATCTAGTCCACACTAGAATTTGCACCTCATTTTCCTTTTGAAGTATCCATAGATACAGTAGGTGCTGGACAATAAAACACACCTGTATCACACACTGATACTTATGACTGACAGTGAAAAGCAGTCTTCTGCTAACACAAAGTACAAGTTTCTGCATTGATGACAGATGTCATCTACACTCTCACTTTCCCAGATAACCAGTTTCCTTTAAAAGTGCCCATGATGAGGATTGTTACAAGTGGAAAACAGGGAAATTAAAACCTTGGACCATTCAGAGGATCTCTCGCCCTCTGGCCTATAGCTAGAAGTGAAAGGATTCCCTGCATCTTAGCTCACCAAGACAGGTACCAACTGGCATTTCTGCCCTGCACTAGGACTAGCCAGAGCTCAGTGAGGAAATACTAGTTCCAATAAGTTCACACTGTACAATGTAGCCTACAGCAATAGCTCCCACCTCCACACACCAAAGCCTTTGGTGCTCTTCCATTACAGAAGCATCTAAAGAGCCCCAGAGGATTGCAGAATTCACTAGCACTCATTCAATAACAACTGATCATATGGAGTATTTCCAGAAACACTTTTCATATAATTCATAATAGGAAGCTTTTTTCAAATCATTTTGTAATAATTCTTTTTCTTCAGCCTACATTGTGCTCTCTGGGTCTCTATCTACTGGTAGATAAGAAATCCTAGATGCCATATACTGCATAGAAAGAGGAACCAAGCCTGTATTGTCACTAACAATCCAGAATCAGCTGTTGAAATAACAGTTTAAATGGAGATCACCCTGAAGGCTGGAAGCACATGGCCTGCACACAGCAGGATCTTTCCCACCATGCAAAGGAATTCCTTCCTCAGTGCTGCTGACTCCCCCATTGCCCTCAGCACTGTACTTAGAGGATGCTATTCCAAGTCAAATCTTAATGCCACTTAAGATTTACACAGTACCTCAAATAGTCAGGAAGATACTCAGGACAACTTGGACAAATGGAGATACAGCTTGAAGTCAACCCTGGACAGACCTCAAATATTTGCGTTTGCTCCAGGGTCCACTAGCCAATATAGTGGTTTATTATTACAACATATTCTTAGTATGGGGCTCACCAAGAGAAAGGCAGTTTGCTGCACTCTGCTGTTTAAATCAGAACTTACCCTCCACTCCAATGAGGTCCCAGGTCAGCATCTTTTAAATGCTCCTATTATTCTAAATGTCATATGTACTTTGCTGTGCACACCTGTCCCCTCCTGCTCTCTTGGTCTCAGGAAACCTCTTATTAGCTTTAAGCTGGACAATTTGCATGCTTGCACGTCAGTCCAGAGGGAGGGGCCAGTGCATTTTATTTTTAAAATAGAGGTCTTTCCTTGTTAATGTTTTTCTGTGCAAAGATTTTAGTAAGGCGGCTGCAGCAGTTGCCAGTTCATGATTTCTGCCTCTCCAATAGCCTTTTCCATGCGACGGTACCAAGGTTCAACCTTGGTATGAGTCATCATGTCATCATAAGCTTCCAGCCCTTCCATGACTCGGAGGACCCCATACACTGCCTGTGCCAAGAGAGGAGAGAGAGTTTGGAATTAGTATAGATAACATTAACTCTAAATCTGGAGTGGAGGTGACTTCAGATTTAAGTGTCCCAAAACTTTACTCCCTTCCTTATCACCTATTCCATCTGTCTTATTAGCAGAGATTATTGAGACAGTCACAGACATTAGATGGATAAGTAGGAATTGCCTAACAAAATGGGCAAGATTTTTGGGAGATGGAGTAAATGAAAAGTGATTATAAGATCTGGTACAATACCCAGCTCCATATAAACCCTTTATGGAGACACTGCTTCAGAATAAAACAAAAATGATAGTGGTTTTTGTTTTATTCAATGAGAGCTAATGATATAGGAAATGGTTTAAGGCTCAAATCTCAAAGTCTGATCTATGCATGCCAACCTCATGACCTTGTCCACTGATGTCAACAGGGCTCATCTCCAGTTGCAGACATGGAAGCCTAGTTTGTAAACTGCTTTTGTCATTACTTCAGATTGACTGATAATGCCCTACTCTGGGAAGTCATGATGTTTGTAAGGTATGTGCTTGGAGTATATTTCCCAGTGAAAAGGCAATTGGCTAGCAGGCTTTCTACACACACAGTCTTATTGTGCAATGGAGTAAACACACTCACCCCTCACCTGTAACACACTATTTGACAACACAACTCTCACCTCCCACATAAGACACTCAAATGATATATCTAATATACAGACCAAGAGGATATAGCACATATTTTATACATAATCATAGTCACATCTATATCATACTATGTGCATGATAGATGATAATTTAAATACAGAGACCAAGAGTCTTGACCATTACCAAGTCAGCGAGATTTGGCTGGCTGCCACCCATGAATGGTCTGTGTTTGCCAACAGCTTTTACCCAGTCATTGGCTGCTTTGTACAAATCTTCTCGGACATTATCCTGGAGATGGTGCCTGTATTAAGAGAAAATATAGTGTCCTCTAACTGGTTCATTTCTCTCTAATCTTCTCCTCCCATTACTCTTCCCATGGATTGATATATGGCTGGGGACAGGGAATGCATTTCAGAGTGAATGCAAAGGCTTGGGTATTTTTAAAGAGGACTATGAAGTAATTTGTGTGCATAAGTATCTCTTTCATTCAGAAGGTTAGAGGGCTCAAAGAAGTCCATAAATAAAAGTTGATTAAGTGGTTAAGGAGCTATTTGCTCTAATGGTTAAAGCAAAGGACCAGAATTCTAGAATCACGGACAGCAGTTCTCTCTCAGTCACTAACTCTGTGTGTCACACTAAACAAGTCAAGTCTTGACCATTTCTTGGTTAAAGAAGGCACTTGTATTGGAAAGACAGCAAAGATCTAAAAAGGAAAGAGCCCCTGGCCCACTCAAATGGTGGGGCAACCATGGAACTAGTTCCACTTGTAGTGATCATTCAGTTCATGGGAATAAAATATTACTTCCCAAAAGCCAGTTTCTGATTGTTCTGATCAATGGAGATTTAAGTTGCGCAGATCAAACAAGTATAAATTCCACTCATATTTTCAAAGATAGGAAAGGATTTTGCACCACTGAATGGCATACAAGAACAAAACTGGTGTTCCCATAAACTGTAATAACTGCAGTGACCTGCCTTGGAGCGAATGTTAAATAAAAAATATGTCCTTACAGAAATGGAGATTTTGCCTCTGCATGTCTGATTTGAAAAATATTACGGTTCCACATATAGCAATAATTCAGATACAATGATCAGCATGGGGGGAGTATCCAAACTGATCCTTAGAACAGAATTGCATTTCATTTGCAAGGAAAATGCCTTTTAAAATGTGTTTGAGACACAGAGTTTTACTGTTTGAAGTTCACGGCTAAGGGTAATTAAAAAACAAAGACATTCGCTTGCTGTGTGACGGGGTCAGTGGTACCAACCTGCTCTTCAGCCTCTTGCTGATGAAGAACATGGCAACGGCCCCCAAGTACTTGGCAAAAAAGCCTTCCATAGTGCCAAAATTGCCCTCATGGACAATGTAATCAAAAGAAGCCAGGGCTTCCCTGGGTGTGCGGTAAACATTGGGGGAGATGATGTGAACAAGCCAGTCATCTGCCCATTTTCGCCACTTCATTTCCTCCCTGTAGACATCCAAGAAAGTAGTTTAAGTGAACAAAGTGGAAACATTGAATCAGAGGAGGAGGATGCAGCTGATATCAGAATAACTGTAGCTGGAGCTTCTGCAAAGGACGAGAGTGCAACATAGTTCCCACCCAGTCTGCTCCACTGGTAATATCCCTGAACTGTTGTCAGGAGGGATCTCCCCCACTCAGCTGCTCTAACGCCAAACTCCAGCTGGATGAGACAAACTAAAGCTCTAGATTCTCTTTCTATTATTGCAAGCAGGCTGGATGGCCCATGAGGAACAAGTGTCCCATAATCATGGGTTTTCACCAACATAAATCAATCCCAAGTGACCCCTCTGGCTGACTCAGGAGCCCAAAGGGACATCCCTCTCTGGGAAGAAGGCAGGAAGGAGAGAAAGCAAAGGAGGAAATTGGTGCAGTGGTTGAGGCTCAGAGTACACCAAAGCGGGGGGAGGGGGAGAATTTCACATAGGAAGTATTACATTTTGCAAGTTAAACAAAGAAATTACTTGAAACAAAACCATTCCATTTATTTAGGGGGTGTCTGATGTGTATCACATCAAGAGCAGCATTAGGAAGATTCTGTTTGTGTTCTCCAAGATGATACAGGAGGGATGCTGTGAAACCAACTCCGAGCCCCCTAGCACATGAAATGCTTACACCCGAGCTTCTTTGATGGGGTACACATGCTGGGTCTCCATTTCATCCAGCATGAGCCAGTATTTGTTCCCATACTCTGTCACCTCCTTTCCCTGCTCATTCACAGCTTTCATAGGAGGATAAAATGACACGATCTCTTCTAAACTCTTCTTCCTGAGGGGAGAAACACAGTCAGAATCTGCATGGCTTTCTTCATGTGTTACTGAAAAACACTTGCTATATGAGTCCTCTTTTCAGCACAACAAAACACTGGCTGCTCTAACAATAGAGACTTCCATAATGAGGCAGCTCAGGGGCTGTAAATCTAAGTGCAGTCTGTATTTTCTCTTTCAGAATTCCTCTCCATCCTGAAGTGCAGTTAGTCACAACAGTGACTGTAAAAAAAATTGCTGATTTTAATGGCACTGTGGAGTTGATACAGCTACGGGAAGAGCAAACAGCTTAAGGTGCCATAAGGAAACCAGATTCTAACGGAGAATATTCTATTATCACTGATAATGTACAAGAAAGAAAGATTATGGCTACATTTCTAGATCTCAGGATGAGATTGGCCATTAGGGGGAAATAAAATAAAAAACAAACCAGCATAGTGAGTAAATATACAATTAAAATACTTCTCCTTTGGTTGTAATTCTTCCCCCACAGCGTACAAGTAATTTCCACTGGCTTCAGTGCAAATAGTTTGAATCCTGCATGGGGGTGGGAGCAATAATGCCAGTGGACTTTAAAGTCTCATCTTCCCCCCTTTTAGCATCCTTTGACTTTCCAGATCTGAGCAAATTTGATCTGGAATCATTGATAGAACATAAATGTGTCATTTTCAGAGATGTTTCAGTCTGAAAATTGATTCTATACATGCACGTTATACACATTATTATCCTAGATATATCTTTACTGTAATGTATTGTAGAAACATTGCAGTGTGTGCATGGATGCAAGACTAAGAGGAAAATGCACTTAATGTATATGAAAAGAAAGGAGTAAAAACACACTGAAGCCACATACGTTAAAATGCACTACTATGAAATAGCTGAAACCAATGAGAGAGAGAGTACACGTAAGTTTAATTTCAAATAACCCGTGGTAAGTATTAACCAGACTGAATAGTCAGCGGCAGCTAGCAATGTCTCTTATGGTTAAATTTCTATATACTGATGTTCTCTATATGGGGGGGGGGGGAGGAGAGAGGAACAAAAGTACAAGTTGTTCCAGGTATAAGATCCCCTCCATCTCCATTCTTTACTCAAGCTCTTTGTAAACTGGATCTAAAGAGCAGGCTACAAGAGCAGCAAGTTGATTTATTTCCAGATATTCTGATTGGCCAACAAAACATCAGAGGAAGATTTAACTAATTTAAATTTGTGGACTAACTTTTAAATCTTCTTTGTGCAAAGGCAGAATTCTGAATTAAAAAACACCCAAGTTCTCTCTCTCTCTCTCTCTCTCTCTCTCACACACACACAATCCAGTTCCCTTACCTGGAAACGAGATAGGTCTTTATTGCACTGATGATCACTGAAGAGTCATTCAGTTGCTGCAAAACAGAATACAAATAAACTTAAAAAGATAAGTTGATGGAGCTAAGGAGGAGGAGCTCATAACAAGCTCTGCCAACTGAATCCTTTGGGGCTTAAGCAGTCCCCAAGTCCCTTCTTCCCTAAACTTCGGTTTATTTCCATAGGCAAATCCGCTACAGTACAGCCATATATTGTATCTATTCTTCTGCTTGTTCTAGACAGGCCAACAGCAGAAACCAAAATGGGTTTCAGTTTGAGCCATTGGCATTCCAGGGAGCAAACCAGCATGGTAAGAAAATATACATTTAAAACGCTTGTCCTTGGGTCATAATTCTTCCCCCATAGAGTACAAGTACCTCCCACTGACTTCTGTGCAAACTGTTTTAGTCCTGCAAGGAGGTGGGAAGAATAAGACCAGTGGACTTTAAAGTCACCCTTAACCAAACTCCCTAGCAGCAGCATGACTTGTCACTGCTAGGGAACACTGGGCATTGTGAGTGCTCAGCAAAATACAGTAAGAGTGAGGCTAAGGAAGAGGTAGCTAAGTATACAGCCATAAAATGAGGAACAGGATGCTCAGCACCCTTGGAAATAAAGTATCAATCTACAGGCTACACCTGCACTTGGCTAGTGACCCAGTGCTAGATGTAAACCCAAGAACCACGGTTATTTGAGAAGCAGAGACTCACCAGAGTGTTTCCAGCGTTGGCTAAAAGGATGGGCACCTTTCTGTAGGAGGAGAATTTGATCTCCTTCCTCATCACTGGGTTCACCTCCACAATTTCATAAGGCACCCCATGGTAATCAAGGAAGGCTCGCACCTTACTGCAGAACGGGCAAGTTTTGTATTGGTACAGGGTCAACTGCAGGCTACCTGCGGGGAGCTGAGGGAGGAAAATGCCAGAAGTTTGTATGTTCAACTCAAATATCACCGTCTCCCCTGATCGATTTATTTTTATTTTAAATTGTTGTTGCTGATATTGGGTGTTCAGATCATAATCTGGTCATCGAAATCAAAGCTCACATCCCTGGTTAACCAGCATTTTCTTCCAGTGACATTATAAAGATTTAACTTTTTTGTATAATGAATATCTAATTTTCTAAATATCCCCTTATCCCTTTGTAGTAACTCCAATCTCTTCTGAATATACCTCTACCCCGATATAACACGAATTCAGATATAACGCAGTAAAACAGTGCTCCGGCGTTGCAGAGCTGCACACCCCAGTGGATCAAAACAAGTTCAAAATAACGTGGTTTCACCTATAACGCGGTAAGATTTTTTGGCTCCCGAGGACAGTGTTATATCGAGGTAGAGGTGTATATGGTTTTGCCAATTGAATCCTATAGGTTAGGGACCAAGCCATCATAAGAATGACATTCACTACACTCCTTTCCACACAAAATATCCAACCATGCAGCCTAAGAAAATTAAACAAATCAACCTTAAAAACGAAACAAAAAAACCCACCACCCTTAAAGTAATAAAATCCACAAAAAATCAAAACCCATCCCCCAAGCAGAGTTTTTACGCTGCAAAGGGAGAGGTGTCAGAGATTCCATGAGGTCCACTAGAGACTTTGTTATTGTTATCCATTTTACGTGGAAGATGCTCAAATACTACAGCAATGGGCAGCATTAAATGGGCAGTATAAAACCCTACATTTGCCATTAAAAAAAAAACAACAACCCCGTTGACATGCCAGGAAACAATGACTTTTTTTTTTTGGGTAACAGTGGTTGCAAGGTATTGGTTGAGAACATATAAACACAGGACCTGATCTTGCATTGTTTGCACACCATATCTTCACTAAGAATGCTGGGTGCGCAAGGAATAAAAGCATCAGTATTAGGCACAATGCAATTACACAGACATTTAATGTGCCTTGCTTATTAGTCATACATTATAAAACACATGCCACTGTTTTACCTTGTTTCTCACTTCCATAACACCTCAGGGTATTTGTGGGAAGTCATTAGTTGAAAAGCCCCATGTAAGCATACAGAATTGTTGTTTTCCCTGTCACTTGACAACTACTTTTCTTTTTATTAATTAAAAGCAGTTTTTATAGTTACTCAATTTTTATAGTTGGGTAGTTTAGGCCTAGATTTTAATACTTTAAATGTTTTTTCCTAACAACATCTAATATTAAGGATGTGTGTGTTTCGATCAACAGAAAAAGTCTGCTATGTGTATTTAAACCTTTTCTTGAAGGGTTTGCCACCCTCAAATACTGCAACATTACGCTAATGTATGAGAATCAGAAAGTGACCAGACTAAAAACAAAATTGAAACAAACAAGACTATTTTCTTTCTACTGCCATGTCTTGCAGGATCAGGGTCTAGTTTAAGTGTTTAGTTTTAATACACAACAGTTATTAGCAAAATTGGTAGACATTATTTGTTTAGGATATTGTAACCTGAAGGCATCACTTGTATATTCTATATCACTTAGCATGTCATTCATCCATAGGCATGGAAAACAATAATTAGCTGATTGTTTTTAAAGTACCAATTAGTCTATCCAGGGAAAGCCAGAAAAGGATTTGCAGAGACAGTAAATAGAGAAAGTAGCCACAGATCATTTGAGATCTTTATTGCCTTCCCATCTGGAGAATCAGCTAAAGGACATTAGAGAGAAAATACTATCAGAAAATGAACAAAAATAGAAATGTCATATAGGAGAAGAAATCTGTGACTGAGTGAGGAAGAAACCATTTTCAAGGTTCTTCCTGCCATGACACCCTCTTAAGATTTCATTAAGGATGGCAGCCAAAATCTCAGTGTGCACCCCAAAAATGGAAGATATTTGGGAGGCAGTATAAAAGCCAGATTACATAGGAAGGTCTCAGAATCATCTATAAGCAGGAGATGGGAAAGAAGCACCATGGGGCCCGGTGTTCCTTAGGAATTGCAAAGGGCTCTTGAATTTCCAGCAGTATTCTTAAAAGGGGGGAGGCGGGGGGTTACCTTGGCTGCCTGCTGTTCTGCAAGGTGCTCCTGGGCCTTCAGGGGATACTGGAAAGTCTGGAAGAGGCCAACGGTGCCCCCTAGGGCAAAAGCAGCCCCCACCAGCATGCGGCTGCCCTTCAGTGCCCAGGCCCGTGCATAGCGTCCTGTCCCGAAGGGGATACAGTACCCCCTGCTCTGGGCCCGCAGGAGCCCCACCCCAGCCGCCTGCCCAGCAGCCCTCAGCCTCCACGGGAGGTGCCGCAGGCACCTCCAGCCACTGCAGGCTGCTGCCATCTTCGCTCCACGGGGGAGGAAGGGAAAAACAGCGCGGGAGGGGCCTTTACACCAAGCACCAGAGCCTTTAAACCAGAGCAGAGGAGGCCTTAAGGATAGAGCGCCTCTGCTGGGCTTGTTTTTTGATTGGTTGGTTTGTTTGCTGTGCCATCATTTCTTCCCAGATGCAGTATTGCATAAGGGCCAGCATCCACACACAAAACTGGGGAGAGATGGGTCGGTGCCTGGGTGGGAAGCAAGCCGGGCGCCCTCCGGGGAGAGAACATTTGCCTCCCCCAATGATTTCCAAGCCCCCCACATCATCAGAAAAGCCAAAATATGTACAAATTTATACTGTACAACGTTAAGCAATGAGCAGATTGGAGAGATTTCATTTGTTAGATAACTTATAGAATCACAGAAAAATGCTGAGTAGCCACAATTTATTTTTAAGAGTCCAAGTATTTCTAAGGGTTTAATTACTCCTGGAAGGTTGTTTGGTAAATAGCGATATTCAGGGGCCCCAAAATACCCATTTGCCCCTCCAATAACAGGACACTAGAACTACCCTGATTGGAAATGGTTATAAATGGCACAGATAGCCTGAAACAATAATCACACTGTAGCAGAGAATGTAACATTCAATGTAATAACCCATGCGAAGATGACAAGTGCTATAAAATCCTGCTAGGTTGGATCAGGGACTCTCAACATTTTCATAGTGTGGAATATATTTTAACATAGAGAGTGTCTCATGAACACCTCCTTACCTATTACTCATAGTGCAGACCACCTCCTCTCCCATTTATTACCACATACAATCTCTGCAGGGACTATGGCAATTGCTTATGGAAAAGTCATATCTGGCAAGTATCGGTAGATGTTTAAATGTCTGATGCAATTTTTTTTTCCTTTTGAAAACCCACCACCTGCTTTTACTCCTAATTTTATCAGCTCCTCCCATGCTTTTTATTAATCTCTCTCACTGACACATTCTTCTCTGCTGTCTAGACCCTTTTCTTTCCCTCTGCATCGGGTCCCCTAACAGTTGGTTCCCTGCTCCCTGACTATGCTGCCCAGCCACCAACTTCTCTTCACCTAGTACTCCTGAAAATATTACCTAACTACCATATGGATTGCAATTGTAATCCCACTGATGTCTCCAGTCCCTGAGAGGTAGTGCTCATTTCCTCTCATTCTCTATTTATGTAATAGTTGCACCCAACAGAAGTGGCTAGGCTAATGTTTCTTCCTTGTTTCCAGTTTCATTTACAGGTGGCTTTTAATTGTAGTGAAGAGTGTGGACATCTGTAGCAGCAGCTGGAAACAAGGAGAGCCAGCACCATGTGGCCAATCAGATGTTTGAGAATCATCAGCAAGTATTCTTCAGCCAGCAGTTTGGGAACCCCTGGATTAGATCATTTTAAATATTATTTAAATCAGACCATCTGCTGAATCATTAGCAAAAACTCCAAACCACTAATCAGCTCATTCAAAGAGTCCAGTCTGGACAGTTATTTTTCCAGATATCAGAGCTCATTCCTCTCAACTACAATACATAGTGGGCCCAAATTCCATCCTTCATGCAAATTACACTAAGGATTAATTTTGCTCACAGTGTGTAGTGTGAATATTGAATGCAATACTTGGGAACAGAGCTGGATGATTAAGTAAAATCTCAAATAGTCCATGATTTTATGGTAAAATTCCCAATCAATAAATAATTACAATTAAAATTCCATCTTTGGTAAGTTGCTTTAGAATCACAGGGTGAAAGGCAAGGCCAAAATATTCAGAGTATCTAGTAGGTGTCATTCTAGCAAAGCCAGATTGATAGTTATCTGGCTTTTGTCATGATGGATAATTAAACCTCAGCACTTCATAAAGATGTTAAAAGACAAAATAGGAATAAAAATAACAGTAATCGTTTCCACTTCTCTAGCGCCTCTTATGCAAGAATCTCAAAGAGCTTTACTGACATTAATGACATAAGCCTACTTAATTGTGAAATTGTATTCCACAATGCAATAGGAAGACATATAACCTCATGCTTCAGGGCAATTAACTTTTGTCACTTATGCTTGGTTATGCCCATACTATTATTTTTATGAGCATACCTGTGTTAGGACATAGGATAGGGCCCTATCCCAGCAGAATGTAGTCAGGTTATACTAAGGAAAGATACAGAATGTACTGTGATGTTAAGGATATGATCCTTCATTCCTTGTGCATTGAAAATTCCAACTCAATTAAAAAACTCCTCAAATCAGTCTTTGCCCAGGTTCAGCTCAGGGACACACTGATGCCCTTAATCGCAAGTTATTTTCATCTCTAAAGATATATCCTATAAAATGGAAGAAATGATAGAATAATCTGATTTCCCAGGATAGGTGAAGCATATGACTAATATCAAGTCTAAAAAAATAAATCTTAGTTATAAAGAAAGGCAGAGAAAATTGTGCTTAGTGTCCTAGGGAACGAGGAGATTTGAAAGTGACCTACTAACTGTAGTTACAATTATTAAGTGGAAAAATCAAAAACAGTTTAAACAAACTTTATTCTGTTAAATACAATTAAGCTAAATTAAACAAACCGTTAACTAAAACTGGATAGACAAAAACAGGAAGGGACTGTGCTCTAGTGGCAAAAGCAGAAGTCTTGGTGTCAAGAATTCTGGGGTTTAGTCCAGTCTGTGTCACTGACTCAATGTGTGATTCTGGGCAATTTACTTAACCAGCCATCATCCTGTCTGACCATCTGTAAAATTACCTCACAGAAGCTAATAATGAATGCTTACAAAGTGCTTTAAGAGCTCCAGAAATAGAGGCTCTATACAGGTGAAAATACCTCCTGAGAACATCCCATAAACATGTCCTGAGAACAGTCTACAAAGAATAAATATACGTGTAATAAACTGAGATAATTAGTATGGATGGGAAAAGGTTAAAGAGAAAAACACTGTAGAAGGGGTTAGTAAAGTAAAGCTATGTGAATAATTCATTCAACACATTTTCTGGTTCTAAATTGGTCTGTGAGTAGCTGATATATTAGTTCACTTTATTGATTGGAATTTATTAGCTGGATCATTTCTGTGAATAACTTCTGATCAGCAGATTTTTCTCGAGCAGCTGTCAGCCAAAATCAAGCTGTAGTGCTTGGTTTTGACGGGGACACACAGGCCTAAACTCTGACTGGATGACTGTGGCTCTTAGAGCCAGCTTGGCTGTGAACCTTCATATTCCCAAGGTCACACTTGGCTTCTGCAGATACTCTCCTGAGTTCGCTGAATACGTTTTGCACCCATATAAAATCTTGCCAGCAAATCCCTCTGCGATGACTGCAGAGACTGAACACTGCAGAGAGGAACATAAGCGCCCAGGGAGTTTGGGGGTGGAATCCCGCCTCTCTGTAGGCAAACGCCCCCCGCAACTATAAAGTCTATTTGTTTGCCTCTCGCCCGCCCGCGCTGTTTGTCAGCCCCTCTCTTCCCATAACTATAGACTTTACCCTGGAGCAGGGCGGGGCTGGGAAGGAGGTGACCCCACACCCCCTCCCTAGGATCCCGGCCGAAGTTTGCGAGTGGCTAGGTCAACTCGAGCCCCGCCCCCTTCAGGTCAGGGGGCGGGACCTTCCGCCGTTACAAGCGGGAAAGGGGCGGAGCTTTCTCGTGTCTCGGAGTCCGCCCGGGTGCTGTCTGGCCGCAGGACTCGGCGGCATGTCGGGGCCGAACGGGGAACCGCATGTGCCTGCGGGAAACGTCGGGCGGAGCGAAGAAGGGGACGACGACGGGTTCGGGGAGACAGGTAAGAGAAGAGCGGCCAAGAGCCTGCCCAGCATCCCCCGCTCTGCGGTGAGCCCCGGACCCCACAGCCCCCGTCCTGCTCTCAGCTCCCCCTACTTGGGGTCAGCCCTGGACCCCTCCCCGTTCCCAGCACCCCTCACCTGGGGAGAGCCATGCCCCGCCCTCCCCAAACTCTCCCTGCTCCTAGCACCCTACTGACTGGGTGAGCCCCAGACCCCTCCTCGCCAATCCCTTGCTCCAAACAAATCCCCTCTCCCTAGATAAACCACAGACCCCCCCGCAGGCTTGATCCGAGCATGCGCGGACCCCCCCCCATGGTTAACAAGGAGGAAGGATTGCAAGCCGAAACAGGGAAATAACAGGTTAAAGACTATTGAGATGTATTCAAGTCAGCAGGGCCTGATGAAATTCATACTAGGGTACTTAAGGAACTAACTAAAGCAATATTCAGACCCTTCATAGAGCACAGGTGAGGTGCCAGAAGACTGGAGAAGGGCAAACATAGCACTTATCTATAAAAGGGGGAAAAGGAGACCTGGGGAATTCTAGCCCAGTCAGTCCAACTTTGATACTTGGAAAGATAGTGAGGTATAAAGAATAGCCAGCATGGGTTTGTTAGGGACAAATCCTGCCAAACCAACATACTTTTCTTTGGAAAGGCGTATCTGGTGGGGTCAGTCTTGGGTCTGGTGGTATTAAATATTTTAATTAATGATTTGGATAATGGAGTGGTGAGTATGCTTATACAATTTCCAGATGAACAACAAACTGGAAGGGGCTGCTAGCACTTTGGAGGACAGGACTCGAATTCAAAATGCCCTTGACAAATGTGAGAATTGGACTGAATTAAAAAGAAGAAATTCAATAACAATAAATGGAAAGTACTTCACTTAAGAAGGAAAAAAAATCAAATGCACAACTACAAAATGGGGAATAACTAGGTGGTGGTGTACTGTTGAAAAGAATCTGGGGGTTATAGTGGATCACAAGTTGAGTATGAATCAATAATGTGATGCAGCTGCAAAAAAGCAGATATAATTCTGGGGTATATTAACAAGAATCCTATATAACACACAGGAAATAATTGCACTGGTGAGGCCTCACCTGGAGTGCTGTGTCCAACTCTAGGCCCCATACTTTTGCAACAATGTGGACAAATTGGAGAGATTCCAGAGGAGAGCAACAAAAATGATAAAAGCCTTAAAAAACCTGACCTATGAGGACATTTTTTTTTTTAAACTGAGCATGTTTAGTCTTAAGAAAAGAAGGCTGAGGGGAGACATAAGTCTTCGAATATGTTAAGGGCTGATTATAAAGAGAATGGTGATCAACTCTTCATCTGTCCACTAAAGATAGGACAGGAAACAATGGGGCTTAATTTGCAGTAAAGGAAAATTAGGTTAGCTATTAGGAAAAACTTCTGAACTATAAGTGGTGTTAAGATCTGGAATACACTTCCCAGGGAGGTTGTGGAATCACCTTTGTTGGACAAACACCTGTCAGAGACAGTTTAGATTTACTTGGTGCTGCCATAGTGCAGGAGGCTGGACCTGATGACTTCTCAAGATCCCTTCCAGCCAACATTTCTGTGGTTCTATAAAACTAAACCACCCAACACCCTAGTTTGGTGTCTTCTAACAATCTAAGAGCACCTTTCCTGAAAAAATCCTGGAGGATTTCTAGGACTAAAAAGGCCTTTCATCATACTGTTCTGGGAAGCAGCCGTACAACTAGTTACTGGCCAGGAAGGGAATAATATCATGTTTCAGACCTTCCTCTGGCTCTGGCTCCTGATGAAAAAGAGATGCTTAGCTAGTCTTCTATGACAATTTCTTTGGGAATTTGAGCTTTAGGGACTATCACCTGCCTCAGAGATCCTTTCTGCTGGGTCCATTTGAGCTGTCAATCCAATTTAGAACTAGATTCTGAAGATGTCAAGGGTGTTTCTTCCTGAAATCACTCAGATCCTTAGAAGCTGATGATTCTTTTGTTACCAGGTATCTCTATAGTTGGCTTTGAGTGGAAAATCCTTAGATATGCATTTTCTAAATAATCTATCATATCTTTTAGCCTGTCTCACAAAGCTCTCCTAGTTTGGAAGCAGGGACTGCACTCTTTTCTGTCCCGGTGCATTCTAGTCTCAGGAAGTCACTTCACAACTTTAATTTAGGATGATGTAGTATCAGAATTAAGGTATAGCATTAATGGCTTTCAGCTGTGGCATGTGCGATTCAAGGACTTCCCACACTGTCTTCTAAAAGATTTTGGGAGAACAAGTACTTGTGTTCAGGGTATTGGTAGCTGAAAACAGCTTGACTATCGGATCCTCTTATTTATTTCTCCCACATGCTCTCGATTCCTGAGTGCAAGCTGCACAGAAGTCCCATTCAGACTGGTCTGTTGTTCTAAAAATGCTGTTTGAGGACTGGTTGTTGCTGCCCCTCGCTGTGTTCAGGGAAACATTAAAAATATTCTCTTTCCATGCAAGCTCTGGTTGACCTTGTGTGTGAAGTGAAATCTGTAGCTCCTCTTGAGGCTTGAATTAGATCATTTTCTTTGTAGATGTATATGAGGACCACCAAGCCCTTTTACTCAGGGCTTGGTGTGAGTGCTTTTCCCCCCTCCCTCTAGGAAGCAGCAGCATCACAAGTAGGTTTGAATGGCCTGTTGGACCTGGTTTGTGCTGATTGTATGGCATGATACATACATAGATCCTGCAGGGTGGTTTACAATGAATCCTCCCTAGTGTAGTGTTTTAAATGGTAAAGCAAGACCTATGTGGTCTCTGCACTATTGAGACCTGGATCAACAAGTTCAGAAATTAAGGGGATAAGTGCTGTTTATGGAAATCAGAATTGGTCCACATTCATCCTTCTGGTTACTTTTCCCCTTAGGACCTTCTGAGATGTTTCTATTCAGCTTATTCAAAGGGGATCCACTGCATTGCACCTTTCTTCCTCTACCCCTGCTCCCACATCAGCTGGTGATGTTCTGGAATTCTTTTTCCAGATTCTCATGTGCCAGGTCCTAGAGTGGCAGCTCTGGAGGTTACACTCTCTGTGCTAAGCTTCTCAACAGCACCCTTTCATGGTGCCTGTACCTTGATTAGGCAAGGCCACCTCTAGGGAGGGTGAAGAGATTAATTCAGCTTTTATCTATTCAGCCCTCTTGCAATGTGGATCTCTGTCTAGTGGAAGCTGGCCAGAGCCCAACCACTTACTTGAGAGATTACCAAACAGATGGCAATTTCCTTCCTGGTCTGTGACACAAGTAAAACATCCTAGATCACATTACCAATCCCCTGAACCACCCAGTTTCCCCACAGACCTAGTTTCACCAGTAGATGTGATGTATCATGATACTAAGAGGATGCATATCGGATAGAGGACCTTCCCTGTATGTTCTGAGGTATATTTGCAAGAGGCCTTGCTGCCTGATACCTTCTTAGAATGAGTGGTGGTTGTACAAGAATTTAAATTATTCAGGATATTTTTTTGTTCTCCTTCCTTTAGAATATGCAGCAATAAACTCCATGCTGGACCAAATCAACTCCTGTTTGGATCACCTGGAGGAGAAGAATGACCATCTCCATGCCCGCTTGAAGGAGCTGCTGGAATCCAACCGTCAGACACGCCTGGAGTTCCAGCAGCAGCTGAGTGAAGAGCAGAACATGCAGGCTGATGTGCAGGGCCCACACATGGACATCTAGTTCCTTCTGTTTGCTGGACACACACTGTCAAATAGCTTTTACTTCCAATGGGACCGCCACGATCTGTGGTTTAATGTAAAACTTGACTAGAAAAGGTACTTGCTGTTGTGCATTCCCTCCAGGGGTTAAATGTTCTGCCCTTCTGTGTCTGTGTTTTTTCTTTGTGACTGATGCTGCATCAGCAAATAGGTGGGTAAGGGGACAGATGGGGAGTCAGTACTTCCAGCTCCAGTTCTGAGCAGACAGTGACACCATTAGAACTGGGTATAAGAAGCCTAGGCTGCAAGTCTGGGCATTCATGTATAGGCCCCTTTTGCCACAACTCAACTACAAAGGAAAGTGGTGACTGTTGTCCTGAGGACTGTCTAGAACTCTACCTCACAGACTCTTCTTCCCTAGTAAACCGGGCTTCTAAGCCTTACTGCTCTGGAGTTCCGTAGCAAATGGTGGCTCCATTCTGGTCCCCGACTTGCTCTGTATTAATTGTGGGGAGGGTAATAGACTTCTTCTGGGGCTTAAATCATCTGGTTTCTTTAGCCCTGTGGCTGCAGCCTCCCTACAGTCTACACTTCAGTTAGGCTTACAAAACTTCTGTGATGAGAAACACTGGCTAAATGCCGGGACTCCAGTCCATGCATTCCTCCTTCAAGGCAAATGTAGTGTAAGCCACCATCATGCTCTACTTAATGGAGAGTAAAAAGCATGAGTGGCTCCTTAAACCACAGTGGCTGAGAGGTATTACCATATAGCAGCCTAATCTTCTCCCCTTGTTGTGTCACAGCCACATGGTGAGAGAGGTTAGGAGGACTGCCCAGCAATGCTGTCACATCAGAGTCCTTCCTGGATGTCTGGGAGATACAAACATGTTTGTAAGACTGCATGACCACTCTAAGTCTGTGAAACTGTTTTGATCGTGTCTGTGGCTTCTGCTGGCAAGGCCCAGCATTGTGAAGTGACTGTCACTTTGTACAGTTGATAGTATTTATAAAGAAACTTTTAATAAACCACCTTAAACTGAATGTCCTCTGAGAAGCATTTCAGAGGCAGCCTCACTTTAAGTGCTGAGAGATCAAATGACTGAGCTGCTTTCATTTTCTAGTCTAAAACTGGGTCCTGAGTGAGTCTGTTGCCTAGTGCACTGGCTTGATTCCATGGGAAAACATTATGTGAAAGTGCATAAATTGTGTTTGCATGGGGCTGACTCATCTGCCAGCAGTAAAATTCTGCTCACATCAGCATCGTGATCTGTGAAAGGGGAACCACCTTAGCACAGCAGGAAGGAGATGGCCAGTACAGTGAAAAGTCCTATTGAGCCCAGTCTTACAGCAGGCTTTGCCAGTTCAAGCAGTGAGCCTAAACTTTAGGAAGGTCAGCTTCAGCAACCCTTTCAGGTTTAACAGTACAGAGCTTTGGCTATCATATCCCAGCTGTATAAATAACACCCAATGCCATCCTCTTAGACACGCTAAAGCCAGGCTTTATTTTTAAAATAAAAACAGCAGTAAAGTGGAAGGTTTTTGCTCTGTTAAAAGAATCCGAAAATAAACATTTCCAGCAAATATTGTACGCAAAGGGCTCTCCCTTTAAAGCTGTTCTATCTGGGTTTGCGTCTGGCAGAGCGTCTACGCCCTGCTGGGGTTAGATTTGCTGCTTCTCCTTTGGCTGGAGAGCAGATGTCTGCCTCTTTCTCTCTGATGCTTGCTGCCTCCTGTTCAGAATCCCCTTTGCTCACTGGGTACTGGGGTCTGTCGGTACCATCCCTTTGTCTGGTTTCATCCCTTTCCTCTTCCTTACACATACTGTGTCCCAGCAACTCCACTGTGACACTGTCTTCATCTAGGAGCAGGCAGTCTTCACTAGTGGTGGGGGACTTGCTACCCTCATCCTGACTTCCTTCCTCCTCTATGACCAGGGCGCCACATATATCAGTCTCACTGGTTGGGCTTTCACCCCTTCTCACAGAGGGGCCCAGCTCACTCTTATTCTCTAGAGACCTAGAGGTTTGTTCTTTTAATGCCAATAATTCTGTATCTTCCTCTCCCATGCCATGATGGGTATTCATTGTCTCAGCTTCATCCTCTGTTTTAGCAGGTGGCTGCAGCTGCTCATCCGATGACTGGAAGCCCGAGCCACGGGAGCACAAAGAGGCCTCCAAGTGTGCTGCTGTAGCACGGTGCCTTGCTGCCTTGTATCTCTGTGCAAAGGAAAAATGTGTGAGCAAGAACTGGCCTGAGACATTACAGGACAGTTTCAGCTGGTCCAGGAGAAACCTGCACAAAGACAGTAGCGAGTGACAGACTGCAGTGGCTGGCTTAATCTCCAAACAAAGCACAAGTCTATGGCTCTCTTGGGCGGGCTGCTGAAGGAAGGAGTTCATGCAGGTACAGGTCTGCTCCTGGCAAAAAGTGATGGTATTAAGGTTTTATTCCCTCTTGCATTTGCTAATGTGGAGGGATTAGGCAGAACGAAGCTGGGGATACAGAGCTAGAACCAGACTCTAATATTTGTTAATCTTGATCAGAGACGATAGCTCAATAGCCCGGTTGAGTGTAAGTGAAATCAAGAAAACTCATCTCAATTACTGACTGAATCTAGCTTTGGGGGTGGGCAGGAGACAGGTAGTCTCACCCTCCAGCTGCACAAGACTATTGGTTGTTTTCACTCCTTACAGGCATCTTAAAGGGGAATAACTAGATTAACACAATTTTGCTGTAGCTAAACACAATGAAAAGACAACGTTTCCTTTTGCACTTTGCTCATCTAAGCAATGCAATTAGACTGTCTGCTCATTCACTTTCTGCTGCTTTTGCAAGAGCTCCAAGGTTGGAGGTGGTGGTCTTCAGTAAAATTATGTTTAAGGGGATGTTTCTAGGAGAGGATTTTAAGCAGCAAGTGTCTCCACTTGCAAGAGTGCTCCGACATTCATGAGATAGGGCCTATATTCACTATGTCAGCATTGTCAGCAAGATGGGTTCCTAAACTGAGACCTCCAGGGAGAGATCAGCAAGGAGGTTAAAACTGATGCAGCTTCAGGAAAATAGTACACAAGAGCCACGTGGGGCCAACCTACAGAAGTAGAACTATGTATAACCATGGGATCTTAAGCCACAGAGGGATTTCCTCCAGCGTGTTAATCAGTCTGGAGGCCTTTAGTTAGAGAGGTGGTGATGGAGACTTCTAGAAAGACTGTGGCACTAAGTAAACAGCATGGGGCTCCTTCTCTTCCACAGAAATATGAAAGAGATTGGTGAGGCTAAACATAAGCCCTGGAATAAGGGGCTTGTACTGAACGCAACAGTTTAACTGGACCATTCTATTCAGGTTCTTGTACTGTGTCAGCACGCTGAGCTGCGCTATGGTATTTGGCCGCTGAAGGGGCTGCATTATTAACCATTTGGTACTGAGGACAAAAGGTAAGTCCTCCCTGTGATCTTTCCTGGCCCCTACAGAGTAAGTACAACTCTTATCACTCTTTGAACAGAGCTCTATGTAGCTCCTGCTTTTGGTAGCACAGAAGAGAAGCATCAGGAGGCTCAGTAAGTCCTAATCTTTTAGGTTAGCTGGTCCAAGAGTTTGTGTCTGCTCGCGCTCCTGGTGCCAGAGGAAGAGAGCTCATTCTGTATGGGGAGAAACAGTTAAAAGGTCAAGTTGTCTCCACTGGGTAAACAGACACTTCAGTACAACTAAACATTTTTCACTAACAGCCAGAAATCTCTCATGCACTCAAAGTGAACTGAATACATGATCAGCACCCCACTGCTGCCAGCCTGATGGTGCTTTTGTCTACCCCACAAAGCTGCCAGAGTTTAATTTTTAATTAAGTTAAAGGGTCCACAGAGGGGTTTGCACTACTTCATCTGTTCCAAATTGATTTAAGCTAAACCAGAATACAGCAGTTTAAACCAGCTTAAGTGTCCACAAAGCATTACATACTGGTGTAACGAAATCAGTTTAAAAGTCACATCCTAACCTGCAGCAACTCTTGTTGACTGAGTGCAAGGTAGCTGTTTCCAGATTGGTGCCTCAGATGCAAGCAGTTTGCTGCTAAGAAGCCTCCAGTGTGGAATTCTGGCCAGAAGTGCTGTTCACCCCATTTGAAAGAAACTGACATTTAATGCAAAAGACCATGACAGTCTTTAGTCCTCTAACCAGCAGTATGCACAGTCCAGGGAGTAACTGCTTCCAGCTGAGATCACAAGATCAGAAGGGTAGTGGCTAGTTATAAATGGAGACTAGCCGTAAATATCTGTAGAAGGCCAACTCCTCCTAGTCACACCCACATACACCTACAGTCAGCTACTTCCGACCACTTCATCAAATATCAATGAATTAGCCCTTAAGGCCATCCTCACTATTTTATAGATAGGAATGGAGAAGCTAAGTGACCTCCCTAAAGTAACACAGCAACTCACTGCCAGAAGAGAGGAAATCTGACTCTTAGTCCCCTAACACTTCCTTCCTGGTACCCCAATGGGTGGAAACAGGAGCATCTCTCTGGGTTTTAAGGGTGGTGGGGAAGAACGCTCACTCCTGCTATGCTAACTCATTTTTTAACAAGCGGGAAGAGGGAATGTAACTACATCAATTTGAATAACTTACTGAAGCAAAACATGGACAAGGGGGAATGGTTCTTTCATTCCAGAAGTGATCTGTACAGGGAATGGGTGACCCAGAGGAACAGCTGCAGCTTTACCTGCTGCAAAGATTTTTAAGAACTCCCAGCACACATGGAACACTTGTTTCCCCCAGCTCTTGGTAAAGGTAACAGGGATAGAAAGGGGACTGCTAACTCCTTTGCCAGCCTAGTGAAAGGTTAACCTGTCTGAAGACTAGCAGAAAAGCTCCACGGGACACACCATGAAGAAACTATGAACACAGGAGGAGAAATGAGATATTTTTGCTGAAGCAGGCCTTGGCCTGAACCAGCAGAGGAAATGCAAAGTGGAATTACCCACTTTCCCAAGAGTCAGGAAATGCCACTTCCATACATAAGACTCAGGCAATGGTCACTGAAAGGGGAAGGAAAAACACTACAGTGTCTCAAGAGCAGCCTGATGGGCACAGGTCACAAAATCTGATTACTGCCCTTCCTGAAATTCAAGCACAGAGAGGAGGTGACAAACTCAGGTCCAGGCATCAAAATTTGTGACAGGCAGTGGAGGAGTTTACAGCTGAAGGCAAGGGCCATTCTTGTATCTTCTTTGTGTGGACCAGATACAGCATTAACTGGCTGAACTCTGTGCCAGTGAAGAGCCTCCAGACAAGCTACCAGAAGCTCCCAAGTTGCTGCCTAGTCCCTGCTGACTGACTGACTGACAACTCTCAGCAGCTTACGGACTGGAGTTATCCATCTAGAACTGGCCTGGAATTTAATTTCTACCATTTTAAAGATGAGTTTCCAACTACCTGTCCCCTGTATAGATGTTACCTATATGTAATTTGAGTGTCAGGGCCTATTTCTAGTATTACGGACACTAAAGCTTCACCTACACAGATGCATATCATTTCCTGCTCTCTTTAAAAGGAGCAGCCTCTTCTTGTCTAGTCCCCCACCAGCTTCACCCATTTGTACTTGCTAACGGACCCGAAAAGTCCCAGCCTGAATCAGGGATTCCATTTCAGAGGTTCAGTGAACGGATCCAACATTTGCTGGGGAGATGGAGGATTTCCAGCTGAGAATGGGCAATGGCAGCCATTAGCAGTAGTTAGGAAGCAGGAGCAGAATGGTGTCTCATCTACAAGGGGAGCTGAAGACGAGCAGAGAGCATACCAGATGAAAGCTGTGGCATGACAGACATTGTGCTGGACACTGAGGACAATGGGAAGGTGCTGAAGACAGACAGCTCAAAGAGAGGAGGTGCTGAGGGAATAGAGAAGACACACACAGGGTGACAAATGCCAGGCCATGCAGTTGCCAAAGGGGTCTAACCTGAAAGTTCTCAAAATGCATCAGGGACTTGCAGTGTGTGACCCGGGCAGCGGAGTCACTATGGTAGAATTTGTGACACAGCCTGCAGAGGTAACCTGCGACGGGGACCAGAAAATCCAGGCCTGCAAAATGGGAGGGGAATGGAAATCATAGATCACATTGAACAGAACTCCAAAACAATAAGAATGTTAAAGGGGAAATTAAAAAGAGTTTTGCTTTTGTTAATTGTGGATTTTCAAGATCACTTGCTGAATATCTCATTTTACCACAGTACAGCTGTGGGCTGATATTCAGAGAGATCAGGTTGCCAAAGAAAAGAAACTACATAGCATAAAAAAATACAATGAAACTACAGAGACCATATGACCAGCAGTAATGGGCTCAATCCAAGCAGAAGACAGCAGGTACGTAAGAGAAACACAGAGAACATTCACAGCATTAATCATTCTGTCTGCCACATGATAGTGGAAGGTTACAGCAATGTGGAAAACTGGAGTAAACAGAGATCTCGCTGTGCACAGAGCAACTTCTGCTGGTGCCTACACCCAAGCCCTCCCCACAATGTGTAACTTTCTGGGAAAGATTTTAGAAACCAAAATCTGAGCGGCTTACAGAGATTAGAGTGGTGGCTAGAGAGAGCACAAAAGAATATTCTGGAGGCAGTGCTGCACCCGAGCTCAGCAGCTCATCTGTTCTGATCAGATACTAGTCTAAAGGATTAGTTCTGAAGAATACAGAAGAAAGGCCTGTCGTTCAGTCTCCTTTCTGACATCACAATGTGCTGACCTGGCTCTTCAATGCAGGAGAGAAGCATCTCTACTGAGGCTTCGTTCTAGGGAGTGTTCTGAATGAGGCACTTGAGCTCCTCTTTGGGGCATCCCTGATCTAGTAACTCTGCTTTCTACATGGCTTGTTCAGCACTTCACTCTTTCATGCTAGCTTCTTTCCCACTCCACAGTTGGTCGGTCCTCCTGGATGAGATCAAGGGTACTCAGCCCCACCTCTTGAAGGGCAAGAGGCACCTGCCAAACCCATTTACAGCTTTGACAAATGGCACATGCCTCACACTTACAACTCAGCAGATCAAACTTCATCCCTTCTCCAGAATCCGCTAACCTTCACTGGTCTGACATGGATGCTGGAAAGAGTCCTGCTTACTGCTGGCAACACGCTCTTGTGCGGAGGCCCACCCTCCCATACAATGGTAGCCTCTGGCCCCAGAAGGCACTCTTGGATACACTGCTTGTCTGGGTTTGCTTACCATAGGGGGTATCTGGACAGTATGTCTCATTTCCTTCACAGTCCACCGGAGACTTTTCCTTCAGCCCAACCTGAACGAGATATCAAGAGACCATGTCAGTGCATGGAGTCCCCAGCCTGCAAGGACTGTCTACTGGGGCTGCATCCATTGCACAGCTCCCCTCATGGGCCTTTACCCCTTTCCAGTGAGCCTGGGGGCAAAGCTGAGGTCCAACATGGCAGGAAGGGGCTTTTGTTTCCTATTATCCCCTTCCTACTATAAAATACACCCCTTAACTGTGTTACCATTCAGTATTCAAGCCATGCTGCACAGGTTACATTAACAGCATAGTGTATGGAACAGATTAAATCCAGACACAAAGACCAACTATCAGGAGAAAATTTCATTAGCAGGGTTAAAAACCTGTATTTAAGGCCTGAGCTACCTCAGCTATGTCCTTCCCACTGTTAGTTGTTCTTGAAGCAGAGAGCTATTTCATCTGGAGAACACTTGCCAAGATGTATCCATTTGTGGGGTCCAGTTAGGAACAGAAGCAAAGCTGCTAATGGGTCAGCTAAAGCAGAATGGTGGAGAGTGAAGTGTAAACTGTTTTGCCTCCCTTGTCAGGGTAGCCAGGATATCTCTTGCACAAGAAAGGCTCCCCTGTATCACTCATGGAGATCAAAGATCCTGTCACTCTTTGCCAAAAAGCGAAATCAGATTTCAGAGTATCTGAGATAGTCCCCTTCTTGTCCTGTGCTCTGGGAATGGAGTAGATAAGTCTCCAGAATGCCCTGAGCTCAACTGTTCCTGACTGACTGATCCAACTCAGACAATACAGCTCACATAATACAGCCTTCCATTTCTGTTATCACTGTGCACCTGCGTGGTGATGGGATCTTCATTCTCTGTCTGCACCACCTCAGAACCTTCCTCTTCACCAATTCCTTCCTCCTCCTCCTCCTCTTCATCATCTTCAAAACAGCCAACAGCATCAACTGTGATTAGCTCCTCTGAGTCTTCTGGCCCACCTAGCTCCTTCTCGCCCAGCCTCACCTGCCAGACACAGAAAGGAAAGATCAGACCAGACTAACTTCAGCACTCACATAATGTCCCTCTTGTTGATGGAGGAGGACTGAATAGGACTCCTGGTGGAGTCCGGGACTGCCACATCCTGGGATGAGCAGATGGCATTGCTAGAAAGCAAGAAGGCTATCATGCCCCCGTCACACATACAGTGCTCAATTATCAGTCTGCTCCTTCCAGTAGTATTGGAATGCAGTCAGGGAGGAGAGGAACCACTCAACAGGAAAAATGATGCATCTCTTCACTGGTTTGAGAAAGTAGGACATACGCATACTCCTCCCAAGCATAGCCACTTCTGTAACGCAGCAGTGCTTCCCTCCAATCCAGTTCACATTACCTCCTTGGCCTTCTGCTTATGCTCAGGGGACTTCATGTGCTCTACAAACTTGCGAGGGGTCTTGAAGTGGCGGCTGCAGACAGTGCAAAAGGGACGGAGAGAGCGTTTGGCCAGCTGAGCAGAGAGGGATGAGAAGATCTGATTGGTTAAGACAGGCACTACTTTGTTTCAATTAAGCTGAATTTAAACAACTTCTCTCTCAAAATCATGACTGAATCTAGAACAGTCAGGCCACCTTCTTACAGCACGGGGGGGCGGGGGGTGGGCATTCTGGCATACGTGTCCACATTCCCAAGAGGTGGCAAATGTGTGGGGAGAGCAACGCAGAAAGGCTCTGGTTGCTCATGGTCTTGAAAGATCTCATGGCACTTGTCCTATGAGATGAAGTAATTAACACTAGTGTCCTGACCAGATTCCAGCTTGGGTAATTCCAGACTGCCTATCTAAATTTCCCCATGCAGTTGAAAATAATCAAGGAAAGAGCCATGCTGCTATCATACCTCTGGACAGACAGAGTTTAATAGTAAGCAGGGCCTGTAGTAGCCATAATTGGAAAACAAAAGATGTGCTGCTAGTCAGTGCCAATTTGCTCAGCATGACACCCAGGAGTTCCACCAGCACCAGTGTGCAGAAGCCCATGAGAACTAGATGCATAAAAGAGATCTGTCTAGAAATATCCTCATCACCACAGTGCAATGCCCCAGTGTATTCCCTCCAGTTCACTCCCCTGCCTCTAAGGATAAGTGAATGTCTTTTATCACTCGACCCCCTTTGTAAATCAGGGCAGTAATTTGTTACCTTATGTTCTTGAGTCCTTCGATGTTTGATTAGATCCCCTGTAAAGTGTATCTGGCAGGTGTTACACCATCGCTGCTGGGTCTCTCTGTGGTGAGAAGAATGGCTCAGGAAGAGATTCCCTTGTGTTCCCCAGGGAACACTGCTTTTGCAGTTCTGTGCGGTCTCAGCACCTACTGTGCTTTTCCCTCCATAGACTGTTTCAGTTCCTATCTCTCCCACCTTTAGCTGGTTTGGTTTCACTCAGTCTATAAAAACGCACCCATCACAACAGTCCGTAGGCTGATGAACTGCATTAAAAACTACAGTGTGACAAAGGCAGTATAGCTACGCTATAGGAAGCAGATGAATAATTTTCCCTAAAGGAGGCTACCTGCTGGGGTTAAGGCCTAAGAGTACAGATGGGCCTTGAACTGTACCCTGAACATTGACACACAGGCTGGGTAGGACCAATGCAGAGGCAAGTTCTAAAGTCAAGGGCCTTCAACTCAAAGCCCTGCCTCCCTGTGTTCAGATCTAGGTACTGCTGGCAAGAGGGTCCCAGCTCAAGTGTCTTGAGCATTTCTATTAGACCTTATCCGAGATCTGATATATGCAGTGACATGTACTCTATTAAAGGCCAGCCATAGAGACTCACCTACCCTGTTCATGTCTGATCAGGTCTCTTTTCACAAAACACTGACTAAACATAAAAAGTGAATGCTGTTTTTACTGCTTTGGGATTTTTCTTCCCCATTTCTGTACATTCTGAGAACAAGTGGGGAAGATGTGACAGTTATACTTGTATCCAGAATTTTAATCTGTTTTTATAGACTTGTGCTTTGCAATGTTGGTTTCTGGGATGATAGGGACACATCAAAGGTATTTCTAAAATTCCAAGCATGGCCATATCTAGGTACTGGCCTAGCTGGGATCAGCCCTCTTTACCCTCCACCTCCAACATACTGATACATACCCATCTTTCTTAGCCATCAACGTCTGCTCCTTCACCATGGGCAGCAGTGAGACAAAGCAGACATTACTCATGTGCTGAATTTCCCCAAGTCGCTGCTGGTGCTGAATTCCAGCCATGTGGGATTGGAAATTCTAATGAAGGAGAAAATCCATTTAGATGGACTCAGAATTTAAAACAAAACAAAACAAAAAACAAAAACAAAAAAAACCAAACAACACAGCTGATCAATTCAATTCTATTCCCTCTACTGATCTATAATATTTGGAAAGCTTAAGAACATGGCTTTCTGTGGATTAGCCAGCACTGGAGCTTTAGGATGTTAGCTTGCAAGCTCCTGGGAGGAGTGGTTTATTTTATTTGTTTATTTATAGGCTTTTCTTGGCCTCTTGTCACCATCGTGCCTGATGTCTTGAAAACATGTCTCTTGGTGCAACATTTTTACCACAAGTCCCTGGCCATGCAATTCCTTCCCTTGGCCCCCAGTCTCAGCTGAACTCTAGTGTTTATACCTGCTGGTTGCAGCAGTTGGTCTTGCAGATATAACAGAAGAATTTAAGGACAGATTCAGGACTGGTATCAGCTGTGCCCAGTTCACAGGTCCACTGTCCTGGCTTCAGGCCTGTGGTGCTGATAGCTCTGCTCTCACTGCTCTGCTGGATAGTCACTTTCAATGAGCCCCCCGAACTCAGCACCTGCCAGAATGAAAAGTCAAGAGAGTCCAATCTAGAAGAGATATTTAGGGGCTTCTGATGAACAAAGGGTTAACCTAATTTCCATACCACCTGGAAAAATGCATTTAAATTAAATTTCAGTCAATCAATCTCATGTCATTTCAAGTTTTATGTATAGGGCCCTACCAAATTCACAGTCTATTTTGGTCAATTTCACAGTTGATTTCAGCTGTTTAAATCTGAAATTTCACTGTATTGTAATTGTAGGAGTCCTGACCCAAAAAGTTGTTGTTGGAGGGGGAGGGGTCACAAGGTTAGTGTGTGTGTGGGAGGGTGTACTGCTACTCTTACTTCTGTGCTGCTCCTGGTCGCAATATTTTCTTCAGAGCTGGGCAGTTGGAGAACACCAGCTGCTGGCCGGGAGCCCAGCTCTGAAGGCAGAGCTGCCGCCAGCAGCAGCGCAGAAGGAAGGGTGGCCTGGTGTGGTATTGTCACCTTACTTCTGTGCGGCTGCCTGCAGAGCTGGGCCCTCTGTCAGCAGCCGCCGCTCTGAAGGCAGCACAGAAGTAAGGGTGGCAATATCGCAACCTCCCTAAAATAACCTTGTGACCCCCCCATAGCTCCTTTTTGGGTCAGGACCCCCAATTTGAGAAATGCTGGTCTCTCCCATGAAGTCTCTATAGTATAGGGCAGAAGCACCCAAAAGGTCAGATTTAATGGTCCATGATGTGTTTTTCATGGCAGTGAATTTGATAGGGCCCTAGTTACATGTACACACGCAGTGTTATCATCACTGTGCTTGGTCCACAATCACTTTCATTATTAAAGAAATTAGTTGCTGGATCTTCCAGCACAGAGAGAGTCACTCCCAGGCCAGTGTATATTTCTATGCTCACAGTTCTTGAGTGGACCCTGGACACATTACAGGCTGATCCAGTTATTGGTGACTACAGTGCTCCACAGTGCCAGCTGGGGAACTCCCATAGCTTGTGCTTCCTCACCACAGAGCTACAGGCTGTTCAGCACTCCACATAATGATCTAGGCTGTAATGTAATTCCTTAACAGTTCTGTAAGCGTATTGTCCTGTCCACATATAAAGAGACACCCCCACTTTGGAACAGAGGTGTCACTAGCCATGGCAGACAGCTATGCACTGGCAGAGCTGGACACGTTGGATATAGCCTGGAATACAGACAGGCCTTTAGGTGTTACTTTAATCATAAAACAACTATTATCACAGGCTCCCAGTCCACAGGTGCGTTCCCCGGTTGGCTCCAATAGTGTTATACCTTGGCCTGCTTCTTGCCAGTCCACTTTCTGGAGTGGCAGGACCCAGCTAGCCTCTCCCTCCTGCTGTAATTTCAAACCATAAAGGTAGCTACCAGCATTCAGCTCACTTCTCAGGAATGGCAGGGAACGAAAGGCATGCTCTCCATCTGCTTTAACTGCATCCCTCACAATCTCTCTACTGAATTGTAAACTTTCATGTTTATCCTCAGTGATTCTACAGCCTCCAAAACAGACCTGCTTGATGGGGATGACTGTTCCCCTTCCCAGACTGGGCTGAGAGAAGCTCCTCTTGGGAAACTCAGGCATTTAAGAGCCATTAATTAATCCTTTAATGTAAATTTTAAGAAGAACAGGGAAGAAAAAAAAAATCCACACACAAGAACCTGCCATCCTTCCAGATCAGTATAAAAATCTTTAAATTAGTCATAACTCCAATGGTCAGCATGCAGCATGTGATGCTTTTAACAGGGGTGCAGATTTACAATAATTAAAACATTGCCATAAACTGCTGTAATTTAATCAGAGGCAGACCCTGCATAGCAGCTTCCTTCCACAGCACAATGCCACACCTGGGCCACTGACATCAACCCCAGAGCCGGGTGACACTTGGTTTTCAATCACAATGGAGATCTGGGTAAAATTGACTCTTTGGGGCAGGGAGACATTCTGAGCACATTGTCCCTTTATGCGAAGGACCTGCCTGCCTGCCTACCTACCTCTGGAGCTTTCAGTTCCTCAGAGAAGCTTCTCTCCTTGGAGGCATCTTCAATTGTATTCTCCCTCATACTGTCTGGTCCTAAAAACAGAAAGATCCTTTAGCTGGATTAAAACCAAACAAACGATAGAAAAACTAAGAAACAGATGCATGAAGTCTGGAAGCTTACATCACCGCAGTACACTGATATTACCCTAGTTTCACAGGGCCTCAACCTGGTTTTCATAGAGAAAGTCCTTGTACAACATGGAAATTCATCCCACTGTTTGCATCTGGCTGTTCAAAACAAACTGGAAACCCCTAATTTAACTGGAAATGGGATAACTACTGGGGCATATTCTTAGGTTGTTGGTCCCAGTATTACTCTTCCTTCACTTTTCATCCTTGGAGTGTTTTTGAAAATATTCATGGTATCCTACACTGAATATGGTAGGTGTAATTCCCAGCTCTGGCGGGAGAGAGAGAGAGAGAGAGAGAGACAGACAGACAGACGATCTGCTCTAGACAGCATGCTAAAATAGGAGTGGGGCTGTAGAGGCTCAGGCTAGCCACCCAAGTACATGCCTACTATCTCAGATGAGATTATATTCAAGTAGGTAGCCCAGCCCAAACTGTTATTTTTAGATTACTAGCATGTATATGTCTACCCAGGCTGGGAATTACATCTTCCAGATGAAGTGTAGATATACCTCATGTGTTACACCATATCTCTAGCAGGAGGGAACCTACAAATCCACACAACTCCACCAGCAGGCTGGGGGCTCCATCCCTCACGTCGGTCATGATAACCCCTTACCATCTGCCTGGGTTTCCATGCTTGACTCCTCTGCTTCCTGGCTGCCTGCAGCATCCTCTATGGGCACTTCTTCCATACTTTAATTAAAAAGAAGAGAAAAGGAGAACAAAATTATCTCCCATGTCCAAAGCCAGGAAGATGGAGAGGCTTAAGCCAATACACAAGGTGGTGTTTAAACCACAGGCCAAGGAGTTCAATCTACAGCGTTCTTAATAATCAAGCAAAAAACTGAAATCTCAAAAATAAGTTGATAATATTTTACTGTTGCAAATGGTATTTCTGGTGACGCTTCAGCAGAACAGAACAAGAAGGGGCTCCATAGCATACACACAAATATCAATCATACCTTTAAAAGCCAGCCAAAAGAGCTGAATCAGTTGTTCAGGAATAACTGTCTTAACCTGATAGAAGGGTGCGGAAGAGGGCTGCCTGGAAGTTATTCACACTAAGGGGTTCTGGGATTCATTTCCTGCCTTGTCTGGTGATCTGCAGGACAACTGCAACACTTACCTATTCTAGGGATAGGGGAAGATTAAAACTGAGGTCAGGAGGAGACCTTGTTGGTAGCCAAGCAGGGATTTTCAGGAGTTTTGTCTCACTGAGATATCAGTTTCGTTCACCATTTTCCTGACATATTTTGCATTTGATTGTAGTGGATAATCAATAGCTCTAAATACCAAACCCTGCTAAAAGGAGCTAGCTTTGTGTTTCATTATTGCCCTTGGTCTGATTCGAGGAGGGGAAACAGGCTCCTGAAGGGATTGCTAAGAATGAGTCACTGATCAGCAGAATGATCTGATAAGGCAGATTTCTTTCTGATTATATGTCAGCACTCAGAATTTTCAGCTAGGTTTTAAATATGTCCTTCTTTGCAGGCCAGACCTACATTCCCGCCTGTGACACACTTCAGCGCACTCTGAACTCAGTAACAGCATCCAGTCTGCATTAGGATTTAAACACACACTCCATAATTTAGCAGACGGATAAGTGATAAAGTAACTGGGTTACACAGCTATAAATACACAGCAAGATTTTGACACTGCAGACAAGGACAAAACAAGAGTGGCTTGTATGATCGTTATTTGTTAAGTGTTGACAGTGTGCTCAAACACCCTAGACACACAGATGGAGGGACAGCTCCACAGGGTTTCTAAGATCAGAGACCTAGAGGAGAGGGTGTCACTTTTTGAAACTGAGGAGGAGGCAGCATTATATTGACACTTGTTACCATTTATGGCTCTTGTGGGAGGACATGGGATTTCAAGGAGTTGAATGAAAAGGGTGGTTTCCTGTTGCATTGGGATAAGGAAGTTGTTCCAGGCATATGGACAGTGCAGAAGGCAAGAGTGGGAGAAAGAAATGAGGGAGCATGGCAGGTGGCATCACTGGCAGAGAAGGGGAGAGGTGGGAAGTGATAAGAAACAAGAGCAGAAATATATGTAGGGTAGTGCTGTTCAGAGTTTTGAAAGGGAGGTTTAGAACAGTAAACTTCATTTGCGCCAGAGATTCATCATCAGGTCATTCTCAGATAAATAAAAACACTCTCTAAAGTTAAACTATGGACTCAGTTGCAGCAGAACCTTGCTAATCTGCACTCCATACATAAGACACACACTAAATCTGGTAGTCTCTAGCCACTGCTCAGTAAAAACTTAAGAGAGTCACTGCAGCAAGGTCTCCTATCACTAAGACTTAACTATTTATCCAATTTATGCTACAAAATATTGATTAATACACTGCAAATTATTAGCATAATTAAAACCAAACTACATTTGGCAAATGGATGAACAAGGTATATGGTGTAATGAGTCAGCCTTTGTTTTAATTGCATTTACTCACTGTCTTGCTAATTCACAAGGCATCCCCAAATGCGGAATAATATTTTGCATTTCTATAATGCTTTACATGATCGAAGTGCTGTACAAACATCAAATCAATCCTACAACATCCTCCACAGAGTTCTTTGTTAATCTCTAATCTACTGACGAGGAACCAGGAACAGAGAAGTGAAGAGATTTGCCCATGGACTACACAGTGAATTGGTAGCAGAGAACAGATTAGGTTGCAGGAGTCCTCACGCTTCATCGCTAGTGCATATTAGGGAGCTCCTAATGCACTTGAACAGAAAAAGGATTTTGAAATAAATTCACTTTGGAAAAAAAGTTATCAAATCAATGTCTAATCATTCTTATTCACTCCCTCAGCCCCATACATGTATAACAGTAACAGGTCTGAGCAGGATACAGTTTGGAACAGCACAGGCTACTTGCTGAACTGTGTTCCATACTCTTCCCACCAGATGGCAATATGACATTGCATGGTTCCTGGTTTAGCAGTCAGAGGCAGAGCAGGGAGCAGAGAATTTGCAAGATGGGCCTTTATATTGTGTGTCATTCCCCTCCACCTTCATTCAAATAATAATACCAATTGTCTGTGTGTATTCATGCCAAATCGATATATGGATCCAGGCAACAGAGGGGCTCAGGAAGTGTCATCTTTGTAGCCTGTCTAGATGTGGTCCATTGATTCATCTCTCTATTCATCATCTTTGTGGCTATGACACTTGCAGCATCCTTGGACTCGGCAAGTGCCCTGAGGTTTTTTGAGTCACCCAGAGCACCAGAGATATTCCCCCCAAATGCCGGAAGTCAGGCTGCCATGGTAGTGCTCCATTTTACTGAGAATACAGCAATGGAATAACAAAGCATTTCTATGGCCTTTTCAGGAGAAATTACCTCTTCAGTCTCTTTGCTGCAGGCTCAGTGTCCAGTATGGATTCTGCTGGCATTTTTGGTTCTGCAAGGATAAAGAAACACACGTTACCTTAGCAGAACAAACCATGGCCCATCTGATTTGATCTCCTACCAAATGGCCTATGTCAGATACAGTACTTTAGAGCAGATGATACGACTATAAAGCACTTGGCCAGTTCTAGCTTTGAGAAGGGTGGAAATGGATCACTAACTCAAGAGCTTAGTAATGACCTGGGAGATGGAGTTTTATTTGTAGAGATTACTGCTGTAAGCCTGACCTAGAAAGAGAGATATGAACTTATTACTAACCAATGGTTGTTTGGGTCTTAGTCCAATACCAAAGGGACAAGAGCCCACACCACAAAATTCCAATACTACACATTAAGGTCAATTGTGAGACCTGTCAACCTGCTCAGTGTCCCTGTAATCAAAGTCAGTTTTCCACTGCATTTGAACCAGAAAATCATTCCTTTATGGGGCATTCTATAGATACAACCTCACTATATTTGTATGTTCTTAGATTGTAAGCTCTTTGAGGTAGGGCCCATATCTTCATGTCTTTGTACAGTGCCTAACCCAATGGTGCCCTAGTCCCAGTAAGATTCCAGGTATCAACATGGAAACAAGCATCCTATTAAACAAGTCTGTTTCTTTAACAAATTGGTTGCAAGAGAGTTCCACCTCATACAAGTTTTACTCTATGGCTGCCATGCTGAGTTCAGTGCTGGTAAGGCAGCATGACAGCTGTTCCAAAATTATTTCCTTTTCTCATCCCACTCAGAAGGTTCTTCTATACTGAAGTGACTTACTAGACAGGCAAAGGAACAAGTAACCTTATCTGAAACAGTCTATTATCTTTTCCCCACTGATGCCTATCAGGGTTGGAAGGGACCTCAGGTCATCTAGTCCAACCCCCTGCTCAAAGCAAGACCAATCCCCAACTAAATCAAAGATGAAGGGGATTATAACATGGGAGTGGTGTAATGCAACAAGGAACGTTCCTCCTGCTCCACAAGTAGTACATCGCATACATCATCTCAGTAATATATACAGCTTCCACCTGATTAAATAAGAGATATGGAGCTGGTTTGCAAAAATTAAAACACCTAGCTAATGGCATAAATGAAGCCCAGTGCAGGAGGCTCTGACTGGAAGCTATGCCAGATAGGTTCATCTTCCAGAAATCCGCTCTTGCGGTAAGCAGCTAACAGGAGACTAAAGCCATCTCCTGTTTTTGCTGCATCAATATTCTAGAGAGATTTCTTGAGCATGCTCAGAAGATTTTGTTGCATTATAAGGCCCTCTTACCTGTGGGTGAGGAATTGTTCTGTTCTGACCCAGCCTGTGTACCTTCTGGGATTTCAATTTTCTCATCAACTCCTTGTGCCTGAGATGAGGATGCCTGGTCCAGTTCCCGCTTCTTGTCAGGACCCCTCTGGTAATCCTGCAATGAGCAAAGAGTCTCAGACCCAGCTCTCTTCTCCTTCTCAAAACTTGGCAGAAATTCCAATACTAGACAGCCTGACGGTTTGTCTGAGACTCTCCACCTGTAAGCAACTGAAAGTGGATGAACAGAGCTCTGCACATGGATTCCAAACTGCTGGCATCCACTGACACATCTCCAGGATTTTAATGGAAGCTGTGGCAGGTTCAGGATACTTCAGAAAGGCTCATGCAAAACCTGCTTGGGATGGAAAGAAGAGCCCCAAATAACTACTCTTCCTTTTCTCTCCCAGCCAGACCCAACCAGAACATTAGACTAAGCCAGAAGCTCCAGTTAAAATAGCACTGAACACTGGACTAGGTAACACGAAACCTGAGGCTGAAACAGAGGAGAAATCCTGGCCAGTTTAAAAAGGACCATCTTCAGTAGATTCTCAGACAAATCTGAATTCAGACCTAGGGAATGGATTGAAGAGGAGGAGCAGCTGGGGATTAGTAGTACTTTGCAATCGTGTAATACCTTTCACCGAGAATCCTAAAAGGCTTTATAAACTTTCATCAATTAAACTTCACAACATCTCTATAATCAGGTATTATCCGGATTTTACAGGTGGAAAAATGGAGGCAGCGAGAGATTAGGTGACTTGTTGATGGTCACAGCGAATCAGCACACAGCTGGGAATAGAAGCCAAGGACTCCCAACCTTCCACTCTATTTTTCATGGTTCAGGCCAGTCTCCAGGAGGAGTGCAGCCATGAGGTTTTCGCTAGAGAAAGGACATGGAGTGAAATCCTGGCCCCACTGAAGTCAATGGCAAAGCTCTCAGGCTTCAGCTGAGCCAGGATTTCACACGCTGTGTTGTAGTTATTTTGAGGTAGATATTGCTTAAAGTTCTTAATATTTTACTATTTACCTAGATCTAATCAAATGAATCCTGGTACCCTAGGACAGGAGGGGTCTACTGGAAGAGGATGGGGAACTCACTATCAGGACAACTGGGATCTCTGGAAACGGGCTGGTTTGACCAAAGAGCTTCTATGTCAGCAACCTGGTACTAAATTATTATTTTTCATTCTAATCCTCCTGCATTTCTCTTTAGTGCCCCATGTACAATATGGCCAATCATCTTAGCAGGCACCAGCCAGCAATAAATGAGAGCTAGTCTCCTAAGACCTGGAAATCACAAGCTCACCTTACGAAACATCCGATTCTGCCGCTGGAATGGAAGGCCTGGGAAGCCCAGCTGTGCAGGCTTTAATGAGACCCCGACAGGTGGTGGCCCCAAAAGGGAATGTCTTGTAGCCTGAGGGAAAAACTGTTGCAGAGCTGGGGCTGTCATGTTAAATCCTCGTAAGTTTCCTATAAATGCAAACATATACTATATCACTCCCATGTAGGGTGTGCTCACGAGAAAGAAAACCCCCAAGTCATGACGACTGCAGCGAGGGGTAGAGCTTAGAGAACTCTGTACCTCCCTTTCCATAGGGAATTGGTATCAGTAGTTTTGTTTTGCTGGCCGGCTTCTGCTTCCCCCAACCACCCCAAAGATCTCACTCCATCATTGCTGCCATGTGGAGATGGGTTAGACTACTCAATTGTTACTGCAGGCTAAACTCATTGGGGTGATTATTTGATTTGAACACACTGTCACCCATGTTTAAAGAAAGACAAGATCATGATTTTGCAAACATTCTTTGTAGAAGAAGGAAATTCATCCCACAGCTTGTGCAGCTGGCAGTTCAAACTGATCTGGATGCTATCTTTTTTTTTTTTTTGACAGAACAGCAGCAACAATTGGAGCATTTCATTTAAAATATCATTTTACTTTTTAAACAAGAGATTTCATAGGCCTCTCTGCCACTAGATTTATCATGCAAGCTCAACATGATAAACTAAACCCAGACATTTAAGATGCTACCATTTTCTATCATAATGTTTTGTCTTTTGAACAGTTCTTTTCAGCAGAGCATCCACCTGAAAGTGCTTTATAGCCAGTAGGTAAGTATCAACACTTTCTGATGAAGGCAAGCCTTGCCATTCCCATTTTACAGATAAGGAAGCAGAGACAGACTTTAGAGACAAAGTTCTAGAAGTAGCCTATTATTTTGACTACCAATCTTTAGATACCAACTGCTTGATTTTCACAGGTACCAAAAATCCATGGCTCCCACTGAAGGTCAATTTGAGCTCTGGGTGCTCGGCACCTATGAAAATCAGGCTATAGCTGTCTAAAGATAGACATCCAAAATCAGAGCTCACTTCTGAAAATTTGTACATAAGTGACTAGCCAAAGGCACACAATAAGTTAGTGGCAGAATCAAGAGTTGAACCTAGAAGTTCTGACACTCAACATCACGCTATAAGCATCAGATGACCCTGGTATAATGTATAAAAGCTGCGACAACACAAGGAATTCCCACAGATTTGAACTACTATTCAATTATGCTGTGAAAGAAAATATCTTCTTGTAAGGAGATTTATCTTAATTTTGAACAGAAATCTATTTGGTAAGAAATGGCCTTCTGTTCATGGTTTAACACTTTTATTAGAATTGCACATCCATTTAGATTCAGAAAGGCATTTCTTCTTTCCCCACTTCCATTGCTGAAACCACAGGCTTCCACTGAATTATTCATTCTGATGTTTCTCAGGCACTGAAATACCTGGGCATCAGATACTCTCACATGTAATCCAAACCTGTAAGTGACCACAAAAATTCAGCTTGCAAGTACAGTCGTATTGTTCAGTATGATCTTTATTACACATTTAAACATGAGAACGCAGAATGTCAAAAACGGAAATCACAGATACTAGTTCCAGCTTGCTAATAAGGTAGGGATAATACTCTACCTCAGTTCATTAGACTGTTCATTAAAACACCTTGTTCAACTGGCATATCCAGTTTGTTTCAGATCATTGGACATTTCTATTTTAAAACACAATTTTTCAATAAAACCTTCACCTTTAGAAAAAAGCCATGCTACTACTTAACATCAAATTTATCAGTCATCCTCCTTTCATATTTTTGCTGGGCCCAAGCTCTTTTCATCACACAAACACACATAAGAAACTTTAAAATCAGCACTAACTTCAGATTAGAGTTTGTCCCTTACTGCCTCAGCTTTCCTCAGCCAAACAGAGATCTTTAGATGGCCACTGGGGTCATGAGAGAGCATGCTTATTAATTAGCAAGGGAAAACAAAGGGCATGGTAACAACATGCAGAATAAACCTTCATATACAAAGAATCATCCCTGGTCTAGTTTTAAGTTAAATGATTATTCAGATTAACCCAGGTACCTTTTTCTTTGTCAAAACGGCACTGGCAGGTTAAAAATAAAAGAAAATACAAACAAACAAACAAACAAATAAAAAGTTCCTCACCTACATTTCTAATACCTTATATTAACTACAACTATTATTGGAGCAGCCTTGTAAAGTTGTTTTGAAAACTTACCAGACCATGGACAAAAAAATCTATCTATCTGGGAACCAGATGATGGAAGAAATAGTGATTTACTCCAAGCAAATAGAATTCCACAAAGCTGTTTCTTAAAAATTTACTTTTCACTTCTATTCCCTTTCTTTTCCCCCTTCACTTCACTGAGCTTGGAAGACAGACCAACTAATCAGTTTCACTGTCTGCAACCCATTTGTTTGGGTTCACAGACAATGCAAGTGACTACTGAAATTCAAACAAAAACTGTGATTGCTGTTTAATATATTCACAGAAACATTTATATTTGCCTTAAGCTTGTACATTTATATTTGCCTACCTTTACCGTCTAAACCCCTCAAAAGATTCCCATTGTGAAGTCACAACTTCCATCTCAAATGTTGCTCCTGAGCAGTTGAAAAATGGGATTTTCAACAACTGAAGAGCCTCTGAGATTTGGATTGGGGCAAATTTGACAAAGAACAGTGCAGAGGAATGGAGTCCCAAAGCATAGAGGACTCCGATGCTTAGACAGGCAATATCCACTCTACGACTTCTCTCCCAGGTTAAGTGAGGGTGAAGGGGTGACTAAATAAGTGCAATGAGCATCTCCAACAATGACAGTACCTTGCATCTGTTGCATGAGCAGAGCTCGCTGAAGCATTGGATTGGCATTGAGGAGTGATGCTTGATTCGTTGCCCGTAAATTCAGCATCTGTTGCTGTTGTGGTGGTGGCAAACCCCTGGAAAAGAAGGGATCAAACACTTAAAAGCTTCCTATAGAAAAATGTAACCTTCAACTTCACTCTTGTCTCTAACAAGCACAACACAAGGAGAAAAGGACAAAAGCAACACTGATGCATTTGGATTAAAACACTATTGTATACATCAACATTGTATTCCCCTTTCTTCCATCCTCCTGGAGTACCCAATGGGGAGGGATCGTCCATTACAAAATTTTAGGTCTGCAGCTTTGCCAGGTTTAAGAGACAGAACCTAAACACACATAAAGGGTAATGCCATAGCTTAAGGAAGTTCAGTAGGGGACTGCAGGTCTAGAGACCCAGGCAGGCAGCTGATCACTAGCTGAATTCAACAACTCCTCTTGATTCTTAAAACATTTTCATCGTCCTAGAACACTACTCAAAATCCACTACTCCCACCCAGAAGCCGTCCACATGGGTGCAGCTGAACCTAAATGTGAGTGCTGGGAAGACTGGCAGCAAACTATGACTTTCATATTTAAAGTATGGGCCAGAAGGAAGGGATGAGAAGAGTGGGAATACCTGGGAATGGGTTGAGCAGCAAAGTGTCAGTCTGGTTCAGGGGACTGAAGAAATTGGCATACATTACCTTAGATGATTCTTATGTGCTCTAAAAATAAGTCAGACTGCACTGCTCTCGACCTCACTATCATAATTTATGAGCCAATATTAATGTACTTGCCCCACTTCTAAAGATGATATAAATATTATGAAGCTGAAAGCACTTTCTGTAGGGGTGAGAAAGCCTATTCAGTGTTGGCTTTTAAAGCTCTTAAAGGAGAAAGGCTTGATTATATCAGAAAACTCTTCCTCAAGCCTTAGGCTAGTGGGCACAAGTGCTGACATTACACATCATCACATTTTAGGTTGGCAAGTCAACGAGGTAGCTGTGAAAGCCCTTCAGGTGTGAAATTCACTTCTGCACAACATCTTCCTCAGCCCAAGCCACCCCACTTAGAATATTTTTTATTAGGAGACTATTTGAATAAATAGATGGATACTCTCAGTATAGTGGGTCACCTTTTAATAATAACAGATATTCCCAGTATTGTAGGTCATTTACATTTATTTGAAGAGCGATTTAAATACTTTCCCACCCTTTTTCCTCTTATATTTCCTTTGTAATAGAGGGGTTTCCAAACATACCACAATAACATACTCATCATACTGATGCAATGGTGGTTGTGATTTAGTAGTTAAACTCTTTTCCTCCTTACATTTCCCCTCTTTAGTCTTGAATGCCCACTGCATAAAGTTCTAGAAGAGAACAGTAGCACCTAAATGCATTGTTTACCTGTTTCTGTAGTATATCTTCTATCTTTGGTCATAGTGGGCAAATTTCCTTGATTAGAACTACTGTCTTCTCTATTACATGTTAGGTGAGCAGTTTCACTCTTTATTGTCCTCTTTACTGCTTGTGTCTGGCAGACACGTGTCTAGATTTGTCTTCTAATCCAAATCAAATACAAAGTCACAGCCTCAAGAGCGTGGGGTGCAATTGCACAAATATCTGTGCTTATATACAATCATCACTTGAATGACACCTTACCACATGTTCAAACTGAATTAAATAATCCCACCCTTACACTAACTAAATAATCATATACACATAATAAAACAAAATTATTTAACCAAAAGGGAGCTGGAGCCTGGTAATATAGTAAAATCCATGCCCCTATTTAAAAGGTTAATTAGGACATTTATGTAAGTTGTAACAGGTAACATTTTCCTCTAGATTCCCCACTTTTGAACAACAATCAGTTTTCCTAGTCTGATCCTTGTCCACCCACCTTTTATTGATTTAAATTTGGACACTTTGACTCTGTAGCATTTTATTTTATATGATCTGCACTATTATGTTTTACTTGCTCTCAGGTACTAGGATGAGGGGATCAGAGAGATACCAAGGTGACAAGCACCTTACAAATACCATAGGGGCACAGAGATTTTTAATAGTGCAGTGCCTCATCTGTTGCAATGGAGACAAGTAGCCTTTAGACATTTAAATTGTAGTATTTTATACCTGTCTGGTGCAATGCCTGATATGGAGGAGCTGCACCAAGCAGGAGCTTCCTTCATCTACTGCCTCCTCAGCACAAAGCTAAGGATGAGTGTTCTGGACAGCACCCTGATCCCCACCCAAGGGCTGGGCACATCCTTTATTACTGTTGCCGACAGTGCTACTGCAGCTTCTAGACACCCTTCCCAGTGCATGCAGACAGATGAACTGCTTCAGCTGCCAGACTCACTAGGGGAAATGGAGACAATTCGTGCCCCTTCCCACCCCTCATCCAAGGCCCTTATACTCCATGCTCTGATCCCCTTAACTCCACCCAGGCTCCTAAACCTCTACATGGATCTCCACCTCCCCAGGGCCCTCACACCCCGGCAGTGATCCTTTCACTTCCTCCCACCTGGGCCCCTTTAGCCCTGGCACAGATCCCTCTCCAAGGCTCTTGTACAGATCCCCCTGCCCGCCAGCCCCCTGCAGACATACAGCCCCATGCTCTCCCCCCTCTGCCACCCGGGGGCCGCGGGCCGCCCCCGCCCCGAACAGGGGATGGGGAGAGCTGGCAAGGGAAGAAGGCATTAAACAGCCACGCTCAGGCTTTCCTGGGCAGGGTCCCCAGGGCCAGGCCCGCGGTCCCCGGCCTCGATTAGCCGCGCTTACCGGCCTCCCTGTTGCGAGGGGTGTTGCTGCTGTTGCTGCAGGAGGTGCTGGAGCTGCAGCAGCTGGAACTGCTGCTGGTTGAACATGTCTGGGGAGCCCCGCGCGGAGCGAGCCTGGGACAAAACGCAGGAGAATGAGGGAGGCACCCGCCGCTGGGCTTCTGCGCATTAAGCCCGGGGCAGGCACTGAGCAGGGACCCGCTGCCCTTTCATTCATTCGCTCACCCGAGGGCCGCCCCCGGGGTCCCCACAAGCAGCAGCCGGGGGGGGGGCTTCTAGACCCCACCCCCTATACATCCCCCCTAAAGTGGCGCCTGCGAGCCCCCCGCGCACGGGTTCGCGTGACAGCCGCTTCCCGGAGCAGCGGCGCTCCCGCGGCACCCACCCGGAGTTTACAATTCTTGACAAACAGCCTCCATCTTACTGCAAAGAACAATAACCACCTGCTGGTGCTGGAGCCGCTGCTGCTCCTGCTCTTCCTGGCGGCTCAGACTTCTCAGCGCAGCCTCGCTGCACCGGACCAGCCCGCTCCCAAACTAGAGCGGGGAAAGGAAGCCGGCGAGCAGCCGCTAGCTGCAGCGTCGGCTCCTTCCGTAGGCCTGGAGGACCCACTGCTGCGCCTCTTCGCCATCCTCCCAAAGCTCATTCAGCTGAGGGATTCATTTGTCTTCTCCCATTAGAAACAAGGGATTTTGCTGCTTGTTTCAGTGGGACATTTAATATCTTCCCTCCCCATCTTCCTGAAGTCTCACTGAAATTGCCCCAGGCTGGGACAGCTCTGCCTCCTTCTCCTTGTGCTCCACACAGCCCACAATTAGAAGTAGGGTCCCCTGCACACAAGCAAGGCTGGGCATCATCTGGTCAGGGACTGTGGCTAGGCGAATTGTGTAAACAGCTAAAAGGGGAAACAGATGGTAGCCAACAGCTTTTTTTTTATATTATTATTACGGTCCAGGGGAATCCTTGGTATCTGCTGCAGATGGCAACTGTCTCACTGAGGAGATGGAAAACCCCTAGCACTCACTGGCAATTTGTTGTGGTCTGATCTCCACAAACTTTGCCATGAGAAAAGAGTCTTTCGGGGGAAAATGAAACTTTTGCATCATTCTTGTGAGAATTTATTTTTATTTACAAGATTTTCTAGCAAGTTTAGGTGCTTTCTGGTGGCAGTGTGAAGCAAACCTTTCCTGTGGTGTGGCAGCTCTTCTAATAAACTCATGTGAAGTATGTGACCAGTATCTGAGACCTCTAGCTGAAAGAAGTGCTATAAACTCTCATTTTCACTCAAGACTCCATCTAGTGGGACAATAAGACTGAAGTCCTGTTTGTTTGCTGTTTGACTGTTTACTGTACTAGGGAGAAATCCTGCAATGATTACTCACGTGAAAAGCCCTTAGTCGTGTGAATGGTCTCATTGACTTCAGTGAGACTACTCGCACAAGCGAAGACTTTGCAAGACTGATTGTTGCAGGACTGGTCCTTAGCTGGCTTTTTTTTTTTTTGACTTTTTTATACTGTCACGATTTTATAATAGCCTATTTGGAGATCCTGGCCCTTAATGGCTAGTTGTGTTAATGCCTAGACTCCTTAAGCCAGTCATTGATGGCTCAAAAACACACTCCTGTTAATCTTTGTGGTTTAAGTTTTGTCCGAGGAAACAGTCATGGGAAAATTTGTATGGAGACTTTTTCGCATTGCTTCACATAACTGATCCTTTTCCTCCACCATAATTACCCTACTCCAAAAACTGCCAGGGCTGAATAATTTGCAGTGGTGGAAGAGCAGGAAAAAGCCCTTGTAACAAGATCCTAGAGCAGTGATACTCAGACCTCAATGCTTCAGGAGCCAAATTAATGATCAACATTACCCCCAAGGAGCTATAGTAGTGTTAATTAATTATTTAATTCACTACTGTACTATATATTCAACACCTCTTCATGAGTAAGGAAACACATGATCATAGTAAAATCATCCTGCTTGGTTAATAACTTAATTGATTAATAACATAGAAAAAGGATCCTGATTGGTTAATAATTAAATCACACGCACGGTGTTTTAATATCATGTGCTGCAAAGAGTCACATTCAAGAGCCACTTGTGGCTCACAAGCTGCAGTCTGAATATCAGTGTTCTAGAGACTTTGGTTAGCAAGAAAGGCTGATCCAGTCGTTTGGGAACAAGCCTGGGACTCAGAAGAACCAGGCTCTATTCCATACTCTGCTGCAACTTCATGTGTGACTTTGGGCAAGTCACTTAGGACCAGATTGTAAGGGTGTTTAGGTGCCTAGTGGGATTTTCAGAAGCACCTTAACACTTCTGAATTCCCCAGTAGGCATCTATCTGCATTTTTTGCTTCTAAATACCTTTATAAATCGGCATGTGCTTCAGTTCCCTATTTTCCATGATGAGGATAAAAGCACCTCTTTATCTCACAGTTGTTATGGGTGTTATGATGATAAATTACTGGGAGAGCTGGCAGTGGCCCCTATATTTAGGGTTCTAATTGTTCCCATGGTGCATCTGTATTGTGATACTCTTTAACTATATGATTACATACTGCTTTTTTCATGGAACCCTGAGGGTACATCTACACTGCAGAACAGAACCAAACCAAAACCCCGGAGCAGCAAATCTCAGAGCCTGGGTCAACTGGCTCATGCTATAGGGCCAAAAATAGCAACGTAGAGGTTCCTGCTTGGCCTGCAGTAGGGTGACCAGATGTCCCAATTTTATAGGGACAGTCCTGATTTTTGGGTCTTTTTCTTATATAGGCTCCTATTACCCCCCACTCCCTTTCCCGATTTTTCACATTTGCTGTCTGATCATGCTCACCTGGAGCCTGGCCTCTGAGACTCACCCTCTTGCTGGGTTTCAGAGCCTGGGCTACAGCCCAAGCAGGAATGTCTATACTACTATTTTCAGCCTTGTAGTGTGAGCCTCCGTCAGTTGATCGTGGCTATGAGACTCCCTGCTGCAGGTTTTTAGGCAATGTACATGTACCCTGTAATAGTGTCCACTCTTTTTGTTTGGTTTGGTCTGGTCTGGGAAGGGCCGGATTAACCCATCACTGAGCATGAGGCAAACATAAATTTATATGGGCCCATGCCTTCTAATCTGAATAACAATGAACAGCTGATGTTGCACTTATGTTGCACTTGCTCCAAGATAAACAGAGGCCACTCAAGACAATCTGCTATCCTAAGTAAAACTTCAGTGTGCCACCCCCTTCTTACCTGCTAGAACAGAAGTTCTCCTCTGGGGGGGGGTGCCCATCAGATGGGGGTAGGGGGAGAGATAGGGGCACGGGAAGCCTTCTGATGGTCCAGTGATTATGGCAGATATGGGGAGTCCAATATCATGTCACAGCACCACTCATTCCTATACTGATAAACATGGTATTGGTGACAATCCTGTTCCTCCTCAGTTTGGCACTGGCCTCATTTGAGCGAGTGGCACTGCAATTTTCACACACACCCCCCAAATGAATTTGGGCCTTGGGCATTGGCTAGTTTGCCTGTGCATTCTAACCCTGGGTGTGGGCACTTTCTTCCCCAGGGGAGGGAGTGCATTGCCTCCATGGGTCTGAGGAGCAAGAGGCAGTTCCCTGTCTTGTGGAGGTGCACTCTGCTAGCCACTTGCTCAGATTGATCACTTTTTAAGGGGTATAGTTTCAAACAAGGGCTTTCAAACTGCACTAACAATATCTGTGGGCAGGTCTGTTTGCATGAGTTAATGGGGATTTACTCCCACAAAACCAGTGCACCTACCTACATGCTTGCATGGAAACAGATGGACCTGCAAATATGAGCACATTTATCCACAGATGCATTTATAGAAATTAATTTGAAAATGTGGCCCTAGATAATTTAAAACATATTAAAGAAATAATTTATCTCTCTTACCTTTTCTCTTTATTTGCATGTCCCAAATCAGGGCTTTCTAGCCTAGAAAGAAATTGAGGTTTTCCCTGTCTATTCCTGCTTGGACATTTCCTACTTATTTCCAAGTCTCTCTTTTCCTCCAGTAATTGCTATACAGGATGATCACATAGCTCTGTTTTTTTTTTTAATTACTGCTATGAACTGCTGTATAAGTCATCAAGCAAGGAGATGCTTTGGAGTCACAAGGCCTGCACCATCACACCTTGACAGTCAGCAGATACCCTTGCAATGAACAGTCTCTTACAGAAGCAGAAAATGAGGGATCTGAATTTGAGAGGTGCTGATTACCCACAGCTCTCATTGACACCAGCGGGAGGTGCGGGTGATCATTATCTCTTACAATCAGACCACGAATTCTTTCATAGTTGTACTTGGGGCTCTCGCTTTGCTGCCTATGATTTACATGACAGGAATTGTTGCAGAAGTGGTTAGGTAGATGCACTATGTGGCAATAGTGAAATATAATTAATCCTTACATTTGTAATGATGCATACCAATATTGCATCCTCATTTACAAGTGCATCTGAAAACTGGGTAAAAGGCACCATGTTCTGTGCAGCTTTCAGTGTAATGTTAACGATAATTTACAGATTTTGAATGAAAGCATCAACTCAATTTGCTGACATTTTCTGCAGATTTCTCACTCTTTTCTTCTCCCCTTCCCTAGTTTCTTGTCTGCATGAAGAAGGAGACTGCTACTCTTGATAGTTTCCCCAGCACTCCTCTTGCTCCCGCTGCCTCACCTGTTCCTGAAATGAGGCAGGGTACAAAGAGCTTACATCAGACCTGCAGACTCCACGTGTGTGTGCGTGCGTGCGTGTGTGCGTGCGCGCTAAAGATTATGAATAATTTAAATTCTAATGTAATGAAAAATAAATATGAAAGTAAGAATACCTGAGTGAGAACTCATAAGAAATCCTGTTGTTGCATCCCAGTCTTCTCTCCCTTCCTCTGTTTATATTAGTCAGATTGTTTTTTAACGCATGATTTTGAATGTCAATTGCTGACACAATGAACTTCCAATGTTCTTTTGCAAGCCTTTTTGAAGAGAAACACAAATGTTTTAATTTAATTTCAGATTTCACGGGGAACAGAATGATCCTAAGAGATGATTTCTGGAACATAGGCTGACTCAGAGTGAAATGCCTGTTTAGTATGTTAAACAACCAGATAGGGGTCCAATATTCAGATAGCTTGATGGTGCTATTTCTAGCAAAAATGTTGATAGCTGCAATCAAATACTATAAATTTTATGTAACTTTTAGAATTGCTGATTACAGCAAACCTCTGGTAAATGGCAGCTTTTCTATCAAGATGGGTGGGGAAGGGGGAGAGGACTGCAAACATCTACATGGGCAGAGTGAAATTACTTTGACCCTGACCTGTAAAAAATATTTTTGTTTTCACCAAAGACACTTTCAGGTTAATTATGGTCCTAAATATTACTTTTGTAAATACATTATTTTACAAACTAAGCCAAACATTTCCTCTTTATGATCTGAGGCTTTAAAAAAAAATCAGTGGAAACACATAAAACATTTTCCTGCATTTTTGGTAAATCAAACATAGCAGCAATGTGCTAGTGCATTACAACCAGAAATGGAAATTGACTGGCAACAAAAGTGAAATGGATTTCTTCATTGTCCATGCTCTGGGAAATGTGAAAAGCAAAGATCAAACAGCAGCAACAGTGAAAAGTAAATTAAAAGTAAAATAAATAAATAAATAAAGTTATACTTTAGTGATGAGTAAACTAGGTAAGGGCACTTACAAGAACAGAGATTATTTACAGAGATATTTAAAAATATATTTAGCTATTAATTTGCAGTGTCTCTTGAATATTTAAAGTCAGCGCTGATTTTTTGTGTGGTACTGCAGTTTGAGTGGAGTGAAATATTCTTGGCTTCTTCATTACAAATATATCAGGGATTATGCAGACCCTCCAGATTTCACATTCTGGAGGGTTGATTTGAATGCCAATTTTGAACCCCCCTCTTGTGATGGAGGATTGTGTTGTGTTTCCGTGAGACACTGGAAGCCTCCCTTATTCTTAGCGGCCCTGCTTGGGAGCAGAAGACACCTGGCTCACGGCATAGCTCCCTTTAGCCATCTCTTTACATTTACCTACATGAACTACAACTCCCATGAAGCTCTCGGACCACAGGAGGGCACTCAAAGACCTCTAGCGGCCGCTGCTGGTACGTGCGCTCTAAATCCCATGAGGAGCCCTGTGGCTAGCGGAGCTTGAGCTGGCAGTCGGGGTAGCAGCGCTGCTGCAGAGATCCAGGGACCTAGGTTAGGTGGCAGCGGAGGGCAAACCAATCCACCACCTAGCTGTGGGGTGGGGACAACCCCTGATGAGGGCTTGGGGGGCCAAACCCCAGCAGTAAATCCTTTGTAAACCAAGCAGGGAGAAAGAGGCGGTTGCATTTCAAGCCCAGGAGGCGAGAGCCCGGGCGGAGCTGCAGACATGGGGAACCGAGGGATGGAAGACCTCATCCCCCTGGTCAACAAGCTCCAGGATGCCTTCGCTTCCATCGGCCAGAATGCCGACTTGGACCTACCCCAGATAGCTGTGGTTGGGGGACAGAGCGCCGGCAAGAGCTCAGTGCTGGAAAATTTTGTGGGAAGGTAAGACTTTTAAAATATAGACGATTATAGGGGATGTTGTGGGGGCCGATGCCCCTGATGCATCTATGTTGTGCAATGCATTGCTCAATGGACATGCAGTGCAACGCTTAATGCAGTGCAACCAGGACAGTGTGTGTGTGTGGGGGGGGGGAGGTGCTGATCTTGCTCCTCTGAACTTGGGATTCATACTAGAGGAGGATCATCCCAGCTCCAGCTACACACACACATTCTAGTGCTGGGTTTGTACTGCACCCTACAATGCAGAAATCAGGAGTCTCTATGAGGGGTGACATTCCCTTGATTGTCACCTTCACTAGCAGGAGAGCCCTCCCCTCAGCATAAGATTAGAAGTGCATGTGTGTGTATAAATGTCTGCTTTGAAATGGTAATATCTGATTGGGAACTGATCAAAGCAGATCAATGCTGAACAGCATATTGCTTGGTGGGCTGGGAGGGGCGGAGGGAATGTGTGTGTGTGAAAGAGGTTGAGAGGAGGATGCAGCACCAGACAAATCCTGCTTTTGGAGTGACTAATGCACAAAAGAAGCCATTTGTGGGAGAGGGAGTAAGAAGGAACTGAGCTGATGTGTTGTCCACATCACAGGAGATTTAATGGTTTTAATCCTAAATCATTTATTTATTTATTTATGGGAGCTAAATACAAGAAGGCAGAATCCTGGGGATGAGCAAGGAGCCAGGATGGTAGGATGTCTCCCCTCACCCCTGCTGCTGGAGGACGATTGCTGCTGGGCACTGGCAGGGTGGGGAGGATGAGGAATAGGGGAGGAAGGCACTGCCTCAAGGAGAGAATGAATAACATAGATGGTTGTATAGAATGTACAGAAAATTAATGGAAACCCAGTAAAGCACAGACAAAAGGTCCATACGTTATGTAATGTCAGGGATAGAAATGTCAGAGGAAAAATAGACACATTCTGGGGTGTCCTTTATTTTTATCACACATTAGAGACCTGCAAGCCAGAGCCAAAATTGATACCACTTCTGCATCATTTTTGGCAATGAATTATCTATGGTGATTCTAAAAAATACTGATCAGTGAATATTGTGTGTGCAGATATATAACTGTATACAAACCCTGTTAAATATCGGCCATTGTGATCTGAACAGATCCATCAAGACTAGATTTCTTATTTGTTATAAGTTTCACCCTGAAGAATCCCCCAAGGTGAAATGCTAGGAAGACTAGGGTCACACAGCATGTCCTCTGCTCCTGATTGTGTCTGGCTAGATACAGGACATGCCTTGAACGCTACATAGGCACCTAAAGATGGATGTGCTTGTTGTGAGGCTAAGCAGCTGTTGAGTTTAAGTTCAATTACCCCACCCCACCCCCGTCCTCCATGGTGGATGCCGTGTCAGGAGCTGGGGGGAGAAGCAGAAAAAGCAGTGGTTATTCCCCTATGTGCTCAACTGCCTGGGTACTACCATTTTGTGACAGTAATATTCTGGTGCTTTCCCTTCATGTGACCTTCACAATAATCACCAGCAGCTTCAACAAATAGCAGGTGACCAGAGTAGGTGGTCTGCACATACATAGTATACACAACACCTGGAGTGCATCTTGAGCTTGTTTGTAGCTTGGTTAAGCTATTGTGGCCCTTGCTATAATCCTTCCCTATTAGGCACTGCTATCCTGTATGACGAGGATGCAGGTTGCTGCTGATTTCCCTAGGAGGAACTACTGCTGTGACAGTGTTAGATTATTTTCTTCCACAAACTGTATTCTCCCTCTTCTTTCCCTGCTTTGTTGCGTGGGCGCTCTCTCTCTTTCTCTTTCGCCCCCTCTAGTCCTTGCACTGTGACATCTACTAACGAAATTATTTTTATAACTCTTTTATCATTGAAAGAGCCTGTAATGAGCCTGAATAGCTCCATCTTTGGTGATATATGAACAGAATGGTCCAATATGCTGTACAGGGGCCCAGGTATCCCTGAGCCATGAGAGACAGTGTGCATTAGGGAGATGTCACTTTTGCTTCCGGGGAAAAGAAAATAGAGCAAGAATCAGAGTAGTTGTTTAAACAAAACTTCCCATCACTGCATATTTAAAAGAGCCTGAGATTCTCGCTCACTGATTTTCAATGGTGCCAGAGCTTTTAGGATAATAAATTAACAAAGGGTACCCACACAGACAGGACAAGATGAAAACACAATCATTCAGGGAAATAATTGAAGAGAAAATGGAAAACGCGTCAAAGGGAACTATTGACTTTTTCCATTTGATGCCATTAGGTGGCTGGGTGGCTCAGGGGGTTAGTAATAGATATGAAACTTCTTGCCACTGAAAGTACCAGTCTACATTACAAAACCAATTGCATTTAAATATGGCTGTGACCCAGCCAGATTTGAAGGTATTTTTTTCCTTGTTTGTGTGGACAGAGAAAGTCATGTTAGGGAGCCATGTTTTGATCTTCACCAGTATCTAGGCTAAAATATGGTTCCTTAACATGATTATGACATGTTTTTTTTCTGTTCAGACAAGAAGGAAGAATCTGTGTTATAACATGGCGGGACCACATACATTAAAACATAGTTATTGCTTTAGAGAGGCCTATGTCACCAGTTTTGTTGGGATCAGGCTGTGGGTGAGATTGAGTCATCACCACCTGATAGCTGTTTGGTGCACAATATGAAATGAGTTTGATGGGTCTCAACCCAGTTCCACACGGACAGTTATCCACATTAAAAAACAAATAACACCAACACAATCGACAGTAGTTGGTCCTTTTGATGGGGGTGTCTCAGCAGAGAGGCTGAAGGCTGAATGTTTCATGAAGATTAAACTCCCCTCTTCATTTTAGAGGTAGTTCCTCCAGATCACATCAGCATGGTAGAATGGGGATGGTTTCACTAACATCACACCTGATCCATGGATAAACAGGACTTCAGTCTCTAGGGCTTCCAGTCCAGCATCTTCTGCTAACACCAACATTCAATGTGTGCTGAATTTTTCAAAATACAGAGGAACTACACTGAATACAGTAAATGTTATTTTGTCTGATATCTTATCAAACAAGTACTTCTTTTTCTGAGTGCAATGGTTCGCTAGTCACTGCTAATTACTCTCCCAGTATCACTTACTCTACTGTTAACGGATTACCCAACAATGCAAAGCCTGTATTTATAATAGCAGATGTCAATGTGGCTGCTATATGTGCTTCTGCTGCCGAGGACTCAGCATGGTGACTAACACCAGATGATGATGGTAAAATCCTCTAATGGTGTGGGATGGGACTGATAGAAGAAGGGCAGCTGACATTTATCTTCCTAGACTGGTTTATGCTGGGGCCTCAGAGCTGGCAAGAAGCTTAGTTTTGGTCATCCCTAAGCCTTGGCTACTGTGGATGTGCTACAACGTCTTATGGCGTCACCCTACCCTTTTTGTTCCTGCTGCCTATTTGCTACTTCAGAGTGCCTGCATGAATTGGCCCTACACATTGCCAGTGTTAGATGAACTGCTTGGATGGAGTGAGTAAAGCATGGGGATACTTGATGCTGATCTAATTTGAGATTGGGCTTCCCAAATAGAGAGTTTGTAAGCAGGAGAATGGGGATATCTAAGGCAAAGTTCACACAGTTGTTTCCAAAGTCCAGAAATGTTCACTCTCCTTTTATGGCACATGGCACAATAAATAAATAAATCAAAAGATGCCCTCCTGTCCAATGATCTCAATGTATTTTAAAGACATGAGATAACTAAGCCTTACAATATCCCAGGAAGTAGGAAATTATGATCACTATTAGATTAAAGAATTTAGATGCAGTGCTGCTAAGTGACTTGTCCAAAATCACACAGCAATGAGAACCAACCCAACATTTGATTAGTCCCAGACCTAAGCATTAGCCTTAAGACCTTCCTTCCATCATAAAAGCTTTTATATCCAAATCAAGCCCCTTCCAAAGGTGGAATACTTTCCATGCTGAGTAAGGAGTCTTAAACCTTGTCCACACACATTTATACTGTTTTAACTATACGTTATAATTAAAGCGGTACAACCCACCATGGAGGATCTAGTTCTACTGGCATAAATGTGCTCATACTGAAATAGGATATTCCCATATGGGAAGGGGAGCTCTCCCAGTATAAGTACCTTCATGCCAGTATAACTGTGACCACACTAGGGATTGTACTGGTATAACTGTTTCAATTAAATAAAACACACCTCTAACCAACATAGTTATATGTGCACAAAAGCTTGGTCTTACTGTGTTTGCCTCAAGGGGAGATGCTCAGCATATAGGTGAAAGAATACAAAAGATCAAATTTAAATCTAAGCCCTGCCAATACTAAGCTAAAGCCTTGAGAAACAGTGTTTTACAGTAGATTGAATACAAGGCTAGGAGCCAAGAACTTTGTTCTGGATTTCATTTGGCCTCTGACACTTTGGTGACTTTGGGTGAGTAATTTAATGTCTCTGTGACTCATTCTCCCCACCTGTAAAAGAGGGATAGTGATACTTGCCTTCCTCCCAGAGATGATGATATGAAGCTTAATTAGGTGATGTTTGTAAATTGCTTTGTAATGGAAAGGCGCACTGTCATTATTTTAGATACAGCACTGCCTAGAAATTCCCTCAGAAAAGGCAATCTTCATGGACACAGATTATCAAAAAGCAAAGGATATCTCAGAAGCACACATTGGCCTGTCCAGGTACAGCAGGGGTACATCACTGCTCACTCATCCTCAAAATGTATGGAGCTGAAACTTCTCTCTTCTCTTCTCGAGCAAACACTGTGGGTAAAATAGTCAATGCTGCCCATGGGAACTGGGGGTCCAGAACTCCCAGGTAGTTATGAAAATCTCAGCCTGTAGGTATTCTTATGTCCACTCACCATACAGCGTAACACTCAGCATTTATATATTACTTTAATGGTCTGATTTTCATTTATACCAAGAGCCCTTTAGACAACTCTGGCAGCATAAAGGGGCCTTAAAGTGGTTCATGCCCTCTTTGGGACCCCTTTTCACATCCAGAGTGCTGTAAAGGGACCTTAATGTGGTAAACCTTAAAAGCATTATACAATACACACACATCTGTGAGGAAAGTGAGTAATCGTATCCCTATTTTAAAGACTGGAAGAGTGAGGCATGCAGGGTGAAGTGACTTGTCCAGGGCAATAGAGGTTGACAGCATGAGAAACTCCTAGCTCTGAGATCATGCCTTTCAATGGAATCCATTGATATTCCAACACCTGAATTATAACGTTTTTGTTTGATTTAGTTGTATGTATACACACAAACAGTGGTAAGCCTCTGGTATTGAATAAAGACCATACGTCCATTTTCCTCAGATTAATAAAAAGCAACAAAGGACAATGCAGCACAAGAGTTAAGTGTATATAGCATGCCACGATAAGCCACAAGAAAAAGGAATTAACTCAAGAGAAATGTACATAGCTCTCAGCAATTGCCTGTGGAAGGGGAAGCAGCAGAAGACACACCTTTGAGCCAAAACATAACATGGATGATCAGAATATTGTAAACAGCAAATATCAATATATAATTGCAAACCTAGATATCCCTGCTGCAACTCTCGGTCACGTGATTTGTCCTGTGGCTACTCACATGAGTGAGGATGAAGAGTCAAGCCCTAAATAAACAGAAGTTTCTTTGTATATTATATATCATCACTATTTCCTGAAGCAGTGCACAGAGGTCTCACACCCTTAGAACCACTATACTTTTCACCTTAGCTCTTTGAACATTTTCCTACACTGTAACACAAGTGTCGACCTTGTCTTCAATAGGGAAAAAAGTGTGTTCTTACCATGTGTTTGCTAATATGTGGTAATTAACAAGGGGTAAAATCCTAGTGAAGACAAGTTAGTTGTAGTTTGAAAAGGTGTTAGCACATTAAAGTAAACTCTAGGCTCCCCTAGGGCCTACCTCAACCTGCTAACGTGAAAAGTACGAACTGCATTGTGTTCACTAGGATTATATCATGTGTTAATTGCCAGGTTAGCTGACATGGTAAGAACACACCTTTTTTCCCAGTGTGAACACAGACACCCCTCCTCCTCCTTGCACTTCTATAGTGCCTTTCATCTGAGGTTCTCCTAGCATTCCAGGCATTAATTAATCTTCACAGTACTATGCTGAGGTAGGCAAATGTTAGTATGCCAGTGTTACAGGTGTTGAACTGAGGCACAGAGGTGCTAAGTGATCTGAGTGCACACTGAGGTCAGGTCCATACTATAAACTTACATTGGTATATCTGCGTCACTCAGGGGTGTGAAAAATCCGCACCCTAAGCGATGTAATTATACTGAGTTAACCCCCAGTGTAGACGATGCTATGTCAATGGGAGAGCTCCTCCCACTGACATAGCTACCGCCTCTTGGGGAGATGGATTACCTACATCGATGGGAGAAGCTCTCCTGTTGGCGTATTAGCATCTTCACTAAAGCACTGTACGTGAAGACCAGCCCTTCATCAGGAACAGCATTCAGGAGTCCTGAATGCCAGTTCCCTGCCCTAATCACTAGGCTTTCTAAAGAAAGAGCATATAAACATTCACCATATTGTACGTAACTATGTACAAATATAATGATGTGAAGTTAGAGAATTAAAGGCAAGTGTTTTGAGACCCAACTTGAGACATTTTGGGCCTGATTTTCAGAGATGCGGAACAGCCACAGCTCCAGTTGAGTGGGTGCCTCAGGTTTGGTTACAGAAATTGAGGTGCTCCAAATCAGAGGCCACATCTGTAAATGTTGTTCTAATACTGTAAAATAAGATAAAAACTTTAATCCCTCCCTTGCCTGTCTTAGGGCTTGATGCTTCAAGATGCTGAGCATCCCCAGCTTGCACTGACTTAGGGCTCTATCTTGCCCCATAGAAATCTGTGGGATTTTCCAAATAGAGGATGCTCAGCGTCTTGCAGGATAAGCCCTTGAGAGAGCAACCAAGTTAACATAACAGTTAATAAATCAAAGAAAATCTGTCTCTTAGCGTTTTAGCTGCGGGAGCAAAATTTGCCATGGTGTACTGAGCAGAGATTTTAGTTGTAAGTGGGAGCCAAACCTATGTGTGCTCCACCCATATGAACCAATGCTAGGATTTTTCATTCAGTGCACTTCTGTAGCAAAACCAGAGGAGTGTCTAAGGGGGTTACAGGCAGCCACCCAAAATGTAATGGTTTTCTGGCCAGATGCCAATGATAAAATTAACTTTTTGGGAAGCCTCTCTGAATGAAAAGTAACCTGCTATCAATACCCATAGTCAATCCACTGCCTTCATGAGACACAGGGTAAATGGAATTTTTGAAAATATCTTTGGGTGTAATCCTTTCCTTCTTCTTTGCAATGTATAACGAAGCAAGTCATGGCACAACTGGTAGCGAAGAGAGCTGCCACTAGATCTGTATTTTAAAAACACCTCAATGTTGTGATGCATGGTAGGAAATGTAGTCTTTGCAACAGGACAACACTCTCATCACAGTTAAACAGCATCCCCTCTGATCTCTGAACTGTTTTTGCATATCCTGATTGTAGCCGGGTGGCTACCTGCTCCTGCCCTTCGGGGCTTAAAACAGCCCAGGAGAGGGCTGTAGCTGGGGCAAGAAGCCTGGGCTGATTGGGAGAAAGCAGGCCCACCTGTGGCCAGGTCCCAGTCAGGCCCAGCTGGCCCCTATAAGACACAGTGAACTAGAAGCCCAGATAGTCTCCCTCTGGTTGTAGAGGGAGAAGGGCCTGGCTGCTGGGTGCTAGAGACAAGGTACCTTGAGTGGAGCAGGGCTGGGGAGCTCCTGCCTAGAAAGCCCTAGGCTGCTGCCTAGCATTAGGCCAAGAGGTACTGGGCGTTGCAGGGGGCAGCCTAGGGTTAGGCAAAGGCAGAAGGTCCAAACTCCTTTACTGATGATGAGTGGCTGATATTGCAATCTGCCCCAGTGAATGGGGGTGAGATGGAGACTGGGCAGTAGCCAATACTGAAGCAAAGTGGGGATAGTGGGGTGGGGGTTCCCCTGGGAGGGGGAGACCCAGTTAAAGGGGCACTGGGGTCCTGGGAGGGATATGGGGGGCCAGCAGAGGACAGGTGGATCGTGGGCCTGCAGAGGGTGCTCCTGGCTGGAAGTGAACTAATTCCCAGGATGACCAGCAGGAGATACCGCAGGGGTGAATATGGCCCATCTACACTGGTTCAGAAAACTGGAGCACCAATGGAGGGGGACACATAAGTAACTGGGTAGATGGAACTTGTGGCTAAAGAACAAGCCTAGGTCTCAGGGGACCTAAATTCTATTCCTGGATCTGCCACTTGTTTGCTGTGTGACTTAACCTTTCTGTATCTTACTTCTCCATCTGTAGAACCAAGAGAACACTACTACTTAAGTCATAGATGTGATATGATAATCTATATTGCATCATACATAATCTTAATTCATGAATGGAAGTGCTCTGATCTTAACATAGATGGTGCAAAAGAAGTAACAATAGTTATATGGGAAAGAAAGGGTCTCCCTTTTATTAATAGCTAAATCCAAACTCTTCAGTAATAAGGACAACGACATTCATCTTAAAATTCTTTAAAATGGAGGATCCGTAATCTTATTTACTGAGATGATCTGCCAGAGAGCTGTAGACATCCATGCAATTCACATTCACCAGCTGATCTGAGGAAGAAATTTCCTCCTTGGTACAGTACTGCATAATTAAGTGTATTATATGGAGAGTTTGTGCCTTTCTCTAAAGCAGCTAGCATTAGCCACTATCAGAGAGAGACTACAAGATTTGATGGATCTGTGTTAGGATGCAGCAGGAAGCGGGATACCACACTAGATGGATCAGTAGTGTGTTTAATTGAAGCACTTCCTATGTTCTCACATATATAGCCATGCAGAGAAACATGGAGAGCTGTGTACATTGTAAACTCTTTGGGACAGGGAATGTCTTTTACTATATGTTTATACAGTACCTAGCACAATGGGGCCCTGATCTGACACATAATGATGATTTTATAACAGTATTGATAATGGAAAAAAGAGAAATATAAATCAAGATTGTGTTGGAATAGAGACTGTTCCTATTATGACTTCTATTATGGTTAGGCTTATCTGGTGAGAAAAGTACATGCTTCAATCATGAACCAGAACAGAAAGCACCTCAGTGATTGTAAGTCACAGGGATCTGTCCACAGGGATGTGATCAGCTACTCCACCAACCCTAAGACAGAATACAGCTCAGGACTTCAGGATGTCAAGAGTCACTGTCTCAACCAGTCTGCTCAGACCTGGAGGGGTTCATATGTCAGACTGTGTAAGGCAGAGGTAGGCAACCTATTGCACAGGTGCCAAAGGCAGCACACGAGCTGATTTTCAGTGGCACTCACACTGCCCGAGTCCTGGCCACTGGTCCATGGGGCTCTGCATTTTAATTTAATTTTAAATGAAGCTTCTTAAACATTTTAAAAGCCTTATTTATTTTACATACAACAATAGTTTAGTTATGTATTATAGACATAGAAAGAGATCTTCTAAAAAGGTTAAAATGTATAACTGGCATGCAAAACCTTAAATTAGAGTGAATAAATGACGATTCGACAAGCACTTCTGAAAGGTTGCCGATCCCTGGTGTAAGGGGTACTGATTGTCACAGCTCCAAGTTTCTCTCTTCTCTTCTCTTCTCTTCCCCAGCCTCTTTATCTAATTTCATCTTTGGCATTTGTAATGTATCCATCATGGCATCTAGGCATTAATTTACATATTGTTTACTTGGGTTTCTGTTAGTCACAGAAGGTATCTTTTCTCATTGTGTATTACTAAATATAAATATTAGGGTGGTAGTGAAGAGTGGCTGAAGACAATGCTTGTGAATATTCCTCTCTTATTCATCCTCTCAGTATTTATTAAAGCAATACCACTGTTTTAATGGTTTTAAAATGATATTAACGGCTTGATTTAAGGTCAAGTCAAGATATTCAGAACAATTAATAATACGCTTCACCTATGTAAAGCTTTTCATCTTCAAAGTGCTTTGCAATCATTCACTAATAACTACTTTACCTCATCAATCATTATTTAAGTAATTGTCCTAATCCCCATGATAACCTCTCTGGCTCCATTTCCTCATCTTTGGCTCCATTTCCTCATCTTTAAGTGACTTGCTGAAGGCCACACAGTGACTGAGTGTCAGACTCGTGATTAGAACTCAGGAGCTCATGGCTCCTACTCAGCTGCTAAGTTTGATTCTGTTCTTGCTTACATCTGTTTTGTGCTGATGTAGTTCCACTGACTTAATTGGAATTGCAGCTGATTTACACCCCTGTAAGTAAGAGAAGACTGGAGCCCTGAGTCTGAAATCTGATCCTAAATCCATCAGCAAATATGGTATGTAAAGCCTCCCATGGTTCTCAATTCTGAAGCTATTGCTAGATCTAGTCATAACAGAGGGGATGAAGAATGGAATTTCAGTTTTAATGCTCAATCTCTTACCATTTTGTATGAATTAGGCGTTTATGAAGATATATACTGGGGGCAGATGCTGTGCCCATTTCCCAAATGCAGTTATTCCTGCTGCCCTGCCTAGTGTTGACATCTCTTGCGATTCTATTGAGAATCTCATGATTTGTTGTTCTTAACTTGATTCCTGCACCTGGGACTTTACCAACTAAGAATCTCAGCTGTTGTATTTTTAAAAAAGTAAGTTTCTAGCCCTCCTGTTGCAGAAAAGAGCTTGAAAATGTGTTCCACTAACTGCTGCATCCCCCAGAGACAAATGAAAAGAAATCCAAATGTGTTATATTTAAAAACTCAAGATTGGTTTAAAAATCTTTTTTTTTTTTTTTTTTTTTGGTACATTACTCATGATTTCTGAATGCTTGGGGCTGGCAACACAAACCTGGGCCTCTCCTAAGATTGTCAGTCATGATAATCTGAGATATGCAAAATAGGATTTGGGATGAGCTCAAGTCCTTTTCACTTGTGACTTAAGAATTGAACTCATGTCTCTGGAAGTAAAAATACTGTTTTAATAACCCACTACACCAACACCACCCCTCCTTACTTCTCACTTCCTCTTTAATATGGGTCTAGGTCACACTGTTAAAACTACATGGATGAAGAGGGAAGGTTGAATTCCCTGGTGTGTAATGCTGCTGTAACAAGTATCAGGAATTGTCAAGATCCTGTTTATCATGCCAGTGCAATCATTTTGTAGCAATGACACTGCACCCTGGATATAAGATGGCAGAGGTGCCAAGGCAGGATATGGTCTCTCTGAAAGAGGACACATCAGATTAAACTGATGGGGAGGGATAGCTCAGTGGTTTGAGCATTGGCCTGCTAAACCCAGGGTTGTGAGTGTTCAATCCTTGAGGGGACCATTTAGGGATTGGGGCAAAAATCTGTCTGGGGATTGGTCCTGCTTTGAGCAGGGGGTTGGACTAGATGACCTCCTGAGGTCCCTTCCAACTCTGATAGTCTATGATACTGCTATGGATTTTAACTAACAGGCCAAGGAGTATGGCTGAAGCATTGTACAAATGCTAAGATTGAGCATAAATCATAGCCATGTTTCAGCGCAGAGTTTCTTTCTCAGCTGTAAGAAAGGACTTTTGCTCGGAACATCAACAGGCAGAAGTCCACAGAAACAATGAGTATGCACTTCTCAACATCTGCAAATTTTTTTTTTTTTTTTTTTAGAGCAGAGCGAATCTTCCCTTGAGAGCACTAGGAAGTCTGTTATTCTGCCTTCCTCAGATTGGGTGGGGGGAGCCTATGCTGATTGCCTGTACATTATTGGGAGGTAAAAAGGCCTAAAGGCAAAATTGTGAAGCCTATGTTCATTACCTTCATAGCAGGTCTAGCCTGAGTAAAGACTAGTCCTTTAGGATCTAGCCCTATGTTTTGAGGATGACAATTAACAGGCCACTTTTCAGTTCAGAAAGCCTTTCCCCACCCATACAGTTATAAACCCCTGTTCTTAGAAATTTATAATGAAAAACACAATTGCCTCCTTACCATACATCCTGATGTCTCCCTGAAGGTTTGTCTGCACAGCAGCTGGGAGGTGTACTCTGAGCATGAGTAGACATACATGCGCTAGCTCTGCTCAAACCAGTGCATTAAAAATAGCAGTGTGGCCACAGTGGCACAAGCAGTTGCTTGGGCTAGCCACCCAAGTACAAACATACCCATCCCTGTGGGTATGTACTCAGATATCTGGCAAGGGGGAGGAATAGCTCAGTGGTTTGAGCATTGGCCTGCTAAATCAAGATCCCTAAATGCGCCCCCCCCCATTCAATCCTTGAGGGGGCCATTTAGTGATCTGGGGCTTGGTCCTGCTTTGAGCAGGGACTTGGACTAGCTGATCTCCTGAGGTCCCTTCCAACCCTCATATTCTATGTGCTGCCATGGCCACACTGCTGTTTTTAGGCTCCAGCCATGTGTCAACTCAAACAGGACATTATAGCTCCCAGCTTGCTGTACAGACTTACCCTGAGGGAACAATTCTGCACTGGCAGGACAATGCAATGGATGACAGAATAAGTCTTTTGGGCTTGATTCTCAACTCACTCACACATTTTATACAGATGTAGCTACAATAACTTCCCTGGAATTACTCTTGATTTATAATGGTGTGAGATCAGGGTAAAGTCCTTTGATTCTAATAAATACACATATAAAGATTACTGCTTGCATGCTCGTTCTCTCTCTCTGGCTGCTGTGATCTCTTTGGTAATCTCTGGCTATTTCTTAAGCTGATTGTGCTTTTACTTCTAATAGAAATGCCTCTATGTAAAGCTGGAAATTGCCTGAGCATGGTGGCAGCCTCAAGTGCAAAGCTGTTGCCAGATGGGAATGAGGGCCAAAAGGCAGAGCGAACTCTAGAGATCTCTGATGGGGTGGTACATGACGTGTCACACTGCAGAGCCAGTCATTCTGCTTCAGCCCCAAAACCAGGTCACCTTCTTCACTTCAGCATGGATGTTGGAAGAGATCATAGCAGGATTTCTCTTTCTTGGCTGTGTGGGGTTCTTGCTTTTTCCACGGGTCATTCAGTGTGTGTGTGATGTTGCCTTTCTCCATTTGAAGCCTGGCTGGAGAGTACTTAACACGCTGCATACCCATCAGAGGAAGGATCCCCTGATAACGAATTTTATTGCCTTTTATTTTTTAAGGGCAACATGTTTAAAAGTGGCTCCTAATTCCAAGTGCCTCCGTTTTGAGCGGCACCAATTCAGAGAACTTTAAGGTGTCTCAAACTGAGCACCAAAGACTGAAGCACTCAAAATGAGAAGCCACTTTTAAAAATTTGGTTGCAGAGCTTTTTGTTGTTGTTGTTTTGGTGTGTGTACAGGGAGAGCGGCTTTGGGTGAATTTTTTTCTTCCTTGAGAAAGTGAATGATAAGGAACAAGAGTGATGGGAATGGAAGTCCAGGGTTTTATCTGCTGCCTACTTGTTCAAATCAGTTCTCTTCTCACATTGCTGATCCAATGGATGCCTGTCTTGACCTAGAGGAATCACTTGGTGTGACAGAGGAGTTGAACCTCTGTTAATTTAAAATGCGTCCCAATCCTGACCTAGAAACATTATCATCTTCTTCTGGGGTGAGAATGGAGATTCAGCCTCTATGACCGATCACTCCTGGGGCTGTTGTTTCCTCCTTTAGTGCTGCAAGGTTTGAAAATCAGACTGTCTGGTTTTTAAACATAATGCCTGGGGTTTGCTGTACTGGAGGTGTTAGTGATCAAGCTGCTATTTCTCATGGGCTAGGGGAGCAGCGTCTCTGACACAGCATGTTTTCAGCCAGTGTGATCCTAATTACATCTGAAAGTGCAGAGGTGCAATGTACAGCAAGGAGCCTGGTACCATCCCTGTATCCTCTTCCAGGCAGACAGGAATTAAAGGTATACAGCACCATTTTAATGTTCTCTCTAGGACAGCAGCACATCTTCAGTCTGTGATAACATGCATGCATCATGGAGAGACTACCCTATCCTGCAGTGCCTGTGCCTCTAATGCACAGCCTGTGATAACTCATACAGACTCTGGGAGTCTAGCTTCTGCTCCACAACGCTTTCCTCCTCTACAGGTTTGTAATAGTGAATATGGACCCTAGGTGGTCTGCCTTACCCCACTCCCAGTGCCCTTCCCACCTTTTGGACAGCATAGGATAATGCATCCAGGTCCAGGGGAGATTGCTGTACTCCAGTGCACCCCCTCTACCCTGCAGTCTGTGATTGTAGGAAGTGCCATGCAAGAGGCTGCAGTGATCGAACATCTCCTGAACTACATTTTTTCTCCGTTACTCCTCTCTCTGCAAATGCTAGAGTCCAGGACCCTTTGGTATATCTGCACTGCATCTGGGAGGTGTGGATCCCAGCATGGGTAGACAGACCCATGCTAGCTTGAACTAGCCACCTAAATCCAAGCCCACCTGACCCTTCAGGTCCAAACTCAGATGTCTAGCCTGAGCCACTGTCCATGCTACAATGTCCACACTGTTGCTTAGTGTGCTAGTTTAAGCAGAGCTAGTGCATGTTTGTCTACCCATACTGGGAATCACAACTCCCAGTTGCTCTGCAGATAGACCCCTAGAGTCTTGAGCAGATATAACTAATGCATGCCCTATGTACAGGGCCTTAGTACAGAGGTGGGCAAACTACAGCCTGCGGGCCACATCCGACTCATGGCACCATCCTGCCCAGCCCCTGAGCTCCTGGCCTGGGAGGCTAGCCCCTGGTCCCTCCCCTCTGTCCCCTGTCCCCCACAGCCCCAGCATGTTGCACTGCCAGTGGTCTGGCCTGTCACTCCTGCTGGGCAGCGCAGTGGCATGGCTGGCTCCAGCATGGTAAGGGGATGTGGGTTGGTTAGGCATGGGAATCCCAGGGGGCCTGTCGGGGTGGGGGTGTGGACAGGGGTCAGGGGGGATTGGCTAGGGGGTGGAGCCCCTGGGGGGTGGTTAGGGGCAGGGGGTCCCGGGAGGGGGCAGTCAGGGGACAAAGAGCAGAGGGGATTGGATAGGTTGGGGATTTTTGAGGGGGGCAGTCTGGGGGTGGGGAGGGGGAGGGGGCAGGGGCCAGGCTGTTTGGGGAGGCACAGACTCCCCTACCTGGCCCTCCATACAGTTTTGCAACCCCAGTGTGGTCCTCGGGCTGCAAAGTTTGCCCACCCCTGCCTTAGTAGCTGGAAGCCTTTTATTATATGGTAGCTTCCTATCTCTCCAGGGAGAGAGAGGCTGCAAAGAAGGATAGTTCATCGTCTTTCTGCAGAGAGGCCTACAGGACACATGAAACATGTCTGTGTGTGTTGACAGGCCAGAGTACTTGGCCATTCAGGAGTCAAGTCTTGACTTTTGACAAATGCCACAGCACACCACCCATCCCTTTACAGACAAGCAATGGCATCTTGACACTGAAGAGCCTGACTTTACTCCACAACATTCTTTTGTCTGTTCTCAGGTGTATCCTGACCAGAGCCTGCCTTTACATCACTGAGTCAGATTAGGCCATTGAAAATCATAGCGCAAGCATTAGGCTGATGCTATCTTCAGTCTTAACTCATTTTAACACCAGTGCCTGATGGTGGCTGGAGTTCTCACAGTAACTAGGCATTTCTTCCCTCCAGTGTTACTGTGTGGGTTGTCCTGTTGTTTTTCTGCCTGCTAAGATGCTGGGCGCTATTTATACAGGTGGTATTTTGGAGAATTAGAGCTCCCTCTGCCATGGCAAAACCAATATTGCCAGCAAGTCAGTAGTCCTGCTATTTTAGCGCACAGGGTATGAGTGGAGCAGAGTCTTACTGCAAAGTCATTGGAGTTCACTGCAACCCTGAGGAGGAGACGGCCCTATCCCTGCATGTCCATCAGAGCTGGATCCTTTTACTCCTGTCGTTTGGTTTGCACTAATTTGGTGCCTTAGGATGTCTCTGGTGCTTGATGGCATCATCACCCTGGAAGGAGGCCTCCTGTGAGCTCCAGGGGTGTTCTGGGATGGAGTCATGCAGATAGCTAAGGTACACAGCACACCGAGCCCCACACGCACTCTGGCTTTTCTTAGCACACAAATTCACTTCAGTGATCACGAAAATACAGGAAGAAACCCAAACAGATGTGTCCTTTCTGTTTCTGCTAAGGTGAGAAATCAATAGCACTGCAGAAAAGAAGGATCCATTTTACCTGCTCCTGGCGTGGAGCATATGCTTCTGTAACCCTTCTGCCCCTCTGAGTTGGCAGCAACAAGGGCCGGGTTCAGTATCCAGGGGTTCCGTTTCAATAACCCAATGCCAAACCAGCTCAAGCCCCCACCCAGTGACCTGGGAAAATCTTACACACACTCCTAGGAGCCTCAAAGAGGCAATGCTTCCCCTCTCGCAAGCACAGAGTCTCGGTGTAGCAGAAAAGGTTTAATACATGAGATAAACAACAAACACTAAATTGGGAAAAACACCTCAACTAGAGTTCATAGACCAAACCGTGAGCAAAGACCCACCCCAGGAAATTGGGCTGTGTCCTCTTTCTTGGGCTCTTGAGTCCAGCAACCCCCAAATCACCCACAGTCCCAAAAATCCCACAATCCAAAAGTCTCTGTCCTGGGTCAGTGCAGCCCCAAAGTTCGAGAGTCTATCTGCAGCGGTCCCTCCCCCCAGCCTGGGTACAAAGGGGCACCTTACGTGGTCCGGGGCCAACTGCCCTGCCTCTCTGTGGGTTCTACTCCCGCCTTCTCCACGAACTGCTCCACTTTACCAGCCGCTCCACTCTGCTCCTCCAGCCGTCCTCACAAACTGCTCTGCTCCACCAGCTGTCCCGTGAGCTGCTCCAGTTGTCCCTGCAAACTGCTTGGCTCCGCTCGCTCTGTGGGCTGCTCCACTTGTCCCACAGCTACTCCGCTCTGCCAGCTGCTCTGCTCCACCAGCTGTCCCATGATCTGCTCCAGCCATCCCCACAAACTGCTCCGCTCCGCCAGCTGCTCTGTTCCACAGTATAGCTTCAGGCTCCCCCCATGGTTAGCACAGTACTCAGTGCTCTCAGCTCTATAATTTCAGCTCTTAGTGATTTCAGCTCATAGTAGGGGAGCCCCAGTGCTAGTGCACTATTAGCCAAAAGTGAGTTCAGCTCAGTAACCTGTATCTGGATTCTTAAGGGAATAAAAAATCAACTCTGACGTTCCACAGTGGAGAGAGGAAGATGTGCAATTGGTGTTCCAGGCCCTCACAAGGGGCCCATACTATCAGATACACACACCAGTCCCCAACCTCTCTCTCTTCATGGAGTTTTGGAATCCATGTCCCATGTTTAGCAAGTACCACCCAACTGAGGTTGAGTCATCTCTGTCACAAAGCAGTCCCACAGCTCCCCATTCACACAATTAGGGTGACAAACTTTTTTTTTCCAGCCCCAATAACAAAGAAATTGGGGATCCCAGAGCTGTTAAAATAACCATCCCAGTCTGCTGTGGGCTTATGCTAAGTGGAGGGTGGATGCCAATGCAAATCTTTCCCCATTCTTTGAAATTCTTGTAATTCTTTCCACATTCCCTACAATTCACCACCAGATGTCAGGGTAGCGCTCATCCTGACTCTGCTTATACTTCTGCTAGCACTCCATAACCTTGGCATGCTAGAGGCCTAGAATTGCTCAGAACCAAAACTGCAATCACTGTTACCCTGGGATCCCTGATGTCATCGCCCAAAACCAGTGCTATATTCTTTATTACCCTGACAATTCCAGGGTCTTCTGCCTGGAACCAGCCCTGCTTCCTGTATTTCTCTGGGGTTCCTCCCAGCCTTCCTTTTCCAGACCCAGACCCAAGTTGTCTGTTACCATGGAATTCCCAGTGCTGCAATTTACAGTGCAGTACAGGTTTTGTATTCTCCTGAAATTCATGCTACCGCTGCACAGAACCAGCACTGGATCCTTTTACCCTGAATATTGCAGGGCACCCCAAGATCCCAGAGGAAGCTGCACAGCACCAGCATTGCATTCTGTATTCCCCTAAAGTCCTAGGTGCTGCAGCTTAGAGTCAATGTGGCATTAGCTATAATGGGATGTTACTTTTGGGGATTAGACCCTGGCATTGTAGGCTGTACCATTCTATACATTGTCCTCGTCCATAAAGCAGGAACAATCTTCAAGCAGGGAAATCGCTCTACGGATCTTGTCTCCAAAGTGCAGAGGAAGGAAATCAGTGCACACATAGGCACACTCAGGCAGCTGGAGATGGGGCTGTCCTTATGTCAGTGCAGCCTGTGTTCTTTCCTACCAGTGCTCTATGTTGTCCTGTATTCAAGGCTAATCCATTTGCAGGACGCTAGCTGGGAGGGATCCTGTGGATAAGTCCATCCATCAGAATGGAGGAGGGGGAAGATACTCATGGTTAATTCTATCTGTCACAGCAGAGAGCTCTGCTGAAATACGTAATGCAATCAGTAAAGAGAGTGGGTACTGTATGCATGCATCATGTTCCATATTCCCTAAAACAAACTCCGAACAAACATTCATGGCTGTGGCTCAATAATCTTTCAGTGTGGGCCTGATATGCAGCAACACAAGATGCAGGCAATGCATAGGCATCAAACTGATTTGTTTCCATGGAAACTGTTGATTTCCACTGTGGTGTCAGGAAAGGGGAACAAAATTATCCCTCTGGGACTTGTTCTTTCTCCTGGATTGGTTTGTCTGCTGCCCTGTAACGGAAGGAACGCAGATAATCCCTCTTCAAGCTGCTGCTCTGATAGAGTGATATCCTAAATCATTATTAATCGATGATCACTAGGGCCGCAGGTATGCAGATCCAGTTTGTTTGCATCACAGGGACCCCCTAGTGGCAATGTCACACAGCGCCGAAGTCATGAGACATGATTTCCAAAGTCATCGCTCTGTATGGCATTAGTGAGAAGATCTGAATTAGAGCTTGTCCACATAAATACTTAGTTTGTGGCAAATTGGGATGTGAATTTACAGCACTAGTGTGCAACAGAGTAACTGTCCATATGGACCCTGCAGACGCACATGAACAGTTTGTTGTTATGCTTTGACCTGGTCCTCTTTAAAATGGGTCCACTTGGACGTTTTGTCTGCAGCAGGCCAGTGCAGGGTAGAGTCATACCCTGGCTTGCTAGGAACTAAATGTTTATGCAGACAAGTGTGCTGGCAGCTGGGAGTATTTGTGTCCTGCTCAGACCTTTAAGCCCTCAGTTAGGAGGATGACTAAGGTCATGAGCTGTATTGGCACTTTTCTACAGGTTCCCATGCAGGGAAGAGCTGGGGGCTTGGTACAGGCTCCTGAGCAGGACTGGAGCTGAGGTCCTTCATACATGGTCCCAGTGTTGCAACCTCTCATGATGTTATCTCAAATCTTGTGATATTTGGTGCTTTTCATAAAGTTCCAGTTTTTGGAGTCCAGTGGTTAGGTGGAATCTCAGTTTTCCTTTGGTCTAATTTTGGCTCTTTGCGTCAGTGTGCAGGTGCTGGTGGTGTTGATGTCCTGTGATATACAGGAGGTCAGACAGGATAATCTGGTGTCCCCTTCTGGCTTTAAACTCTGTGACTCTAGTTTCTAGCCCTCCTGGTTGCGGAGCAAAGCTTCAAAACATGAAGCAGAGTGCCCCATAAAGGCCTCCAAACAAAAAGGCAAAAAACCCCATCATTTATTATTATGTAAAACATACGATTTTTAAGCCAATATCATGATTTTTGAGGGCCTGATTAGCGATTTTTAACACATGCAGGTTGCAATACCGAGGGCCTCTTTCAGACTAGACCTATGGATGGTCCTGTACAAGGTTCTAGTGCTGAATGGCCCGGGGGCCTGTATAGGTACAGATCACCTCCCTTTGAATGGCAATAATTTCTTCTTTGTCACGTCTCCTTGAGGAGCTGGTCCCTTTAAGATGGAGTCAATTCTGAAACTGTAAGTTACATTTCTAGATGGGAGGAAAGAGGGGAGTGAAAAACAGACCTATGGTACTACGTACATTACTGACTGGGCCTCAGCCACCTGGCCCTAGCATAACAGCAGGGAGCCCACTGTAATCAGAACGATTCACTTCTCAGCGCACTGACAGATTCACACACCTGCCAAAAGGTCATTAACAATTTTTTACCCATAATTGTCGTTCTTGTTTTCCCCACAAAAGCCTCTTGCCTTCCCTGAAGCCATAAAGCTGTCAATGGACTGCCACAGCAACGTGACTTACTGTAGTCATACCCTGATTTTCTATTTTCATTTATTAACTTTCATACAACTAGTGTAAAGAAAAATGAAGAATAAATATCAGCCCCCACCCAATATATTTGTAGGATCTAACTTAAATCCTCCAAAATAAGGAAATTCCAAGTAAAGGCATTTAGTTTGTCCTTACCTCACCTCTCTGTGCATAGGGACTTTAGCTCATATATTATGCAGGATCAGCTAAGGACAGAACGGAAGCTTCACGTCAGAAGTCCCTACATTATATTGTGTAGCGCAGCCCCCTAGTAGTTTGTTTATTTAGGTTTTGCTCTGTGCAGGGATGTGTCAGTGGCATATGGGTAAGTGATGCACCATCTCTACCTTCATCCCAGTCATTGAGAACCGTGAGGCCTGATTCTGCTGTTAGTATCAGTGTAAATCCAGAGTAACATCATTGACTTTAGTGGAATTACTCTAGATTTACAGCAGTGCGAATAATTCTGTTGAAGTCAATAGGGCAAATTAATCCCTGTGTCAGATCAGACCCTGGTGCAGGCTAGTTTATGCCCCTGCTGCAATGGCTCCCCTGGGCCACTACAAGGGTGCAGAATGGCTAGGAAATAAGAATGCCCTGGCCCTTCTCTAGACTGCCCTTGAAGGCCTCCTTCACGAGATGGCTCCTGTTGAGGTGGCACAGAGCTGGTGGAGCCAGCTCTGCACTTGGCAGGGGTCCCCTAAACTGAGTTTACACTTGTCCTGCACCAGTTAGGCTAATGCAAAGGGGTTATAGCAAAACTTTGAATCTAACTCAGTGAGTCTGATTCTTCTCTTCCCTGGTGTAAAACAGGAGTGATTCCACTGAAGTCAATGGAGTTAGACCAGTGCAAAACTGGTGTGGGAGTTAAAATCAAGCTCAGGGATTCACATCAATACAAGTGACTGGAAAACCTGGCCCCTTTTCCTGATGACCAGTAGAGAGGAACAGGCAGGAAAGAGTTGAGAGAGACAGGAAGAAAGGAGAGGTGGACAGAGAGTGGGTGATAAAGACAGGAAATGACTGCAAAGACTTCTGGGAGCTGGTCTGTGCAGCCAGAGATAAGCTGTTAGTTCAGAGAAGCAGGATTTAGGACTCTTGGCAAGTGAAGAGGTGGGAGTGCTGGGTGGGGGAGGGGAGATAAGCAGCTTCTACACAAATATATTTATGCAAACATTGCCACATGTTTTTCTGTGTTTGATGGTTTTGCTTAAGAGCAGCCACACAGGCTACATTCTGAATCCAGCAACTGCAGCTTACACACTGAGTTTCAAGAGCATGCTGTTACAGTCAGTTGATTTTATTATATATGTGAAGATTTACTACTCTGGGCATCTAATTATCTAACCCCTCACAGCCTGCAGTTGCCTTAAAGAAGTCACAGTAGTTGACTTTAGAGGTCTCTGATTGGAGTAGGACAGAATGGGAGGCTTTGTTTAAAGGGACAATGTCAAGGTGGTAAGACCCAAATCTGATACCCCACACCATGGAGAAAGAAAGCAACGTTGTTTTTTTAAATACATCCTTATAACATTGGAGGTTTCTGACATCAGAAATAGGAAGGAGGAAATTGACATGTACAGATGCCATCCAGAAACAATACACAGTAGCAGGTAAACATCATAATATATCTGAGTCAAATCAAGATAGGTACAGCCCACTCAGCCTGTTCTAGGGAAAAGGTCCAGCCTCTTGTGTGAAACTAGTACAGGTAGGTGGTGACAGATTGGCAACCTGGTTACTGTCATCCTCTGTGCATTCCCAGAAAAGTACAGCACAGAGCACATTTTCCTACAATTGGGCTTCAGCCCCAACACAGAGAGAAACTGCTATGGTCTGGAGGGGAGTTCATTCTTCACAGTCAGTTCAGTCCTTGGCCTCTTTGTGGAAGCTGCCAGCAGAAATGTCATTTAGTACCAATTATAATGGTAGTTCTTGTGCCATGGACACTTGTTCATTGGGAATTAGCCTGAGACCACCAAACACATTTCACGTGGCCATCTGGCAGCCTGTTAGCTTTAGCTCCTTGCTGACCTGCACTTGCTTTTAACTGGCAACCTAGAGAATGATTGTATAGCCCATCACAAAAGAAATGAGCAGTTCAGATGTAGTTATTTCTTCTTTGCGGTACTGCATTTGTGTGTTTGTAGTAAGATATGGCGGCTACTTATTCAGTCTGTATGTGTCTATTTACTTTGTTTGATGTACATAGTTCTTCCAAATGAAATATATGTGATTTGAGAGAGACATGGGAAGACAGCAAGGGTGATAGAGCTCCTGTAGATACAAATATCCTGCACATTTGCCACAATGGAAAGGGAAAGGAATCACAGAAAAAGTTTATAATGACAGAATCATAAGGTCAATTTTGGACGTGCTGGCTGTATTTACACAAGGAGAATCTCTAGGTTCCCAGTAAGGAGAATAGCTGGGTTCCATCACATCTGCTATAGCACCTCTGCGCCAGCCCCCTCAGCTACTGGTATAAAGGGCGTTCTTCAGGGTATGAGCACCACCGACCTTTGGTTACCTCTGGCTGAGAGAATTAATCCACGAACCTATAATATATGCCATCAGATCAGAATGAGTGTTTTACACCCAATTAACACTGGTGTAAATGGTGACTCAAGATGCAAGGCAGTGGAAGGAGAGGCCCATTGTGTCTAATTGTTTCCATTGTCATGTGTATATTCTGACTTTCATGAATTATTGTCTCTGACTTGATTTGGAATACCATTTGCACTCAAGTATTCTGACATAATGAATCATTGTATGCAGGAATGTGACCAGTGTCATAGAATATGTGATACGTGTACACAGAAATAAAGACCCATTGTATCCAATTGTGTTGCCAGTACCATATTACACATACAAGTAGCAGTGGTACCATATTAGGCAGATAAGAAATGTGTTATAATAGGCTGTGATGGATTTAACCCTATCAGCCAAAGGGATCACTGCACACACTATCTAAGGCAGAGGTTCTCAACCTGTGGGCAGCTTACAGCCCAGTCAGCACACAGCTCTGACCCTTGTGACATCCTCAGGGCCATACATGTAGTGTTTATATATTGTGTGGATGCAGCCCATATAACACAGACAGAGAGCTGCATATGTGGCCCACAATGGTAAATAGGTTGAGAGCCACTAGTCTAAGCCCTCGTCCAGACTAACCCGCGGCATCGGCGGGTTAAAATCGATTGCTCGGGGATCGATATATCGCGTCTAGTCTGGACGCGGTGTATCGATCCCCGAGCGCGCTTACATCGATTCCGGAACTCCATCAATCCGAACGGAGTTCCGGAATCGACACGGAGAGCCGCGGACATCGATGCGGCACCGTCCAGACTGGTGAGTACCTCGATTTTAGAAATTCGACTTCAGCTACGTTATTCTCGTAGCTGAAGTTGCGTATCTAAAATCGATTTTAATTCCTAGTCTGGACGTGGCCTAAGGGATTGGAGAAGGACAAGAGCACTGGCTAGCAAGGCCAGCTCCAGGGTTTTTGCTGCCCCAAGCTGGGGGGGGCGGTGGGGAAGCCGTGATCGGCGGCATTTTGGCGGCAGCTCCACCGTGCTGCTTTCTACTTCAGCGGCAGGTCCTTCACTCCAAGAGGGACCAAGGAACCCGCCACCGAAATGCAGCCGAAGAGCTGAACGTGCCGCCCCTTTCCCTTGGCTACCCCAAGCACCTGCTTGCTGCGCTGGTGCCTGGAGCTGGCCTTGCTGCCTAGCCAGAAGACAGGATTGTGGGAAAAAGCAGTCGCAGATGAGGAAAAATGGGAAGGCAGGACCTAGAACAGGGTCAGCAGGAGAGGCAGGAAGGTGGTTAGAAGAAGAGTCAGGGTGCTGAAGAGGAGTGGTGGGTGGTAGTCAACTGAGAAGAATTGCCTGATATAGAGTTGTGTTGGCTGGCCATGAGACGTTCCAGTGGCATTAGTCAGTTGAGGCTGGTAGCGATGATAGATTCAGAGGAATGCTGGCCAGAAGTAGCAACATCCTGGTAGGAATGGGGAGAAGGAAGTAGGGAGATGCTGACAGCCTGCTGGAGATGAGGCTGTGGCTTTCTGTCTTGCTTAGCTTTCTGTGCTCAAAAGGTGCTGCTGGAGCTCTGCAACATCAAACTGATTTTAAATGTAGGGAGGCGCCCCTGTGTCAGAACCAAAGGGTTAAAACACATCAGATACTCAGTACAAATCTATGTAATGAGGCCAAGCTGCTCTGGGGTGGAAAATGAGTTTGTTTTGCAACCTGATATTACTTCAGCTGATTAGATAAACATATTTTAAGGCCAGGAGGGATCATTATGATCATCTACTCTGACCTTCTTCATAACACAAGCCAGAGAAGTTCACCTAGTGATTAGTGCATCAAACCCATTACTTCTGATTGAGCTAAAGTATCTCTTTTAGAAAGACCTACAGTCTTGATTTAAACTTGTCTAGTGATGGAGAATCCACCACATTCCAAGGTAAATTGCTCCAATGGTTAATAATTTATCCACGAACCTATAATATATGCCATCAGATCAGAATGAGTGTTTTACTCATATGGCAATTTGGAAAATCTGTCTCTACAGTCTATGAATTCTGGTTGATATTATGACAACTGCTGTTTCAATGAATACATAAATGTCACATCCACCATGGACAGGCAGAACTGTGTCAGTCTCTGCCATTCCAGGGACAATGGTGGGTCATTTGAATTTAATGGCTGCCTATCCAGCTGGAAACACCTGAATGACAACAGTTTAGCTAAAGCCAGAAGATACTTCCTTCAGGTTATTTGCAGGGAGGGTAAAAGTGGAGAGAGTAGAAAATTACCAGCAACAAAACCAAGAGACAGAGGTGACCAAGGAGAAGTTTAAAAAGGACTTAGAGGGAAGGCTCAAATAGCCACACAGGAAGTTTTAGGCAGGAAAGGAGAACAGGACAAATCAGCTAGGTCACAGAGAGCAACAGCAAGCTGATGAGAGAATACATGTCATGCACTGCAACAGGAAAAAGATGCTGGGTGGCCCCAGCTGACTCAGATCTCAGCCCAAAGAATACTCTGGAGGAGTGGGGAAACTGAGGCAGGGCACTGCCTGTAGGATTTATTATTTTGTATAGCTTTGTGATTTCTCATGTTCTTAAAAAAAGAAATAGTGTGTTAGATGGCTATGCACAGTGCCTGCATGTATCATGTGCTACACCTACCACATGACCCTTTGAAGATGTGAACCAGACAGCCCAAAACTTTGGCTGGGGTTCTGCGAGATTTGGATTCTATTCTTGACGGCCACTGATGTGCAGTGTGATCTAGTCAAGTTCCCGGAGACCACTTCCTCCCCACCTCATCAGTGAAGTGTCTCTGTCCTGTTCCACAGGTATCTTTGTAGGCAAAGCTGAAATTGGGTATTACTGGCTTAGGAAGGCTGCCTTCATAAGCCTCAAAGGTCTGTACATCCTTATTTAAGTGACTGGCAGCTAAAAGTAGACTTTGAGAAGGAGGGAAACTGACAGAGAGATGTCAATTTCAACTTACAGACAGAAAATGTTGAAATGGGATAGTAAAATGCAACAGATCCTCCTCCATTGTAAGGAGGGAGCTGTAGTATCCCTCTGTACTGGTTCAGCCATCGAGTGTCTTCTCTTTCTAATCAACAGCCTTGAAGAGAGTACCTGAGTGCACAGTGTGATGAATTTGGTCACAGAGACCCCCTTGGGACTGTCACCTGATGTGCTGAGATTATCTCTGAGCCCATTTTTCCTGCCAGCTAGGGACTCCAGATCCCTGTCTTGTTGAGCCAGACACGCTAGCCTTCTGCAACACAGACTCAGGTCTGATCCATGCCCCCAAAGCTGCAGACTTTAACCAAAAACTGCTCAGCAGGTCACCTATCTCCAGCACCCAGACACCAAGTTCCCAATGGGATCCAAACCCCAAATAAATCTGTTTTACTCTGTATGAAGCTTATACAGGGTAAACACGTAAATTGTTCCTCTATAAAACTGATAGAGAAATATGCACAGCTGTTTGCTCCCCCAGGTATTAATCACTTAGGCCTGGTCTACACGGGGGGTGGGGGGAGGGAAGGGGAGAAAGCAGGAGGGATCAATCTAAGTTACGCAACTTCAGCTATGTGAATAACTTAGCAGAAGTCAACGTACTTAGACCTACTCACCGCAGTATCTTCACTGTGGTGAGTCAACTGCTGATGCTCCCCCATCGACTCTGCTGTGTCTCTCATGGCAGTGGAGTACAGGAGTCAACAGGAGAGCACTTGGGGGTCGATTTATCCAGATGCGATAAATCAACTCCAGCTGGATCGATTGCTGCCTGCTAATTCGGCAGGTAGTGTAGACATACCCTTACTGTGGGCTTATCAAGAAACAAAAGTGATTTTATTAAGTATAAAAAGTAGGATTTAAGTGGTTCCAGGTAATAACAGACAGAACAAAGTAAGTTACCAAGCAAAATAAAACAAAATATGCAAGTCTAAGCCTAATACATTATGAAACTGAATACAAGTAAGTCTCACCCTCAGAGATGTTCCATTAAGCTTCTTTCACAGACTAGACTCCTTCCTAGTCTGGGACCAGTCCTTTCCCCTGGCACAGTCCTTGTTAGTTCCAGCAGGTATCTTAGGTGAGAAGCAGGGGCTTTCTCATGACTGAGACCTGCTTTGTTCTGCTGTATCCCTTTTTATAGCTTTGGCACAAGCTAGGAATCCTTTGTTTCTCTGGGTCCCCAGCCCTCCTTCTAAATGGAAAAGCACAAGGTTCAAGATGGATTCCAGTATCATGTGACATGATCACATGTCACTGTAAGACTCCATTCTTCATTACTCAGGGGCTGGCACACAGATATACAGGAAGGCTTGCAGGTAAATAAACCATTTACAACCAATTGTCCTAGTCAATGGGAGCCATCAAGATTCTAATCTGCCATTAATGGCCCACACTTTGCATAATTACAATAGGACCTCAGAGTTATACTTCAGATTTCTAGCTTCAGACACAAGGATGATACATTCATACAAATAGGATGAATATATGAGGTAGGTTATAACCTTTGTAATGCATTTCAGAGTGGAAGCCGTGTTAGTCTGTATCAGCAAAAACAACAAGGAGTGCGTGTGGCACCTTAGAGACTAACAGATTTATTTGGGCATAAGCTTTCATGGGTAATGATACCTTTCACTTTTGTAATGATACCTTACAAGAGACCTTTTGCATAAAGCATATTCCAGTTACATCATATTTACACTCATAAGCGTATTTCCATAAAACATTATGGAGTGCAACGTCACACACAGAACGGCAGGGTCACAAGAGCACAGGCTGGTCGGTTTCAGATATTGTATCTGTTACAGTGACATTTAATCCTGATGTTATGGACAGTCACCAAACCTCTGCTGACTGAGCACAGTTCAGTTTACACAACTAGACCAGCAAATGAATCTGCTTTTAGCAAGAATGGAAGTAGCAGTCAAGTATGTGTTTTTTCTCCCCAAGTCCCTTATCATTCCTCTTCTTCTGTTTTGTATCTGCTCTAAAATATCCTATTTATAACAAAGCTTCAGAACCAAGCACAGTATACCCAATGTGCCCCCTTATGCGATGAATCAGATCATTGAGGCAACAGGGTACTTATTCCTTCATGCAAAGCTTTAATAATCACCTCTTACTTAATAAAAAACCTTTTTGCCTGAGCAGTTAGCAGTGAGCAGCATTCAGAGACTTGCAGAGTTGTTTCTGTTAGGAAGAGAAACTGACGATACAAGTTGGGTATTTATTTGGTGCAATCCTGGTTATTTACAAAGAACATACACAAAGTCCTGTTTTCTGAAATCTTAACAACAGCAGACAGATTGCTTGCTCAGAAATCCAAGACTGCCTTTCCAAAGAGTACTGTGCCCATAAGCATCGTTGTGTCTCATCTTCCTTCCAGGGTCACATTCCCCACTGCTTCCTTCCCTTTCCGCCCAACAACACACACACAGATATGCACAATTACAACCAATCAATTATCTAGCTCTTGTATGTTGCAGTCAGACTTAGGTATCCCTTCAACCCACATGACTGAGCTTCCAATCCCCTTGCCAGGCTGTCTATTGCCTTGGGTCATGGTTTCCAGCTATCACTACATAAAGGGGCATTTCACTGCTCCTTCCATTTAGCCCAAATTAGGGGTGGTTAGCACACTCATCAGCTTTAATCAGGTCTGTAATTGTGTATAGATCAAAGAACCTGCTTGACGGCAACCATTAACAATATACTTAGACCTTCCTACATAAAACAATAAAATAGCCCCTTTCATCCTGTAGGATCCCAAAGTATTTAACACTTATATTCAAATATTTCTGTTTATTAAGGATCCTCACCTTGTCTTAAACACTGGATTTAGGGTAACTTCAGTAACAAGTTATAATACCCTAGATAGTCAAATATATATTTCATAGAAATTACAAAAGGAACAAAATATATTAAAAAACCCGAATGTCTGTAGAAACCAGTCTAATTTAATCTGGGCCTACAAACACTAAAATGCCTTGATCATAATGGTATTTATTGCATGGCATCACTATAAGGCAGAGTTAAGGTTGCCTTAATTGCATTTCCATACTTTAACATGTTTCTTTAAAGTGTTGCCTTAACTCTGTATTTCATGGGTTTGCAATTATTCATGTGGGGCTATTTAATATGTCCCTCTAATGTTTTTTACTTTTAAATTACTGATACTCATACTCTTCTCCCTAATTCTATTTTAACACACTTTTTTTGTCTTGGAATAGAAATTAGAGGTGAACAAGACCTATTAGGCCACTTAATCCAATTTGCCCATCACAAGCCAGTGCTCTACTGTATGACAGTAGGAAGGGTGATGTAACAATCTAAATGCAGACCTGGGAACCAGGAACTCCTGAGCTATAGTCCCAGCACTCACATCCATTTCCTCTGTGAGCAAGAGAGTTAGCATTCCTGCCTCAGTCTCCCCTTCTAAAAAATGTGACAAACAATATCTGCCTCATATCATAGGGTTGTTGTGAGAATAGTGACAGGTGCAAAGTATTATAATGAGTGTTATCTCAGGTCACGGCTCTAGTTGTTACTTTGCACCATATGAGCAAGGGGGGCTTCCTCCTTCATTGTATCATATCTTTGTTCATCGTCCTATATTTCTCTGAATGGAACTGGATAAAATATATGGATATAGATGGCTACCTGAAACTGGTACCTTAAACTTTGTTCTGTGGAACTGTAGGAGCCAATAATCAAGTTAAATATATATGGAAAATCAGTACCTCCATGATGTGAATAGGCCTGTTGTCTCCTTCAGTGGGGGTCGGGGAGGGGGCAATGATACTTCCTAGCAGGAAGCCTAAGCTGATGATGCAGTGTAGGATGGAGAAAATTCAGATCCCATTCAAAAGCCATGGAAGTCAGAAAGTTTCAAAGTTATTGTCAGGGCTGTTAAATAAAAAATTTTTTTTTGTTAATATAAGATTCTCTCCACTCCACTTTGTGTCATGTGTTCAAGACAGCAGCTTCCTGTTTAATATCATATTTCAAACACCACATTTTGTACAATGTTTCATGTAATGAGATGTAGAGATTACACCGCTTTTATAACACACCAGGGTCTCCTTTGTTTTAGAACCTGAAATGGCCTCATCATTTCGTTGCTCAGAGCTTGGTAGCATATTATCAGTGAAGGCATAGTTTTCTATCTTCTATTTTTTTCCCCCGGCCTCATTACCTTACATTTCCTTCATGGAATAGAATAAGCCAGTTTATCTAACCCTTTTGCTCTTGTCTGCCCAAGTCATCTGGAATGTAATTGTCCTTGTCTCCTGTATTGATTCCCTGTCTCTGATTTAATTTAATCACTTCACATTCCTTCTTCCAAAGCAGAGAACAAAATTGGTGCTAATACAGTTCTTCCCCTTCCTGTTAACTGGGCTTAACACCTCTTTCAAGGAGGCTACTAACTAAGCAGGTAGTCAGTGCTGCACTGCCTCTGTCAGTGTACTTCATTTACAGGCGCAGTTTATTAAACTTGCTGCAAGAGGCAGATAAGCATTCTTCACCCTGCCTTCCGCCTGGCCTGGCCTGCAGCCAGCTAGCTATAGCATTTACCAGCCCTTAGCTGTAGGGTTCCACCAGTGGAATGGACTTCACCTAAGCAGGAGGGGCACTGATGTATTGCCGGAAAGACAAGCACTAGGGGGAAGGAACAGGCATATTGTGGGAAGCGGGAATCTGTCCAGAAGTCAGCAGAGAGGGAAATAAGCAGATGGGTAGTCAAGGAGGAAATAATATTAATCACTGAAACAACCAGCCAAAGGACCTCGTTAATTTTTTCGGTATAAATTTGATGAAGTTGTTTTCATTGGCATTACACTGTTTGCTATTTTTTCAAAGGGCTGTGCAGCATTAGAGTCACCTGACTCCTGATAAAGTCAATAGGAGCCATGCAGGTTACACTCCACACATTCTCTGATAATTCCTGTCTCTGTATTAGGGACCAAATTGTGCTAATTTTCACCCAGGCAAATAGATTAAAGTCAGACTGCTGATTTAGGTGACTAACCTTAAATCTCATCTACGTGGGGAAATTTATTGGTAAGACAATCTCATTGGAACAAGATTTCCCTGTGTAGACAACTTTAGACTCCCAAGCTGGAAACCTTTCACCATAAACCAGTTCTGGGCACCACATTTCAAGAAAGATGTGGAGAAATTGAAGAGGGTCCAGAGAAGCGCAACAAGAATGATTAAAGATCTAGAGAACATGACCTATGAAGGAAAGCTGAAAGAATTGGGTTTGTTTAGTTTGGAAAAGAGAAGACTGAGAGGGGACATGATAGTAGTTTTCAGGTATCTAAAAGGGTGTCATAAGGAGGTGGGAGAAAACTTGTTCATCTTAGCCTCTAAGGATAGAACAAGAAGCAATGGGCTTAAACTACAGCAAGGGAGGTTTAGGCTGGACATTAGGAAAAGTTCCTAACTGTCAGGGTGGTTAAACATTGGAATAAATTGCCTAGGGAGGTTGTGGAATCTCCATCTCTGGAGATATTTAAGAGTAGGTTAGATAAATGTCTATCGGGGATGGTCTAGACAGTATTTGGTCCTTCCGTGAGGGCAGGGGACTGGACTCGATGACTTCTTGAGATCCCTTCCAGTCTTAGAGTCTGTAAACTCTAGGTTCTTCAGTTTCCTTCTCTGTAAAACTGCGGAAACATTTACCTACTTCACAGGAGTAATCCCCCACAAAATCCTACCTCCCTACCTCAGGATTGGTGTGGGGGTGAACGGGGTTCGACAGTGAAGTACTGTGGAGTGTATGCTCTGGCAGGTCTTACCAAGCCGAGAAGGCGTCAAGCTAGCCTCCAGGTTGGTAGGAAATCCAACGGTACCTCTATTACTCTAGGGCAGCCTGGCCAAAAGTGGAGGGGGGACCACAGTTACAGGACACAAGGGCTGGCACCCTGAATGCACTGCTGCAAAATTCTTCTATCAAATAAGCCACATGAGCCACAGGAGTAATGTTAGGCTTTTTTAATTCACAACTTTGATGCAATATGAGATCTTAGGATGAAAAACTATCAAAGGGCAGAGTATAAGGTTAAACACACCATATCTATATAAAGTATTAATACTAAGCAAGCTTCAGGGCAGAGAGAGAGACAAAGATCAGCATGAAGAGCAATTTTGTTCAGTTAAGGCTTGATCTTGCAAGGTGCTGAGGGCCCACATCGCCCTCTAATACATGGGAATTTAGGGCACTTGACATCTTGCACAAGGTGCTTGGTAACATGCAGAATCGGGCCCTTATATATTCTACCAGTGTTTTGGAGAAGGGACTATGTAGTAAGATGATATCATTCACTCATGATACAATCACAGTTAAAAAGAACAACTCAGGGCAATTCTGGGACATATAAATACTGACATCAATTATGTCACAGGAAATTATTGTAACACTAGAATGGGACTTTATTTGGAATATTGCCCACAATGTTTTATATATATGGAGACGAGGCAGTGGCTAGCCACCTAGAAATGATACAGAGACTCAAAGGTTTTAGCTGAAATACCAGTAGAAAAGAGAAACTAGGGCTGTATTCTTTGGGAAAGGGGAAATGAAAAAAAGACTTCAGTGAACATAGATTTCTGAAAGGACTGGAATATTGAGAATGGGTTACTTTCTCCTTTCAGTTGCAGTGGTGTAAATCTAGTGCAACTACATTGACGTCCATGGTGTTACTCCAGATTTACACTACAATTACATTACAATTGACAACAGAGTTTCACCTGCTATGATGTAGAGAAGTGGTCTTCAAACTTTTTTCTTCACGCAGCCAATCAGTAGAAAATTTTTGAGCATGCACCCCCTGCTCCCGGCCGAACTGTCGAAGCAAAAAAGGGACTGAAACACAAGACTATCTCATCTCTTTTAACCTTCTCTACACTAGCAAGACAAGAACAAGGACTTAAAATGTTGGGGTCTGTCTGCTGAAGTCAGTGATGTTACACTACTGTCAAACTAGCGTTAAGGGAGTGGGGAATTGGGGCCTAGATCTGATGGAACTTAGGCAGGATTTCTTCACAAAGAATGTAAGGTATATATGGAATAGGGGCCCGATTTTCAAAAGAATGCCATCCCCATTCAGGCACTGAAATAAAATGGTCAGATTTTCAGAAGTGCTCAGCATCCAGCAGCTGCAACTGAGAGCAATGGAAATGGCTGAGAACTTTTGAAAATCTGTCCATAAACTAGGAAGGTCATCAGTGGATGCAATAAGTATGCCTAGCTTTAAAAAGAGAGGGAAGCATTTGGATGAAAAAGAAAAGGGAAAAAAAAAAGCTCATGGGCTGTAGCTGCTAAGTCAGCATTAGGAAATGGATATAGATGGGCTTCCTTCCTTCCCTGAAATATCCTGTATTCTAAGAATTTCACCATTTAGTGAATTGGTTTTGGAAGGAGCTGCTGTTGCTGATGTCCTGGCAGCAGTTTCTGGCTCTGAGTAGTCAGTCAGGAGGAGGCCTGGGTGGAGGCAAGCCCTTGGCTGCTATGGATTTTGTTCCAGAAGGATCATATACTGTGTCCATATTTGAGCAATGCAGTCTCTCCTCTCAATCCAAAATGCAGGGCTTGCGTGATTCACTAATTAGCCCAACCCTCTTTAGGGTAACACTGCACTCACGGCGTCTGAGGAGGCAACCGGCATTGCAGATATTGCTTGGATTACTCCCTTCAATTTTTTTTTTTTTTTTTTTGGTTAAACCTGGATTCATTCCCCAAACCCAGATATCTGCTCCTTGATTATAGGGAGCTTCATTAGATTGACACAGAAATACTGCATGTTCGCTGCAGGGGGACAAGGGGGATGGAGAGGAGGGTACAGGCCTTCCCAGCATTCTGGAGCAGGGCTGTTGGTGGTGCAGGCCTCTCCAGCATTCTGAGCTATACCAGCAGTATCATGTTCCCTAGCATTCTCACATGGGAGACAAAGGTCTCTCCAGTATTGCAGAGGATGTTAATGCTGAGGTAGAGCTCTGTGGAAATCAGTTTATTAAGAATAACTTTAAGGAGTTTGTCATAAATGCCTAAGAGATTTAGGAGCACATGTCCCATTGACTCAAGGACTTGTGCTCCTAAATCCTGTAGGTGCTGTTGGAAATCTCCCGCATAACCCTTTATTTTCCTTGGGGGAGGGAAGTTTTGTTTTCCAGTGCCTTAAATTTTGTTGCTCTCTTTCTCTGTCTAAGACTCTGCTTTAGAATCTCTGAATTTCTAAAGGCAACAAAGCCATGAAAAAGTTGAAGGAAGGAAGCCATCACTCATCAAAAACTTCCTATTTCATTTTAGGGACTTTCTGCCCCGTGGATCAGGCATCGTCACCAGACGCCCACTGGTCCTGCAGTTGGTAAACTCTACAACAGGTATGTGAGCCATCTCCGCTCCTGCTAACCCAGCAAATAGCGCAGAGGAACGGAGTGAGGTATAATCTTCCCACCCCCATTTTCTGTATTGCTGTATCCCAGACAGAAAAAATATTCATTGCCAACCTCTAATAAATTTCATGTCTAATGTATAGGAACATAATCAGAGTATACTGAAAATCTTACCCACTTTGGATGGCCAATGTGAAACAAGTTGCGGGTTCTCACTCTGTTTCCCAATGGACAGATGTCCACATCACAAAACCCACCACTACAGTTGAGAAAAAATTGGCAAACTTGTTGACAATCTGAGAAGAGCCCAAGGACTGAATGGGACATGGAGATGAACTCCCCCCCCACTCCTAGAAGAGGCCCCTTGGGATAGAAGTTCATTGGCAAAACCTTGCCGTGCTATCCCTGTTCTGTGGGGAAAAAAGACGGCAGTCTACAAGGCTGTCAGTTTGGCACTTTTTGCCAGCACTAAACTCACTAGGAGCCAGGTTTTGATACCTGTACTCAGCATGAGTTCTGCTTTATTCTGAGAGCAGTCCCACTGAAATCAGTGGTACTACTCAAGGTGAGAAAGCAACTTGGAATATGTCCCCATAAAAATAGTACTTTCATTTCACCTATTTAAAATCTAGGCTGCATTAAATGTTCAGGAACAAAGTGCTTCTCATCAGCTTGTGCTGAATTTATTAGGTGGCTTCATCAAGCTCCTCATGACTTTCCCTTGACTGAAGAGCTATGATTTATTGAATGGATGACACCTAGATAAGACTGGAGAACTTAGCAGTCAGCTTTTCATAGGATTAGTAACTATAGACCAGGGCTAGGCAACCTAAGGCAGCACGCGAGCTGATTTTCAGTGGCACTCACACTGCCTGGGTCCTAGCCACCGGTCCAGGGGGTTCTGCATTTTAATTTAATTTTAAATGAAGCTTCTTAAACATTTAAAAAGCTATTTACTTTACATACAGCAATAGTTAATTATATATTATAGACTTATAGAAAGAGACCTTTTAAAAATGTTAAAATGTATTACTGGCACAAGGAACCTTAAATCAGAGCGAATAAATGAAGATTCAGCACACCACTTCTGAAAGGTTGCCGACCCCTGCTATAGTAGAACCTCAGAGTTACGAACACCTGAGGAGTGGAAGCTGTTCATAACTCTGAAATGTTTGTAACTCTGAACAAAACATTATGGTTGTTCTTTCAAAAGTTTATAACTGAACATTGATTTAATACAGCTTTGAAACTTTACTATGCAGAAGAAAAATTCTGTTTTTAACAATCTTAATTTAAATGAAACAAGCAGAGAAACAGTTTCCTTACCTTGTCAATTTTTTTTTTAAACTTGCCTTTTTTTAGTTTACATTTAACACAGTACTGTACATGCTTTTTTTTTTGTTGTTGTCTCTGCTGCTTGCATACGTCCCATTCTAAATGACATGTGTGGTTGACTGGTCAGTTTGTAACTCTGAGGTTCTACTGTAATGTAATTTAAATGTGTTGAGAACTAAGCATCAGAGCATCAGTTACAGAAAAAAAAAGATGTTTGAGCTTAGTTATTTACATCAGGAGCACATTAGCTAAAATTGTCTCTGCTGTAACTAAGACAGGCACAGTGGGAACTGAAGTTTCACCATGAAGATACAAGGAGAATCTCTTCTGCTAGTAATTAAGGGCCAGACCCTGCCAGTGTTCCCTGTGCAGAATTCTTATTTAAATCAGTGGGACTGCTGGGTGTGGGTCAATGGCAGAATTGAGTTCTTAGTGCTTGAGAGTGTGGGACACTTATCCTAGCCTGTGTGTCTCAGATCTGTAAAGCAGCAGTTCTACTAGTCAAGTAACTGCTAAGCAGAAATTTGGTCCTTTCGCCACTAGAAGATGACACTATTATTTACCCCAACACTCTAACAAAGTGCTAGACACTGATCACACAACACTAAACACTGTGTTCCACTGCACTGTGTGCATGGTGTTTATCCCTGCAGACAGGCGTGTATTTAGCTGCCTTGGTTTCAACAGAGGAAGACTTGAATCATTAATTTGATATCAAGGGGAGGACTCTATCCCTGCTGGGACATGAACTGAGGATCAGAAGCTCTCTGGCTTGAGTTGAAGGGGATTCCCTCAGCTGTTGGTAGTGATAGTAGTACCTTAGTTACCTCCTCTTTGCTAGCCTCCTGGCACTAGAGGTTGAGACCTTTGCCACAGCTTATCCCTTTTGACGGTTTCCCCAGCCCAGCCGGGACAATCTGTAACTTTCTAGTGTTGTTTGACTAGAATTTGGAGAGTTTCTACACTGCAAAGGGAAGAAGTTCACCGACTTTGAAGAAATACGTCTGGAGATCGAGGCTGAGACAGACCGGGTTACTGGCTCCAACAAGGGGATTTCCTCGGTCCCCATCAACCTCCGGGTCTACTCTCCCCACGGTGAGTACTGTACAACATTCAAGACTGGAGTATTTCGGGGGGACAGGGGAGCAGAATGGCAAGGTTGACTGCACTCTGATGCTGCTCTGTCTTGGAATGAAGGTAGTAAGAACAGAAATGGCTGCTATGAGAGCTTGCAGATTCTTTGCTCACAAATCCCCACAACAGGCTGGACCATGCTGAACCAATCTCCAGCCCTTTGACCAGATTGTGACAACTCACCGAGCTATCTGGCAATAGTACACCATGTTGCCCCATGCTGGACCCAAGATCCAGACTCAAATGGGATCCTGCCGTGCCAGGTTTGTAGGACTGGGATTGCTGTGGAGACAGCGTGCTCAGCTGTTAGGGGAAAAGGAGCACCTTGCACGGCTCTCAAGTGATTCCCCCAGTTCACACAAGGGCTGCACTGATAGACTTCAAAGGGAACCACATCCAGGACTCCACTGGTAGAAAGGAGAAATGCTATGATATAGGGGAATAGGGGTGTGGGATTTGAAATGGGTTTTAGATTAGCTCCCGATCCAGAAAAAAATAAAGATTGAATGACCATTAAGGATTTTCTAAAGACTTTATAGTTGATAAGATTTTCTACTTGATTGAGATACTAAATAATTCTATAAGCCTAAATGGTTGCTGGGAACTCTCTCTTCATAATCTGCCAGTGCTACTCCACAATTACCTCTGTTGGGTTTTCTTTTAACATTTAAATCAGCTGTTCTCAGACTGTGATCAGGGGATGTGTGGTGTTCAGAATAGAGATGGTGAAGGTCTCTCCATGTGCTCCACAGAAAGAAAAGGTTGGAGAATTACTGATTTAAAGACAGAGTCTCTTGTTGCCTGTGCTCCAGTTCCTTACCTGTTGCATTCTGCCCCTAATCGTAACGGGCTCAGTCCCATAGCCCTTATTCAGGCAAAACACCTGTCATAGATATTTGGACATTTGCCTGAGTAAGGATTGCAGGATATGGCCCTATAGTTGGTTAATCATCTTGTGCTTGGCTTTTTTCAACATCACTTACCTGACTACCTGCTCCTGCAGCAATGAATTGCGACTTCCAAATGATGCTCAGGTGGTTGTTCAGATTTAAAAGCTGATAGGAAATCTGGAATCATGTCACACCATTGTTTTTTTTAAGCAGAATCCCCCTCCAAAATCAATGGCATAATATAATATGGGCCCTATTCCTGTATATAATGAGCCTATGAACATTGTTTACTGCCATACAAAATGGAGATGGAGTGAATGGCTCACCGAAAGTCAGCCCACTCTCACTGTATCTCTGTCTTTCTTCCCCCAACACCTCTTTACTGCACCAAAGATGGGGAGATGCTCCTGAAGTTTCTAGTAATATGTGCACTGTTTGGCACTTGAGCAGGAATGTCTCATGGTGTGTAGACATCAGCCATACTGAAAGAAGGGTCTCCCACTTTACACTGAGATGCCTTGGCAGGAGGAGATTGAAGAGACTAGGATGTGGCAAATAAAAGCCTTTCAGAAGTTGCTGCATAACAGATATTAATACACAGTAAAATATTTGTATTGATAATCTCTTGTCCCTTTCTGGCATCTTCCCTCCAGAGATCTCAAAGCTCCTTAAATTGCAAAACAACTGAGACAGACTGGTCAATGTTATTAGCGCTATTTTACAGATAGGGAACTGAGGCTTTGAGATAAGAAATAAGTTGCCTGGGGTCACACAGTCAGTGGCAGAAACAGGACTAGAACTCGGGAGTCCTGTGTCCCACTCCCCTGCTCTAACCACTAGACAGGATTATTGCCCAGTCTTCTGGCTCCTAGTCCACTGATCTGACTACTAGACCTAATAACTACTAGTTCTCTAGTAATACGATTATTATTAATAATAATACCTTGCCCTTATAATTCACTTTTCATCATCAGTAGCACACAGCACTTTACAAAGGAGATCAGTGTCATCATCCCTATTTTATAAATGGGAAAACTGAGGTAGAAAGAGATGAAGTGACTTGCCCAAGGTTACACCAGGCCAGTGGCAGAGGTGGGAACAGACCCTATAGAATCCTGAGTCCCAGTCCACTGCTTTCACCACTAACAAAAAGGAAGTGTTGTTTTTTTTTACATTTTTCTGGGCTGCATGAGACTCTGGGTGCTGCTGGCTGAGTTATATGTATATATCTATCATGCCTATCCATGTAGTAGGTAACCACTTTTAAATGTACAGATGCCTCTCATAAACAGAACAAGCTACCCTTATTAGGACCCTCACTCTTCTCCTTTCCCTTGTCAGTCCTGAGTCTGACACTTGTGGACCTACCGGGGATGACAAAAGTCCCAGTGGGGGACCAGCCACTTGACATTGAGTTCCAGATCCGGGAAATGATCATGCAATTTGTCACCAAAGAGAACTGCCTCATCCTGGCTGTATCCCCAGCCAACTCTGATCTCGCCAACTCTGATGCCCTCAAGATCGCAAAGGAGGTTGACCCTCAAGGTAAATCCAGCCTCTGTTTTTGTTTTAGCATGGCACCTCTGGCACTAGATCTGGTTCTCCCTTGTCCCTAGACATGAGTAATGGTGTATGCCAATGACATGTTCCACTGTTCAAGAAACAGTCTTCCCAACACACATAGCTCTTGCCCAGTTCACACAACCCCCTGAGACAGTGGTGTTCTCAACCCACGCACCCTCCAATCATCAAGGAAGTGACATGCTCAACACACAGACTCCTATGGCAGTACCCTGTCAAATCCTGTTGAGGTTGCTTCCACATGGGGTGTTGTTCTAGAACAGGGGTCGGCAACCTTCGGCACGTGGCCCATCAGGGTAATCCTCTGGCGGGCCTCAAGACATTTTGTTTACATTGACTGTCCGCAGGCATGGCCCCCCCTGCAGCTCCCATTGGCTGGGAACAGTGAACCACAGTCACTGGGAGCTGCGGGGGGCCATGCTTGCAGATGGTCAACGTAAACATAATGTCTCGCGGCATGCCAGCGGATTACCCTGATGGGCCATGTGCCGAAGGTTGCTGAGGCTGACCCCTGTTCTAGAAGTTAGTGGTTCTCCCTCCAGTGAGGGAAAAGGCTTCCCACCGTTCAGTCACCCAACTGCTCCCTAGAGGGAATAGGCCTGTTAGGTAGAGCCATCTTCACTAAGCCCCCTCTCTGCTGTAGCCCAGAATGGGGGTATTTCGGAATCAGCCTCTCCTCTCTCCTCTCCCACCACACTGGTATGCTCCAGTCCCCTCTCTCCCAAACCCTGTGCTGGAAGTCCCATGCACTGATTTCAAGAGCCCTTGTGGAACCCAGTCAGGTACTTTGCAGTGCTTCCTCTGCCCAAATTGTTTACAGGAACTGTTGCTGGTTCAAGCTAAATCATGTCTGCTTGTGTCCCCATAGGCCAACGCACCATTGGCGTCATCACTAAACTGGACCTCATGGATGAAGGAACCGATGCACGAGATGTGCTAGAAAACAAGTTACTTCCTCTTCGAAGAGGTATGGATCCTCTTTTCATTTCCTCCTCATTCTCCTCCTTTCTTTCCCCCTGGTCCCATCCCCTTCCTCCAACATTCCACAGAACCTGTGCCACAACAGTGTTCTCCTCTCTGATAGACTATCTGCCCCAAACCTGATGTTAAATCATTGGGCCCCTCAGCTCCAAGCTGGAAAAAGAGGTCCCTCAGTTCCAAGAGAGAACAACCAACCTCCCTACCTCTTTGCAAGGGGAAATATGCCATGCTCCTCTGAAGAGAATCCCTTCCCAAGAGTCTTTGTACCTGTATGCAGTCCTGGCAGCCAGAACCCAAAAGCAGAATCCTGTTCTCTGTGTTATATCTTTTTCTATGGAAGAAAAGTTGTAGACATGGCAACCTGGGTCTCACTCCTCCTTCCCAGATATCAGAATCTGGGCTCTCTTTTTCTTTTACATTTATATTTAGGGCTTTTGATTTTTCATTATAACTGGTCAACACAGATAAAACACCCCTGATAAAAAGAATTAAAATGGTGTTTATCCAACACCACTGGAAAAACACCGGAAATGGTTACTTGTATTGAAGGGCTGGTCTACAGAAAGCAATAATGTGTGACTTCTGAAGCACACTAACATGGTGTGCATTAATTGGTCTGTGTAGACCTTGCTGGTGTGCACTAAAGGTTCCCTAGTGCACTTTAACATAGTGCTGTTTGAATGAGTTCTATGTTAAAGCACACTAGGGAACATTATAAAGAGATTACTCATTACAGTATATATTACTGTATGTAGTAGATATACTAATGTATATAATAGACATTACTCGTTTCCATATACACAAAGAGAACACTTCTATTTTGGATACCTGCATAAAACTTAAAAGTTGCTAAAAATAAACCCTGAAAAACTAAATTAATAAACAATAAAAATAGAAGCCTTGTTTATACAGTGGTAGCCCTAAAGCAGTTGTTCTCAACCAGGGATATGTTTACTCCTGGGGGTATGCAGAGGTTGTCCGGGGGTACATCAACTCACCTAGATATTTGCCTAGATTTACAATAAGCTACATAAAAAGCACTAGCGAAGTCAGTACAAACTAAAATTTCATACAGTAACTTGTTTATACTGCTCTATATACCATACACTGAAATGTAAGTACAATATTTATATTGCAATCAATTTATTTTATATGGTAAAAATGAGAAAGTAAACAATTTTTCAGTAATAGTGTGGCTGTGACACGTTTATATTTTTGTTTGATTTTGTAAGCAAGTAGTTTTTAAGTGAGGTGAAACTTGGGGGTACACAAGACAAATCAGACTCCTCAAAGGGGTACAGTAGTTCGGAAAGGTTGAGAACCACTGCCCTAAAGGACACAATCCAATTGGGTAGGTGCTATACCAGGGGTAGGCAACCTATGGCACGGGTGCCGAAGGCGGCATGTGAGCTAGTTTTCAGTGGCACTCACACTGCCCGGGTTCTGGCCACCAGTCTGGGGGGCTCTGCATTTTAATTTCATTTTAAATGAAGTTTCTTAAATATTTTTAAAGTCTTATTTACTTTACATCCAACAATAGTTTAGTTATATATTATAGCCTTATAGAAAAAGACCTTCTAAAAATGTTAAAATGTATTACTGGCACGCAAAACCTTAAATTAGAGTGAATAAATGAAGATTCGGCACAGCACTTCTGAAAGGTTGCCAACCTCTGCGCTGTATAAAGATAAAATAAATGACAGCTCCTGCCCCAAAGAGATTACAGTTTAGAAGACAAGGCCTAACAGGTGGATGAGAAAAATAATTGCATTGGGGAGGGGCCGTGATAAAAAATAAGTATAATGGGAGATTCACAAATCTTAGCTGGTTAGCAGTAGTGACTGCAGCCTCCACCTGCCTTTTCTTTTCCTTCCCAGGTATCAGAACCTAGTGGAAATTCCAGTTTAAATTTTTCAACTAGTTTCTAATGGTTCCAGTTACCAGTGTGGTCTCCCCCTCCTTCCATTACCAGGAGTCCAAGTGCAGAATCACCCCTTTCAAACTTAGACTCCCCTTTGCCCTCCCCTCCTAGTGTCATATCGCAGGCTCTCCATACCCTGGATTGTCTCCTGGCTGTGTCCAATGTTTCTGCGCTTCCTCCATGCTGCCATCTGACTTTTGGTCTTTTCACTGGTAGGTTACATTGGTGTGGTTAACAGAAGTCAGAAGGACATTGATGGCAAGAAAGACATTCAGGCTGCACTGGCTGCAGAGAGGAAGTTCTTTCTCTCCCACCCATCTTACAGACATATGGCTGAACGCATGGGCACCCCCTACCTGCAGAAAGTGTTGAACCAGGTAACGGCAGCTGGGCTCTGCAGCTGGCTGCCACCAGGACAGAGAACAGACCAAAATGGGGCTGTCACCCAGGGTTACTCGAAAATCATGACAATACTAAACACTCCTAGAGCACTTGGCAAACGTGAATTAATGAATACTCACAATGGATCGATACATGATTACTGTCCCTGTTTTAATGCTCTGAAACTGAGGCATAGAACAACTAACTGATTTGCCCAAGGTCACAAAAGGAGAGTGTGTCAGTACAGGACCACTAAACTGTGCCTAACTCTAATACCCTGATATAAGGAAACACTTTCCTCTGGGCTGAAAATCAAGTTCATACGCTAAACACAAAAGGCCAAATTCTGCTCTCAGTAACATCGGTATAAATCCAGAGTAAGTATACTGAAGTCAATAGCATTAGTCTGGATTTACACCAGTAGAATTCCTCCTGATTTACACCACTGTAAGTGAGAGCAGAACTTGGTCTATCATGTTTGTGGGTTTTTTAGCTTCAAGAGATCATTGCATTTCCTGTAGTCCTGTAATATTAATTAAAATTATTTGGATGTTCAATTAAAAATGATGCCTATCAGAAAATTGTTTTATAAATTAATTTGGATAAGATTCTTATATGGCTGGAGGGCTGCCTTCTCCTGGGACACATCCAATAGAGGAAACTATAAAAACCAAAACCTCATATGTTAAGATTTAATGGGCCACGATCAACTTGCAAATCGCATGTGTGTGACAATTTTTTAATTGCTATAGTTCAATTACACCCAAGATCAGTAGAACTGAAAGAAGTTAGCAAAAGCATATGTACTTTTCTCTATTTTGTCTGATTGGTATATTTGAAATTGTGAAAACATCTTTAAAAAAAAAAGCCTTTTCACCATAAGAATGAGACAGCATTGGCTCCCCCTTCTGCCTCTAAAGCCCTACCAACTCAAAAAATAAAGAGAGAGAGAAATTAATAAAAATCTTAAAGATAAAAAAAATCAAAACTAAAAACTCTCCCTCAAACAGTGTTTGACCCCCAAAAGGGAAAAGTGCCAGAGACTCCATGAAGTCTTCTATGGACGTTGCTATTGCTACTGATTTGAGTACTCATAGTATAATGATGGGTGGCAGTATAAAACCCTATGATACACAAATAGATAAAAACACATTGCATATTATCAGCAGAGCTGTAGGTTTGTCATGGGTGGAAAAACGTCATGCATACCATAATTTTTCTGTTTGTCTATGTCTTTTTTTTCCTGTCCATGATTTTCCCAAACAGTGGGTCACCGAGGGCCAGGAGACGATTGGGGGTGGGTGGGAAGGGGTTTGGAGAGCAAGCCCAATGGCTCCTATCCTGTGGTCTCGAACCCAGCTCCCTGCTCAGAGCGTTGGGAGCTGGAGCCCCAGATTGCAGCACCATTCATGTTTTGTCCTGTCCCACCTGCCCCAAGTCACCAAGCAGGATTAGTATTGCAGTGCCTGCGTGGAACATGCAGTTGCATGTGGTCAGTGCCACTAGGCAGGGGGAGGAGGGCATTTTTAATCAAAGCTCAGGGAGCAAACACAGTAAATTTAGTAACCTGTGACTTTTACTACATTTACAACGGCTGCTCCCTGATTTTTTCATAAAACTGCAGTGACAAATGCGTAGCCCTAGTCATCAGTTTCCCTGTTTTGCTGGGGATCAGTTGTACTTTCCATCTCATGCATTAGCAATCTGATAATGTTGCTCTCAGATCCATTCCTTCTCCCTTGCTGGAAAGACCCCTCAGATACATGAGGAGAGTAGGAGACAAAAACCTATGCAATTTGTTTTAAAGGAATTGAAGCAAATTCTGGATATTTACTCTGAACACTATTTAAACAGGATTGTCAAAAACTGGAATTTCTTGTGATTAGTCAGGTTTTTTTTAAATTCCAGTTGACCATAGGACATTGTACCCATGGCTTTCAAACCATTCACCACACACCCCATTTCGATCAAAGCAAATAGGCTCAGGTCCCCCTTCACTTGTGCTAGAGACGAACATCATAGAGAGCTACTGTCAAAGGAATACTGGGATACAGTGATAAAGGCCTTTACCTTGGCATGTTCCAGTGAGGGCGTGGTGGAGGAGGTTCCTGTGCACAGAGTTTATCCAGGAGTGGAGAGATCAGCTCAGACATGGGAGGGTGAGCTGCAAGTCAGGGGAACAGAGGCTCCCGGGGGAAAAGTCCAGGGGCATAGATTGAGGAGCATGGGCTCAAGCAGTTTAGGTTGGAAGGACAGAATGGGGGAAGGGAAGCAGAGGCTCAAGGAGAACTAGGCTGGGGCACAGGCTGGGGGGCAGAGGCTCAAGGAAAACTAAGCTGGGGGCACAGAGGCCGGGGGGCAGAGGCTCAAGGAGAACTAGGCTGGGGCACAGGTTGGGGGGCAGAGGCTCAAGGAGAACTAAGCTGGGGGCACAGAGGCCTGGGGGCAGAGGCTCAAGGAGAACTAGGCTGGGGCACAGGCTGGGGGGCAGAGGCTCAAGGAGAACTAAGCTGGGGGCACAGAGGCCAGGGGGCAGAGGCTCAAGGAAAACTAAGCTGGGGGCACAGAGGCTGGGGGGCAGAGGCTCAAGGAAAACTAAGCTGGGGGCACAGAGGCCGGGGGGCAGAGGCTCAAGGAGAACTAAGCTGGGGGCACAGAGGCTGGGGGTCAGAGGCTCAAGGAGAGCCAGGGTGGGGTCTGGGCTGGGGGTACATATTGAGGGAGCCATGGTCAAGCAGAGCCAGGCCAGGGAGGACAGAATGAGGAGCCAGGCCTCAAAGGGGGTCCTGGGCTCTCATCCCCCATTCTGTCCTCTCCCAGCCCAGGCAACAAGGCCCTGAAGCCGCTGCCTCCTCCCACTCCTCAGCACCACAGGATCCACCTTGGGCACTGGCAGGGGGAGCATTGAGAGGAGGAGAAACGGTCTCCCTGCCCACAGGCTGGTGCAACAGCGGGCCTTGTGGCTGGGGGAGCCAGTGCAGGCTATTTCCTGTTAAGTGCTTGGGTCTGGCCGCCATTTGCATCTGTTTATTGGCAAGATTGTAAAGGAAACAGCAAGGCCCTGATCCTACCACTTTGCTATGTGTTCAGCTTGAAGCATGTTTGTAGTCCCATTGGCTTCAAAGTTAGACATGTGGTCGGAAAATGGTAAGCATTCTCCACAAAATATTTAGCAAAAACAATTTTTAAAAAATTTTTGTAGAAATTTTCCATTTTTGAATGAAAACCTGATTTTGTGGTTGAAAAACTGGAAAATTAAAAAGACCTGGAAATTTTCTATGAACATTTTTGTTTCCAATTAAAAAAATATTTCAAAATTGATCAATTTTTTTGACTAACTCTGTCATGTTAACAGGATCAAAGCCTAAAGCAAGAAGTTCAGAGCCTGTCCAGACTCCAGCAGGGCCCACAGTTTAAAAGTTTAAAGTTTTAGTGCTTTAAAGATGCTGAAACTCGCACAGCAAACTCCCTTCGTCCTCTTAAATGGGACACTTTATCAGGTGTCCTCAGATGAGTTCGATTTGGCAGGTCTGAGACGTTTATGGATAAGCTTAAAGAAGTTGCCGTAAAATATGTTCCCAAGTCCACCCCCAAAATGGAAATAAAGTCCCCTTTGTTTGGCTGGTTTATGGAAATAAACAATTTTAATTTTTCTTGGCCGTTAGCCCGAGTAGTAATAAATCTGTAAAACGGGCACAAATTATTTCCCTTTCAAAGGGGAGTTGTGAGGCTCAGTTAGTCAATGTTTGTGAGTGCTTTAGGATTCTTTGTTGAAAGGTGCTAGGGAAGTAAAGAATATTATTACTATGTACTTCTCCTAGCTCATATAATTCTGTGTCTGATGGCTGCCTGTCTGTATGAGATTGGGTAAACTGCAGTTCAACTCAGGAGACCTGAGTTGAAGTCTCTGCTCAGCCTAAGACTTTAGGGCTTAATCCTAAAACTACCTTGTGCCTCAGTTCTCTGTCTGTAAAAGCCAAATATCCCTACCTCATAGGGGCATTGCAAGGCTCTCAGATAGTATGGTGATGAGGGCCACATAAGTACCTAAATAGATAGACACTGGACTGTCAAAAGAAACCAACCTCCTTTTCTTCTTGGAACATGACAACCCCATTATGTCCACATAATAGGCCTTGCTGTGCTATTCATCAACCTTTCGTGCATATTTGAACCTTGGCAGGGCCAATTTGTCTAAAACATTTCAGGTACTGATTTTGTCCCTGCTCTGCCTGGTCTCTCTGCTTCTTCTGCATTGCAGAGAAGCCCGAGGAGTTTCCAAAGACAGATCCATAACCTAGCTCTTTCCTTTATACTGGAGAGATGACCTGTCCAATGATGGCTTCCTCCTGATATAATCTCATTCATTCTCCCCAGTCAAAATCTAGTTTAGTCAGTGGGACTGGCCCACTCTGCCACACAAGACTGATGCCCTGTGGCTCATAGGAGTAGCCTATTCTGGCACACAGGGCTAATGATCCCCCCTGTCGCAGAGGAGTAGCCCACTTTGTTGCTGCCCTTCTGCTGAGTCAGCTAGTCCTGTTCAATCACAACTCACAGGTTTTTAAACCCATTTCTCAACCTTCTACTTTTGCAGCAACTGACCAATCACATCCGAGACACCCTGCCAGGCCTGCGAAACAAACTCCAGAGCCAGCTTCTCTCCATTGAGAAAGAGGTGGATGAGTACAAGAACTTCCGTCCTGATGATCCTGCCCGGAAGACCAAAGCTCTGCTTCAGTAAGTGACTCCTGCTGTGTGTCCCTCCTAGGAGAAGTGTACCTGGCAATCTCCCCCATTCATTTTTCTTTCTGCCTAGGATGGTCCAGCAGTTTGCTGTGGACTTTGAGAAACGTATTGAAGGCTCCGGTGACCAGATTGATACCTATGAGCTGTCTGGAGGAGCTAGGATCAACCGCATATTCCATGAGCGGTTCCCCTTTGAACTGGTGAAGGTACCATTCCCCCTCCTATTCTTCTCACCTACCTTCCTATTTTCTCTCCACTTGCTGTCATTTCTTCACCTGTCCTTCTCAGATGTCATCTTCTTGGCTCATTTCTCATCTCTTCTGCTTTGCATCTGTTGTCTCCTCTTTAATTCATTTCTTCTTTCCTTGACCTTGTCTTTACCTTCATCACTTTCTTTCTCCTCTTCACCTGTCTTTCTCCCCTGCCGTTGTCTTTTTCCTTCACCAGTCCTCTCTGTTCTTTGCTTCCTTTCTCTCTTTCTCACCTCCAATCCTGGCTTCTCTTCTCCTTCAGCCCTCACCCCGTGCCAGAGCCTGATATCTCCTTCAGCGACCTTCCCAGTATCTGAACATGGCCCCTTCCTCAGTTCCTGCCCTGGTAGCAGAGCATAGGAACTCCCTCACTTTTTCTTCCTGGTTATGTAAAAGGGTTTTACCTTAACTGTTCTGATTACATGAATCCCAAATGCTGAAGCTGTAGTTTGTTTACCTCAAACCAAAGAGTCTCTGATCAGCTGAATGTCCATGGAGAAAGGTACAGTCAGATCTTTGCCTCTGGCTGATCTGCACACAGTGTAGTTTGGGCGTAGATGCAGAGAGAGCTGAAAATTGCATTCCATTAATCCTATTGATGCTATGGGCAGGGCTGGTCCCGATGTGCCAAGCTAATACCAGACTAAGGCTGTTCCAACTTATGCTGACTCTTAAACACTCCTAAGGGGTAGAAAACACAACCAAGGATCAGTGGGGTGCAGGGACATCCTAACTATGCCTCCTTTGCTACAACCACATTACATCTTCACTTCTACATGAGCAGCAAAGAAGTGGGTGGTGTAAAAGCCTCTTTGTTGATTTAGCACCACCAGAGGATCTTCTTGTGGTGTCCTCCTGCGACTGCACGCATTGGTACCTGGGGCCAAATTGCACTAGCAGAGACACACAGAGGCTCCACATTATGGGAGAATCTGGCATATAATGTATAAAAGCTCCAGAGGAAAAGGTGACGAAATAGCTTTTCATGATGGTTTTCAGAACAGAAGATCAAGCAGGAGCCAATCTGTTCCCCTTATGGGTTGGCTTGCCTGTATTTTCACTTAGTAGTAGTATTTGAATGTTGATTCTTTCCATTTGAATGAGATGCTGAGGCCTTGTCAGTGAAAGACAAGAGCCTGCATTGTGTTTGATGATGATATAACTTTTCTATGTGAGAAAGAAATCCAGTTTATATGTGTATATTGGAAAAAACAGCTGCTGAGATCATATGCAAACCTTGCAAGGGAAAATATTTTATTTGGGACACAATTTTATATTTTTAGCTTCTCATTCCCTTTGTCTTTTGTTTCTAAGGTCATTTGTATAGTCAATGAGAACTGGGCAGCACTTCTGAGGGTACGTCCACTGGAACTGGGGGTATATTTTCCAATTCAGGTAGATGGACATGTGTGAACATCAGTTGAGCTAAATGCTAAAAATAGCAATGTAGCTGCAGCAGCACAGATAGCAGGACAGGCTAGCTGCTCGAGTACAATCCCAGCTGAGACCCTAGGTACGTCCTTGGGCAGCTAGTCTGACCCACTGCCCATGCCACCACGGCCACACTGCTGTTTTTATCATACTAGCTCAATTGGAGCTAACATGTACATCTGCCCAAACTGGCAGTTACAACTCCAGCTTGGGTGTAGATATACACTGTCAGTCAAGCCCTAAGCTGGGATTTCAAAGTTCACACAGCATGTGAGTGCTGGCAACAGAAGCCTGATCTCCTGACTCCCATTCCTGTGTTCCAGTCAACAGGCCACACTCCTTCACACCTCCATCTTGCAAGGCTGAGTCATGACCTGGCAGGGGCCCTCTCCTCTGTATCTGCATGGTGCTCTGCTGTATGGGTTGCCAGGCCCCGTCTCACAATCTTTTCTTCTGGTGCAGATGGAGTTTGACGAGAAGGAGCTCCGGCGAGAGATCAGCTACGCCATCAAGAACATCCATGGTATCAGGCATGTATCATGCATTAGGCAGGCCCACGACTGCACAGCCCTGTAAATATCTCTAGACCTTCCAAACCAAGTTGAGAAGACTTCAGAGGTACGGTAGGTCAGATGACGGGAGGGAACACCTGCCTGGGCCACTGACAGCTGAACAGCCTTGTATTGGGAGGTACTAAAGTTCATCAAAATCAGTTTGCTTTCTGTTTCCATGTGAGAGCTGCAGGAGCTTCAAAGGTAAAATTGCCTTGGTGATCAGCCTTTTTCTTCCATCTCCTGTGCTGAGTATGAGAAAGAGGAAGTGACATCACATGGGAGAAGGAGGAAGTGACATAGGAAGGGATGCTAAACACCCCCTATACACCTTTTTAATTTCTTATAGTATTGTTTTAATTTATTATCCCAGATCTACCAGGACTCGATCCTGCAAGCTGGTGCTGAGCACACTCAACCATCAGTGACTTCAATGGGAGCTGAGGGTGCTCAGTACTTTGCAGGACCGGGTCCCAAATGAATGGTAAGTTAACATCTTTGCATTTGTGTTAGAGAAGATTAATGATGTGTGGCTTATGAGGCATAACAGGCAGCCTTACCTGAGAGCTGCTGAGATACTGTGATTCCCCCTATGGTCAGTAGGGACTGTGGGAGCCCAGCACCCCTCAGAATTGCTATTAAATGCTGGAGAATGCAAGCAGGTGATCAGATATTGACAAGTTGATTTTCTTCTCCTTCAGCTTATTCCATCTGATCTAGCCAGGCTCATTTGAGCAATAATATTACTGTTAGTATTTATTGCTCCCTTATTATAATTAAGAAAGGGTTTTTTTAAACTCTCTAGGGATGATATTCACCACTCTGCATTAAACCCTAAAGGCCCCCACCTTAAAGGATGAGGTGGTGCATAAGCTTAGCGTTGGTCCCTGTGTTGGTCATTTTCACCTGAGACCATTTTTGTAAAGTGTTGAGCACCCTCCATTCCCATTGATTTCAGTGAGGTTTTGTTCGTGGGTTTTATGATTCCTCCAGCCCAACGAGCTGGGTGTCAGTGATACAAATGCCTGCTCTGAAATGTGTGTGTAATGCTGTGACATTCTCCTTGCCCCCCTCTACCTCCCCTCCTGCCTTGTCTTGCCCCCGCCCTGGGTGTTTAGAACCGGTCTTTTCACGCCCGACATGGCCTTTGAGACCATTGTGAAAAAGCAGGTGAAGAAGATTAAAGAGCCTTGCCTGAAATGCGTGGACATGGTCATTTCGGAGTTAATCAATACTGTTAGACAGTGCACCAAGAAGGTAACCGGAGGGAACATGGAGTTCACACGCTAACACCTGCCTGCCCATCTGCTCGCTGGCTGAAGCACAGCACTGTGATCTGGGCAAGGAGCTGCCTGCAGTGAAACTTGATGTTTCTAACCACCTCCTCAGCAGCATGACTAGACCTGAGTGATACTAGCCTGGGGCATTCCAGCCAACCAGCCAATCAGAAAGAGTTGAGACAGCTGATAGGAGTAGGTTGCTGCCGTCTACACCATTCTGTTAGAGGTGTCTTTGGAACATTGGGGTCTCCCCCCACATGCCCACTCCAGAAACACAACCCACTCCACTGGCTCTCTAACATGAGCGTTAACTCTTTATAACAGCCAAAGTTATTTCTTCCTCTAGAGGCTGATGTTTTATATCTGATTTAAATTTAATTTCTGATTTTAATTTTCAAGTCAGAATCTGGGATATAGATTTCCCCTGGGAACTTCTAGGGACTTTGTATCATCCAATCTGGCCCCTGATTGACCATCCGCAAGCAAAAGGGTACATAAACTCTCAAATATGGAGACTCAAGAGTCAAAGATGAAGTAGGCTTTGCTAATGTGGAATGATCAAGCTGTGGGCTTCCCTATGGGGAGATGTTCCTAAGCTTGTGGAATTTGGCATGGTTTCTGATTGGCTTGGTTTGTATCTTGTTTTGAAGGAGCAGTAAATGGCTGAGAAGAAGGAAAGTGGAGGTGTCCACTCTCACCTGAGTTCCTGCCTTTCCCTTCCTGCTGCTGTGATGGGGTACCCTGGAGGTTTCATTCTCTGGGTTCTGATTGACTGTAGTGGACTTTAGTGGTGATGTGGGAGACAGCCAGTCGTAATTCTGTCCATCCTTCAAATATTGTGATTCTCATGCCTGAGTTTGGGCTTAGATTTAATATTGAGAAGCAGTGTGAGAAAGATGGGGAGACTGCCTGCCATTCCTCTCAGCCATGGCCTGCTGCTTCAGACAGGTCCAGGTCCTGGTGAAAGGGCATCTCAGCCAGAGTGTGATAGCGTGGGCACTGGAGACTCTTGGTATGTCGGGATCACTGCTGGCTATTCGGGAGCAGGTAACCGGGTGAAGGCATTACTGGAAGCTCCCAAGGGGGATTGAAACCTTGAATTTAGGGAAAAAAAAGGGGGGGGGGTGAGTGGTGAGACTCAGGTTTGCTCTGCAAGAGACTGCATTGCTTGGGGCTAGAGGTCTCTGCAGAGGTGCTCAGGCTCACGTACATGTGCTTTGTCCCAGTCCAGACTGGGAGAGCAAAGTGGACAGACAGTGACAGATTCCTCAGGTTTTTAGAATGCTGGGAGGAGCTTCCTTTTCCTATCCTGCTGTCTTCTGTTGAGGTATGTAGCTGTGGGGAGCACCCAGAAAATTGCCCTTAGTGGTGGTGACAGGTAAGCAAAGACCTTTGGGCTGCCAAGTACCCAGATCCAGTAACCGGATCTGAAGGGCCCACTTTTCATATCCCCTTAATGCTCCCTTGGTTAGTTTTACCATCCATCAATCATCATCTAAGTCTTTATCACTCCTGCCCTCTTCCTCCCTATGAATCTTTTTCCCTGTCTTTCTTTCTTCCCTTCCCATTTCTCTCTATATCCACCTTCACGGTCTTGTTTTTCTCTTTCTTTTTCCTTGAGGAATAAATTTTCACTAGTAGTGAAATTATCTCTATTACAGACATGAAGGACAGATTCCTCCTTCCACGAGGATACATGGTACCCAAGAGAGACGGAAATGTAAAAATCAGGGAGGACAGAAAGAGACCATAGGACAGAGAAGACGAGAACTCAGTATTCCACAGCCACCTTTAATGGAGTGAGGGAGACAGGGCAGGTGTGGTACACAGAGTGACACACACATAGGAAAGAAAGAGAGAATGCTGGAAAGAGGTGGACAAAGAGGAACAAATCTAGCTGGGGGAGGGAGTCAGTTATAGCAGGAGGTATTGGGTCAGACCATCGTCTCAGTTAAGAAGGGAGCGTGGAGGGAATCAGAATTTTTAAAGTGTTTTCTTGTTAGTGTAGCGGGCTTGGGTCCCGTAGTGGTTCAAAGGCTAGAGATTGAGTTTGGCTGCAGTTCATGTTGTGTGTGTGCGCGCACAAGTATGAGTGGTAACATTGTTTACTTTAAAGAAACAAATGTTATTAAAATGTTCAGGTAGCTAAAGGCACATTTTGTGTGAGGGTCCCTTTTCCAGGCTCCATCCACTGAGCCTGACTCAGATATTGTATGAAACATCTAAAGGGGCTATATTGAACTTAGCAGGCAGGTTGAGACCTGGAACATATTTTCTGAGACATGCAGAGGCCATTTTAACTTTAAGGGCACCCACTCTTTACCCCAAAAAGGGCTTAATTGGCAACTTGCCAGACTCTGAGATGCACCTGGGTGGAGATGGGTAGTATGGAAATTACACATCCCAACATGAACAGAACAGCCTTTCACATTAGCTGTAAGTGACATAATGCATGGGAGAGGGTGCTGTGATCAAGATGGAGCACTGATGTATGTTTGGGGTTGAAGTACCTCTGGACAGCACTTCCATATTAGCAACCAGGGGCCAGATTCTCAGCTGCTGTAAATCTGCAAATCTCTGTGGATTTCAATAGGGCTATGTTGATTTACATTCACTGTGAATCTAGCTAAGGATTGGTCAGAAGCTCCAGGCACCCTGGTTTAGTCACAGTATGTTTGGATAGGAAAAATGTCCTGTGACAATATCCCTTGAAACACACAGGAAATCCATAGCTAGCACTACTAGCCCCTGCCATTGTGGGACAGTGCAGCACAAAGACCACTTGTCCAGCTGATGAAGCTTTAAAGGGGGCACTGTCAGGTTAAAGATAATGAGTTATTAAAAACAAATTTCCTTGTGTGTGTTATTAATAGCCCCCAAATTTGATTAACCTCGGTCACACTTTTAAAAATCTAATTTGTGCTGCACTCTTCCTGCTGATTGTTTACCCCTGTGTTTCTCTCATCTGGGATGTTGAAACAGACTGATCAAGTTTCATTTTAATTTCTAGTCACTTTCTGGTTCCCATGCCCTACCTCAGTGTTGTGATGTCTGAATTGCAAACACTGGAACAGGAAACCTGTATTCATTGGGATTTTAAAAAATAATTGTGGAAACATTTTTACTGATCTTATGTTTGGTATTTTTACAACCTTGAAAGTTGTACCTCAATCAACCTGACATCATCTTCTTCAGATAGGCTGGAATAGGAGGGCTGTTTGGGGTAATTGTGATAGCTCTCTAGGAAGATTCCACCTTCCTAATTACTTAGATACATTTCACTGGCCTCAGGATGTGGTTCATTGTTAGGGCTCAACTTCCTTCCCTACAGCAGGAAAGAGGAGGAATGGGAAAAGAGACAGGCCATAACTGGAACTGTTTATCTGAACCCCTGAAACTTGGAGTAAGGAAGTTGAATCCATATCACTCATGATTACGCAAAACTGAAACCTGAGTGACAAAAATTAACCTAGCTCCTCCCCCACCCAGTGGTTCAAGTAGGGCCATATGGTCCAGTACACTGCATCATTAAGATATTTATTGCTGGTACGCCGTAACAGAAAGACACAGGAGCAGAATGTGGGGCTGCCTGGCGGCCCCACTCCAGCATCTCCTCCAGCACAGCTGTACTGCTCCCAGCCTGGCCCCATCTCTGTCCTCTGGCGAGACTATACAGACCCCAGACAGGAGACGCAGCTGTGTGGAACGGCTGGGGGCAGAGTGGGACTGGGAGTGGTACAGCCGTGCCAGTGGACAGGGCTGGAGGTGGGGCTGGGGGGAGTACAGCATTGCTGGAGGAGCTGTTGGCGTGGGGCCGCCCTGCGGCCCCACATTCTGCTCCTTTTGCCACTGTGGTTCCAGAGAGCCCTGCAGTTCAGAAGTCTGTATCTGGCACAGCTGGAAGACAGAGTCCGTCTCCCCCCCACCAGTAACATGGGATGGGGAGGGGTAGGGAGAGTGTGGGGGCCCAGGGCTGGGGGTGAAGCGGGGAGGAGTCATGTGGAGGGTCATGTGCCTCCCCCTTTGTGTCCCTCCCATGAGTTGCCTATGTGCAGCGTACCAGTAAGAAATAAATTCTACTTGTGCCACTGCCCCCAGCCCCCCCCCCCTTATGCAGTCCAGCTTTAGATGGAAAGGACTAGGGGGAACTTATGGGAAGCAAAAAGAGAAAGGGATAAAGCTGGTGGGTAAAAAGGCAGGAGAAGAGACCCATGGAACAGCAGAGGGAAATGAGACTGACTCAGGTGAAGAAAAGAGTGAGAGGCTCAGTATGTTCAGCCTTCATTGCCTGTGGAGAAGGCTTGCTCTGAGAGAGGGATTCCTGGATGCATCCATCCACCCATCCATTTTGTTGGGCTCTGTAGCTCATGGTTTCACCTACTCTGTCTGTTCCTTCCCACTGTGCCATTTCCATGCATCTGTAGAATCCCCTGATACTTGGCAGCACATGGGCCCTGCAGCAAATGCTCACCTGCTTTGATTTATCTGTGGAGTGAACCAAAATCTCACTTCTCATTTTGCCTTGTGTTTTTCTCTTCTCCTCTCTCTCTCTCTCCCCCTCTCAATCTCTCTATGCCTCTGTCTGCTTTGCTCTTCTTTCTTCCTTGTTGCTTCTTCCCTCCCTGCCCCTCGCCGTGCAGAACGGGTCTCTTCACGCCTGACCTCGCTTTTGAAGCCATAGTGAAAAAGCAGGTGCAGAAGTTGAAGGAGCCGAGTCTGAAGTGTGTGGATATGGTAGTGAGTGAGCTCACATCCACCATCAGAAAGTGTAGCGAAAAGGTAAAGAAACCAACAACATTAAGAAAGGGCAAAGCACCACTCCTCTCTCTCACACACACATACTTTTTCCTCACACCCTTCAAGGCCTGGGCTCACATCAGGGGACTAACAACAAATCTGGTGAGAACAAGGAGAATAGCCATGGAAGTCAGGTTCTACTATATAAATAAGCATCTGATGGAAAGAAGCAGCCCATAGGCATCCAAGCAGTGTGAAAAGTAGGGGAGAGGGATCAGGCCCCAGCTGATGGATCTCTTTGCTGTGAATTCAGAAGTCAGCTGGCTACAGCTGCTTGTTTGCTAGCCAGCCCCCATTCCTCACTCCAGCCCCTTGGCATGCAGCTCGGTGTAGAATAAACCCCCTTGCAAGCCTCTCTTCCTACTCTTCCTGATTGCACATTGAAAACCTTTCTGTGTCCCTTTGTCGCTGCCTCTCTGGAAATCCAAACATCTTAGAACAAGAAACAAGTTAGAGAGAGGCCTTAAAAGATAAAAAGAATCCAGGCCCCTTTGCCGGGTTATTGGGCATAACCCCAGCCTCCATCCAGATGACAGAGCTCTATATCTTCTCCATCTCATCTTCCTGCTGATCTTTAATTACAGATTATGCTAATAAAGAGAGAAGGATGAATCTTGTGCTGCGTTTCCCTGCCCCAAAGCAAAGGAAAGGAGGCAAATTCCAGAGTAGCTTAAAGAGCAGCAAAGTGGAAAAAGGGACCACCCATTTGAATAAGTAGAGGCCATCACACATGCGCTAGTATATGTCTGGTGGAAAGTGGGTTGGTTTCCTAGGCCTATATGGTGCAGCAGAGGGCGCCACACACCTCTTTAAATAGAAAGGTAGACTAACTAAAATAATTTGCCAAGGAAGGACTAAAATCCTGCACCCCCCAGCCCAGCTGGGCAAGTTTCTCTGCCAAGTGAGTTAAAGGGGGCAGCATCTCTTGTTCTAGTTAGGAGCCTCTATAAAAATTACCCACAATCCCTTTTCTGCATTCGAGGGTCTGGACTGGCCAATATATATAATCCCAGGTTTGGGGGGAGGGATTAGAAAGAGACAGGTGGGAAGGGTGGGAGAATCCCGTATAAATTTAAGAGCTCAGAATGCCAAGAGCTGGAGGTTGGCAGATGAAGGGACCTCGTTGTATTCAGCAGGGCTGATCTCGGCAGCTACTGCACTTTGGTCATTGCCATCCCTCAAGCACTGCTGCTCCACCTCAAAGGATTTCTCTTTCTAAGTCCTCCTGTTTTCCAACTCAGTGTGGGAGACACTCCTCCATCCTTCCCCTTCCTCCCCCCATGTTTGCTTATAGTGATTTTGGTTTGTTTCCATTGATGTTTTTCTGTCTCTGATTGGAGTTGTGTCTTCAGGGGAGAGAAATCAGTGCAGAGGAGGGGAAAAGAAAAACCTCAGTGTTAGTGGACACTAACTTCTTACAGTGGGACACCCTGCTCAGATGACTGGGATCTTACCCATCCACCTTCTGTAGATTTTGAAATTCATTTTGTCATGGTAGGATGGACAGATTTGGCACTGGAGGAGGAAAGGAAGGGTAGAGATTTTCTAGGGTGGAGATGAAATAATGGAGTTGTACAGTCAGGATGTGCATTTCCATGTCCAGGCCTCCGAGCGACAGAAAATAGGAACGGAAACAAGAGGGAAATGTAGCTGATGGGACAGAAGAGAGCTTGTCACCGGGGATGATGAGGGAGGAAGATGAGAAAATCCCCTGTAAGCTAGGGCTGGACTGAATCTGGCAGTCCTTTCACAGTCCTTATCTGGAGATGGTCCCATTGTAATCAATGGAAGCTTTGCTGGAGCAAGGACTGCAGAATTTGGTCTCTAAAAATTAGAGATGGAAAAAACTTTGCTCTGTTGCCTGGCCAGTGCAAGGTTGCTCCCTCCATCTGTGTAATTGGCTTAGACATCTACAGAATCAGGATGGAAATGCCTGGACTCTCGGGAATGGCAGGTTCAAATCTGAGCCCTTCATCCCACCAAAGGCGAGGAGTTGATGTTTGTCTAATGTCTTTGTCCTATAAATCCAGATTTGGGGCAGGTTTGAATTGGGTGTCTCTGTTATTAAAGTGATTTATTGATATTGCTCGTGATAGTGCCCTCAGTGTGTGAGGTGCTTTTCAAGCAGACAAGAAAGTCACTTCCCGAAAGAGCACACAATCTGAGGACAGACATACATTCAAATAGAGTTTAGGGAGAGGGATACATCATATAAATAGAGTGATCTAGGTGGGATAACCCTCATCTTGGCAAAATGCAGTTAAGTTAATATACATGTCAACTAGATTTTTCATAGACATCATGGCAAAAGTGAGTCTTTAAGGGGGATTTAAATGCTGGGAAGGTAGGAGCTTTGTGGGTTAGTTCAGGAAGGGTTTTCCATGCGTAGGAGGCAATGTGGAAGAAGCAACGGAGATGATGGTGCAAGAAGCTAATAAATAGAGCATCCAGGCTGTCGCTATTAGCAGAGCAGAGGATGTGGAACAAAATAAGGCTTGACAAGGATAGGGAGCAGAGCTATGCAGGGCTCTGAAAACAGTGGCAAGAAGCTTGAATTGGATGGGGGAGCAGAGGGGAGAACAGAATTCCAAGTGTGTGTGTGTGTGTGTGTGTGAGAGAGAGAGAGAGATGTTTGGCAGGGAAGATGACTTTAGCAGCAGCATGTTGTATGGATTGGAGGGGACAATGGAGACAGATGTTGCAGAATCAAGACGGGAAATTCTGAGGGCCTGAAGGACAGATTTACCAGTAGGGTAGGCTGCACATGTGACACTTTCTAATGATGTAACGCTGCGGAGGTGAACTTTGTAGAGGACTTATTGATGTGTAGTACTTGTCCATTAATTCATACATCTTGGGCTGCACATTTGCTTGATCTCCAGCTAGGCAGGGTTAGAGCTAGTTAATATTTGGATGAGAGACCTCCAAGAAAAGTTTAGGTGCTGCCGGAATTGTCATGGTAAAATACCCAACCTCCTACCAGAGTGTTAGGAGCCTATGCTACCTCTGGGATGAGACATACAATTGAGATTCTGTGTTTATTGAAGACCCACAAAGCTTTTCATAAGAGGAGTGTTAAGCTAAGTTTCTGGGACATTGGGGGAGCTACATTTTGTCTTCCTACTAGTTGAATTTCATGCAGCCTCAGTTGCATAGAGTATTCTTGACTGTCTGTTCAAAACTACCGCATGATGTTGCTGTGTGTTGAGAAAAACTATTTTGAAGGGCTCTACACCTGGTTTCACTGGTGTAAATAGAATCAGGATCAGGCCATGTAAGGAACTGCTGCTAATTGCTCCCCCATCCCAACTTTGACTGTCTCTTTGATAGCAGTCAAAGGCTAGTCTCTCTTCACATGGCTAAGCCATATTCACAAAGGTGCCAAAGAACAGATGGCTTTGTCTTTTCTACGGATCTTTAGTTATTAGAGCTGTTAATAATAATCTCTTATTCCATCCGGAATGATCTCAAAGTGCTTTAAAACTGCTCATCCAGGGATCTCTTCATCCCCCACTGAAATCAGCCTACTCTGGGGTGTAATGAGAGAGTTTTTCACAGCACACAGCAACATCATGCAGTAGTTTTGAACAGATAGTCAAGAATACCCTATGCAACTGAGACTGCATGAAATTCAGCTGGTGGGGAGGCAGAGTATCAGAGCCAGTGGATCCAGGAATATAGCATCCCCTCTGGTGGATTAAAAAAAGCAGGAACTTTCTGTGTCCAAACTGCACAGCAGAGCCTTATGAATGCAAAAGGGTGCCTTACAAATCAGGATCCTTTCAGTTAGAGTTCTTAAGATTCATGCCTAAGCGATGGACTCTTAGTGTTAGAAAGGACAGGGACCTACAGCTGTGTCATGAGGATTTCCCTGGGCTAGGCTGTTTTAAGAGAAGGTCCTGAGCTTACATTATGACTGGAGAGGAAAATGCAATTAGGGCAGAAGTGAAAACCCACTTGAGTGTGGAAATCCATCCCAGACCGGCTGAGAGCCCCTGGCAGGGTCATCTGCTCTCTTGTCTTTCAGAGTCATGGCATTTCTGGATGCTACTTGCACTGCTGGCATTACCCCCAGCCCTTGCATTCCACTGCATGTTCTCCAGTGGACATGACATCCCGTGGCCAGTGTTCCCCTTCTTGCCCACCCCTGCTTCTCCCACGCATGCCGAGGTGTGAGGCCTCCTGCATGACGTCTTGTGAATGTGGTGCTGTTGGTTTCTTTTGCTTGTAACCTTTGCTGATTGATCCTGATTTGAATAAACTGAGACTGTTTTGCATCTCACCTTGCCTTTATTCGTGTTTGTTTATTTTTTTGTTCTTGAATCAAAGAAGCTGAGATTTGCTTAGAGATTTTCCAACTTCCTGTTTTTGATTCTTTGACATGAAGCACCCCCTCAACCTCAGAAGAAAACAGGAAGTGCTGCCTCTCCCTCTAAAGCAACAAGCAGCCTAAACTATAAAGATCCAAGAGAAATTCTAATATGCCCCTTCTCAAGGTATGAGGGGAGCCCATTTCCACATGGGGCCACCTTCAGTGTGAGCGGAAAGCCTGTTCCTATCAATCTGGAGCCAGTGACATTCAGAACAGAAGAGTCCTTTATTAAGAGAGGGGCCTGATCCACTGCTCCCTTACTCCAGCCACGTGCCGGGGCAACTGCATTGATTTCAAGGGCATGACAGTGATGCAATAAACTTGGAGTGATGTAGTGGTGAAGCAGACCCAAATACCTCAGTACTTGACAGCAGTTGCCCTATACCTTCTAGCCTCCAATGGTGATTGTCCAGGGTCTGGGCTGATTCTTGTAGCATATTGTCATAGTCCTTTGTTTATAAGAATCCAAAAGTCAAATCAGGTTTAAACCACCCCCCCCCCCTTCAGATCAACAGAACTGAGACAGTGCAGTACTAAGTCAAATGAGAGACATGGCCAAAAATGAAGCCCAAAATAGTAGGAGGAGGTAATAATGATGATGTCAGAAAATTCCAGTTGGCATTAAATGGTAAAATTGAAATATTTCAAAATAATAAAACAAAAGGAGGAAAAAAACAACTTTCTGGGGAGGGAGGAGAGAAAGGAATGAACTGGCCTGGAGCTGAGACTTCAGCTAATTTTAGGCCTTGATCCTGCACTGAGGACTACATGGGTGCTGCCCTATTGAGGTTAGTGCAGGATTGGGGCCCTACAGTGTGATCTTGGGCAAGTAACTTTTATTTCACTATTCCTCAGTAAAGTGAGGGATAGTGGCACGTGTTCCTCTCAGGAACTGTGCAGGAATTGACTGGTTCATGCTGGTTAAGTGCTAAGTAGAGAATGATTAACTGGATAGTAAAGGGGCCTAATTATTATTATGATTATTACAATAGCTTCTAGAGGCACTAATCAGGGACCAGAGCCCCTTGTGCTAGGTGCTGTACACACATCAAATGAAAAAGACAGTTCCTGACCCAAAGAGCTTGCTTTTGTTTTTTAAGAAAGAAAGCAAAATGATTGCCATCTCCAGGGATTGGCCCAAATGTTGCAGTAGCACCGCTGTGGGATGTGACATTTAGGAACAAAAGCCTAATCCCACTGAAGTCAATGGTAAAATTCTCACTGATTTCACTGGGACCACTGTCCCCTTATTATAGAATACTGTGGCACTTTTCTGTTATAAAGGAAGTGCTGCCTGAATGCCAGAGGGCTGCCACGGGCCCTAATTCAGCTTCCTGGCTTGCACTGTCGTGTTTCCTATTCACAGTCTCTATGGATTCTCCTCCTTGAACAACTGCAGGTGACAGTGCCTCTCCACTCCCTTTTGTTTGTGTGCTGCAAACTGAATTCACTTCTCACGGTGTGAAACAAGTGATCAGTGGCAAAGTGGGCTTACCCATGACACAAATGCTGGCTCTGATTCTCCACTTCCTTGCGCCAGTGCAAAAGGAGTGCAGAAGGGGAGTAAAATGTACAGCCACACACCTGGAGCACCTGTAGAGTCCAGGGTTACTGCTTTTTCCTTGAGAGAAGGCTGGTTCCCTGAGAGGTTGCCCATGCCCTCCATCTTCACCTGTGGCATTGCTCGTTGGGGCAGGCCACTGTTCACTAGTGACCCAGCTAATGTGAGACCTGCTTTAATCATGTTCACCCAAGATGCTCCCTTAGTGTTAGGGGGTATATCTACACAGTACCCTGCATTTTAGAGCCCATAGCAGTGTGGGCTAGCTCAAAGGCACTAAAAACAGCTGTGTACATGTTTGGGCTCGGACTGGCCCTCGGATTCTGAAGCCCAGGGAGGGAGTTTAAGAGCCCAAGCCACAACATCTGCAGTGCTGTTTTTGGTACCATAGCATAAGCTCAAGTCTGTAGACCTGGGCTCTGAGACTTGCTGCTGCAGGTTTTAAAAAGAGTGTAGACAAAAGCCAGAGAGATACTGCTGTAGCATCCCTTTCCTACGTTACCAATGAGATGCTGACCTTCTTCAGAGAACTAGTCATTTGGCTTATTGGGATACAACCAGCCATGGGCTTAAGCCATAAAACTGGGATTTCAGACATGCCCGAAACTGGGTATGTTCAGATCTGGGGATAGGAATGGGCCCTTCGCTATGTAGAACAAATTGAGATGGCAGTAGTCTGGTCTCCTGCAGGATAGGGAGGTTGCTGCTAAGGAGAAGGGCTGTTCTCTGAAGAAGCTCAAAACACAGTGAGTGAACTCTTTGGCCCCACAGGAACTTGGGAAAATCTGTCTGCAATTCTGGCTTTCCTGTGCCTTTACCCCTCTAGGACCCCTGTTATGGTTGGGAGGGGAGTGTTATTCCCCAGATCATGCCCCACTTTCCCACGTGCACGTGTTTTCTCTTTCCTGCAGCTCAGCCAGTACCCTCACCTGCGGGAGGAGATGGATCGGATTGTTACTACGCACATTCGTGAGCGAGAGGGCAGGACCAAGGATCAGGTAGGGCCTGCAGGGCTTGTCTGAGGGTGGGGGGCAGAGGGGGAGCCTTTAGGGGAACAGTATGAGGGTAGAGACGGGCCTTTTCTGTAAAGTTGGAATCTGGTGAGGAACACCCCCAAAGCTCAGGGAGGTGTTGGCTCAGAAGAGCCATAAGGCAACTCAATGGTGGCTCCTGCTACCTGCCTTTGTGTTAGTAGCACCCATCCCTTGTCTCTCACCCACTTTCTTTGTGTCTTTGCCCCCCCCAGGTCATGCTCCTGATAGACATTGAACTGGCATACATGAACACAAACCACGAGGATTTCATTGGCTTTGCAAAGTAAGCACCAGTGCCCTGAACTGCCTCCTTCCCCGTGCCCCTGCTCCCCTGCAGTCTTGCTCTGTGTGTGCTTTGGTAGGTGGGCTGTAGGCCTTGGCTGCAGAGCCTCATGGGTGGAGAGTGTGGAGCAGTTTTCCACCCTGGCTTTGATGGGAGGGTGAAGTAAGGTATAATGTGCAGAATGGTAAAGAGAGAAATAGGTTTCCCTCTTCCCCTGGGAGTGAGGGCAGTTCTCCATGTTGTCCAGACACCCCCCAACTTCATTGTGTCTCACTTCAGCCCACCCCACACACACAAGGCCAACTCACTACTTAATTGGTTGGAGGGTTATTGTGAGGCACCTCATCATCTGGGGGTAAGTGTGATGCCTCCTCATGCCCTTCCCCCTCGCCCCTAGACCCCTTGGGAAGCAAGGAGTAAAGCTAGGCCTCCAATGTGGCATAGAAGAGTGAGCACTGAGCTGTCATGATAGAAATTAAAGAAACCCAAAGCTAGAGCAAGTCAACAGTGCTGTGGCTGGCATATCAACCATGTCATTCCCCACTGAGAGGAGGGATGGACTGGTGGCCCAAGAGACCTGGATGCTATACCTGGCTCTGCTACTCGTTTGTTGTTTGACCTTGAGCAAGTCACTTAATCCCTATGTATTTAAGTTTCCTAATCTATAGAACAGAGATAATGACACTGACTCACCCTAGAGGAGTTTGTGGGGCTAAGTATTCGTGTTTGTAAAGCACAAGTGAGATCTCGGGTGAAAGGGGCTAGGGAAGAGCAGGGAATGATCATATCCAACCAGGCAGGACAAAGATTAAAAATCAGGTGGAATTATGAAATTGTTCATGGAGAATCATTAGTGTGCTGAGTGTTTTCCAAAATGTAGAGCAAAACCTGGTCTCTGTCCCCAGGAGATGATGCTGTAACTTAGACAGACAGTACAGTTCAGACATACAGGGATAGACCGAGGTGCCATCACTGTCAAAGGTTGTTCTGCAGTTTGAGGTCAAGATATGTCCCAAAATGCTACAGAGACTAGCAGGTGGCTGTGGTCTCAAAACATTGCAGAGCTCTCAGTCTTACTCCTTTCTTCTGTGTATTAATATTGAAAGGCTTCATGGAAGACCTGTTTACAAGCGGGGTTTGACGGAGGAGAAAGTGGTTGTATGAGAAGAGGGAGGGAGTTACAAACCTGGGGGGTGGCATGGGAGAAAGAAGGAAGGCAGGAGTGAAGAAGAATAAATAGGGGGCGGTCAGCAGTTGGTTCAGAAGATGCATAGGGAGCACGGGTTTGAGTAGGTGAGGCTGAGACCAAAGATGTAGTTGAAGTGGAGCTATACAGGGCTTGGAACTTGAGGGCGAGAAGCTTGAATATGCCGTTGCGGAAGCCTAGAGGGAGCAGGATTCAGGAAGGAAGAAGGAATTGGATGGGCTTTGAATGTCTCTCATCTTGTTTGTAGCGCTCAACAGAGGAGCAGCCAGATGAGCAAGAAGAAGGCAGCTGGCAACCAGGTAAGTTCCCTCCCGTTTGAGGCTGCGAGAGGAACACATACCTTGCTTGACAGGCTCTCAGTTGAGCAGATGTTGAGCCAGACACAGCAACACTTCAAAGGTATAAAGAGAGGCAGATGGGAAGAAGATTAGAGAGAAACTTTAGCCCCCCTGAAATGTATGGGATTAGGAAGCCTGTGGGAAGGACAAAGGGGAAGAATATGGACTTTCCCTCCTGCAAAAGAACAATTGTTATGTATGGAGCTGGCATTGTCCTCAGTAAGACTAGGACTGTGGATGTCTATTACCTGCTTAAATACAAGGGCCAAATCATATTCTTTGCTGTCTCTGGCTCAACCCCATTGGGTTTAACAGTAAGTGAATGGAGGAGCTGGCCCAGCAGAATCACATAAGGGAGATTGATAAGGTGATTACAGAGGCTTGCAACATCTGCCCTAGCTGAGGATCAGAGCTCAAAGGAAGGGTGCTGCAGACTTTACTCAGTGCAGGGAGGTATGCAGGGTGCAAGACTCTCTAAAAGAGGGGACGCTGGGATCCTTGCAGTAGAGAACTGGTTTCGAAACTGTCACTTTGCATATGATGACCCAGTCCCCTTCCACTATCATCCTGGCCTTGGGTACTGGACAGAATTCAGAACATCTCGAGTTTCATCCATTTCTTTGGGTGACCTTGCATTTCCCTGATGGGTTCACTGTGCTTTACAATCGGACCAGCACACGCTAGACAGTTAAATTATCAGACGGTCCAATAAAGAGCTGAAAGTGCAGGGGGGATGATCAGAGGTCTAGCCATATAAGCCATTGCTTTCTGGATAGTGGCAGATGTCAGTGTTAATTGTGCTCACATCCCTGAATGTCTCATTCACTTCTCCCAGCTGCACTTGACCTTTCTATGCAGGCGAGAGCTGGAGAATGCTCTCTGATTTGGTGGGTCTTGATGCAAGTTTATAGTCCCATCAAAAACTGGGGCAAACTATACCCTCCAGTTCCCCCAGCTCCACCTCTAAACTGCCATGCCATAGAGTTTTCTTTCCCAGTTGTCTCCCTTGACCACATGAATGGTCTTCACTGTCTGCTAGCCAAAGGGCAATTTGCAGAACTTCTGGGCTCACATTTTCTGGAAGAGGCAAGTTCCACCTGAACGGGAGGCTTTAAAGCCACCTGCTCAGGAATATGTCGTTGGCATTCATCAGCCTCGCTTGGGTGGGCATCCTTGTGGTGGAGCTTTCTCCTGGGAGAAAATAATGAATGGAATGTGAAGTCCCTACTACCTCCCTGTAGTGCATGGAGTATATGTGCTATAGAAAGCCAGAGGGGCAAAGAAGACCTTCCTGTCCTAGACCTACAGGGAGAACCACAGGGTTATCTAGCCTGGAAGGTCTGCAGAGAGATTTGGGTACCTTCTACAAAAGGAGGGTACAAAAGCAGCCCAGCGAAGAATGTAGGTGAACAGCTTCTTCCTTTCCAACCCCAAACTCTCATCTGGAGTGAATCATCTTCAAAATATATTTGGCCACCTTTCCCTGAAACAGTTAGAGCTTCAGAGTTGCTGGAAGGCTGGTTGGCACGTTCAGCTGGATCATTGCTTCTCTGGATGCTATTTCTAAGGGCTTTACTGGGTATCTCCCAGCTGCAGGTAGACCATGCTCTGAAGGGCACCAGTGAGTACCTTGCCTTTGCCCTGGGTGTGGAACAGCTCTAGGAGTCAATCCTTTTTTGTTTCATTTGTGGATTTGCCTGTAACTAGCTTGAGCTTTCATTTCATTTAGCAGATTTTATTTTGGGGCCTGAGGTCTTTGATGTTTTCGCCGCTGACATGCTAATTTGGTAAAAGATTCTGTTGATTAATTTTTGAGGCTCTTTCCTCCTTCCACTCCTCCCTTCCTAGTAACAATCTCTCCTCTCTCTGCTCCTCTCCTCTCTTCTCTGCTGCTGTTGCTATGGTTCCCCTTTGCAGGATGAGATCCTGGTGAGTAGAAGGCAGCTCAGCAGGCTGTGCTAATGAGCATTAATGATGCATCTGGGGAGATCAGGATCAGGAACAGCACAAGGACCATTCCACCTGCTGCTGCAATGGGGGGAAGTGGCAGCTAATGTTAGATACAGATGAAGTGGAAGTGGGGAGCAAAGCCAGCATGAGAAATTGATGAGAATTTCTTTAGCTGCCTCTAAAGTGTGTAGGCGAGAGGAGCTGGGGAGACCATTCAATCTAGAGATCAGGATCTGGGGTTCAGCTTTAGTGCCCCCTTCTGTCAGCAGAGAGAATTGGTCCATTGTGAATTTTAACAATCAGCAGCATGAAAGAAAGGAGTGAAAATCCACTCACCCCTGCCTGCAGATATGGACAATGAATGCACTGGTGCAGACACTATGCAGATGTTTATTAAGTTACACAAAACAGTATTAATTAATGCACAAACACCTAGCCATTCACATACATACTGTTCACAACACACACTAGTTTGTAACATGCACACACAGTCAGCGATACATACATATGTAGGCTAATTCACCTGGACAGTAACACAGGCTCATGCACACGTGTATAATAATGAACACTTGCAGTAATGCACATTCACACACACACATATATATATGTTAACATGGTTATATTTAAGCTATTACATACATATACTCTTTCTACTGACTCACACATACAGAAATAGACAAATATTGATTTAAAGTTACAATGTCTACTAATCAATAATCTCCTAGCTCATTTACAGAATGTAAATATGGGACTTTATATCTATCTATCTATCTCTATATTAAAACTAATGTACATATATATAGTAACAGTCACACATGCCACTTATCTCACACAGTTAAGTTCAGGCTGTAAATTCCAGATGCATCATTATTCCCAGATGTTCGGTATCTCCTTGCATTACAAAATTCAGTAATTTGGTTTTCATTTACCTCTCTCTACTTTTCTTCTTGAATTGCCTCCCCTTGAGCTCTGTGAAGCAGTCACCTCCAACCTCAAGTGCTGGGAGAGCCCCCTGTCTCTGCCAGGATGTGCTTCCTCCTTTGCTCTTTCTAGTCATTGCCTTTTCTGGGTGTGATTGTTGCTGTGATTTGGTTTCTGTGGGTTGGGCCAGTGTCTGAGATTCTCTCTGCAGTTCTCTCTTCCCCTTGAGTGCTTGGCAGATGGTGTAACCCCCAAAAGAGCCAGGTTCTCTGCTTCCTCCATTTCACTCCCTGCCTAACCCTTCTCCTGTTTGGAGACAGGTGCAGGCTTGATCGCCTCGGAGCTCCAAATTAGTGAGGGGCTTTTGGGCAGGAACAGAGAGCACAGTGGTCCTGGTCATTGTTGTGCTGGTCTGTGTGTGTAGGGACACACTCTGCTCTCTCCCCAACCATTAGGAGGACTAGGTTCTCAGTGCCATGTTTAACGCTGACAATTTCCATCCCCACAGGTGATCCGAAAAGGCTGGCTCACCATCAATAACATTGGGATCATGAAGGGTGGTGCCAAGGAATACTGGTTTGTCCTGACAGCTGAGAACCTCTCGTGGTATAAGGATGATGAGGTGAGTGGCCTAGCCTCAGGACTGGTTGGAGTATAGCTTTGGTACCTAGTTCTCTGTGGTGCTGAGAACCCTCAACTCCCATTGACTTTCAGTGGCTGAGCATTTTGTATCAGGCCCTTAGTTCCCTACCGTGGCTGAGTATTATAAATACACTTTCTGAGTATTAATTGTCTGCTTCTATAAAGCATACCCCTGGGACCTGGAGTGATCCCACAAACCAGTATTCAGCCTCTCACAGGAAGGGATGCCAGGAGATTGGGAGCTATAATCAGGATGCCGTATGCTCTGTTGGTGGGGTATAAAACTGTGTGTTCCCATAGGGGTATGCCCAAATGGAGCCCTGCACATTAGTCACACCCTATATATGTTAGTGTTCAAACAGCTGCTGTCAGCCCGTGAATCTATTGCCTTGTTCCTTGTATTCAACTCTTAGTGGGGCCTTGATATTGCTTCAACTGGAATAAGGATATTTCCTTTTAACTGTAAGGGTCGTGGCATTAATTTTGATGCAGCAATCCTGGCACTGACGAGAAAATCCAATTGGAAATGACCATGCTTGGCGCTCCTGAGTCAGTAAAAAGTGGGCAGGGCACTTTTCTGTCTTATTCTGGCAGGCCAATTCACAGGAGGGAGGGGATGGCTTAGCACTCTTGATACCCAGGGCTTTGTGGTACTCTCAGCAGTATCTATAGTGACTATTTAAATTGTGGCTAAGCTTGACTCTAGTCTTGTGTGGTCACTCAAGATAGGTGTGACCTATTTGTCTGAGCACAGTACTCAAAGCCAGGAGCTATGGAGTTAAAATCCCAGCTCAAACACTGACTCTCTCTGTGACTTTGGGTAAGTCACTTTACTTCTCTGTCTGTTTCCTCATGTGCAGAATGGGAATATTAGTACTCATCCACCTCATCTGGGTATTGGGCAAATCAGTTAATTCATGTTCATAAAGTGCTTTGAATGTGAAAGTGCTGAGTATTGTTGCTAACAAACCATAATAGTACATGCAGAAAATAAATGAGAAAATAGCATGATCTTCTCTGTAGACCCACCTTAAAAATAAGTATTCCTGAAAGTTGAGAATCATGGCTTCCCAGTGCTTCCTCTTCCACTCAAGCCGGGAGCAAGATACCAGCTGCCAGAATCATGTCCAAATTGAAAGCAGCAAAGAATCCTGTGGCACCTTATAGACTAACAGACGTTTTGGAGCATGAGCTTTCGTGGGTGAATACCCACTTCCGCAGATGCATCTGAGGAAATGGGTATTCATCCACGAAAGCTCATGCTCCAAAACGTCTGTTAGTCTATAAGGTGCCACAGGATTCTTTACTGCTTTTACAGATCCAGACTAACACGGCTACCCCTCTGATTCGTGTCCAAATTGAAGTTATTGTTATTTATTTATTTATTTATTTATTTGTCTACTATCAACAGTGTGCCAGTCATAAAGGAAGACAAAATCTCTGGCCCCTGGGCCTAAATCTCTGAATAGTGGGAATGAACAGCAAGAAGGTAATCAGAATGACATGAATTTAAACTCAAATACCACTCAACGTGCCAGAGATAGGAATACTTTGGGGGATGGCTACAAATGGATTCAGATTTAGTCAGTTTTTCCAAGAAATGGTTCCAAACTACTGGTCAGGAAGAGAAGGGGCCTTGCACCTTGTGTCATGGTTTATACCTGTGCAACATACCTGTAAACTGCTACCGGACCAGAATTCTCCACTCCTTTACATCAGTGGGCACATTTAACATCCACTTTGCACAGTTGGAAATTATGACACAAGGTGCCACACAGTAGAGAATCAGGACTGAAATGTCGTTCCTTGACCAGGAGCTGATTAGTCTTAGGGTATGTCTACACTACAGAGGCACAGCTATGGCACCGCAGCTGTGCAGCTGGAGTGCTGAAGTGCTGAAGTGTAAATTATTTCTACTTCAACAGAAGAGGTTTTTCTGTTGATGTAGTTAATCCACCTCTCTGAGAGGTGGTAGCTAAGACCACAGAAGAATCCTCTGTCAACTTAACTATGTCTACAGTGGGGGCCAGGTCAACCTATTTTGCACAGGGTTTGAAATTTTTCCAGCCCTGAGCAAAAAATAGCTAGATCAATCTATTTTTTAGGTGTAGACTAGGTCTAAGTTCAGCTGGGACATGCATCAGTCCCATAATCAGCAAGGAACTGGAATGATTGTGCAAAGGAGATTTTAAATCAGCCAGTCCTTTTTCAAGGCCCATGAACTCTCAGACAGAACTGCCTAGTGTGGCAACGTCACCTCATGGTTATGTGTGCAGGTCAGGCAGTTATAACTTAAGGCTTGAGCATTGTTTTAAATTAAAAACAGCTTCTGCATCTGGATTTCAGCGATGATCGCCTAGCCCCTCCACCCCTCTGCCCCAGCAGGGAGTGGGCAGGCTGTGGTTGCAGCACATAATCTATGTTAATAGACTCCAGCTGCGTGGGAGGGGGAAGAGGTGCCCCTTTTATCCTATGAGGAGGGTAACCCTGGGGATGAATAACAGCTGGAGGTCTGCACTGCTTCCCTTCTGCACGGTGAGAGGCAGAGCAGCCTAATTAAAACAGCTTTCTGCCAGCCAGCATCCCTTAAATAAACGCAGGGCGACCCAGTGCTGATGAGTCAGGAGCAGCACAGGAGAAAGGACCCTTTGTTCTAACTGGAGAAGGGGTGGCAGGAAAGGGGGAGCATGTTTTTATTTCTGATTTTTTCCCCACTCCTGCCCCCTCTCACCAGTTCAGCTCTTTGATCTCTGGCCTCTGGGGAAGGAAAGGGAAGTAACTTCCACTTGGATTCCATGGCCAGGCTCAGCTTAGAGAGTCAGTACTTTACAGGGGCATCTTGGAGAGCCCTTGACTTTGGAGTTCCCATCATAACCCTCTACCCTACACAGGAACAGGGCTGACTGTCCTCCGGGGCTCTGCTACCGCACATGGCAACAGGGCTGTCTCCATCATCCACGGCCCCTCTGCCCTTCATTGAGAGGAGGCTAGGGTGACCAGATGTTCCAATTTTATAGGGACAGTCCAAATTTTTGGGTCTGTCTTATATAGGCTCCTGTTACTCCCCACCCTGTCCGATTTTTCACATTTGCTATCTGGTCACCCTAGAGGAGGCTTCTCAGACCCATCACTCCTAAACCAGGCTGGTATTCCACACATGGCTGTCTCCATATGTCTCAGTCCCAGATTCCCTCTTTTCCCCAGAAAGGACTGTCTGCCTCCCTGTCCCCCTGATTTGAAGGGAGGAATGGTGTCTTTCAAGGCCCCATTTTAAGTCACCCTGAGTGCAGCCTGAGAGTCCCAATCCACTTACGTTTTGGACAGACAGAAACCCTGACTTCTCATGCTCCTGTTGGGCTCTCTTGCCCCAGCTCCATGGTGCTGTAGCAAATAGCCAAAGTAAATGAGTGTTCAATCCAAGGAAGAAAACCTTTGTGCTGGAGGAAGAGCCGGTTGCAGAATTTGGGGCATCTGGTGGGAAAACTAGGGGTGGACTGGGGGTGGCAGGATGATGTTGGGCTAGGCTAGCACCTCTCAAAAATTGAGGCGGGTGGAATGGAGCTAAGTGCTTCCCTCTCCTGCCCTGTTACGGCAGGACTGGGCATCAAGTCTGAGTAGAGACATCTGGGTCCCATTAGTGAAATAGCAGCTTTTCCACAATGCTGGTTTGTTTTCTCTTCCCCCCCAAAGAAAAGAATTGGAACTTAAAAGTGTCTTAAAGGTTCCAGCATCAAGTGTGAGTGAGGACCGGGCTCCCACTGCTCTAGAGAGGCTGGTGGAGCATGCTGGGGGAAGGGAAGGGGACGGAAAACTGGCTTCTTGTTCTGCCCTGCTGCCAAGAGCCCTTCCTTTGGGTTCTCTCTCCATTTTTCCTCCAGTCTTCTTTGTGTGAGTCAAATCCCTGACCCAAGGAGAGCTGCAGTATAGATCTGCTGCAGAAAAGGGAGTCATCTTGGATTTGGGAATCCCACACAGGGAGTCAGCACCTCCTGGATGCTGCTGAGTTCTGCCTATAGGACATTTGTGGGAGAGCGAGATGGTGGATTGGCAACTATATGGATCTAGTGACCATTCTCTAAGACAGTGGGTGATCTCGCTAGCCAGGGAGAGCACTGCACCCCCGAGACTGGAGTGGCAGCCATGGCACTGTAGCTGGTTGGTATTAGATACTCAGTTACCATGGTAATGAGCATTGTATGAGAACTTAAGCAGAAAAAGGTGTTGTTCCACCTAATCCCCTTCAGAAAGCTACAGCACACAACCCAGCTACACAGGTAAGATCCAGGCTTTTCCTCTAGTTCTCTAGGTGGCAGGGAGCATTAAGCCCTGAGCTGAGCCATAATGAACAATATGCTACATGGTTCCTATGAGCAAGGCCTACATCCCACTGGAATGGGCCCATGGGCCCAGTGTTTGGTACATGTAAGGGTGAATTTAAACTGGGATGCATATGACTACATACATGTGTCATTGTATGTACATGAGTGGTTGCACACACAGGTGAATACAGTCTACCTCTAGTACATGTGGGAATTTGGGTGTGAATATACTGTATAGCGCTGACCATCTGTCCTTATTTATGCAAAAGTCTCACTAAGGTTAAGCTGAATAAGGGCTAAGGAGGGCAGGACTTAGCTCATACCTGTGTGAGGGTGTCAGTGTATTTCCATAGTTAAATGTTTGTGTCCGTCCTGCTGAAATGCATGGTGGAACCTGCTGGCAGGATCCTTGTATAGAGTGAAATTCCTTTATGCGGAAGTAGAATGAGAGTAATAGCAAATTGTTTCACTGCAGCAAAAGTGCAACTTGTAATTCCAGTACTGCTGTTCTGTATAGACACTAAGGCCAGGTCCATGCTACAATCTTACATCGGCATAAGCACATCGCTCAAGGCTGTGAAAAATCCACACTCCGAGCAATGTAGTTACACTGATCTAACCCCCAGTGTAGACAGTGCTATGTCAATGGGAAAGCTTCTCCCATCAACACAGCTACTGCCTCTTGCAGAGGTGGATTAACTATACCGACAGAAGAGGCTAGTAGTATCTTCACTAAAGCGCTACAGCAGTGCAGCTGCATCGCTGCAGCTTTTTAAGAGTGGACCTGCCCCAAGAAGATTCCACTCCATATTGCAAGGTGTGGGTGTGTCTCTGTGTGTTGTTGAATGTATGCATGTGAGTGTTTGTATTGTGTGTGAGTGTGAATGCACACAGATAGGTGTGTGAGACTGATACAGGGGTGTGTATGTTTGTGAATGGTATGTACATGTATGAATGTCTGAGTATGTTAATTGTGTGTGCATGTGTGTCTGAATTTGTGTGTATGTGTGACTGGCATGGTTATGTGTCCATATGAATGGCCTGGACCTGTGTGAGTATGTATGCCTGGGACTGGGTGTGGATGACATGGCAGTTATGTGATCATGTATGAACGTTGTGTTTGAGTGAGAATGAGGTGTGTGAATAATAGGAGGTTATGTGCTTGTTGGAATGCGTATGTTTGGTGTGTGAGTATCTAGTATTTGGGTATGTACATGTGTTAAGTTTCTGTGCACATGAATGGTGTGTGTGAGCATGATAAATGATGTGTAGGTGTTTGCATGTCTATAGATCCAGGCATATGATGGGGAATCTTTTACATTCTTCATACACCATTTTGAGTCTGCTGGGTCAGAGTTGTGCTGCCTTTGTACCTCCCGTCTCTTCCATCACTGGAGAATGCAGGCAGATTCTCCTGGCTGGGAGAAGCTGTGACCTTATTCACACACTTGTAGGTGTCCATTTACTACACATCAGACCTTGGCTCCTTCCCAATTCTAGCTAGAGACTTCAGTGCTAGGATTACATTACATCTCCCTCTGAAACCCCCATTTTCAGTAACACGGAGCAGATCACTTTTCCTACAGCAAGCTGACGCTCTTGTGTATTAAGCCCCGGATCAGCCACATCGTGAAGCCCTCTCTGTTGTCTTTGCAGTGGCTGAAGCCCTGCCAGCCATCAGGATGGAGCTGTAATGGGGGGGTGGCTTTGAGCAGTCCAGCTGCAAGCTGGATTTTGTCACCCATTTTTCTGCTTTGAGACCGCAGAGCTAGGTATGTTCAGTCCTTCCCAGTTATCATACCAGCCTCAGGATCTCTCTCTACCACACATACTCCTTCCCTCCCTCTCTGCCCCTACTCTTTTGCTCTTTCATTCATTCACTCTCATGCTCTCTCCCTCCCATTCATAGTCTCTTTTTCTTTTTCTCACACTCTCCCTCCTCCTTCTTTCTCACTCTCTCTTTGTTCTTTCTCACTCACTATTCTCTTTAGTAGGTTCGCACACACATACACATTACTTGTCCCTCCCAATCCACATCTAAAGAAAGGACCACAACCAACTTTAAAGGAAACGCGACTTCCAGAATCTGCAAACCTGAAATTTTCTTTTTTTAAATAAAATAATCAAAGTTTGTTACACCATAAAATTCCCCAACTGGCCACTTCCCACTGCTTAATTTCTCCTCCTCCTCATAAGGGGACTGCTAGCAAGGCACTGTGCAGCCGTAACTCTCCCAGAGGGTCGCCCCTGTCCCTGTGATTTGGACACTTTTATAGCAAAGGTCTGCACAAGAAACACAAGGCATCTTGAGTGGCTCTCACTGGGACAAGCATGTGAAACAAACAGAAACAGCTGCAAAGAGAGGATGAGGAGAGTCAAGGAGGAAATGACAGACAGACAGGGAGTGGGATGGTGAATAGTGACAGATAAAGGTGAGCATCAGGTGAGGATCCAAGTGGCTGTTTCCCAGCAGACTGGGAGAGGTAGGTGAATTTAGCAAGCGTTGCTCACACCCCAGCATTTCCCGCTGCCACGCAGGCGTTTCCATCCCTGTGCGGCACCGGCAGCGTGTGTGGTGTATCCCAGCACAGCCTAACCAATGTGCAGACTACTGTACAATCTCGTAGTCCTGAACAGGTAGTCTGAACACTGGGCAGACGGAGTGGAGCCTCTGTGTCCAGCTCTCCAGCTAGCAGCAGCACGTTAGTCCTTCCCCCTTTCTGCCTCTGGGCTGGTGTTTTGGGGACAGAGAGAGGGTGAGGGAAAGTCCAAGTCCTGCTTGAAGAAGTTTCCTCCATTGGCAGCTGGGAAGAATGGGGGATTGCTCCCTGCCTGCACCCCGCACTGAGCGAACCTTCAAACCCCTTTCTCTTCTGCCGTTGGCATCAAAAGGCTGATGCCCCATTCCCCCGGGCACGTCGTACCTTTAAAAAATAAAAATAAATTACTGCTGTTCGAACCCAGGAGAAAATGTTTCTAAGTCTTGGCCGTTGCCCAGATGTGCAGACTTCGTTGCTTTATTCAACCCCCCACATCTGGCGCAGCAGTTGGTGGCCGCGGGTGGGAGGACGCTCAGGCCTGATGCATCCTGATCTCCTTCCGCCCAGCTCTCAATCCCGTAGAACGTCGCTCTACCCAGGGTCCGGAGCAAAGAGCAAACAAGACCAGTTTTCGCTTCCAAGCCCATAACAAGGGTCCTTTGACCCACATTGGCCAGTTGCCTTTGCAGCTAGCCTCCGGCTACCATGGGAGCGATCCAAGTTCCCTCCTTTCCTCCCCCCATCGCGTCTGGCACTCACTGTGCCTCCCTCCCTCCCTCTTTCTGGTCTTTGCTCCCTCCCTTCTCTTGCTTCCCTTCTGTCTTTCTGCCTCAATTGACGTGGCAGTGCAATGCTAACTAGACTCGAGGGAGGAGCTTGTTGGCTGCTGAGGAGGTCAGAGGTTGACAGGAAGTGAGCCATCTGACGGATAAGGTTGCGCGGAGGAAAGGAAGGTTCCATACCTTGGATGGAAACTTGAGGAATGCCGCTTTCTCTCTGTTGCTCAGCTCCTGTGTAGCGATTCCAGATGTTCCCCGGGCCATGTGGTTCACTTCCCCTCTTGTGCTGCAGGGATAAAGAGTGCTTTAGGTGCAATGTGCAACCCACCAGCACACACAGGGGAGGGGGCGCCAGAAGAGAGATTTTAAATCTGTGGCTAAAAACATGAACACCCAGTACTCCTGCTTTGTTCCTAATAGGTTAAACCCGTGGTGAGGAGCATTTAAAGGTTGAGGGGAAATCTATTAGTTTATTTCCCCATTTAAATCTCATAATACAGGAAGGAGGTGACAACACTGAGCAAAGAAAAGGCCCTATGCTGGGCATTGTTATACACTGTTACTGAACAAATTGACTGGGAACAGGGTTTAACTGGGATAACGGGGAGGTAGATGGAGCAAATAATTTATAGGAAGTCTAGTAGGATCCTCCACTGTAAATATTTTTGAAATTACTGAATTCCTGGTACAATTTGGTTTATTACAGAAGGGAAGACTTTACTGTTCCAAAGTAATTTGATGAGGCCCAAAAAATCATTTATTTTTGTCAGGGATGATTTGACGCCATCTAGGGTGGAGCTGACTGCCTGAGACAAGGAGAGCACCACAACCCTCCTGTCAGTTTGGTGGTGGGATTTTAACAATGGTCTGGAGCCTCCTCCAGCACGCCATTGGCACCAGAGAAAAGCAAAGTACATCAGCATTAATAGTAGCATTTGGTTCAGTTGGTATTTTTTAAATTTCACAAGAGCCATAAATCAGAACATATACACTTGGACTCTCTGTGTATAAAGTTTTACTTGTCATAATAGCTTCAGCTTATCTTGGTTTGCCCTCCTGGTTGATTATGGTGAGGTCTGATAGTTCTGTCAATTAACTCCTAGCACCCCAAGAGCCAAATTCCTCGTTTGGATGCACGTGTGGGCTTCCCCATCAGCTTCAGCTTCATGTGTATCCAGATATAAAACACCAACCCTTTCTGCACAGAGAGACCAGCTGGGCAGAGGAAATAGCCTGCGAACAAACCAGGAGCCCTCATTCCAATCCAGCTATGCTGTATTTTTACCTGACTGTTTAAAATGTATTTGGGGATGAAGGCCCAGAGGAGAACAATGCACGTTCAGTTAACAATGCAAACCACAACCATCTAAAATACACTGGCCCCAGTATAGAGCCAGAGTAACAAGCTACTTGGGGTGCCTCTTCTCAGGCCATGGAGCTACACTAGTCTCAGTCCTTCCCCCAAACACAATGCTTTGCCCTCCATGACTTGGGGTTAATGGCAAGGGGATCCATGTGCCCACGCTGCCCCCAAGTCTCTTTTCTGTGGCAGTGCCTTCCCCAGCCCCTATGGAGCTGTGCTTTACTGTGTACATGGGGGGTAGGCCTCCTACATAGACTCTCCTTATCCTCCCCCCATGCAAGTGGACCACACTGGTTCTGCTGCATTCAGGGTCCTCCATGCAAGCATTGTGATTATAGTTAGGAATGATGGTCTTTTAAAAGGTGTGAGACTAACCACGTCTGATTAGACCCTGTCACCCCAATACCCCTTCTTGCCCTATATTTGCACTTCAGAGTCCTGCTTCCTGCAGCCCACAATGTTACCTCCTCCCCCTTGGCTGCTCCAGAGTAATTCCTTGGCTATGCATATGTTTCCTGGGATAGATATTCTGCTGCTGAGAGGGCAGCCTCTCCTCTGCTAAGATCCTCTATCTGCTTTGCCACCAAAATGAGATATTTAATGAGTAACACAGGACTTTTGGGATCAAGCCAAGATCTTTGAACCGTGCTCAACAAAGCCACCTTCCCCATCTGAGGGTGTACTGGCACCTAGTCCTCCCTCTCTGATTTTTGCCTGCGTCTGTCAGGCTGGAGGGAGAGCCCCTCCCCCCTTTTGGCTGCATTGGTCTTGGGATGTCTCAGCCACCACACACTCCCTGATTGCTAACATATGGGCAGAGGGCTCAGCCAAAGCTTTAAAAGGCTCAGCACTCGGCAGCTTGTTACACTCTTTCCTGTCTCTACAATCAGGAAATGAAGTCAGAGTATTGATATAAAACAGGCGGGGGTGAAAACCGAGAAGATGGAAAGAGTGGAGCTAGGACTTTTGAGAGAATAGGGTGTAGGTGTGGTGAGATGGCGGGTCAGAGCAGCACTGGCTGAGTGTGTGTGTGTGTGTGTGCGTGCGCGCGTGCATCATGCCGCAATCAAGAGCCAGGGGATTTACCTCCTGGCACCAGTGCTTTAGCTCTTGTATGGCTCTTGTTACCCCCAAAGCTGAAAAATCATACACTAATGAGCAGCAATATGGGTCTAATTGCCCTTTGAGGATATTAGTCTGAATATTGCTCCAGGGCACAGATGCAGTGCCCCCAGAACCTGGGAACCTGGCGCTAGCGTTCTGTATGATGGAATTCACTGTCTTCCGAGTTTAAGAGAATGAAGCCTGGTGCTAATGTATTGGCTCCTTCTGCACTTAGAGACTAGGAGTATAAATCCTTACATGTGTGTATGGCTCCCAGTGCACATTAGAGTCAAGGGTCCAAAATCTGACCTCAGTTTCACTGGTGTAAATCTGGAAAAAGTGCTAAATCGTGATCACATTAATGTCAATGACAAATTCCCATTAGCTGTAGTGGGTCCAGGTTTTGGTCCTAACACCACTGAATACACTCTAGATTTACCTTGGTGTAACGGAGATCAAACTGTTGAGTGCAAATCCTGGCACTAGTGCAATGGTGTGGGAAGTGACAGCATGAAGAGGCTAGAAGCATTAGAGAAGCAATTCCTATAAGATGAAGGTGAAGAACTCTAAGGCCTTGATGGAAACAAAATGGGTACAGGGTGAAGACACACATACACCATCACCTACAGGGGTGAAAGTAACTTAAAGGACTTACCAGTTCTCCAGAGTCCTTAGGAAGGGGCGGGGCCTCAACTGGAAGAGGCGGGGCCTCTACCAGAAGAGACGAGGCCTTTAAATCCCCAGGTGTTTTAAATCAGGATTTAAAGGGTTCGGGGCTGGGACTGTGGTAGCAGCAAGTGGGAGCCCCGAGCCCTTTAAATCACCCCCAGAGCTGCCAGCTGCAGCGGCCCTTTAAATCACCCCTGGAGCTACCAGCTACAGAGGCGTCTGGGAGCCCCGGGGGTGATTTAAAGGGCCTGGGGCTCCAGCTGCTGCTACCACAGCAGAGCCCCAGGCACTTTAAATCACCATCAGAGGGGGCCCCAGCCTCTGGCAGAGCTTTAAATGGCCCTGGACTCCGCTGCAGTAGCAGCAGCCAGGAGCCCCGGTGGTGGAGCCCCAGCCCCGAGCCCTTTAAATCACCACCAGAGCCCCGCCACCGCTACCCCAGGGCTCCAGCACCGGGTTCGGGTGGCGATTTAAAGGGCCCCAGAGGGTAGCAGCAGTGGGAGCTCTGAGCCCTTTAAATCACCACCTGAGCTGCGCTGCTGGAGCCCCAGGATAGCAGTGGCAGCCGGGGGCTTGGGCGGTGATTTAAAGGGCTCAGGCTGCCACTACCACCCGGGCCCTTTAAATCGTCCCCGGAGCCCTGCTGCCAGAGCCCAGGGGTAGCAGTGGCAGTGCTTCAGTGGCAAGTTAAAGGGCCTGGGGCTGTAGTGGTGGCTGAGCCCCTGGCCCTTTAAATTGCCGCTGAAGCCCCGCTGCCACTATCCCAGGGCTCCAGCAGGCTCTGGGGATGATTTAAAGGGCTCAGGGTGGTAGCGGCTACCCCCAGACCCTTTAAATCATCCCTGGAGCCGTGCTGCCAGAGCCCTGGGGAGGCGGCGGTGGGGCTCCGGTGGCTATTTTAAGGGCTGAGATGGTAGTGGCTGCTGCAGCCCCAGACCCTTTAAATAGCCACTGGGGCCCCGCTGCCGCTACCCCAGGGCTCAGGGGATGATTTAAAGGGCCCAGGGCGGTAACTGCCGCAGCTGCCCTGGGCCCTTTAAATCGCCGTCCGAGCCCCATCACCACTTCCCCAGGGCTCTGGCAGCAGGGCTCTAGTTGCAATTTAAAGGGCCCAGGGCTCCAGCCGCTCCTGGGAGCTCCAAGCCCTTTAAATGGCTGCCAGGAAAGCCAATCTGCCCCGGTACGGCGCACCGGCTCTTGCCAGTATGCTGTACCGGGGCATACAGGGTTACTTTTGCCTCTGATCATCTAGGTCCTAGGACCTGGGGAATTCTGTTGCTTTCACCACTTGATTGCTTGATTGTTTTGCTATGAGATGTTTCTTCTTTTGCACCCAGCTCCAAACTTTTCTGACATTGTGAGGATGTGAGGAGCATTTTCTAGGTCTTATTCCTTTAGCTGCCATCCACATTGAAGTTACTTTCTTGGGTAGCAGAGAGATCGCATATGGGTGATGTATAAGGAGCTTCAGTAGGAGAGATTGCAGTAGGACTGGTTGGCTTGCCTGGGGGCTTAGCAATGGGTGTTCATCTCCTCTAAATCACCAGTTCATTTGCAACCTGGAGCAGTAGTGACTGAAAGTTATTGCAATCTGGAAGCTGTTAGGTGATTTTCAGAATGCAAAATAACTTTATGGGTCTCAGCAAGATTCCTAATCAATAGGCATCTGTGTCACAAAAATACTCACCCCCCTCAATTGAGACTAACTGGCACCTTGGCTGTACAGGGAAATTGAGGTCTGAATACCATTTCTATCTTTGGTCCCTCTGGATCAGTGGTGGGAAGGGTATGGGAGCTCTGCTGCTGCCCAAGCTGTCCCTGTTCTGTCCATCCCAGAGAACATCAGTTTCCAGGACATCTTTCCCAGCATTACATTATATTGTAACAGATAATGTCATTTGATCTTTTCATTGGGGATCTGAGACATGTAGAGAAGTATACCAGTATACTTGGAAATTAATGTGACTTAGTGAGATAGCTGACTAAGGCCAGTAGGGCTATTATAATGGTCAGATCATCTTCTTTTGGCTTTGATACAATCTGCCTATGAAATGTGTCAGCAGCATCACCATCCACAGTTGCTTCTCTGCCCTTGTGTTTTCCAGTTAGATTTTGGGATCTCTGCTAGCAGCCTGCTTGCATTTTCTTTTTCCTTTTCCCCTGTGAGGGATCACATTTCTCCATGTTTCCAGCCGAGGCAAGCATGACGTACACACCAGAACCCATACACAAGGGGGACGGTTACATACATAATACATTTCTATTAGAGTAGTCAGACATCTGCACTCTGCTTCGAGGTGAGGCGTTTGGTATAATGGCTCCCTCTCTTGATCACTTTTGGTATAGCAATACCTGACTAGAGCTGTACGCTTCCAACTAGCTCCCTTGGGCCAAATTCAGCTCTCAGTTACATTGATGTAAATCCAGTTAAACTCCAGTAAAAACTCCATATCTTTCCCTGAGTAAGAGAGAGGAGAGTCTGATCTTCAGTTTTTAGGGTTAAAGCCAAAAAATCCCCTGATTTCTAACCTCATCCATCTCTGAATACAGATTTCAAAATTAAGCTTAAGTCCGAAAAAATCAGGGCCTAAATTCTGGGCACCTTGTTTTTTAGCTGCTTAATTTGAGACACTTTAAAGCATAATTAGAAAGCTCTTAGCCCTCCCACTCTGAAAATCAGGTCCCCGAAAGGTCTCAAATTGATCATCCCAAAATTGAGGCATCCAAAATCATTCCTCACTTTTGAAAATTTAGGCCTCAGTTTTTAAGGTTTTCCCCACATGTTCAGCCAGCCATTTCACCTGGGGTTTTGAGTAGTCAGAAGGACACTGGCTCGAATTTTCAATGATTGCTGTTAGTCATTTTCCATATAAAACGTCTTTAACTGATCCTCAAATATCCCACACCACTCCAACCACAATGGCTCTTGGTGCCAGAGAAGAGCCACTGGAACCCCACTTTGTGTTTTTTGTAACTACTATTATTTAAAAATTAACAAGAGCCCTTCATAGTGTAGGATGAAGTAGCAGGATGGATCAGGTGTGTCAGATCTTCTAAGACAGAAGATGGTTTAAATTCCATTAATTCTTATGAGAAACTATCAACTTTTCTGTCAAATGATTGGCTTTTCTGCAGATACTTGAAAATAAGGTTAATAATGAAAATAAGACTTTTTAACCTGCAGTCATGACCACATCACTTTGTCTTACTTGATTTGTTTAAACTCAGGTTTAACAAAGAATAAACCCCCCAACTCAGTTGGCTGGTGGCCTTTACAAGCAGATAGCAGTATGCTATAATGAGACCAGGAGTCGAGGTATCTGTGGTGAGAACAGCCACATGCCACAAATGGTAGAGAGCAGAATGGGATGGAGCTACCGTGACCGGTCACTGGGAAATGCTCTCAGCGATTAATACACAAACTTGAGGGAGGGTGCACAGAACAGATACAGCACTGAGTGTGATATAAATGCCTAGACAGATCAGATAGGTAGACAGTTTGTAGCTGTGAGCACCCTGCTCAATCACTATTTAAAGAGATGATGGAGTCAGGCTGAGAGGGCCTGGGTGCTGACTGGCTGCTGGAGGGGATAGGGGAATCAGGCTGTCAGGGTGCCATTGCTCACTAATTGTCTTATGGGGTAGGAGAATCAGACTATGAGGGCTCCCTTGCTGACTGACTGAAGGAGCAGAGGAGGTGGGCTGTGAGGGTCCCATTGTTGACTGACTTCTTGAAGGTATGGGGGAATTGGGCTGTGGCTAGTGCCCAGTTCCTGACTGACTTGAGGGACTGTGGGAATCAGGCTGTGTGGGTGACTACTTTTGTTGGATGGAAATAAGGGAAAACCACATGAAAAATAAGGGACATTGTAAGGGAATACCATTTCCCTTCACATATCGTATTTTTTTCTCAAATGCACATTTCTACTGCCCTCAGGTATACGAGGTAATTATCATAAGTATCAATTTAATGTTTAAAATGGTTCTTATTTTTGATGGATTGGACCCCTTGTGAAGCCACCTGATGCACCGAGATACCACTGAGTCTACCTGTTCTGCCAGCATGGGCCTCCTTTAACCTGTCTTGCTGAGCCAGGCACTTAAAACTTCCTCTAGCACACACGCAGGCAGGGCCACACCCAGCTGCAGATCAGCTCTGGGAAGACTCAGCTTAGGGGACTTGCTGCAGCACTCAGATGTCCACTTCCCTTGCCCAAAGATATATTATGAAATTCGCCGCCTCCCTCAATGTGGAGAGAGATGTGCATACTTCTTAGTCCCCCAGGTAGAAATTACTGAAACTGGGTTTAATAATAAACAAAATTAATTTTATTAACTATAAAAGGCAGATTTTAAGTGGTAAAAGGGGTAACAAACAGAACAAAGCAGATTACTAAGCAAATGAAATAAAACATGCAAATTAAGCTGGTTTCACTAAAGAAATTGGTTACCAGTAGTATTTCTCACCCTAGATATTGTTGCAGGCAGTTTGCAGAGTTTCTGTGGCTCAGAATTCCAGTTATATTCCTTTTCAGACTGGACCCGTCTCAGTCTGGACTACCCCTTGCCTTCCCTTTTGCAGTCTTTCTTCTTGGGTCGACAGGCCATTGAGAGGAGGAGTCCTATTTGCCTTCCTCCCTACCCTTAAATAGGATTTACATAAGGTGGGAATCCTTTGTTCCCCAAACTTGACACCCCCCCCCTTCCCTTACAGTGGAAAGTTACAAGAAGTCCTGGGTAATGTTTTAGTATCAGGTGACAAGACCATCTGATGCTGTGGTATCACAGTGTCCATGAGTCAGTGGCAATATGGAGCGTCCACAGGAAGGCCAAGCTTTTCACAGTCCATTGTCCTTGCTTATTGGCCTTTCTGCCCTGTCTGGCTTTTCCATTGTTGTACCTGAAGTGTTATCAGTGGGCGTCATCGAAAGTAGCATAGCTGAAATACAGATACATAGTCAATATTCCTAACTTCAGAAACAGAAATGACACAGGCATACACATTGGATAATCGCATTCAGTACATCATAACCTTTCCAACCATATCTCACATGAGCCATCTTGCATAAAGTATATCTCAGTTATGTCATATTCATATCATAAGAATATTTTCATAAAGAATATGGAATGACACATCGCATTATTATCAGTTTTAATACATTTCAATACATCTTAAAATAAGAGATGGGTGGTCACCCTAAGGGGCAATTCAAGGAAATAAGAGAGGGTCCCTTAAAATAAAGGATGAATAGTCACTCTAGCCCTGTTGCTGACTGACTCCCTTGAGGAGATGGGGGAACTGGGATGTGAAGGCTCGATTGCTGTCTGACTCGTAATGTGGTAGCTGAATAAACTGTTAGGCCCCTATAGCTGGCCGACTCCTTAAGGAGATCAGGGAGTTAGTCTATAAGGGCACCATTGCTGACCAAGTCCTTGAGGGCATGGGAGAATTGGGCTGTGAGTCCTCAGTTGGTGACTGACTCCTTGAGAGGATGGGGAATTGGCTTGTGAATGCCCCACTGCTGACTGAGTCCTTGAAGTGATGTGGGTGCTGTTGCTGACTGAGTCCTTGAGGTGATGGGAGAGCTGGGCTGTGAAGGCTCTGCTGCTGAGTAACTTCTTGAGGAGATGGAGGAATTGGGCTGTGGGGGCCCCTTACTGACTGACTCCTTGAGTGGATGGGGGAGCTGGATTGTGAAGGCCCTGTTACTGACTGACTCCTTAAGGAAACAAGGAAATTGGGCTGAGAGTGCCCAGTTGTTGTCTGACTTAATGAGGTGATGTGGTAGGTAGGCTATGGTGTTGCTGTTGCTGACTGACTCCTTGAGGCAATGGTGAATCTGGACTGGGAGGGCCCTCTTGCTGACTGGATCCTTGAGGGGATGGGGAGTCAGGCTGTGAAGGCCTTTCCTTTTGATGACTGTTTTATGGGATGAGAGAATCAAGTTGTGGGGCTAGAGTGTAAGAGAGCCCTTGCTGACTGACTTCTTGAATGGATGAAGAATTCAACTGAGAGTCCTTGCGGGGAGCTGGGCTGTGACAGCTGTGCTGGCTGATTCATTAAGGGAAATAGGGAATTGGGATATGAATTCCCAGTTGCTGTTTGACTTATTGAGGTGTTGTGGTAGCTAGGCTATGGTGGTGCTGTTGCTGACTGACTCCTTGAGGGAATGAGGAGTCAGGCTGTGAATACCCTCTTGCTGACTAATTGCTTTCTGAGATGCAGGAGTCGAGTTTTGGGGGCTAGACTGTGAGGAATCCCTTGCTGACCGACTTCTTGAGGGGATGGGGAACTGGGCTGTGAGTGAGGGCCCATTTACTGGGTGACTGTTTTATAGGATGGGGAAATCAGGCTGTGAGGGTCCTGTTACCTACTGACATCTTAGGGAAATAGGGGAATCAGGGAGTGGGGGCCTCACTGCAGACTGACTTGTTCAAGGAATGGAGGAAGTGGGATGTGAGAGTCCCACTGCTGACTGGCTTCTTGAGAGGATGGGGGAATTGGGCTATGAGGGCCCTATTACTGACTGGCTCCTTGCGGGTGTGGGAGATTTTGTCTGTGAGAACTCAGTTGCTGACTGACTGGTTTATGGGATAGAGGAATCAGGTTTGAGGGGTCCCTTGCTGACTGATTTTTTGGGAGCATGGAAAAATTGTGCTGTGAGTGCCCACTTACTGACTGACACTTTGAGGGGTTGTGGGAATTGGGCTTGAGTACCCTGTTGATAACTGACTCCTTGAGATGATGATAGATCTGGACGCCTTAGGGACTCCTTGCTGACTGACTTCTGAAAAGGATGGGGGCCCCATTGCTGAATAACTGCTAGAAGGGATAGGGCAGTCAAGTTGTGAGGACTGGATTGTGAGGGCCCTCTTACTGGCTGACTCCTGGAAGGGTTAGGGGAATTGAGCAGTAAGGGCCCCATTGCTGATTGACTTTTTGAGGGAATAGGGGAGTGAGGCTCTGAGGATCCCACAGCTGACTGACTCCTTCACCAGATGAGGATTTGGTCAGTGGCAGTGAGTGACCAGTTGCTGATCGTCTTCTTTCAGGAGAAGGAGAAGAAGTACATGCTGCCAGTGGATAACCTGAAGCTGCGGGATATTGAGAAGGGCTTCATGTCCAGCAAGCACATCTTTGCTCTCTTCAACACTGAACAGAGGTACTGTCTTTTTCCCAGAGAATGCTGAGCTCTTTCCTAGAAGTGACCTAAATCACATCTCTGACTTCAGCCTTGTACAGTATTTGGGGGATATCCTGGAATGGGATAGCGAGTTACAGAGGAGAGGGAGTAGAGAGATGAGGGCCTCTCAGGAATGTTGTCCTGATAGGATGGACATCTCCTTAGAGGACAGTCATTAGGAAGAAACTCCTTTTAAAAGGAAACACTCTGGGATCCTTCCCTAAGCTCTTATAATCATGCCACTTACTTTCTTTGCTGCAGTTCATTGTGATCCCAGCTTTCAACTAGCCAGGCTGCCTATCCCCAGGGATCTCTGCCAGGGCCAGACAGCAACTATTTGAACCTCTCTTGTTTCTTTCAGTTGGATAATAAAGTTAGTCCCAAGAATTCATGAGCCCAGAGTATCAAGTGAAGAAATACATGATTGAATGTGTTTGGAAAGGCAGTCTTCTCTCATACCTCCCAAGAGTGGTCTCTTCAGGACAGGGTTGGGGTCTGCTGGGGGATTACAGTGAGGAGAGCTAGGGTTAATAATGGAGAGTTAATTCCCCCCCCTCACCTTTTCATAGGGTGCAGGGGAGGCATGAGGATATTAGCAGATGGTGAGAGGATAGTCTACTTTGTTACTGATGTGCAGACACACTAAGGATTTTAGAACACTGGTAGAGATGGAGAAGTGGTTGCTTTCCCATCTGGGGAAGGTTGAAGTAACATGTCTTTTGTCTCACTTTTTAGGAACGTTTACAAAGACTATCGGCAGCTGGAGTTGGCATGTGAGACCCAGGAGGAGGTGGACAGCTGGAAGGCGTCTTTCCTGCGTGCAGGAGTGTACCCAGAGCGTGTTGGGGTAGGTTGGGGGCTTGGTTTTCAGCAATAATGGGATGAGAAAGGGTGGCATACAAGTGTCTTAGGAGCAACCACTGAACTACAACCCCTTGAGTTAAACTGGACGCTATTCTGGGGGACCTTATCTCCATCACCTCCTGCTGCAGGGTAGAGTTGGAAGGCAGGCTGAACTTCTTGCCCTCAGCCTCCTCCGGTACGTGATACTTCTTCCCTTGATGAAGATGCACAGGGTATAACCATTAGCAACTTTCAAATGGGGGATAAGGGGTGGACCTCAAAGATAATCCCTTCTGGCTTCTATCCTCCCTATGGGCTGTAAATCTAGATATATGAGATTTCTCAGACAGACTGGGGAGGTAGCTCAGGTCTCCAGTGATAAACTCTGCTCAGGAGAGATGAGGAGATAGGAGGAGCAAGGTGAATGTAACAATGACACCTTGCTGAAGGCATTTCCATAGCCTTAGGACTTGTGCTTCAGCACAAGGAAGAAGGGAATGGCCAATAACACAATCATTTGAAACTGTTTAACGACTTCACTCCTAGATGGCAAGAGACTCCCAAATAGAGGCATAATGGTGGCCAGTGTTATTATTCATCAGTACCTTTACTCTATGGCCAAATTTGGAGCTCCATCAGCTTTGCCAGAGCTGTGTTTTCCTATCAGGAAGGGGTTTTCTTATATTTTGCTTGTTTGATATCTTATTCCCCTACAGTAGAAAGGTCCCTTTTCTTAAATATGTAGGATATGACCTACTGTGTTTCCTTGAAATTTTCCTGCAGCCCTTTAATGGCCGGTGTTGTGTTCTCTCAAGAAATTACCTTTAAAGCAGCAGTATTATTACATACCGTACTGTACGCTCCTGTAGAGTTAAAGAGACATCCCTGAAACTTTTCCGTCTCTGACAGTGGGAAAAGTCATTAAAAATACTTACCTATTAGAGCCATGAAAATTACTCACCTGTCATTTTTTTCAGACAGTTGTGTTTCTGGTAGAGGTTCGTCCACCTTCTCTGCTAGACTTGCAGATGATTGTTTTTCTTGATTACTTTTTATCTTATAACCATTTGATGGGAAAGGAACTGAGGGCTAAGGTCCCTTTGGGCCATATCCAAAGCTCCTGAAGTTAATGGAAGGACTTCCAATGACTTCACCTATTGTTGAGGCAGTGGGAAGATTTGGAATATTTTGTGCTGCTATCGGGCTGTTGTGATCCCTGTCCAACACTTAGGCCTGGTCTACACTACACGTTTAAACCGATTTTAGCAGCGTTAAACCGATTTAACGTTGTACCCGTCCTCACAACAAGGCCCTTTATATCGATATAAAGGGCTCTTTAAATCGGTTTCTGTAGTCCTCCCCAACGAGAGGAGTAGCGCTAAAATCGGTATTACCATATCGGATTAGGGTTAGTGTGGCCGCAAATCGACCGTATTGGCCTCTAGGTGGTATCCCACAGTGCTCCACTGTGACCGCTCTGGACAGCAATCTGAACTCAGATGCAGTGGCCAGGTAGACAGGAAAAGCCCCGCCAACTTTTCAGTTTCATTTCCTGTTTGCCCAGCGTGGAGCTCTGATCAGCACGGGTGGCAATGCAGTCCCAAATCCAAAAAGAGCTCCAGCATGGACCGTACAGGAGATACTGGATCTGATTGCTGTATGGGGAGACAAATCTGTTCTATCAGAGTTCCGTTACAGAAGACGAAATGCCAAAGCATTTGAAAAAAATCTCCAGGCTATGATACAGAGTCCACAGCACAGTGCTGCGTGACATGCGTAACAGAAACCCAAAGAATCAAATGGACGCTCATGGAGGGAGGGAGGGAGGGAGGGGGTACCGAGGGCTCCAGCTATTCCACAGTCCCCACGGTCTCCGAAAATCATTTGCATTCTTGGCTGAGCTCCCAATGCCTGTAGGGTCAAACACATTGTCCGGGGTGGTTCAGGGTCTATCTCATCAATTTCTCCCCCCCGTGATAGAAAAGGGGAAAAAATCGTTTCTTGACTTTTTTATATGTCACCCTATGTATACTGCATGCTGCTGGTAGACATGGTGCTGCAGCAGTAAACAGTAGCATCCTCTCTCCACCCCTCCCCAGTGGCAAACGGTACAGTGCAGAAGGACTGATAGCCGTCCTCATCATGAGCTCATGAGTGCTCCTGGCTGGCCTCAGGTGAGGCCGCCCGAGGGCACCTGGGTAAAAATAGGAATGATTCCTGGTCATTCCCAGTAGCTGGTACAGAACAGCTGGTAACCGTCCTCATCATAGCAACTGGGGGCTGAGTTCCATCAGCTCCCTCCCTTTCATGTGTAAAGAAAAGATTCTGTACTGCCTGGACTATCATAGCAGCGGGATGCTGGGCTCCTCTCCCCCACACCGCTTAATGTCCTGCCTGGACTATCATAGCAGCTGGAGGCTGCCTCCCCCTCATTTTATCTCAGTAACAAGTCAGTGTTTCTTATTCCTGCATTCTTTATTACTTCATCACACAAATGGGGGGGACACTGCCACGGTAGCCCAGGAAGGTTTGGGGAGGAGGGATGCAACGGGTGGGGTTGTTGCAGGGACACCCCCTAGAATGGCATGCAGCTCATCATTTCTGCGGGATCTGACACAGAGCGGCTGTGCTCTCTGGTTCTCTGGTACACTTGCCCCATATTCTAGGCAGGACTGACTATTTTTAGATACCATAAAGGAGGGATTGACTCGGGGACTCATTCCCATTTTTCTCTTTGCGCCCCCGGCCAACCTCAGCCAGGGGCACCCATGACAGCAACAGACGGTACAGAACGACAGATAACCGTCATCTCATTGCCAATTTACAATGGCGCAGCAGATGGTACAGAACGACTTATAACCGTCTCTGCCGTCATGCAAAGGCAAATGAATGCTGCTGTGTAGTGCTGCAGTATCGCCTCAGCGGCATCCAGTAGACATACGGTGACAGTAAAAAAAAGCTGAATGGGCTCCACGGTTGCCATGCTTTGGCGTCTGCCAGGGCAATCCACGGAAAAAGGGTGCGAAACGATTGTCTGCCGTTGCTTTCCCGGAGGAAGGAATGACTGACGACATTTACCCAGAACCACCCGCAACAATGATTTTTGCCCCATCAGGCACTGGGATCTCAACCCAGTATTCCAAGGGGCGGGGGAGACTACAGGAACTATGGGATAGCTACAGAATAGCTACTCACAGTGCAACGCTCCAGAAATCGACGCTAGCCTCAGACCATGGACGCACACCACCGAATTAATGTGCTTAGTGTGGCCGCGTGCACTCGACTTTATACAATCTGTTTTACAAAACCGGTTTATGTAAAATCGGAATAATCCCGTAGTGTAGACGTACCCCTAGGCACAAAACCCCATGTGAGGAGAGAGTAACAGAAGCAGCCATTGCAGATAAGTAACTTTCCCATGACATCCATCTTTAATGAGTCATTTTCCTTTGCAGAGGTTCCATTTTGGTCATTTCAATTTAGTTAATGACCCACTCAGCCTCTGTGGCCCAGGATGACTTAGTCCCTTTGACCTGTGTTTTGGATTGGGTTTGGTCTTATTTCCATTTAATGCTATAGTAGATGCTTCTCCTGCCTCTGAGACCAACTAAAATCTGTTTTTTATTTTTGTCACTTTTGTTTTTGTTTTTGTTTTTTTTTTGTGCTCAAACTGACCTGCCAGGACAAGGACAAAGTAAGTGACACCCCTTCTGCCTGTACTGCCCCTTGGGGGCTCTTATCAGCTAGTTCTGATTTACTTGATTTTCTTTTTCAGTTTCTTTCTCCTTTTTTTCCCCCTTTTTCATAATCTCCTGGGAGGCAATCACTTGTTCTCCCTCTGTCTTTGCACCTCCTGTCAGATCGTCTGCTGTTTGTTTCCGTTCTTGGCTTGGGTTTTCCTTTTTCTCTTTTTATTCCCCCTCTTTGGTATTTGATTTCTGAGTCTCATCAGAGCTTTATTTTTGGCATTTTACCCTCTGTTTTAGAGTCATCATGTTTGATTTCCAGCACCCTAACCCCATGTTTCTCAGACCGTGAATCCTTCCATCCCTTTGGGGATACATACGCTCCTTCCAGCTGAAGCTCAAACAAAAAAACCCTGGGGGAAACAAAAGAAAATTTTCCTTTTCTTGGTTAATTGTTTTCACTCAAATTGGAGACGATATTGGGCTTCACTTCATGTCCTAAACTGCGGCAAGTCTATCAAAATGGGACAGTGTGAGTGAGGGAAACTTAAAATAAGATGAGTAACATTTTTAATAGCACATTGAAACACACACAGCAAAATCTTTCATGTTTTGGAATTAATTCTGAATGGATGAGTCTTGGCAGGTGTGCTATTGTGTTGCTGTGCCCTATTGGTTAACAAATTTAATTCTAGAGATAGCTGTATGCTGTATTTCAGTTATGGGTGTAAGGATTTCTTTCTTTCTTTCTTTCTTTCTTTCTTTCTTTCTTTCTTTCTTTCTTTCTTTCTTTCTTTCTTTCCAAAGTGGTTTAATTTGGAAAGAGGTTCCTGTGTTTAACGCACAGGACTTGGAGTTAGAAGACATGTTTTTTTTGTCTGAGCTGTTCCACTGATGCATTATATGACCTTGAGCAAAGAACTTCATTTCTGTGGGCCTCAGTTTCCCCACCTGTATAATGGGAGTGAGGCTCTCTTACTTCACAGAGAGGTTGTGAAGATTAATTAATGTTTGTTGATCCTTAGAGCTGAATTGAGCTCAGGCATGGAACATTTTAGCCCAAATGGAGAATTTTTTAGAAAATTATAAATGTGAAAACAGGAGGTTATAGTACAGGGATCAGCAACCTTTGGCTCGCGGCCTGTCAGGGAAATCCGCTGGTGGGCTGGGATGGTTTGTTTACCTGCAGTGTCTGCAGTTTGGCTGATTGCAGCTGCCACTGGCCGTGGTACGCCGTTTCAGCCAATGGGGGCTGCGGGAAGCGATGCAGGCTGAGGGATGTGCTGGCCGCTGCTTCCCGCAGCCCCCATTGGCCTGGAATGGCGAACTGCGGCCAGTGGGAGCTGCAATCAGCCGAACCTGTGGACACTGCAGGTAAACAAACAGTCCTGGCCTGCCAGCGGATTTCCCTATCAGGCCATGTAACAAAGGTTGCCAATCCCTCTTATAGTGAATAATCCCAACAGAACTTTAACTATTGAATAATGTAGGGTTCAATCCTGTGGACCCAGGTCTTGATTCTCCATTGCCCTGCACATTTTATAGTCATTTACAAGATTGCAAAGTGAATGTGAATGGGTGTAAAATGCTACCAAATCTGAGTGGTCTCACAGGACATTCACAATATCTACACTAGGTGCAGAGCAACAAAAATTGAACCCTCTTTTTCACGTGAGTATCCTCATTGAAGTCAATGGAACTACTTATGTGGTAAGGGACTGCTGACGTGACCAAGAGTTGCAAGATCAGGTTCAAAGTTCCTAAAGCATTTTGGGAGCCTCTAAGATTAAAGCTGCTATAAATGTGTAAGGTATTAATGTTAAAAATATTAATACCAATCTTCATAATACTTGGACTATTCACTGTATGGAATCCTGAGGGAAATGACTTGGCAAGCAGAACTTGTATTAATAAATCCCATTCCAAATATGTAAATTTTTAAAATATTTCCTACCCTGGAGATCCTGTCCCAGTCAAGGGAGGCCTGACTGTTTCTCGTGCTGCCACATTTGAGTTTTCCACCTATTGTAATTCAGGGACTGGGCCAATAGGGTCTAACTCCTCAAGGCAGAGACTTGGCATAGTAGCCAGTCTGAGCAGGGTGTTCACTCACATTTTCATTAGGGGTAATTTCTTCCTGCCCGCAAGCCAGCTACCCTCTTCCTTTTCTCCTCCTTTGTATCAGCTGCAAATGGTGCCCTCACACAGCAACTGCAAGACTGAGTACACTTTTCTTGAAACTATCACTGTTCCTATAACCACCATTAGCACCCAGAAACTCCAGTGGTGAGCACATTAGGTACCTATATGGATAGATAGACACTAAGTGGTGCTAAAGAGCTATATAAATTGCATCCTCACACCCCAGTCCTGCATATGAGGGCAATTTGAGAGTCAGCCTGAGCTGGCTGATAGAACTAGAATCTAACGCTTCTCTCAAAGGTTGCCATCCTTGTCATTGTGAATCAGTCCACTTAGGCATTCTGAGTCATAACATGTAAGCATGAATACATACAGATGTGCATGTGCGCACACGCACACACATATACACACACACATGCAATGATATTGTGTTTGCAGTGCATTTTATATTCACCTACTCTTATACACACACTGGTGCATTTATGTTCACTCACCAGCACAAACACTGGTATGTTAGTGTTTATTCCCCTCCACACACATTAGTGCATTGGAGATCACTTTGTGCGCACAGACTGGGTACAGTTTTGTTCACATGCATGGTAGCTGGTGACAACAATTTAAGGAGGGCAGCATGCTACTAAAGATCAACTTGTGAGTAAACTGGCTCTGCATTACTCCAATAACCAAGTGTAGTGCATTGAAATAGGACAAAATGATACAAACATGGAACTCAGATTCATGGCCCTTCCTCTAAATTGAGCTGGGAAAGGGTTACCTGGTTATACAAGCTGAGTACTGTATTGGGAATTACAGCTCAGAAGAAAAGTCAAGTTGTATCCCATGTTGCTGCATGAAGTTCCCCCATGTCTCCCTTGTCGCCTCACATTTGCTTTTTGGCCTCTATGGTATATTAAGAATTGATCTGTCTCTTTCCAACTGCTGCTTCTCTCTTTTGCCCTCCCTCTGTAGGCAAATGAGACAGAGGAAAATGGATCTGACAGTTTCATGCACTCCATGGATCCCCAACTGGAGAGACAAGTGGAAACAATCAGGAACCTGGTGGACTCCTACATGGGAATTGTCAACAAAACCATCCGAGACCTCATGCCTAAGACCATCATGCATCTTATGATAAACAATGTACATATCGCCCTGCTAAGCCCATTGGGAACTGTGAGAGAACTAGAAAGATAAGAGAAGAAAGAGAGAAAGACATGGAGAGAAGGAAAAAAGAGGAAAGATGAGAAATATGGGTGGACTAACAGGATAGAGGTGGAAGAGAGAGAAGGGGAGGAGAGAATGTGAGACAGAGAATAATTGAGATGGGGAAAGAGAGGGGGCCTTCGCAAGAAAGATGATTCAGATGGAGGATTTGATGGCTGTGATTTTCTGTTTCTTCTGCTCTGGTTACAGACGAAGGATTTTATCCACTCGGAGTTGCTGGCAAACCTCTACTCCTGTGGAGACCAAAACAGCCTCATGGAAGAGTCAGTGGAGCAGGCCCAGCGACGTGATGAGATGCTGCGCATGTACCATGCCCTGAAAGAGGCACTCAGCATCATCGGGGATATTAACACCAGCACCATCAGCACCCCTACACCCCCACCGGTGGACGACTCCTGGCTGCAGGTGCAGAGCATACCATCTGGACGCAGGTACCAGAGGCTCAAGGGTAGTGCCCCACGGACCTGCCTGATGCCTCTTTAGGGGCTAGATGAGGCCTCCTGCTAGAATATGAAGCCTCATGGGTGCTGAAGATTCTGGGGTATTGGAAGTTAACATGAGGGTTGCTGAGGCCTTGAAAATAAAATAGCAGCTTCTAGGGCCTTGTGTAGGTGAATTAGGCTGCCAACCCTTGAAGGTTATATGGAGGTTGGAGGAGTCTTGAAGGCAAACAGAAGGATTGAAGGGATATGGAAGGTGACTTGGGGGCTAGAAGGGTGCTGAAGGCATTGCGGGGTTTGGAGGGCTACTGTACGTGCCTGTTGCTGCAGTTGAACTTCTCTTTGGTTGTTTGGTAGGTCTCCCACATCCAGCCCTACACCACAAAGGAGAGCGCCCGCTGTTCCACCAGCCAGGCCTGTATCTCGCGGTCCAGCTCCTGGACCTCCTCCTGCTGGTGGACCCACCCTGGGTGGTGCTCCCCCTGTGCCCTCCAGGCCAGGTGCCTCCCCTGATCCTTTCGGGCCCCCACCTCAAGTTCCATCTCGGCCAAACCGTGCTCCTCCTGGTGTCCCCAGGTAAGTCCTGAGACACTCATGCAGAGGGAGAGATCTGGGTTTCAGGTGGCAGCTTTGGTAATGCCTCCTTCCTCTCAGCTTACAGAGCGGTGATGGACCATTTGGGACGGGTGAAGCCTTTCTCTGTGTGTTTTGAATCAATTCTGCAATTGGAAACATTTGCTCCCTTATTTCTCGTACTAATGTTGACATTTAATTTTATCGGGGAGACAGTGAGGAGGCAGATGTCTGAAACAGAGGGACATACTCTTCCCCGCAAAAAAGTGCATTTAGGCCTTGGGAGGGACCTTGGATCACAGAGCATTGTACATGATAATCCCAGTCAAAGCGGCGGTGCTGGTACCTGTACTCACAAGTGGGAAACGAAAGTGCTGGGAGTGAGATGGAACGGGGTGGGCGTGGGAATGTGTTTCATGGCAATGACAACCATGTTTGGGGAACCCGAGTGTGTGAGTTCTTTCTCCTCTCCTGATACAGGAGGTTTCAAGGAGAGGAAGAGGGGGACTTAAACCAAGATATGTGGATGCTTTTCCTACCCAGCTTGGCTACTGCTTCCGGTTCCAGTGGCCAGCTGTGTAGTAGTATGAGAACAAGTGGTTGGGAGGTGGGTTTTGCTTATGAGCACGCTTATCACCCCACAATTAACTTCAAGTGCCCAGGGCACTTTCCAAGCTATAGAGCCCACGTTACAACTTCACATTCCCAAAAGGAAGCTCCGTAGGACTGGGTCCTCCCCCAGGTATAGTCACCCTGTGCATACTTCTGACAACTGGAATGAGCCACGAGTGCATTGGTAAGGAAACTTTTTAGGAAGAAGCTGGGCTGGAACCAAGATCATTTCACTGTTAGATCCTTGATCTCAGCCAGAGGAATGGAAAGAAATGGAATGGTAAAATAAATGATAACCAGAAACTTCCCATCTGTGGGTGTAAGGAAGTCCCTCTCCTATGATGATGTCCTGTTTCTAATGGGTGCTGATTGTGCATGTCAGAGGCTACCTGGCCCTCTTCTGTTGCAACACCTTGTTTCTGATGGGTGTTCATGGTGTATGTCAAAACTTCCCAGCCCCCTCTCCTGTGATAACATCTTGTCTCTGATGGGTGGTGATGGCATATGTTAGAGGCTGCCTGGTCCTTCTCCTGTTATAATGCCTTGACTCTCTGGGTGCTGCTTGTTCAGAGAGAGAGACAGAGGCAGTTATTTGACAGGTTCTGTATCCAGCCCAGGACAAGAACAGGAATGGATGAGTCCGAAGAAGATGCAACTCAGTTTTTATTGATTCTTTGGTGTGAAAATGATGTTACCTTCTCAATGTCTCTGCCCTGGCCCTTCCTCTGCCCCTTAATGCTGCTCCCTCAGGGACCCGGCCACATGCGCCTTGCTGTCCCCTTCCAGGGGTTTGCAGTACCATTGGTAGTGCCTGTGGATATCTGCATGCTTCAGTTGTGTAGTTTTGGCTTTTGCTTCTTGTGTTGCTGCCTCCCCACATGACATTCCTTTTCTGGTCGTTTTTTATGTGTTTCCCACATTTCTCTCTCTTTCTCCATCTCCCTTTCACACCTTGTGCTTCATTTCCTCACTCATGAAAAATATTCTATATACCCTGGCCATCCTGGTAGGATCCCCCAAACAGCCTGAAATGAGCTGAGCTCCTGCCTCTAGGGAAATTCTTTGCCCCTCTGCCCCAGCCTACATTGCAACCCCTGCCCCATTTGTAACAAGCTTTTATAGATTATTTCCTCTATGTGGAGCAGAGAGGTTCTGAACAAAACAACATTGGACTAGAGGAAGCAAACTTGAAATGTCTAACTAAACAGGTCACTCTCCCTGGCCCTGGGGGGGGGAAATGGTTCAGTGCTGACTCATTGCCATGGTTTGGATGGGAATGGGGTGGTTCCAAAGAGTGTAATGAAGCAATGCTCACTCACGCTCTCGCTCTCAATCTCTCTCCCCCACTCCTCCATCCTTCCAGCTGTTCATAGACTCCTCCCATGGCCTTATACCCTGTTTGCCATTCAGGTTTCTCCATTCACCAGGGAACTCAGATGGCAACCTTTCTCCCTCTTCTGTATATAGAATAAGAAAGTTCCCTGCTGGCACTGGGCTTGGGTCTTTCTGCCATGGGTGAACGGGTGCCATCTCCATTGTTGCTTTTCTTTTAATACCCATCTTTCCCTCATTGGATGGATTACACTGGATGCCATATGAGTATGAAGTGGAACTTGTTACCTTTACAGCGTGAGTGGGCCTTGTTGTGGGAGTTGGTACAGGGAGAAAATGGGATCTGACATGTATGCTTGGGTGTATTTGTGCATGTGTACATGTGCTTGCATGGATGTGTGTGCATATGCCTGCTGTATGTATGTTTGTGTTCATCTCCATCTGGTTTGTATGAACATCTGGATTCAAGGTTGGTGATATTGGAGTGTTCTCTGCTCCATATACCCACAGACATATACAGACACTCACTCATGCATGTTCTGTCTCGCACAAATACCTCACAGTTCATTTTCTTGAACAGGAAGTCTTCAAAGAAGCAGGATCCTTTCCCTTCGATTATGTCCCTGGCTGGGGAGCTTCAGCAGTTGGTTCTTCAGTCTCCTGTATAGGTCCATACTCGCCAGCTACATGTACCCTTGGGAACTATTTCTCTAAATACTGTACATTAGAAACAACTCATAAGCCTCTGCCCATGCAATGAAGGCCATGTGCTCTGAGCATCTATGATCTGTGCACAAAATTCTCATTTGTGGAAAATGGGTCTTGTCAAACAAACATGATTTCATTTCTTGGTGAGATAAGTTTGGCTTGTGCAGCATGAGATTTTGATTATAAAACTAGCACTGTATTATATCAATAAAGCACATGCTAGATGGATAAGAACTGGCTAATGGACAGAGTTCAAAAGTTGTTGTCAAGGAGAATCATCGTCAAATAGAGCTGCCTTTCTAGAAGATGTGCATTAGTTGAACAGAAGTTATTGGGATCAGTACAAAGGTAACTGGATGAAATTCTATGTCTTGAGTTATATAGGAGGTCAGACTAGATGATCTAATGGTCTCTTCTGGCCTTAAAATCTATTAAGCTATGTCCTTGTTTCCTCCTCTCCTGACTGGTACTCAAGACCCAGAACTGCACTTTAGCCCTTCTTGATTTCCACTTCTCATGGTCTTTGTTTCTTTTGATTAAATGTGTTAAATTAGTTAGTGTTGCAATATGACTAGAAAGCCTGGATCTCCAGTGAAATATGGCATGACATGCAGCCAGCCCAATCCTGAGACCTGTGCCTGCTAGCATGTTTGTTTAAGCACATGTGAATGCACGTGGGCACTTGTGTCAGTATATGAGCATGTTCCAATGTGTCTTGAGTCTGAGTGTGGATTCAGCTTTGTGTGTGTGTGTATAAGAGCCTATTTGTGTGTCCATGTGAATATGCTAGTGAGTGTGTGAATGCAGCTGTGTGTGTGTGTGCGCGTGTACATCACAATGTACTTATGGGTTTGTATGCCTCTTTGTGTGCACGTGAGGGTCATATGCTCCTATATAGATGTGTGCACATCTTTATTACATGTGCAGAAATGTGTGTATAGCTATGCATGCACTCTTGTTTAGGTGTGTATGTTTAATTCTGTTGGCGTGTATGCATCTGTATGGACAGGTGTGTCCGTAAGTGTGGGATGTGCACTTTCCTGTGTAGGGGTGGCTGTGAATGTGTAGGTTGTGCTCCTGTAAACAGAGTGTCTGTTTATTCTCTGTATGTGTGTTTCACCTTCCTGACTGTGTGTGTGGCCTCTGCTTTGAACTGTCTGAACTGCCATGTTGATTTCGTGTTGTCTTTCAGAATCACTATCAGTGACCCCTGAGGACTGGCAACCACGGTATGTTCTGCACTCTCTCCCTGCGATGCATGAGTCAGCGTGTCTCCCCTCCTCCATTCTCATCACTCTGCTGCTCACCTCTCCTACCTGATACTTTACTTGTACCAGATCCCCTTGTCCAAACAACCCACAAAGGGAGGAGTCTTAACAGAACGCTGGACAATCAGACAGGGAGTAGCTGCTTGGAGCTGCAGGAGGAGGGAAGGCTGGGAGAAGCCTCAGAAACTGTTTTTAAAAAATGGAAAATTATCAGAGAAGAAAACCTCACCCTTGAGTGTATGGGTTCAGAGTGAGGGGAGAGAAAGAGAGAGAGAGAGAGAGAGGCGGGAGCATGGGAGATAGGGTGGGAGCCGTGTCTCTCTCAACCTGTTTAATCCTGCACTGACGGGGATGGACTGAATGAACTGTAGGTCTTTTCCATCTCTCTGTCTGCTCTAATGGCCTCTACAGAGACCGTGATGGGGAACTGTGGATTGAGACTCTTGTTTTACATTTCAGCATGTCTGCCCAAAGTAGTCCCTGCATCTTCATCTAGTTTCCATGGAAGGGAGGGCAAGGTTCTGGGACATTACCATCAGTGACTTCTGTCCTCCCAAATATGGAGTAACCCTGCCCTTAATTGCTCCCCTATTCACCCGTTTCATCAGATCCCAGTTAGAGATAAACATCCTTTTTCCTCTTGATCCCCTAGCCTACATGTTCTCCTGTTTTGCCATCCAAATGTCCCCTCTCTCTTCCCGTTCTCCTTCCCATGGAAAAGGGGGTGTATGCCACAATCCATGTTCCAGCTTCACCACTGTGCTCCAGGTCCTCTGTCTGTTTTTCCTTCTCTCTTTTGCTCTCCCCCTGCACTTTGCAGCAGCATATTTGCTGAACACCAGATTAGCAAGGTGGCCCAGCACCAGGTATATAGTGTACTGTGCTGGCCTTATGCTCAGGGACTGAACTTTCCATCTGAGTAAATACTAAGGGGGGAGGATGTAACTTGAAGAAGGATGTTGACCTGAATGGAATCTACCTGTCCCTGAGATCCACTGGCCCTTATTGATGAGAGAAAGGGAGAGAGGGTAGAGTGGAGCAGCTTTGGGACATCATGGGGTGGGACAGATATGTTTGGTGAGGCTCACTCTTGTCCTTATATGCGATATCTTTTTATATGATGGGCCTGATTCTGAGAGGTGTTGAGCTACCGCAGCTCCTATTGAATTCATTGGGCCTGATCATGCAAGGCACAGAGCACCTTCAGCTACCACTGAGGTTAAAGGGAATTGCAGGTGCTCAGTGCCTCTCTGGGTCAAGCCCTCAGAGTTCATAATCAGCTCCTGTCTCATAGTGAATGGTGACTGTGTTACTGCTTCATATAGCTGGGCAGAGGGCTGAAATGTGCTGCAACACAGAGAACCGACACAGTGACTGTTCAGTGGTAAATGTTTTGCTTCAGGAGCTTCAGGTCTTATCCTCAGCCCTCCTCACTGATGACTCAGTACAGACATATCAGAGCGACAGCTTTCCCCAGTCACTGCCTGCTGCAGCCACCTTTAGAAGCCCTAGTAGAAATGTTCATCCTGGAGAGGGTCTCAGATAGGAGGGTTGAGTGTTGTCTGTGCTTGGTTCTGGGACTCGCTGTTATGAGGCTTTCTCTGCCCTTGGTCTGGTTTATAAAGAGCACCAAGGAAATCAGAGCTAATGTAGGATGGTGGTGGTGTTAGGGGGTAACCCTCTTGATCCTGACTATAGATAGCAGCAACTTTTTGCAGCCAGGAAAATAAATCCAAGTGTTTCCCCTCTCAGCCTGATTTTTGTGATGTCCTCAAAATGATAAGGATCTAGGCTTGAATAGGGTTTAAAAGGCAAAGTGCAAAGCAACCAAAATAATTGTTTGGTTTATGCCTCCTCTTGCTCATTTTAGGGCTAAATTTCACTCCCATTGTAGCCAGTGGAAATTTTGTCAGTGGATACCAAGGGAGCAGAATTTAGTGGTGTATAATGACAGGCTCATGAAGGTCTCTGTTGTTCCCAACCTCCAGCACCTGATTGCTGTCTTGTTCCTGAAGACAATGGCAATGGGGAGAGGCCCTTGTTGGGAGGCAGTTTTCAGCCTCCGATGATGTCAGCATCCAGATCCTTTAAAGGTCTCACCAAAGTCCTCTAGAAAAGAGGAGCGAAGTCAAGATCTGCGAAAAAGTAAAACAAAACAAGCAGAGAACAACAGCCAAACCCTCCATGAGGCCATCTTTGTACATTGTACACAATCAGCAAAGAACACAAGCGTATTTTTTATATGTGCTTTGCCGCCACCGTTTCAATTCTGTGTACTCTGGTAGGGTTGTATGGCCCATCTGGGCCAGAGTGTCTTGTATCATTTGCTCTCCAATGATTTCAGTCCCTCTTTCCTGTCTATATCTGGTAAGAACAGCAAGAGAATCTAAGCGTATGAGATGCAAATTGACCTCTGAGCTTTAGAAAAGTTTCCCTTTAGAGTATGGGTGGCACGGTGCAATAGCACCTAGTTAAGGATTTGCTCTGGATCCCATTAAAGTCAATGGGACTCTTTCCATTGACTTCAGTGGGCTTTGAGTAAGGTCTTAGGTGAGCAACTATAGCAGATAACACACAGGTCTTCAGTGCATCAAGAAGGCCCATACCCCACACCCTCACCTCCCCAAGGGATGGCCCTTCTCTGACTCAGTTTCCTCCTCTGTATAAAGGTATCAATTTAACTACCTTGCAGAGGTATTGAATTATTCTCAGGTTAACTCAGTCCCATCATTTATATTGCTTTACTTGAAGAACAACTTGTGCATGACAGCCTGGGAAGCGATGGCTTCTCTCGCATTATAGATGGATTTGTGGAGTCAAAGAAAAACCACAGTGTTCAGCAATTTCTTTAAAAAAAAGCTTCAAGTGGTACAGTAAGCGTGACCTACACCTAAAAATTAGATCAACCTATGCTGCTTAGGGCTGTGAAAAATGTCATGCCCTGAGAGATGTAATTAGGTCAACCTAACCCCCACTGTAGACAAACCTAGGTCGACAGAAGAATTCTTCTTAGCTGCCACCTCTCAGTGAGGTGGATTATTTACATTGATGGAAAAACCCCTTTCATTGATGTAGGAAGCATCTACCTTATAGCAGCACAGCTGCAATGCCGCTGCAGCCAGTGTAGTGTAGTCATGGCCTAACATTGCCCCAGGCAGGAAACAGAGGGTCAAATTTAGCCCTGCTGTCCGTGTTTGTAATGCCCTTGGCTTCACTGGAGATGTCTGTTTACACCAGGGCTGAATATGGCCTTATGTCTGATCATTAGGAATGAAAGTTTCTGGTTCTACTTACTGCTTATTTAAACTGTAGAAATTCACACCCCTATAAAGAACAGGCGTACGTGTGGTACCTTAGAGACTAACAAATTTATTTGAGCATAAGCTTTGGTGGGCTACAGCCCACTTCATTGGATGCATGTTCGGCTGCATGCAGCATGCATCCGATGAATGGGCTGTAGCCCACCAAAGCTTATGCTCAAATAAATTTGTTAGTCTCTAAGGCGCCACAAGTACTCCTGTTCTTTTTGCAGATATAGACTAACACGGCTGCTACTCTGACACCCGTGTAACTACATCAATGTAGCTACAATAGTTCAACACTGAATAAACACTTACTGCAGTTTGTACCTGTACAAAACAGGGCTTGCAACGATTTAGAGCATGCAAAAAACCTGTGTACAGAGAGGGCCTTAGTTTCATTAGCCAGGTTCTGTTTCATAAATGGATCACAGGGAATCCAGATTCACATCAATGTAACACTATTATGGTGCAAATTCAGTGAGATTTCCTTGTGTGTGTTACCAATACAAATGCTGACTATTAAAACATACAAAATGATATCAATCTCATTTACTCTCAACCACATCCTATTCGTTTGCTCTTTGCATTTCATTCATCTTGGACAATGAAACTAGTCTTGCCCTGTGCTGATTAGTTTCATTTTCCATATCTCATGCACTAAAAGGATGCTGTTGGGTTTGGGTTGCAGACATTGCAGGAGACAGCATTTAAATGAAAATATACAAACAGTTTTCATTCACAGAGAAAAGTCTATCCATTTCTAACTATGTTTAGATTATGCACAATCTTCCTTCTTTCCTTGTAGCCTATATTTTCAAGCTGACGTCCTCTTCATTTAGTCAGATGAGAGAAAAGGACTGTGGCCCCTACAGGAAGCCAATCTCGTAATGCTGAAGTTGGTGCCTTCTTAGACCAAATTGTTGCCCGTTCAACTTATTGAAACACTTTCAGCATAGAAATGCTGGAACAATATTAAGAAATCAGGTCACAAATAGCAAGGGCCAAATTCCCTTTATTAAAGTCAATGGGAGTCATGTTTGTTGGGTCCCAGGACTATACGAACAAAAGGATCAAATTTAGTTTGGTAGCTAAAAGATGATCCTAGCCGTTGAGAACTGAACTCTACAGACTGTCACCTGCCTTGGTGCACGGGAAGGGTGCTTCTCCAAACCAGCCAGCAGCCTCTGTGACAGCGCCTCCCAGAGGACATTGTCCACACTGTGTGATTGACGTTCACTTGCTTGGTTTAGTAGCGTCACTGTTATCGTGTCCATGCTTCTCGACTCTCATTCTGGTGCCAGTGCAGTCGCTGGCAATTAGCCTTTGTGCTTTGAGATTCCCAGCTGGAAGGTGATAATAGCTGTGCAGTTAATTCTTTCTCATTATTATTAGGGATCCACAGTGACCAGAGGAGCCAGTGTTTAGCTGATTTTAAAATTGCAAGACTTCTCCATGGACTCCTGCTCATGCTGTGGGTAACCCTTTTCCCCAAACTGAGGTCCCCTTTCTTTGGTGCTGCCCACTGGCTCCAATGAGGTGGAGAAGCATGTGTGATTGTGACTGTGACTGCCATGCTAACCACGGTGTGTGTTCTCTTCTCGTTTTTGTTTTCTTCTGCTTTTCCACAGCAGGAAGGGCCCTGCCTCACCTACTCGACCCACCATAATCCGACCAGCTGAACCGTCCCTCTTAGATTTATAACCCAAGGCCTGTAGACAGCTGGCGACGAGAGCCGTACCTGCGGCTTCTCTGCCCCACACCACCCTCCACAGGCACATTCACTCCTCATCCATCCCACCCCTTCACCTTCCACTGCCCCCTCCTGGCGTGTTGTAAAATGCAAGCTAGTGATTGAGGTCCTCTTCGTCTTCTCTTGTGCGTTCTGTATTGCTTTGTGAGCATAGAGTAGTCCCCATTCAGTGGCATGGGACCTTGAAGGACACAGGCTCCTTGGAGTGATCAGCTGCGGGGGCATCTTTAAGCCAAAATGGAAGCTGCCCAGCCAAATGCTCCACCTGGCTGATCTAGCCTGAACAATGTGTCCTGCCTGCATTGGCTAGCTGTAGTGTCTCAGCACCTTGAACTAATCTGTAGCTCTGTAGCTATTTTCTTATGTTGTAGTTAAGACGACAAAGCGCAACTCAGAAGAATAATAAGTGATACTGTCAAAATGTGAGACATTATTGGTAACAGAGGTGAAATGTCCAGCGTATGGGTTTGAATTAAGGTGCAAACATTCATATGTTGTTGGGAACAATGCAATCAACCTCACTTCAAAGCAAGGCAGGGAGATCAAGATGAGGGGAGCTTTATTGAGCAGTGTAATCCTTCTAGAACGAAGTCTGAGATAGCACATATACACACACACCTCAGAGTGCACGGAGCAGATGGATCTACCTGCCCTCAGCTCTCCATAGTAGCTGAGGAAATACTGCTGATGGAGAGCTGCTGGCCTCTGCCAGCAGCTGTGTCACATCACTGCCTGCAACTGACTTTCCAGAAACTGAGGGGGAATAGGTATGATGCTCCCCCTTTGCAAATGGACAAGCAGAAGTTTTCAGGGAGTTCGCTAAGTAATGTTTTATTGCAAATATCTCTACTTCAGATAAGCACATTTCTTGTTCAGTGTATTTTTGGATAGCGTGGTGATTATGGTAACCTTTTCTTCTTGCATGTGGATGGTACGTTTCAGGAAATTTGTAACCACTGCAGACGACTCATCTTCTTAACAATTTGGGTATTTTGTTTTAATGTTGTATGTGTAAAAAGAAAGAAAAAAAAAAGAGTATTAAGAAGTTGATTGAGCCTGTGCACCTCAGATGTTGTGGCTCTGCTGAAGCAAAAAGGAGCATTCACTCTCCAGGCTTTAAACCAGCCCTGATTCAGATTTAAGTTCTCTTATTCCAGTACTGTTGTTTTTGATTTCTGTTGTGGATCCACTTTGCCTGAAGTTCTGATGCCAGTTCGTTTCTGTGTTTTAATTATTGTTTTAATGCTTTTCCCCCCCCCTCCCTCTTTCCCTTTCTTTTCCTTCTTTTTCTTTTGTCTCTCTTTAAATTCCAGCAGGCCAGGCAAGGCCAGTCCCTCCCGCCCAGAGAGTCCAAAACCACCATTTGAAATGTAGCCTTGCTCCCTCTGAGAATCTTTGCCTGCCTCTTAGCTGTTCTGTCCTGGAATGGTCTGACTCATCTCACACATGGCTTGTTCTGTTGTAGTTTGTGACATACACATATCAGATGTGACTCTAGTGAAACTGTTTTTTTCCTCCCAGTTGCTTAAAGGAATTAAAACAAGTATATTGTAGTAATGAGAAACATATCCTATTATATAAATATCTATAAATATATATATAAAATCAAATTATATATATATGTCGGATGTTTTTAGCCATTTGTGCTTCTATGTGGACTTTAGCAAATACTTACATAGGAATATATATATTCCACACCCACAAACCCAACGAATTAATCGAATCCTGACATGGAGTTTTTGAGCTGATTGTTAAATTCTCGGCTGTGTACAGTTGCGTTATTGTATTGCCCGACTTGTGGGTGAATCATCTCAGTGCTGGTAGTAGCTGTGATGCAGTTTGTGATCTACCTGTCACTCTTGCTTATTGGTTGAAATAAACTATAATTTCTGTATAATGATGGGCTCCACAAGTAGAATAAAACACACTCTCTCTCTGGGCGTGAACAGGCTTTGTTTAATTATAACTTAACCTTTCATCTCAAAGAGCTTTACAAACTACACACACACAGCATCACTCAGATGCTACCACCTGGGGAGTGGGAGGGAAAGGTGTGGCACCAAGCTACACAAAGAAAGTGTCAAGAACACTGAAGCAAATCCTCTTCACAAGAAAATAAAGCAGAGGCATTCATTTAATGCCCAGGCATGCTGCGTACATTTTTAAGACCTGAACTGCCTGTTCTTAAAGTGGCCTCTGCCTAGTCCCACTTGTAAGATATAATGGCCTGGTGCTGAGCTGCAGAATTTTTCTAGTGAGCAGTGTCTGTTAGGGCCAGTTGTCCAGTTCTGAAGGAGTGTCCCTAACTGCCTTTCAGTTCCTTTCTAATCATTGAAGGTGCAGTGGCCTTAATGCTGTCCTCATTGTTTTCCTTTTAATACTGCCCTTTGGGGCGCTTTTTTAAAAGGTTAGCTTAGCAGATTGGACTGTTTCTTCAGTTTGAAGAATAAAGAAGAAATGGTACCATCAGGCACAGATATCCTGGATGACTTGCAGGAGCCTAACACACCTCTACTGATGCAGGTGGCTTCTTAGGCCCAGTCAGCTACATCTGGCACTGGGTAAGGCCAGCATGGACTGCAGACATCAACTAGCCCTTAAGTGGCATTGTGCCCCACTTAAGTGACATCCATCTCCCCAACTTTGTCTGGGTAAGCCGAGCACCAAGGTTCTGGTGCCAGCAGGCACCTGATGACAGGCAGTGCTGAAATTCCCACTCTCCTCTGTTTCAATCTAATTTTGATGCCAAGATTCTAGCACTGTCAACATGGTGCTGAGGTCCCTGTGTCTCTTTAGGTCAGCACTGAGGTCCCAGAACTGATGATGTAGTGTCATGGGCCCAGGATTTTTCCAGGCTGATCTATTTGGTGCTGAAGTCCCAGCACCGCAGATGTAGTGCTGCCGTCCCCAGATCCTTCAAGGTCAACAGATTCAGCATTGAGGCCCCAGCCTGATTGATATGTCAAAATCCCCGAATCCCTCCATGTCAACTTCTTCCCCACTAAGGATTCTAGGTCCCCAGAATCAGCCTGTTCAGCACTTTGGTCCTTGCCCCATCAATGCCCAACTGAGGCCCGCAGGTTGGCTGAATTCTGTGTGGACATTCTGATACCATCAAGTGGATGTCAAGGTTCCCAAGTCCCTGTAGGTCAGTGCTCAACTTGCGGCCCAATCAGCACAAGCTGTGGCCCATGTGACATCCGCTAGGCCATACAGGTAGTATGTATATTGTGTGGATGCAGCCCACATAACACAGAGAGCTGTATATGTGGCCCACAATGCTAAATAGATTGAAAACCACTGCTGTAGGTTCATCTGACTCAGCACTGACATCCTGGCACCATTAGCGTGGCACCAATGTAATCCTTACAGATTAACCTAATTTATGATAAAACAAAGCATCACAATATGAATCTGTGACAAATCAGAGAACGTTGGTGACAATGATGGAGAATATACTGCTCCTTTAACAAATGGTATTTCAGAGACTGAACTATTGGACCCAGTTGTCCTGAGCAAATGTGAGGATTCACATAGTGTTAATATGGGGCATCAAACCACTTTGTTAAGTGGTTTATCCAAGTTAATGATGCTGGATCTTGTCACCAAACTATGTTGGCTCAGATAGGTCCAGTGAGCTTGTTGCAACATGAGCTGGATAAGAAACCACTCCAACTAAGGTCAACGCTAGTGCTGTTTATACCGTGCACCGAGCCATTTTAATTCAAGGCTCATGCTCCAACTCAAAACACTTCAAAAGGCTATGATTGTCTGAAGACATGTAGGGTACAAACACTGGCATTGGAGCTACGCTTCTGAAGTCATGTTCAAAAGAGCTTTCATAGGGTCTGCTCCACTGTCATCTGCCAATACTGGATTACCCATGTGCAGGCTTGTTCTTCTATGTAAAATCAATTGCACATCAACGTCCTCTGAGTTATCGGGGAACAATAAAAAAAAAATCAATAAAGGCATGTAGCCACTCTTGGAATCATACTGTCTTAGCTCTGAAGATCTCAGTTTTCATGAGAGGGCCCTCTGGTGCCTCTCCCATGATGTGTTTGTTCTGGAACCTATTCAGTTGTGGTACCAGCAAGACCCTGAATTTACATAATTAGTTTTGTACCTGAAGCAGATCACCTGCAATGCCCAATGCCTCAGAAGCGTTCTCATTATTTTAAACTTAGCTGAATAGTTCCTCAGATAGTGACAATGATCAAAGGGAAAATCTCTAAATCTGGGATTCCCAATCGAGATTAAGCACATCAAGTCCTCTGAATTGTCAGTGTGTAGTGCTATTCCCCAATCACAGCACATGCAAATTACTACCTGTAAACATGACATTGGCATCGCTTTTCATAGAAGCTTCTATTAATCCAATTAATCACAAAATATCTATGAGACGCTGTTGAAAGCAGTTAAAAAAAATCCTGCTATCCTGACTTCATCTATATCAGGTATCAGAACATTCATGCCTGTAGTCAGACATTGGTCCACAGGCAGGTTCCTTAACAGTGTAACTGGGTGATACCTTTACTTAGACCATATCTGTGGTCTCCATAAGACTGATTACCAAGGATCCACACTTTATTGATGATACTTGCTCCTGAACCACTTACATCTAAGATCATTCAAGACACAGAAGGTGAAAATAACCCCCCTTCTCACCTTCCTGACCATCTACCGTAATAATTCCAGGTGATGGATTGGGACATTTACCTTGTTATCCAGCCTTTTTAAAGATTGTGCTCTGAAGGATCCACATTAGGGTTCTGGAGTTGAAAGTTATTTATCCAGTCTTCAAGACTTTCTCCTTTAAGTAGATCAGAGACTCATCTGCCAAAAGCTCAGATGTCTTACTTAGATCTTGGTCTGGCATTATGTATTGCGTAAATGAAGTATGACCAGATGAGGGCTCTTTAATCACCAAGGAGAACACCCCCCTTTGCCAGCTGTGCTAGCAAGGTCACTTCAGAGTCAAACATCACCCAATGTCTTTAACAAACTCCCTTTTTCTTAGACTGAAATCAGGAATTCCTCTGTGTTCCCTCAAAATCCATTGGTTCAGATCTGTTTGCAGGTCAGTTGAGAGAGAGTCAAAATGTTGTAACAGCCATAGGTCAGCTCTTGGCAGTTTGGTTCAAACATCCTACATCTGATGTTAGCACCACTTTACAGATTACAGGATCTTTGTCTTCAGCTTGGGGTAGGATTCTCCACTTGATCCTGAATTGTCTCAGGTTGACACCCTGACTTTGGGATTGCTGATATGCTTCCCAACCTGAAGCAAATACTGATCAGCAATTACACACAACAAAAACACCAACCCAGGAACCAAACCCTGCTACAAACCCCAGTGCCAACTCTGTCCACGTATCTATTCAAGGGACACCATCATAGGACCTAACCACATCAGCCAGACTATTTGGAGTTCGTTCACCTACACATCTACTAATGTGAGATATGCCATCATGTGCCAGCAATGCCTCTCTGCCATGTACATTGGCCAAACCGAACAGTCTCTACACAAAGGAATAAATGGACACAAATCTGACATCAGGAATCATAACATTGAAAAACCACTAGGAGAACACTTCAATCTCTCTGGTCCACTCAATAACAGACCTAAAAGTGGCAGTTCCTCAACGAAAAACCTTCAAAAACAGACTCCAACATGAAGCTGCACAACTGGAATTAATTTGCAGACTGGATACCATCAGATTAGGCCTGAATAAAGACTGGGAGTGGTTGGGTCATTACAAAACCTAATTTCCCCAATACTAATTTCTCCCTACTGTTACTCACACCTTCTTGTCAGCTATCCGTAATGGGCCACTTTCTTACCATTTAAAAAGTTATTCTTCCTCCCTTGGTACCCTGCTGTTAATTGATTTATCTCATTAGACTTACCTTGCACTTGGTGAAGCAACCCCCATCCTTTCATGTATTTATACCTGCTCCTGTATTTTTCACTTCATGCATCTGATGAAGTGGGTTCTAGCCCACGAAAGCTTATGCCCAAATAAATGTGTTAGTCTCTAAGGTGCCACAAGGACTCCTCATTGTTTTTGATTGACAATGTTTTTGGAAGTCTAATGGTTTCTCATTGAAAAGCAGGTTTTGACTAAACAACCTCCCCACCCTCCTCCTACCACTGCCATCTATCTAATAGACTTCAAAGTCTCAGTTCCTTTCTGAAGTAAAGGTTGATACAAATCATAGCGGAACAAGGTCCTATACTCCCATTTTCTATAGCTGAAGGGATGGAGGCACAGAGGTTAAATAAGAAGGGAGTCAGTGGAAGAGCTGGCGTTTCCTATGATCAGACCAGATCTCTCTCTGAAAGGAAGAATTCACTATCAATTTTCCTAGCCAAATTTCAAGGTGATCTGAACAGAAAACATGCACAGTGCTTGCCTGAATAATTTTATTCAGAAAGAAAGAATTTATAACAGGATTAAATCCCCTCTGAAGCAGAATGCAAAAATTTCTTCAACAGTGTTTTCCTTCACATTCCTGGAATAGAACACCCAATAAATATTTACCCCTTTTATAACAACACACTGTATTAAATCACAACCCTTCCCCACTGCAGTTAGATCATTTCTTATAATACAGGTTATGAGCAACCCCAGCAGACAAAAATGCTGCAAGGGACTGTATTTTTTCTTCAAGGAATATACAAAATGTTACACAGATACACTATGTACACAAACTCGTGCAAACAGGAGCTCATAGGCCCACCTTGATAGTGCCCTGCTTGATGCCTCCAGCAGTGCACTCTGCCCACAACACTGACAGTCAATACCAGGGCTATTCAAATGAAAGGACTTAAAAACAGTTTCTATCCTCCCCCGAAAGGCTAACTTTCAGCTGTTCAAATTTCAGAGGAGTGAATTGATTTTATTCCACAGAACCTCTTTCCCCACTAAAATAAACATTTAAATTCATTTAAAAAAATCCCAAACATCACATGCTTTTCACTGTGGAACAAACTGTTCCCTGTACCAGGTTAAAAAAAAGGCTCGATCAAAATAAAAAAACTGATTATAGAAAGGACCTGCAGAATTTTAACTAAGAAAAGTCATAAACCAGCATAGCCTCTGTTTGCCAGAGCGCCTCTGTTCCAAACAGAATGGTACTAATGGGAGTCAAGCATGTGCTTTTAAGTCATCACCCTGGAATTTGTCTTGCATTGCACAACTTTATATAAGTTAGGTCTCCTTAAAATATACACACACACTCCCCAGAGAGTTCTCCTTCGAGACCTGCCACTGGGATTGCTGAGCCCAGACAGCAGACAAGAAGTTCTAGATTTTAAACCCATATGTACTTATCAGACACTGGTGTTATTCCTAGCAGATGATTGAGATGGTAACCCATGGTGGTTGAGCCCTGTACACACTATCTTTAGAGTGTCTTTCAGGGAGTTGCTCCATTCATCACAATCCATCTTCTTTGCTTCTAGATCAGGGAACCGATTCTTTCAGCACAAACATTCAACTCAAATGCGTGTCACCTTGTTTTCACCTCAGTCAGTTCTGCAACTTTGAAGCATTTCCAGGTGAAGAGCTCCATCTCTTGCATGCGAGTCTGGAATTACCGGGAGCAGACTAAGGTCAGCCCAGGTGGTCCCTAAAGCACTCAGTTAATGGAAGCCTTGTCCGTGTGGAAATGTAGGGAGAAAAAGGAATCCAAGAGATGGGGAACTAGAATCTCAGAGTCCAGAAATTCAAAACAAAGCACGTTTATTAAGTGATTTGCTTTTACTTATTTCTCCCTTTTTTATATAAATAAAACTTTCAGACAAACAAGGTGAAACATCATCCTTCAAAGTGCAGTTACATTTCCACCCCACCCTCAACCAACCACGTAAAGCTTATGCCAAGTAACCAAGCATCTGTCCCAAGAGGACTCAGAAGGCAACCGCTGGCCACTTCCCTCCTATCTAATGTGAATAAAAGTTTCTGTAGTGCTGCCTGGTCAGGCAAGAAGCCTGTGTCTTTTGGCTGTCTGGGACTAACAAGACTGGTTTCAGATACAGTGCAGGAGACAGGCTGTAGAGAAAAATGGGAGGTTTAAGATACATGGTGGGAAACACACAAATAATCACTCAGAATCCAATGAGTTTGTTGCCAGAATAAGTTACTTTAGGAGCCTTTTGGAAGGAGATGGGCAGATAGCAATCATGGTTTGTGCAACAGACACAAGCCGATCACTGCCGAGAAGCTGGCTGCCAGCAGCTGAGTCCTGTCAAGAGAGCTAGGAAATAAGTGTTCAAGTTACTCTGCCAGAGGTCATGAAGTCCCGCCACTTTCATGTGGGCCAGCAAAGGCAACACTACCGACTGCCTCACATGATTACTTCAAGTCAGAGTCTGTACTCAGAGTGCACCAAGTAACAGGAGAAGAGAGAACAAGGAGAGATGAGGAGGTCTGGTGCTTGAGTTCTGTCTGGTGCAATCCCTCTTTCCCCACAAAGAGGAAATCTGTCCAGACTGTCTGGACAGAGATACAGGGTGAGTTTAAGCAGTTTGGGTACTTAATAGGCTCACAGAAAATTGCTGCAAGCCATGTTTCTCATGCCATTTAAATCACCATGATCTTGACCTCATCGTTCTCATCGGCACGATAGAAGAAAGGAATGCAGGGGTTTTCCAACAGGGACCCCACCCTCTCCTGAGGGTTCTGGATTTCTCTCAGAAGTTGCATGATTTGCTTAGCAGTGGGATCCTCTGGACTGGGCTCGGGGCCTTTGCTAAGACTAGATACATGGGACTGAAGAACTGCAGCCTCCTGTTCTGGCTCATCTGCTAAACTCACCTCTCGCAGTCCTGTGGAGAACAAAAAGACAAGGCAGGTTACTATTCCCATCCCAACACAAGTAGTCTGGTTCCCTGTTAGCCAGCAGGAGTTGCTGCTAGCACTTTGCTGCACAGGATATTGCTCACCTTCTCCATCGGCAGCATTCAGTTCAACGCGGCTCTCAACTGCAATGGCACTTCCACTTTCTTGACTTACTAGCATGTCTGAGTTCTGAGCAGCTGCCAAATACTTGCTGTACCATTCATTCCTCTCCCCAACCAGACGCATCACCAACTCCTGGAGCTCCAATAACTTCATCTGTAGCAAGTTAGCAAATAAAACAAAACCCATGAAACATACATGTCCTCCCTGTGGCCACAGACAGTACGTACGACTTGCTCTACCACACTGGCCCCCCTCGCCCAGACAGTTGGCCAGTATTTCCAGGTCAACCGCACTCAGTTGCAAGCACACTAGACCACACCCTGAATGGCAGGTGCCAAGTCTGCAGAGGGCAGTTTCCCCATCAGAATTCCAAGTTGCTTCTTGCAGTTGGTAGGTCTGCACCTCACTGGGCAGGTCACTCATCCTGACAGACACACACAGTCCTGGTTTCAGGCATTTTGGAAATGAGTTTGCTGTACTGTACATCACAAAACCAGCAGTGAATCTGGCACAAGGAGATAATCTTCTCAGGAGAGACCAACAGCTGAACAGCAGCTAGTACTACAGATCTGAATTCAGAAAACTGGCAGTTTTACGGAAAAGTTTGTATTGTTTATGTCCTTTTGATGCCTGCCACTCATCTGCTGAGATCAGCTTTCGCACATACACATTCCGCTTGTGCTTCCTGGCCTCTTATCCAGGGTGCGAGTACTATTTCGATAGGACGGATCCCTTACCTTCATCTCTTCCTTATCCTGGGCCAGCCGGCTGATATACTCCTCTTTCTCCCGGTGCCGCTGTTTTAGGATAGCCCTCTGACTCTGGTACAATGCAATATACTCCCCTGGAACACAGCAGAAAAGCATAAGGCAGAGACAATGCACTGAGGGGTTACAATATTATAAAGCTCTCTCTGCTTGAACTTTACATCAGTGGGTAAATGAACTATGGGGCTTTAGAATCCAGTTGACAGCCAATCTGGACACCAGACTGGAAGTCTCTTACCCAGCAGGGTAATTTTAGGGCACCTGAAGGCCTGGCAATAGAAATCCAGTTGATGGCTGAATAGTCAGGCTCCATTAGCAGTTAGACAGGCACCCACAGTTTCAACTCACTGAGAAATAACACCCTGGGGACTCTGAAGAGGTTGTCTAGCTTGCTTTCATGCTGGTTAATCTTACCAATTGTGTCTGTTTCACCAGACAGCTGTATGCAGCGATGCTCCAGCTCTTCCACTCGGTCCTTCAGGTCAGCCTTCTCATGCATCAGGTCTGTGAAGCGGGACTGAACACATAACCAGCATCAGCCTTCTGAACAACTACACTTGTACAGAGAACACATAAGGACAATCCCCCGACTGAGCACCTTTCAGGTCAGTGTGAGCTTAGGAAACAATACTGTTCCTTCCTCCCAACTTGTCTCCTGTGGGAGAGCCTGGCTGATTTGCTGGATAAAGGAGGAGAAGGAAACACAGCTAGAGAGAGTGACACCACAGGGATAAGGAATCCTTTAAACTTCTCCCCACCATAACAGCACAGCTTCCCAGGCACTGAAAGCTTCAAGATTGCTAAGCCTCTAGCAGCAGTTTCTCACTTTTCTGCACTGGGGAGACTGGTATTGAGCATGCCCCACCACTATGTCGTCAAAAAAAGATCAAGGACCAATGCCAGCCCCCTACACCCATTCCCTTTGAGTTTAAACTATTGCAGGCCATGCTGAGCATCCCAAAGGCTAGATGCAGAAGTGATAAGCCATTCACAGGAAACCTGGGAAAGGAGGCAGTTGTGTCATAGAAACCAGACTTGCTATTTATTCCCTTGCGACAGTCTTGGTCTGCTATACTGTGGGGCCGGATGCCAGGCTCCAGAGCCCAGCTGGGGGTTCAGTTTCTCACCTGTAGTTTCTCCATGGCAGTTTTTAAAGCCTCATGAACCTCCACTGGGACAGTGTCTGTGGTGTAACCTGGAAAGGACATGTAGATTCAGTGTGTACGGTTTGTGGAAGAGCAATAAAACTGCAAGTCAGATTGATATTGGGAGAGGCAAATGCATGCACTTGCACACACACCCACTCCATGTGGCCCTTTCTGGTGCACTCCCCCTCCTATACAAACAGTGCAGAGCTTTACCTCCACCCGATGTGACATTATGTTGCTGCTCCTGCCTCAGAGCTGCGATTTGCTGCAGGAGACCTCTACATTGTCGTTTCTGCTCCACCAGCTGCTGTCTCATCTCCTCTCGCTCTTTCTCCACTTGGGACATGGCAGATGTCAAGAAAGTGACCTAAAAGGCAATTTCAGATGAAAAGCACTGAAGTGTTTTTCATCTATGGAGGTCTACTACCCAATCAACTCCCAGTATCCCTGTGAGGTAGGTAAGGATTATCCCTATTTTACAGATGGGTGAGTCAGCTACAGTGAGTCAGCATTCTAGCTGGGATCAGAATTTGAGGGGACTTATTCCTAGTCCTCTGCATTAGACATTGCCCAGGGCCCTGTGTATTCCACAATTCTGCAGCTGCAGAGCTTACTGTGGAATTGATTGCTTACTGCAGAATGGGGACACAAAGCCTCAGCTTTCATTTTAAAGAGTTATGATCTTGGCCCTCCCAGCTGTGAAGATCAAATCTGAAAAATGTAATGAGAGTAAACTGAAACAGGAAATAGCTCAAGATGTCTGACCTGTCCAATTCCCCTCAGTGGCTTAAATCTGAACCCCAAGATGACATGTGTACACTTTATAAATAAGTACCTAGTTTCACTAATGATCATTCTAGCAAAAATAGCCAGAAGATGCACCAATCCAATCCCAACCTGCCTCCCAAGCTAAGGGATATAGGATCAGAATAAGACAGGAGCTACTGAGCCGATTGGGTTATTTTCATATATTATTTTTTACCCTCCATTTTTCATTTAATGGAAGCTGCCAATAGATTCCAGTCTGCCACACCAGACTGCTGCAGAATCCTGGGTGCCTGCTGCAGTGCACATGGGGCTTTGACTATGCCTCTTACTGTGTGTGCACGCATGCTCATTGCATGGGCAGATAGCAATCATATGCACACAGCATCCCTGCTAGGGGCGTGTGACCTGCCCACTTTACAAGTACTTATGCATAATTGGAAGAAAGAAGCTTTGCTGCATACTATGGACTCACCATTTCTTCATGGCTTTCAAAATCCTCTGGGATCACGAGTGAAGATTTCACAGTTTCTTCTACCATCTTTTCATTCTCCACTCCATCTCCTATGAGACAAAGGAAATATACAAAGGAGCTGTAACACTAAATAGTCTAGGTGGAAGCTTGGGCTGGGCTAAAGACAAGACTGCTGTTACCTTCCACTCGGTGCAACACTCTATCATCCAACTCTGCTGCAAACTGACTGATCTGGGCCTGCAGCTCTCTGTTTTCTTTGGCTACAGCTGCCAGGCTTTCCTGTAAGAGAAGCAGGAAATCACTGGAGGGGCTGGATGGCTCCCACACACTTGAGACCTGCACCAGCTAAACTAGATTCCTAATATTTTCACCAGCAATAGAAAAATGGTATGTTTTGACCACAAGCCATTATCCTATCTGTAATGCAGGAAGCCCCGGCACCCACACAGGGTAATGCAGAAAGTACAACATATAGATAGAGTCCTGCCTACCATCCTTCAACACCTGCCTATCCTCATTACCTTGGTCTGCTGCAGCTCCTTCAGGTGCAACTCCGCTGTCACTTTGCCTTGCACTTCTTCATGCTGCAGACGGTCCATGAGCTGTGTCTGAAGCAAGTACTGTTTATGCAGCTCCTCCTTCTCGTTGGCCAGATGCTGGTACGCCACAGTATACTGTTGCAAGTGGCCATAGTACTGATCCCGCTGCTCCTGAAGGCTCTGGGCCTCCTGCGTTTTCAGTTCCACCTGACAAACAGAATGAGATCAACCCATCACTGAAAGCTCCAACTCTACATACACAGCTGAAGACTATCCCTAAGGTGGTACGTTCCCCTGCATATCCTCATCTTCACAGGTCATAAATCACACAGCACCACGCTCCTTTTCAGCATAGGAAACAAGGCAGCTTCTGACTCTCCTGTAGACTGTGGCAGTTGGCACCAGATCTTTTCTTACTCCAGTTAGAAGACAACTGTCAGTATCACCCCTTGAATGAGCCAGAAGCGGGTGCTTCACCCTACTAAACTCTGACTGGCACAAAATGCCAGACATCCACAGTAGGGTGCAGACAAGGTACATGGTGAAGACTGGCTCCCAGATTGTTCATTTTCACAGCAATTTCCATCTTTACATCAAAGCCTATCCTATTTCAGAACCTAGTACGTTATCACCCTGCTGCTGTACCGCAGTGCATTACCGTCTCTGTGAGCTCAGCCAGCTTTTCCTGTAGCTGCCCAATCTTCTTGGCCAATTCCTTCTTCACATGCAGCTCCGACTGCAGGGCGCTTGTCACCTCCATGTTCTCATTTGTCTGAAATGATGCAGAGCCACCATATCAGAAAACTACCCTAAATCAAGCACCATAAATGTACATAGCACTTTTCAAACCAAGTCAACAGGCCGTACTCAGTGCTAGCATAACATCGTGCAATTCCTCTTGAAATGGATGGGTATTGCAATCCTGGCGTGTAAATAGCTGCGTTTGGCCCAAAGTCCCTGCCCTTAACTGTCATTCTAATTCAGACAGAGGAACACAAAACAGGGATAAGAGCTTGAGCAAGACAGCGAGGGGACAATAGCATAAGGATCAAAACAGGGAAGGTGCCAGAGAGAAAAGGGTTTTGGCATACAGCACAGCCTCGGCATAAAAAAAAAGAAGAGGCAGAGTGAAGAGGGTCAGGAGACAAAAGGAGGAGTTCAGAGAGGACTGAAGAGAGCAGGTAGCTAGAGGGAGAATGCAAGGACAAGAGGGCAAAGACACAGGGAGAAAGACTGCACAGAGCCCTGAAGAGGACGCTGGGGAGCTTTATGCTGCAATGAAAGGCACAAAGCCAGCAACAGGATGCAGGGGCAGGAGGTATAATACTGACAGCAGTGAAAGAGGCAAAAGAAGTTTGGAAGAACCTCCTCATGGGTGACAGGCATGCAAATATGGGGACAGACAACAGGGCCCTCAAGGACAAAGAGCCAGGAGAAATGCCCAAGGCAGAGAAAAGCAGTCAAGTTGAGGGTGGAGGACACAAGGGAAGGAAAGAAGAAAACCCCGTTGAGACAAGCAGAGATATCGGGTAATCCCACAGCAGTTCATTAGGGAGTTGGAGAAACTGCACAGTTCCACCACACCAAGGTCTAATGCTAGAGCTGTCACAATCAAAGCACCAGCGGGCAAGGCCAGGACAATGCTTCGGCCCAGAGGTTAGCGTCGCCGGTCATGCTGCACTATGATTGTACCCTGGAGTTCAAAGGACTGCATGCCCGGGAGAGACGTACCAGTTTGACAAAGCCATTCTGCAGCTCAGCCAGCTGCTCCTTCAGCTCCCGGTTTTGGCTGAGAGCCCGGCTGATGGTGGCCTTGTCGCTCTGCATGTTTTCCAGGATCTGCTGTCTGTCCACAGACTCCTCGCTATAGCGCTGCACAATCTTCTCGAGCTCCTGCAGCCGCTCCTCCTGCTCCTGGTTGAGGTGGCTCAGCTGCTCGTTATCCCGCACCTGGGCCTGGTACTGCCCATGAAGTTCCTCCTTCTCTTGTTGCAGCCGCTGGACCTCTTGTTGCAGGTTCAGCTCAGCTTCCGTTGGCCCTTCTGACAGGGCAGGCTCACTGTCATTAGGCTTAGCTGCTGAGAAAATGGAGTTACAATCAGCTGGGTTGGAGGGTTGCACCATTCACAATAGGTTAGAGGTACAGAACCCTTTAATGTGAATAGGCCTTTCCTCAGCCAACACAACAATCAACCCCTCTATCTAAGGGCGTGTCACTGACAGCACTATCCAACCCTCCCTCTGGGAGCAGATGGTTCCTAGGAAGAGACAAATGAGAGGAGAAAGACGACAGCTTGCTGCTATGTGCTGTTAGCTCCCTTTTAGTTCCCCACTAAGAAGCTTTTCTCCACCCGGCTTGGTGTTAGGACAGCACAGATGAACCAGAGTTCTTTTTCCTCTTCACTGGACCAAAGGAGCTGGAGGTTTGGTCAGGTGGATAAGAACAGTCAGACAGGGCTGGGTGATGGTTTGAAAGGTCTTGTTTGACAGGCACTAGGCCGGTAAGTTTCTCACTAATCCTTCCTAGCTGTCCTTATGGTTTGGGGATATCAAACCTACTGCCCCTTCTCTGTACTGCAGTTCTACATAATGGGCATGTGAAGCCTTGCTTTAGCCTGCTGGCGCTCCACAATGCTAAGCTCTGATTGAGCCTACCTGATCTGCTTAGCATCTCAGCAACACTGGCTTCCAGCTCCTGAATCTGGGACACATTCTTCTCCTTTTCCTCCATCAGCGTATGGACCTTTATGGTGCCAGAACGGGAGGAGTCAAACCAGTAGAGTCAGCCTCCCTAGCGTCAGTAACAATAATGCCTCCACATACACCAGAGAAGATGCCGCGTTTTTTTACCTGCTCAGAGAGCTGCTGTACCCGCTGCTGCCAGATACTGCCCTCCTCCTTCAGCTTCTCTACGTACTGATCCCTTTCAACCTGGAGCTGGCGAAGCGACTCTGACAGCTGCTCAGGACGACAGAGGAAACTGGAGCATTATTGCTCAAAGAGTACAGCTAGAGGAGACCAGTATTAGTGCAGAGTCTCGCATTCTTTTGCCCTGCCAGACAAGTTTCCCTACAAAAGCTGCAATATGGATCCTCAGCATATTCCATATGCTCTCTTACCTGAGTAATCTGTGTTTCCAGGTTTGCCCGCTCTTCCAATGCCAACTGCAACTGCTGGTTTGCATCCAGAATCCCTGACTGACTTGAAAACTGCCAGGAAAATCAAAGAAGTTATGGAAAATGCCTGCATTCCTTGTTTTCTTCTATACCTCTTCCCTTTGATTGCAACTTGTGACATGATCCATGTGGTAATTTCTATGGTTCTGTAAATTTCTCTTTGTTCTAGTTCAACACAAGTTTATATTAAAAAAGTATGGGTTGAGATGAGTGGCTGTTTAGAAACAGGCTGACATGGGGGTTCTGCCCTATACAACAGATCTATCTACTGTATGAAGGAGATAGCAGCTGCTAGTATCTTATGGGGGCAGCTCCTCTTTCCCACATCTCTGAAAGATAAACATCAGTCAAACAATCCAATCCAAAAATAACCGAATGATGTTCTCTGGCCAATGTTACACTGGATGTCAGACTATATGATTGAATGGCCCCTTCTGGTCTTAAAAAAAAAAACAAAAAAAAACTGAAAGAGAGACACTAGTCCAATCCTTGGGATGTCATGGTGTCTATGGTCCACTACTCCAAACTCCTCAGAGAACAGGCTCCCATTCTCCATAAACCTTGACGAAGACCTCTTCATTCGGAAGTTGTCTCTGTGAAGCACTGTATGCTGTTTGGTAAATGGTAGTGAGTAAAAGCCACCCAGTGGTCAATTCTCCTTTGACCTACGATCCCCTTTCCCACCTTCAGAGCAAGGCCTTATCCTTATAGCCACCTCCCAATAACATTGCAATCACCTGCTGAATCATCAGCTCAGCCATTTCCAGTTTCTTATGCAAATCCTCCAAATCCAGTTTCATGGCTGAGTTCTCAGAGACCAGGGAGTGAAGCTTCTCCGACAGTTCTGAGTTCTGCTGCTTGAGTTCCTCACTGCCTTTGCTGAGAGACAGAAAGAAATTAGCAATAATCCTTACTTTTGCCCCTGGTTCTTTGTTATTCATGAGGTAGATTTACAATCTGGTCCTTTCTGGTGGTTGGAAGGAAAACAGGCTGTGCACTGGAAGAGACCCCTTGTATTCTGGGCATGAGAAGGCAGCTCTCACAGTGTTCAACATTACTGGACCTGCAGTAACATACAGAGTAGGACTGACCTTTGTTTGTACAGATCCAGTTTCAGGCTGTCTCGCTCCTTCACTACCTCTCTATTATGCTAGAGAAAGAGGAAAACATACACAAATCAATCCCTGACTCTAACCAACAAGGAAAGCTTCAAACTAACTATTCTCAGCCGTCTACAGATCAGCTAATGTGGAACTAAGAAGGTCAAGAACTTGAATTCACAGCACTATTATGGCTGGAACCTCAGAATGGATTTGCCTGGAACCTCGTATCAGGCTACAGCCAGCCAGCACTGGAGCTAAGCCTATCTGGTCAGTCTTTTCAAACTGACACCAGGAACTAGCCATGAGGTTGTGTTGCAAAGGTCTGGATTAGCACCAATACTAAAGTGTCTCTTTGATGGAGAAGCTCCTGGGCTTTCATTGTTTGGATTTGGCAAGACAGATGAAGCGAGGTGCCAGATCTGAGGACAGAAGTTTTGACCAAAGATTAGTGGCTGCAAAAAGTGAAAAAAAGTCTGCCTTGATCATGAAGGGTACAGAACTTTGTTTACAGGGCTTGTGGCTCCCTCTTCTCGAAGATGGGACCATTAAGCATGCAGCAGTTTAGTGAAAGATACACCAGAAAGAGCACAACTGTTAAAGTGTAAATGGGGGTAACTTACTTTCTCCAACTGTTTCTGCTGCGTAGAGATGGAGGACAGAGTGCGTTCAAGCTCAGATACCCTCTGGCGAGATGACTGCAACCGTGCAGCAAGATCTTCAGCTTCTCCTGAACAAGTCAAAACAGATTCAAGTGGGGCTAGGCTGCAAACAGTTTTACAGAACTACACTTTCTACTCAGCCCACAAATTCTTAAACTCTCCCCCACTTTAAGGAAGGTAGCATGGTGCAGCGGATAGAGGTCTGGAAGTCAACAGAGCTGGGTTCTAGTGTGGCTCTGCCACTGACTTCCGTGTGACCGTGGGCAAGTTAACCTCTCTGTGCCTCAGCTTCCTCATCTGTGAAATGGAGATGATACCCCCTTTGTCTGCAGATGAAAAAGCACTGGGTGCTTATTTATCACTTTTATAATACAGAAAATTGCTGGAGTTCAGCTGAGAATGAAAACTTATCTTACCGTGACAGCTGTGGTGTTCAGCTGAAAAGCAGCCAACAGGACAGTAAGAAAGTAACAGCCTGGATAATCACCAGTATCTAACAGTCATAACAGGGTTTTAGCAACATACAAAAGAACCTTGATTCTTCTGGAATCAATTAGGTCTGATTTGGGGGATAGCTTAGATGATAGAAAAAATAATTGTGCCAAGTATTTATCATTAAGAAGTCACTGAGTCTTATGGGCAGCCTGCCAGTGCATACAGTGCCCATGACTCAAGATCCTTGGTTTGTTCCAACAACCTCAGTTGAATACTCAAAGTCGATATACCTGATTTCTGCCGGGCAGCTTGTTGTGTATGTGCTAGTGCTGTCTGCAATTCAGATTTCTCAGAGACTAGGATTCCAATAGTCTGGATATGAACCTTTGGGAAAAGAAAACAGCAGCTCAGTGTGGGACTCCTGTGCTTGGAACTACATCTCCGCAGTAGTCACAAAAATATAATTCACTAAAGGCAGAAAGATTAACATAAATCCATAGGATGAGTCTACAGTCTGGCTGACCAAATGCCTTTCCTGAATAGCTGGATGAATAGATGGATTTCAGAAGGAAGAAGAACATCCCAGCGTTAGGAAGTCCAGAAAAAGGCAAGTGAAGACCAGATGATATGACTGAAATGGAAAAGTTCTCTTACCTGTAGCTGTTCCCTCAATGCTCCTTGTTCCTTGGCAAACTTCTGTTCAAACCCCTTCTTTTCCTGTGTATAGAAACCATGCACATTAAAACACAAAAAACCTTCTTTTTTTTTCCAAAAAAGATGTTTTTTTAAAAATACAATTGTAACCTAGGTTTCTTGTGGTAATAATAATAACCAATTGACACAAAGAATTTTAAACACCTAATTTGCAGTTCACCATTTAAACTCTGTATTTATGTTTTGCACTTTGCTCGGCATGAGCAATGAAAATAGATTAGGCTCTTTTACTTTGAGGTTCTCACACAATAGCACAATCTTGCAGTTTTTGGACTGCAAATTACAGGGGAATGTTTAAATCTAAATATAACCACATCTGCTTAATTGAACTGAAAGTCAATAAAAATTCATTTTAACAGAAGGTTTTGTTCAAAAAAAAAAAAAAAAGAAAAAAAAAGGTCAAAGTACAAAAATCTCCATTTTGGGCCTAAACTACCTGACATTTCTAAGTAACAAGAACTTTAGTTATGAATGAAATGTGATCTTTTATTAATGTTGTTATCTTGGAAAAAGAATAATAAGGTGCAAGTTATAGACAGAGCATCAGTTACCAATGGAGGTTGGTAACTTTTAATATAAAAAGACACTTATTCAAGGTAAGGGTTGTATCTCCTTTAAAATATGTTAGCAGGGCGTTAGATTAGATGACCCTTGTGGTCTCTTCTAACCCTATGATTTTAGGATGATGATAACAGTAAGGAGAAACTTTACAATTTATTAAATGTTTTCATTTCAGAGTTTTTTAATCCCACTCAGCATTTGAGACAGTGGATTGGAAGAGACACTTTTCCTTTGGTTTTGCCAGTATGTCAGCTATGCCAGCTAATTAAGTTTGTCTGAGGAAAGCTATATGTAAGCATTCTAACTATGAGTTTGGGTTTTTTTTAGTAGTACTTGATGTTTTTTAAACCAAACTAGGATGGAGTGCAGAAGGATTTGCCAGTGCCCTCTATAACGTATATAATGCTATCTTCACACATTTTATCCAACTAAGGCTGGGTCACATATGTCTGTGCTACAGTACTCCACAAATATCCGCTCCTCTTGGGGAGAAGAGCATCTACTGAAGTACCTATCCTAATCCTAAAATAAGGGCTTATGGGAGGCATTTTACCTTCTCCAGCTGATTCATAGCCTCTTGGTTTTGCAGTTTCTGCAGAAGGAGCAAAATTGATGCATCAGTGCTAACAATCACTTTCTTACTGACAAGATCAGTAAATCTGTCTTCAATCTTAACCAAAGACATGGGACACATGGCTAGCTGTTGCAAACAGGAGTTCTGTTAAATCTTTTAGAAATTTTCTACAAAGACAGGATGTTTTAACTATTAAAACAATAGATTCTAGGGTCATGGCATGTGGCTCCTGAGAAGTGTATCAGCCAGCTCAGTTTATGTTCTTTAGTCTTCAAAAGAACATCCCCGTTCCACACTAGAATTGCTTATTATATTTGATCGCAATACCATCCCTGTTAAATTCACATCCTACGTTTTAAGGTGTTTATTATTGTAGTGCTTGATGTTATATCACATTAATGATACATAAGAATCCTATAAAGAGAACCACCTTCTTTCCTCTCTTCCCTCAGATATGTTTTTAGACACTACACTGACATTATGTTAAAGCCCTGAGCCTGCATAAAGAGACTTTTATACCATGTGGAGCCCCATTTAAGTCAGCATGGCTCTGCTAGTGCACAGGAATCCCCTGTCCATGTGGATCAGATGGGAGGACTAAGGACAAAATGTGGAGAAAGTGCTAGCATATACACAATACTGTCCCAACCTGTTCTAATCTCACTGGAGAAGTGGTTGGAGGTTTAATGAGAAAAACAGTGCTAGTTTCTGGGGGGTGGGGTGGGGGTGCAAGGCATGGAGACAAAGTGATCAGAGATTCTATACCACGCTATACGAGCAGCCACTGTGATATGTTCAGCAATGTTCCTATTTGCTATCAATAGCTAGCTACTGTCTTTTCTACAGGAGTTACAGACATCAACTTTGGCTAAGCTGTTTATCTAATCCTACTCAAGATGCATTTTAGGAAGGTGATTGTGTGCGGAAGGAGAATATATTGGAGGCTTTGATCCTAACAGAACCAGTGGACAAGTGCAAACCCGGGAATACAGCATAGGCCTTGTGTAATTCCAGGCAAGAGACCACTTCATATGCCTGTGTGGAAGCAGGCAAACAGCGAGAGTCGCTGGTGGGCACTGCTCTGATAACAGGTGGAAATTGCCGCCCAGCCTCAATACTACAAGAGAAAAAGGGATACAAGGGGAAAAACAATGCAGCAAAACAAAAGGGGCCGTGGGATGCACTGAGGAGAGCCCTAAACTGCAGGGAGGAAAGTGGGGGGGAATGAAACAAGGAGAAAAGTATTTCAAACCAAGCAGGTTCTTTTCAGACTGAAACCAATCCTTTGCAGTTGTGTTTCTTGCTGTGTTAAAGCAACAGACTGAAAAGCAGCAGCAACATCCATGCAGGCTATAGGACAAAGTGGTTCATTCAAAGTGCCACAGATGCAGAGATGATCAGACACCAGTTCCTATGCTCACTCCTAGCTCCATTACTCCCACTCTGCAGACAAAGTTGGAACAGCAAGATCAACTGGAGAAAACACAGATTTTAATGTTGCTGCCACTGAGCCTGCTCCTACTGAATTCAGTGGATGCTGATCTGTCCCAGGATTAGTTGCTAATCACCCATGGCAAAGTACGGTTACCTAAAACCCCATGACTATATTTCATATGGCTCAGACAAGCCAATAAATTCAGGAGTCATCTTTTAATTTGACTTTTTACCCTCTGAATGGGAACATCCATAAAATCCACTTGGTTCTCCATACAATGCTGTGAGAACAGCTTCCCTTGTGGCACTGTAAAAGAACCCATAATTTTGCAGACACCCAGAGAGCATGGAGAAGCAGCAAGGACAATGTCAAACTGGTTGGCTGGATTGTTTCTTACCAATTCCTCTAGTTTTGTACTGAGCTGTTTGTTAGTTAGATTGCTGGAATCTAGGGCTACTGCCAGCTCCTGGTAACGTGTCTGATGGGCGCATGCAGACAGGAGGAGGAGAAGGAAGAGGGCAGAGAAGAAGGGGAAAAAAGGCAATTATTAGGACAGAAAATAAATGAGTATCACAATTTTGATCTAGTTTGAGTCCCCAAAAAACATTTCACTTTTAACAAGTATATGCTAGATGGCAAGATGTTGTATCCATTCCAATAAAGACCTCACTCCCATTTAAAGACATTAACTGGGAGTAGTGGCTGCACTCAGGATGGGTCCTTAATAGCTCCAGCATCCAAAGGTGGAGCTGCCACCGATGCTTGGCTCCAAATGTTGGGCATAGCTTCACTGTTAGGGTTATTAACCACACTGCTTTACTGAGAAGATTCAATACAGCAATCACTGAGGGTCCCATTGGGTGATCAACAGTGATATTATCTAAGTGAATGTTGGAATCAGAAACTGAGTTCTTACCTCCATCTCCTTCATATTTGTGGAAGAGACAGCACTTTCGCCATTCACATAGGATGTGGACTACAAGAAAAAGTCAGGAAGAGTAACTGAATTGAATATTCCAAGGGCACAAGCTCAATATAAAACAGGAGGGGCGTGTACAAACATACCCCCAACAGCACAATACTCATCTAGTGCCTTTCACTGTAAGTTTATCAAGGCACCATACAAAGGTCGGTACATAATGTGATCATACATACTGGTCTGGTCTGTTGACCTCTGCCCAGAGCATCTACAGAAATGGTCTTAGGGAAAAATATACAGACTACGTATCACAGATTTACTGCCTCTGAATTGAGAGAGCATGTTTCCATGAACACATGCTGTCCTCCAATTCCCACTCTGGTTTTCTTCCCACCGACTGAATTTCACATTCCTAAAACAATGGTTTCTGCTTTTCAGTGTTCAAATGTCTTATTGTTTAGTGGGCTGGCTGCAAAGAACTCTGGGATTAAAGAGAATATTACTGTACTGGCTACTTACCTCCTCCCCCTCCCCTAGCTTAAGTTTTAAAAAAAATGGAATTAAATGGTACCTGTGACACCAAGCCATTGAGCTGCTCTGACAACTGGCGGAGACTCTCTGTCGATGAGAGAGACCTGAGAACGGAGAAAGACAATGCATTCCTTTAGGAGCGGGTCCATTCATGGAACTGCCCAGGCCTGGACAGCACTGAGGGTAATTTCTACAAGCAAAGTTAACTTACTGGCCTCTTTAGGACCCTGTTACAAGCACTTTTTATTAAACAAAGACACTCACCTATCTTCATCCAAAGCATTTTTAGGATCATCGGCATCTAGTATCTGTGACGTAAAAACACAAGAATCACATGACTATACCAGAGGGAAAAAAGAGAGAGGGAGAGACACACAGACACACACGACTCAGAAACACTCAAACACACCCTAGGACTCTTGATTACATAGCATGTGTCATTACCACAGTCCGTCCAAAGGGGAACTTAACACTGAAAGCACAACCCAAGGCAGGCCTACACTGTGGATAATTTTTGCTAATTTTGGGACTCCTCATGTCACAAGTTGAAAGGCCTTATGTAGTATTTACCAGATGAATATTACAGTAGGTCAGTCAAAGCCTTGAACAGTTCCTCAATATCACAAACTATTTGCCTTGTTGGAAAGGTTCAATTTAATTCTTAAACATTTTGTAAAGAAAAGAAGGTTATTCTAGTTGGAGGAGACCCTTCTTTTCCTGAGGATGGTCCCTGGGGGAGAGGAAGGGAAATAACCAACACAGGATGGATGGGCATGTAAATCCTGAAGCTCTTTACATGGTGTGAAACTCATTTTGCTCACAGCTGGACCAAGACTTAATGGAGGGGAGAGAATTACACACTTGTTTGGAAAACGTTCTAGTCAAACATTTCAGCTTAGCATCAGACCGGCATCATCAGTGCACTGGTGGTATTCAGGATGCAAATGCTCACAAACCTGTGACAGCGGTATGCTACCAGGACCAGGCATGACAGAGCCACAGCTAGGTAGGCTGTTGCTGTTAGGTAACACGGGGACATCAGCAGCAAGCTGTTCAGCATTATGAGCGGAAACATCACTGTCAAAGTATGCCTGTCACAAAATATAGCACAAGGATTACAATCTACATGCAGGAGGAAGGGACACAAACAAACATGTGAATACAATAGCCATGTGATCTCCATGCACAAAACATGCCAAGTGAGCACTGTGGTCAACTACAGACGTGTTTTGGCAAAAAACCTGTGTTCTCCTCAGAGCAAACCAGGTCAGTCCATCAACCTGTTTTTCTTCACTGAATAATAAACACTGTCGTCTATTGTCCCAGTCTCCAGCTTGGATGCGGGGACCTTATCCAGAATTAGTGTCTGGCAATCCAGCTCACTTCTTTAATAAGGGGCAGTCATTTTGCCAGACTGTAAACCTGCATGCAGAAATGTCACAGCTGCTACATTTACTACAAGGAAACTATAGAAGATTGAACAAGGGCAATGCCAGATCTACTGTCTCTGCTTTGCAAAGCACCACGTTCAGACTATCTCTGGAGAGAACACTGGTCAACGAGTACAAATGGAGATGGAACAGAATGGGTTAGTGACCACTCAAGAACTGGATTAGTTTGACTCAAGCGTTAATCCCCCACATCCTTTCCTGAAATTTGTGGAATGCTCTCAACTGAAGAGTTTGACACTAAGGGTACAGCTACACTACAAGGTGACTACAATGGCCCAGCTGCAGCTGTGCTGCCGTAGCACACCAGTGTAGACACTTACTACAGTGACAGAAGGGGGTTTTCCACTGCTACTGTAAATCCACCCACTCAAGAGGCAGTAGCTAGGTTGATGGAAGAAAGAATCCATTGACTTAGTGGTGTCTACACCACGGCTTAGGTCAGCTTAACTACATCTCTGAGAGGTGAGAATTTTTCGCACCCCTGAGCAATGCGGTTAGGTCGATCTAAGTTTTAGGTGTAGACCAGGCCTAAGAGGGCATTATAAATCAAAAGACCAAACTCAGCCCTGGTGTTAGCAAATGCAACTCCTGTGGGAATCCAGAGAAGTGACACCTTCATATGCTAGAGCTGAGTTTGCCTTAAGTGGGGAAGAGGGTCAGGAAATGCATCTTTGTATCTCTGTACAGAAATAAGTTTGGTGTTTGTGGGAGAGGCATAATCTAACACCAACTACCCCTACCAAACTACAGAGCAACTGGAGAATCCCTCATATATCTATCTTCAACCCTGCAGGACAAGTAGTCCTGGAGAGCCACAAAGTCCCAGTGCAACATTCCAGCATTCTGTTGCAATGTGTGTCATTACATTGCCAAACTGCAATCAGTCATCATGTATAGAGGCTACAAAGCAAATGTCAGTGCAACCTCAAGACAAGCCTCACAAGCATTCTGTGGCTCTCTGCAACTCCATTTGATAGTTTCCTCTCTTTTTCCAGCACCTCCTTCCTGGCTGCTCAGACAGAAGATGAAACATTTCTCTCTTCCCTTCCCCCTTCATGACTGCTTGGAGGAGCAGAGAGGGATTCTGCTGCCTCCTGTTTCCTCCCTGATCAGAACTTCTCCCACATTCTACAAACACCAAGGTATAGGACATGGACTTGATGAAACTAACAAGATTACTGAGCTAGATGAATGGGGAAAGCCAATGCCAATTTTTTAGTCTTTTTAGCAGGATTGATTCATGTTGTCAGAGTTCAATATACATAATATTCCTACCAACACTTAATGTATCCCTCCACCTCACCAGTACTTCCAATCTGAGGTTATTTTGCCCTGATCTTGGTTTAGGAAATGATCAACACAGACTACAAAGTGGATAGAAAGAATCCCTTTCCACCCCAATGCAGTATTTGATTGTAATTGTATTTTTTAGTTTTTCAGGGTAGGACCAAGAGCTAATTTGCTGAGGGACGTGTTAAAAATACCAAAATACTCATTCCAAAAATTAAACTTGTGAAATTCTAATAACTCTCAATAAAAAGCTAGTAACTCCACCCAGACTCTCACACACTAGGATCCATTTGCTTTTTCTCAAGGGCTCCTGTTTTGTCAGCTTCTCTCCCTGCCACACAACCAGAAAGCTACAGTGGGTGAGGTAGGAGGGATTTGCCAGGCTGTGTTAAGACACCAATGACAGCATTAGCTCAGCTGCCAGCATTCAGCTTTTCTGCCTATTAGCATCAAGTGAGTATTCAGAGCAGCATTTTCCTGACTCAGGAGTTCTCTCAGCAAGACAATTAGGAACAAAAATTCTCTCTTTCATTATAGGCTACAGTTAAAGGCTAATTTTCAAGTTGCTCTTGAAGACTCTGGGCATAACAATCTACAGCCTCCAAGATGAAAATCGAAATAGCTGTGCAGACCAAAACCCCTCTCCATGCAAAGGAAGATAAAAGCAGCACTCAGGACCTCAAGACAAAAGAAAGAAAAAATGAGGGGTCCTTATGGCACCTTAGAGACTAACAAATGTATTTGGGCATTTTCCCCCTGTTGATATTCACCCCTTCTTGTCAACAGTTGGGAATGAGCCACATACAGCAACTCCTATCTTTTCATGGGCTGTATGTTTATACCTTCTTAATGGATTTTTCACTCCATGCAGCTGATGAAGTGGGTTCTAGCCCACAAAAGCTTATGCCCAAATAAATGTGTTAGTCTCTAAGGTGCCACAAGGACTCCTCGTTGTTTTTGTTGATACAGACTAACATGGCGACCCCTTTGAAACCTGTCACAAATGAAAGAGTAATTTCTCTGCTTTCACAACAGCACTAAAAGCCCAAGCATAGGTCTGGCCTACATTTGAAGACAGAACACCATGAATGCAACAGACAACTAGTTGCTTTCTCTAATATGCCCACCTATTAACCTTAAATTATACCCATGTTTAGTACATGGAAAATAGACCCCATACAAAAGGAAAACTCCAATCATAGTGTGCACAATCTGATGCTATCATGGCACATCCAATCCCACAGAGATGGGCCTTGCATAAATTTTCCTGTCATTCTCATACTTTCCCATAAACATACAAACAACATAGGTGCAAGAGCTTTCTATGTGCACTGTATATCTCTGAGGTCAGTTGCTTCATAATCATGCACAGAGAACTAGTGAAAAACTTATCTCATCTATCACAGCATGCAGGTTTCATTGCACAGAAGACATTTTAAGTCCCCCAGTAATTAACACAATTTCTATGGCTGGAACAAAACAAACAAACAAAAAAAAAAAAGATACTAGTATCATAATGGTTAATTTGGTGAGAAACTGAATTCAAAAAGTTAGAGCGGAGCCCTTTGCAGACACAATGCCATAAAGTTTAAAGTTAAACGGCTAATGAGGTTCTATGTTGAGTTTTCTGTTTTATCACAACTTTAACTTAAACTAAATGGAATTTTTGGTAATAAAATACATTGAAAATGAAAGGCTGTTATAAATTTGTTCTTGTACACTTGTCTCTTATTACAAGTTGAAATCTTCCTTTTACCCTTCATTCTCGGGAGCAGAGGGAATACAAAGATGCTACACCAGGGGTAGTAAATTATTTTTTGTCAACATCCAAATTTCTTGGTCAAGGTATAGTCAAGGTCCAGACTCCAGAGAAACATTTTTCACACCACGAGAATAATGATAAGAAGTAGTAAATAAAAAGATTTTGCAGTCTGTTCAAATGTGTCTGGCAGCCCGCACTCCACCTATTGACTTCCCTTGTGCTACAGCATGTAAACACTTAATATAAAATAGGTCTGACTTCCTTGCCTAGATATATTTAAAGCCATGTTACTTGCCAGACTACATCACATGCGCAAGTTTCATCACCTGTCACAAAATGAGTTGGTTGGAATAACTAGACAGCTTACTCAGGGCAACTGGCTGATTAAAGATAAGCAAGAACATGCCCTTCAGAGATGTGGTACTTATAAATAAAACAATGACATGCAAACAAGAAGATTATGGGCTAAAAAACTAACAAACCCAGCTTGTATTCCAGTTTAAACAATGGTTTTATGCCCCCATGCTATATCTCCCTGGAAACACACTGAGTGGGAAAAGGAACGGTGGGGTGCCTCTACAGTCAGTCAATTGCACACAACCTCACCCAAGATTCCTGACATAATCCCAAAGCAGCTGATCTTGCAGTCTTATCACAAGGGAAAGAAGTCCTTGGCACTTCTCACTTCACATTTTAAATTATGACACAAATCCAAGGAAAACATAACAGAACAAAAAGCACATTAAAAATAGCCAATGTTAATGATAACAGCAACAAAACTCAAGCAACTGACAACAAATGTCAGAATGAGGTTCCACCAAAAATCAAAGCCAGTTTGAAAAGACTCTGAAGCATGCAGTATGAACAGCAAGCTAGTCAGATGGATTCTGAACACTGCCTCACCTTCCTCTTGTCCAATGAGGGTATGGCTACCCCATTGGATCGATTAAGGTCTGACACCAGCACCTTCAGAATGTTCTGAATCTAAAGGAGGTGAAAGAAAAGGGGAAACAGAAATGGCTCAGAAAAGGACAGAGTGAGAATACTGATCAAAGGATTGCTGTAGCCAAAGGAATTCATGTTAACTATCTCTTTACCAAAACAAGTCTCAAAATATCAACACTGGCCATTTCCAGTATATGTTCACAGGGCCACATATTACCTGACCCCATCATGCAACATTAGGTAATTTTAGCTACTTTCTGTTCTAAACACTGGTACTATCAGTATATGAAATGTGCCCTCTCCTTCACATACTACACTGTCAAAATTCTCCTTCAGATGAAGAAAAACTGGCTGGCAGACAGGAGAAGGTGGCAATTAATTTGGAATAAGAAAAGAACAAGCTACTCACGTTCTCTGGAGACTTTCTGTCATCATTTGTTGGAGTCTCAGGTCTACTTCCATCTTTACTTTTTCTTTTCTTCTTGGCTGATGCTGTTGCTCCAGGGCTATTCTTCTGCTGATATTCCTTCAGCTGAGAAAAAGGAGTAAGAATAGACTTCCCCTGTGCTACAGCATGTAAACACTTGATATAAAATATGTCTGACTTGCCTAGACGTATTTAAAGGCATGCTACCTGCCAGACTATATCACATGTGCAGGAGTAAGAATCTGAAGTCCTAACACACAGATGTATCTCACTGTGACAGATCAGTGATAAGTTATGTTTGCACTTACTGCATCAATACAAGAGAACAAACCAATAGTGAACTCGGGCCATATTATAACCTAACAAGCCCTCCTGTGTCTGGGTTTCTGAACATAAGCTCTAAAACGAGATTCATCCTACAGGGTTTACAGTGAAGATGTCACTGCTGTTAGAAGAATACCTCTGAATTGTTATGCACACATGGGGCTCTTAAACAGGAGGGCCCCAAAGCATCTAGAGGAATCACTGAATCCTCTAAAGGTGTCAGCTCCTCTGGGCAGCCTGCGAATGAAGAGTCTGGGGGAACAATCCCCATGGCCAAGATCACACAAGGTCCTACCTTCTCACACCATCACAGAAACCAAATCTCTACAGGCAGGTTAGTCGGGCCCACCCACCTACAGACTTGTGAGCACCTGGAAGCTCGGAATGCTGCTGCAGTGACTCTGCCCGGGAGCTCGCGGGGGGGGGGGGCCTCACCTGCACTCGGGGCAGAGTGCGGGACGGGGGGCAGACCTGGGCTGTCCCTATAGGGCGGGGTGGGGAGTGTAGCCTCCCGTACAAGGCTAAAGGGCGGCCGCCACCGCCTCCTCCGGGAGCCCCTCCCGTACAGGCCTCTGGGGCCCTCGCTTCCCGACGGAAGCGGCGGGGGAACGCAAGGGGGATCCCTACGGGGCTGGGGCAGGCAGCAGCTCGGCCTCTCCCCGACCGAGCGGGGGGCACAGGCTGCAGCTCCAGGGTCGCTGGGGATCTGGGCCGCCTCCTCCCATGGCGCTGGGCCGGGGAGACCGGGCCTCTCCCACAGGCCTGCGGGGAAGGGATCGGGGCCGCCTTCCCGGCTCGGCCCCGGCTTTAGGGGAGGCCCGGCTCCGGCTCCGGCTCCCCGGGATCGTTACCTTCTTCTTGGCCGCGGCCAGTTTGATCTGCCTGCTGCCGTCCGCCATGTCCGAGCCGGGCCACGTCAGCCCGGCGGGGCTGGGGGGAGCCAGGGAGACTCCGCCCGCCCGCCCGGCCCCACGCTCGGCGGAGGGGAGGAGGCAGAGGGAGGCTGCGCCCGGCTGCGCGTGCCCCGGTAGGGCGGGCGCGCTCGTGCTCGCACCTCCGAGCACTGTGAGGCGAGGAGGCGCGCTCCCGCCTCGGCCTTCCAGTCAAGCGCTGTCCCGCCCCTGCCTCGGCCTCCCCCCAGTGTTTCCTCCGACCTAGACGTGCCCCCAGCTACACTGCCTCAGCATCCTCTCGTGTGCCTGCCCCACCTCTTCCCCGCACCATTGACACTGCTCCCCTTCCTCCCCCTCGGTGCTGTCCCCTGCCCTAGCACCCAGCCTGCCCCCACACACTGCTGCCCCACCACTACCCCCTCTGGCATTGCTACATCCCCCTCCGTGCTGTCCCCTGCCCTAGCACCCAGCCTGCCCCCACACACTGCTGCCCCACCACTACCCCCTCTGGCATTGCTACATCCCCCTCGGTGCTGTCCCCTGCCCTAGCACCCAGCCTGCCCCCACACACTGCTGCCCCACCACTACCCCCTCTGGCATTGCTACATCCCCCTCGGTGCTGTCCCCTGCCCTAGCACCCAGCCTGCCCCCACACACTGCTGCCCCACCACTACCCCCTCTGGCATTGCTACATCCCCCTCCCCTGGTGCTTCCCCCCGCCCCGCTATCCCCCTGCGATGCTGCCTTGCGCCACTGGCACCCACCCGCACCCCCATGTCACTCAACATTCCCTCCGTAATTGCCAGCATGGGTCCTGAAATGCACGTGGGACCGGAGCTTTGGGGCCTGTGTGGGCCGAAGGGCAGGGGTTTCTTCCCAGTGTGTGGTCTGAGCCTTAACTCCTGCTAACTGGGTTTCTGGCATTACAAATGGGTGAGAGGATGATGGTGTGTTATCTCCTCCATGCACAGACTGCTCTCCAGATACCAGCCACCCACTCTTTCCTTGAACCTTTGATTAGAAACCTAGCCAAGCATCCAAGGTTGTTTTCGGTAAGCCCCTAAGATTTCATCTTATTTTTCTCTTCAGGACCTCGTTTGCGCTAGAGAAGTTTGCAGTGGTTAGCACTGGTCCCTCTAGAAAGCCCGTAAAACGTCTTGCCGCATACATAAATGCATTCCCAAAGGGGTGCAGGCGATCATGCCACTGTGTGGCTTAAGTTTGCCTCCAGCAGAGCTAATTACTGTGTCAATTGGCACTGTGTTAATGTCAGTATGGACAGAGACTGCTACTGTAACATACCAATGGTGCAAATATCCTCCCAGCACTATTCTGCAGTACTCTGGTGTTTATCCAGTCCTATCAAATCTGTATAGGTTTTAACACTGTGTTCATCCCTGTCCTACCTCTGGAGCTCATGATGCATGAAAGGTGTTGCTTTTTTCTGGTCCTCAACATTAAATTAAAATTCATGCACCAGCCCACTTTGGCTCGTTTTCTTTAAAGGGAGCATATGGCAGGATTTGGTACACTGAGTCAGACCATTGATCCATTGAATCTAGTATATTGCCTTCAATATTTGCCTATAGCTGATATGGGATATGAACACAACCACCGTATACTCAATGGAGCTGTTCAGATAGGGGAGATATAGACAGAAATTTCTTTCTACCCTGCATGCATTCTTTCCCAAAAGAGGAAATACAGTTTTTTTACATTACCCTTGGCATGCTTCATTAAGCCTCCCATAGGGACACATGTCTGTAAAGCACCAATTAGGAGAGGAATGTAGGTGAAACAGCTGACCAGTTAGATGTGGTTCAGGTTTTCAAGTGCTGTGCAATGTCACCCATTTTTCACTCAGATTCTACTCTAACCAGCTGCTGTTATTTTATATCATGTGATTTGAACATTTATCTCAGGTTTAGTCTAGTTGGGATGTTGAGAGGAATGTCCGGCTAGGGCTATACTTGAATAGGAGATTTCAAAGCAATACTCAAGGGCTCCAAGAAGTGGTGCTGGTATTTTTGCAGCTGTTGCCTTTTTTTCTAAGTCAGTACTGAACCAAGTCAGGCATGGTGTGTGTGGTGTAGGACAGGGGTTCTCAATCTTTCTTTTTCTGAGGCCCTCACACAACATGCTATAAAAACTCCATGGCCCACCTGTGCCACAATAACTGGTTTTCTGCATGTAAAAGCCAGGACTGGTATTAGGGGGTAGCAAGCAGAGCAATTGCCTGGTGGCCCATGCCAGAGGGGCCCCCAAGAAGCAACGCTGCTCAGGCTTCGGCTTCAGCCCCATGCAGTGGGATTTCAGCTTTCCACCCTGGGCCCCAGTGAATCTAATGCTGGCCCTGCTTGGTGGACCCCCTGAAACCTGCTCACAGCCCTCTAGATGGCCCTAGACCCCCTGGTTGAGAACTGCTGGTGTAGGAAGTAGTAATGATGGCACTCTTTTCCCTCTGAGACAGTTCCCCAAAAGGCTTAAGGAATGTTGTGCTTAAAGAGATACTGTCTTTTGGCTTAAATTTAAAATTGAGGTTCTGGCTACTTGTGAACTTTAGAACTCCTATGGCACGTTTTGTAAGAGTTGGGGTGTTAACATAGGTGTCCAGGCCATATTCTTATAATTATTTGGTTACTTCTGATTATATGCTTCCCCCACCTAAAACTCCACCTGCCATTTTAAATGGAAAAATATATTCTTTGTATTCTTAACTGTTGGGGAGTGTTGTTATGTGCTGTTAAACAGCTGTTGCATGTCACCTCATAAATGGGTGCATTTCAGTGGTGGGTAAAATGTCCCGTGTGTGTAGTTTATATATCAATTGTTTGTAAAGTACTTTGATATCCTTCTGGAAAAATCATTATATAGGAATATATTGTTAAAATGAGTTATTAGAAAATTAATTTTCTTAATAACTAAGAACTCAGACACTTAGGAGATTTTCTAAGCCTTGAGAAAATTAATCATGGAATAGGAATGACAGAACAGATGGATTTCTAGATTTTTTTCCAAATTAGTTGAGAAACCTGGTAAATGGCTTCTATTTATCCTGTTTCACTTGTGTGTTGTGAAGACTGATTAGTTTGTTTATAAAGCATTTTGAAGATTGTGGTGAGTGCTATCTAAGTGTTAAGTGTTAGTAACATAAAATATTCAAAGACCCTAAGAGAAAGGATAAGCTTCAAGTGTAGTGAAAAATGCTTCATAAACATGCAGCTGATTCCCCATTGTCTATTTTCATGGCTATGTCAGCACTATCAACACAAAAAGGAAGACAGGAATTTCATGGACCATGACAGTGTTTACTCCTTATGGATCATATGATTTTGGAGGATTAATGGAAATTATTGCTGCCAGGCTCTCTCTCCCAGTAATATGTCAAAGGACGAAGAAGGGCTTTCTAAATGTACTGTGAAGTGAGCAGTGTGTACAGAGAGCTATAACAAGTCCTTCCTACATAACCCTGAGTATATTCTTCCTCATGTTTCAACTTCAGAAGTGATTTGTAATAGCAGCAGGTAGGATTCTGAGTGTTGTAGCAGATTGTTCTTGAATGTTGCACTGTTGAAACCTTAACTCTTATTCTTTATATCCTGTGCCCCTGACCACAATTTCTACACTTAACAAATAATAAACAATTATTACTCAGGTTGCTAAAGTCACATAACTAACGTTAGGTCTAAGAAACTAAGGCTCAGTCAGGGAAAGTGACTTGTCCAAGGTCATACAGCACATTAGTGATAGAGCCGGGAATAGAACCCACCTTCCCCACTAGTCCCAGTCTTCAGCTCTAACAACTATTTAACAAGCAAATACATTTACCAAAGATAAAAAAGAATAAATAAAGTTGTGGTGCAGTGAAAATTTTTTCACAAATAATAGAAGAAAATATTTTGATAGCCTGTCTTCAAGGGCTGGGCTAAGCCTTCAGAAACTACAAATCCCAGCATGCAATGTGGTTTTTCAACCTTCAAAAACTACAAATCCCAGCAGATAGAGCACTTGTGAAGTCCTCCGAGACTACAAATCCCAACATGCAGTGTGGGAGGAAAGGCAACTCCCTGCATTGAGACTACAATTCCCAGCATGCAAGGTGGTAACGAGGCCTATGTTGATTCCAGGCCCTCTGTCCCGCAGGCAGCGCTGGATGACCACGAGCAGGGACCCCCACTCTGCGGAGAGTGGGAGCAGAGCCCTGGGCTGCGAGGGAGGAGCGGGCCGTCACCCAGGCCTTTTCTGAGGAGGTAGGAGCAAGTCCAATATAACTCCCTAGGCCTGTCTTCAAGGGATGTATCCCCCTCCTTAGCTCTTAGGGTGCTGTTCTTCAGGTGGCATGGGACCCTCCCTCCCTCCCTCCAGCTCTTAAGGTCTGTGACTTCCCTCCTGACCATCTCATATGGAGCCCTTTACAGGGATGGGACTTTCCTTTTCCAGCCCCTGAAGGTGCTCTCACCAGCCTGCAAAGCGAGGGGAGCCACACTTTACTTTCTCCAGCCATCTGGGGTTGAGCGCTTCCTGTCCTGAAATGCAGCTACTCTCCTCGTTTCCCAAGGGACTGACTTTCCTAAGCCTCAGGGAGCCTCTTGATGAGGATGGGATGCCCCCAGCTGCCAAGCCCAGGGCACATCACAGCTTGAAGACATCAGAGATATTGGATCTTCACTGCTACCCTGCTGTGGATATTCTGGGGGTGCCTCCTCCCCACTGAAAGGTGCATGCAGGCTAGGGCTGTCTCATTCTGTCAGGCTATGCTCGTGCCTTTTAAAATGGTAATTTCTTTTTGTCTTAATCCAGGACACCAACTGGAATCCTGAGAAATTGCCATGCAGGTTTCAAATCTCCAGTAAGTGTCTCTATACATCTCGCCTCCTCATTTGGGAAAGGAATAGTTTTACCTCAGAAGTCAGTGGTGCCCTGGACTACAGCAAGGGGATGTTGTGGATTGCTACCCTTCTTATCCAAGGCAATGTCGCAGTTGGGTACCCTTGCCTGCTCTTTCACTGTCTCTCTCTTCTAGAGAATAACAGCTGCTAAGGCAGTTGGTTACATGGATCAGTTTCTTTCATGCTAGATACCATGGTGATGAACGGAGTAGAATTTAGATGTTCTGCCAGTTAATGTGTAGATACAGGGCTATGATATCCTTCATCTTCAATGCTTCTATCCTTCCTGGTACACAGAGAGAAACTAAATTTCACATCATTTGTTACTGCCACATGACTTCAGTGTGAGTGTCACTCTGTTATGTACAGCCATGAGTACTGAAGTTGTGTATTCACAGAGCAGGCACAGCAAAGGTAGCAGCAGAACAAGACCCCTGCTAACTATTATGTTTAGGGGCATGTCTATACTGTAGAGCAGTGGATCTCAACTAGGGGTACGTGTACCCCTGGGGGTACACAGAGGTCTTCCAGGAGGTACATCATCTTATCTCGATATTTGCCTAGTTTTACAACAGGCTACATAAAAAGCACTAGCAAAGTCAGTACAAACTCAGCAAAGAATCCTGTGGCACCTTATAGACTAACAGACGTTTTGGAGCATGAGCTTTCGTGGGTGAATACCCACTTCCTCACATGCATCTGAGGAAGTGGGTATTCACCCACGAAAGCTCATGCTCCAAAACGTCTGTTAGTCTATAAGGTGCCACAGGATTCTTTGCTGCTTTTACAGATCCAGACTAACATGGCTACCCTCTGATACTCAGTACAAACTAAAATTTCATACAGACAAAATGAGAAAGTAAGCAATTTTTCAGTAATAGTGTGTTGTTACACTTTTGTATTTTTGTCTGATTTTGTAAGCAAGTAGTTTTTAAGCGAGGTGAAACATGGGGATACGCAAGATAAATCTGACTCCTGAACGGGGTACAGTAATCTGGAAACGTTAAGAACCACTGATGTAGAGCATACCCCTATCCAGGCTCCCATGCTTGTGAACTTGTGCATACCAGGTCCACCTGCAAGTATCCAGGCTGCAGAGCCGCACCTCACCCATATCCATGTAGCCAAGTCCATATTGGCACTGCAGCATCACATTTGGTGCTAGAATTTCTGGAGATGTATCCCAGAGTAAATGGGTTCACATCTATCCTGGAGAGATGGCTTCAAGTGATAAGGATAGCTTAGTCTTCATGGCTTATTTAATCTTTTCTCTTTTGGCTGAAACAGCAGTTGATCCTAATATTTTTGGTGGTTAAGCAACAGATATTTTCCCTGGGGAAAAATATTGCTAGTTACCTTAGTGCTCTGACATATACATACACTTCTGGGGCTAGATACTGGCTTCCTGAGAGTTTATTTTTAAAAGCTTTACAGAGTAAGATACATCTTCTGCTTTGAAGAACTCACAAACTACATGGCACTGATTGGCATTAAATAGCAGGATGTTCGTTTACTCACTTGAATTTTCACTGTGAAGTCTTATTTGCCCTTTTCACCTAAGTGATACTTCAGGAATAAACTAACAAATACTTAATCTCTCTTCTGATCAGTTCCCTCTGGGACAGTAGCATCACACACAGTGCTGAGTTAGTGGAATGTTAAAAGCACTCTCTGCTCTACAGATCCAGTCTCCAAGGTCCTGTCAATCAGACGGAGTCAATAAAGAAACCCTACAGCATGAAGTTGAAGAACTGACACAGAAGGACCTTGCCCTGGATCAGGAAATTGCACAGTTGTTGGCTGAGTATGTTCTTGGATAGCTTGATGTTCCGCATGAGGCTTGAGTTTGTTTGGTTTTTTGGTTTGTTTTTTTTAAAACAAAACAAACCCAAGTATCAGAGTTGGAAACTGCTACATCCTGTTGGTGATGCTGATATTGCACTATGACCAAAATCTGTTTAGCCAGGAATAGTGTTAATTTCAGCATTGTTTGAACTGCAGGGCACTTCAGCTACAAAACTGAACCAAGTACCTTGTCTTTGTTTTTTTGCAAAGCAAGGCTGGATTTAATCAGTACTTGGATTTAAGGAAAACCTGGAGGTTGCAGGGAGTAATAATTGTGTTTCAGTAGGTGGTGCTGTTCTGCACTGTGGTTCTGCTAAAGGGCACAAGATTACTACTTCTTGTTTATACCTAACTCTGAGAACGACTTTTAGCTTTATTTTGTTGTGGGGAGGATTGATCTGGAACAGCCCTCAGAATGGAGACTGGGCTTCCCCATTTATACTTTCTGTCAATTATTTTTTAAAGACTGAGCTCTTGGCTTCAGAGTCCTGTAGGCAAGTTGTATGGTTTTGGCAGGTTCTGCTATCTCTCACAATTATCTTGTCTCTGCTAAACAAATGTGGTAAAGTAGCAGTATTTTCTCTGTGTCCTTGTGACCTTTCTGGGTTTGCTGTTACAGAGGTTACAGCCTGGAGGAATTGGAGAAACACATCTCTCTGCTCCATGAGTACAATGATATTAAAGACACTGGACAGATGCTGCTGGGCAAGCTGGGTAAGAAAGGAGGACTAACATGCAACTTTTCTCAGTAAATGTTCCCATGTGTTTCATTACAGAAGAGGGAAAGTTACGGTCCTAAGGCTTATTTTAATAATTCTTCGGTTTTAGGATTCTATAGTTAAAATCCTATATTCAAGCACAGATACATCTGTCATGAGTCCATTGGGATTTTCTCAACAGAATGGCAGAACCACAGAGGGATATTCAGTGTCTCTTCCTGATCCTCTGACTGGGATGTGAAATTGTCACTTGATGACTGCAAGTGTTTTTCTGTGGATTATCAAAGATGAGCCTCCTGTAATTGATAGCTAACCCTGGGAGTTGTGTATTCTGCACTGCACAAGACTTGGAAAAAAATCCTGCACTTAGCAGTGGAGTGGGGAGGGTGTGTAATATGAGACATTTGGACTCATCCCTTAGCTAAGGGAAAGCTTTAGGACAACTAGGCTTGGGGAGAGTGAAGTCTTTTCTACTGCCTAAACTCATGTCATAGAAACCATGCAGCTAGCCAAAACTCTTGCTCACTAATCTGCTTCTCTATCTGTAATGGAAGCTGTGGTGTTGATTCCTTTCTAGCCACGATTAGAGGGGTCACCACAAAGGAGCTGTACCCCAAATTTGATCTGGAACTTACTGACTAGCATTGAAACTGAAGACTACAATCTCCTGCAGAGATCACCATTACTGGGGTACTGCATGTCGGTACCGTACACCTTGAGAACTTACAAGGACAGTAAAAATGCAGAGACTTTCAAGGAAGTGTTACTTGACTACGTAATTTCTAAGAATATCTAACTTCCAGAATGGAAAAGCTATTGAATCCATCACATGTTCCCTGTTTCAGGAAAAGTAGCATTCTGTTCTTTGGCAATGAGAGATTCAGTTGAAGTGTTAGGAGCGTCAGGCTCCTCTTACTGTTCATTATTTAAAAAAAAAATTATAATTCAGAATTAATAGTTAACCCCTTCACCGTTGCACATGTGATTGGGGTTCTTCAACATCTTGATGGTCTAAGGGCTTCTTTAAGGAAGTCTTACATGGGGAAGCAATTGTTAGGTATCCGTAAATGGATGGAAGAGGCAGCACTGGAGATGGGAGAATATGCAGAGCTGTTTGTTTAAAACCTCAGAAGTGGGAAAGGAAACCTGCTAAGAGCAAGGTGTTTGTATTCCTCATGCAGAAAACGCTGTGGGTGCTCAATATCTTAGTGTCCCCCTGAACTGAGTTCTGGAAGCTGGTTGTTGCATATGTATAGTAGTAAATAAATAGAAAAGCATTAACTTATGCTGCTGAATTGTCCATTCTGAATAAATGATTAACTCTTAATGTTCCCTAGCAATTCACTCTGATAGCCTATAGCAGGGGTGGCCAAACTTAATGACCCTGCGAGCCGCATACAATAATCTTCAGAAGTTTGAGAGCTGGGCATGCCTGCCAGGGCTCAGGGCTTCAGCCCAAGGAATACACTGCTGAAGCTCTGAGCCCCAGTGGGCATTTCCTGCAGGGCTGGAGCCCTGAGACACCCCTCCCCACCCTGTGCACGGCAGAATCCACCAGCCCCACCACCCTGCCACAGGGCAGAAGCCCTGAGCTCCCCCCTCCCCAGCCTGGTAGGTGGAGAATGGGGGGGAGGGTACCCTGTGAGCCTCACTTTAACTGTAAAATTGCCCTATGTGGCTGAGCCAGAGTTTGGCCACCCCTGGCCTACAGAGATGTTAAGAAAAACAGAACTGTACTCTCCTTAGACTTCTATTTTCTGTGTGCCACTATAACTCCAGATCAGAATGCCTCTTCAGGCACTTCCCAACCACCCTCAATAGGGTCAGTGAGGCACCACTGCTGATGGCTGCATATCAGATGGGATACAGTGACTTCTCCCTCCTTGTTCCCAGATGCAGTCTCAATTAAAGAGAGCAGTAACAAAATGAAGGGCTTCCTCAATGTTCTGTATTAAACATAGGTCACAGAAGACAAAACATATCTCAGTCCCCAAATTATAGATAAGGTTCTGACATCCTAAAGGGAGGAGGGTTATGGTTGTAGAATTAAGGTAATGGTTCCCATGCAGTTCCTGGCTTTCCCCAGCAGCATTTTAGGGATTGAAACTTGTATTCATTGTAATAGGGCACTCTTGTGCACCCACAACCTTAACTCAACTCCACATTAGTGAAACTTTCTATAAATTTCTCCCTAGGTAAACAACTGTCTGTGTGGGGTGTGCCACTGCTGCAAAAGAGTTGGTACAGAGGCTTGTATAGTTGAATACAGTTGCTTCTATGAGTGTTCTATACCAAATGAAAACTAGAGCATATAAGACAAGGTCTGTCTTTAAACAGTTAACACACTCCAATGCACTGTAGGTGGGAGTACAATCTTTAGCCACAAGGTGGCAGGAGTGCTCCATTACTGCTTTACCTTCACTTTACATCAGTAGTTCCCAAACTTGGCCGTGGTTCGCTGCTCCAGGCCAGTGGGGACTGCGGGAAACGGTGCGCGCCAAGGGATGTACTGGCCGCCATTTCCAGCAGCTCCCATTGCCTGGAGCAGCGAACCACAGCCACTGGGAGCCGCGATCGGAAGAACCTGCGGATGCAGCAGATAAACAAAACCGGCCCAGCCCGCCAGGGGCTTTCTCTGCACGAGCAACAGAACAAGTTTGGGAACCACTGCTTTACATCATTGTGCAAAGGAACTTGGAGACAGCTGAAAAAAAATCCATGAATTAAGTTCAAATGAGAAAGGGTTTTTTTGTGAGGGGTTTGTAAACCCTCAAGGACAAGAGATGAGACAATCACTATTGTATAAACAGAGAAAGCCAGGAAAATTAATTCAAATTAACTAAAAGGTGTGAATGTAAAGTGGATTAGTTAAACTGCATTAAACTGTGTGGAAAAATCTCATTCAGAATTAAATCCACACTTTTAGTTAATTTGGATTAATGTTTTGAGGGCTTGTCTACACTTAATGCTACAGCAGCACAACTGAACCACTGTAGTGCTTCATTGTAGACATTACCTACACTGACAGGATTCTCCCCTCGGTGTAGGTAATCCACCTCCCTGAGAAGCAGTAGCCAAGCCAACAGAATTCTTCTATGAGTCTAGTGCTGTCTATGTGGGGACTTAGGTCAATGTAACAATGCCACTCAGGGGTGTGGATTTTTCTCATGCTGACTGCTGTAGTTAATTTTCTAGTGTAGAGCAGGCCTGAGTGCCCTATGTAAACAAGTCCTTAAATCCTTCCTCCCCTGCCTTGGTTGCAATTGCTGATATCAGAGTTACTGCTCACCTTTTAACAGCTGTCCAGGTACATTTTCAAAGGAGAAACTGTGCCTACATGTGCCTCCTTTGTACAAGTCTGGAAGAGGTAGAATCTCTTTTGATAGCAGAAATTTGGTAGGGGGTGTTTGCATACTTTGTTGCCTCCACAGGCTGAACTCATTACACATATTAGAGGCTCCTTCCATATCTCCATTCTCTTCCACAAGCACTCTGTGTGCTGCCCTCTGATCCCCTCCTATTTCAGGGATTCTCTGCAACCCCTTTCATGCCCTCCCCCGGTCCATGCCGTGGTTCCCTGCTGTGACTCCTTTTCCCGCTCGTTATCTCTCTTCTGTCTGGGAGATAAGTCATTCAAGGTGTCATGATGAATGGCAGGAGTCTCAGTCTGTCTCTCATTTTTCCTTCTGCTTTTCTAATTTTTTTCCCAAAAATCAATAGAGTTCTGCCAATCGATGCCTAGAACATGCCTGGAAATTTTGCAATTGGTCAGATGTAGTGTTCTAAAGGTATCACAGTACTTCCAAACAAAAATGCCCACCAGTTGACTGTAAGGCCTAGTAAGATCAGCCAATAAAATACATGAGTCTGCAAGATATTTCTAACTAAGCATGGGGGAGAAGGTAATCCTCACTATAGTAATAACCAATGCACCATCACTTTTATATTTAAAGTATTTTTAGATTCTAAAATGAGAGGTTTTACCTAATTTTGAGCCCCCACGTGTGATGAGAGTTCCACTGCAAAGCATAATCTAGATATTAATGATTGGCACTCCATTAGAATCTTAGATTGCAATCCTTTAGTACATCTTGGCATCACACTTTAAGCCTTACACATTTTAGAAATACATTAGCTAATTGCTAATGTACCTGTCATTGTTTATGTAAAATAGTGATTTGTAGCTTTAAATGAGCACTAATGGAATCTCAGTGAATTCTGAAACTGTACTCCCTTGCTGTTTCTCTTTAAAGGTAACATACAATTTTGCTGAAGGGCAGGAAAAAATAAAATGATGGACTATGGATGCATGCAAACAAAATGCAGGGGCCTTTGGCCCCATTGACTTAAATTTACGTATCAAATAATAGCATCTTTCCCCATAAAATATATTACCTTGGATTTTAATTCACCCCATTCCAACTTCTTGTTTTTACATCCTACTCCAGTCTTCCTATAATAAGCCTCTCTCTCCTTTCTCCCGCTTCAACTAGCTCTCTGATTAACCTACTCCAGATATTAGTTACCCTGCGTGAGAAATAGTATTACCTCGCTACTTTCGTCTTAGTTACTTACATTGTAGTTTCCCCTAGGCAGAACCCTTTCTTGGTTTGAACAATTAATCTTTACCCCTTTCATGTATTTGAAAATGGGGCTGATCTATAGGAAGTGTCATAAAAAAATATATATATATTTGAAATTGGGAAAAGAACCACTGAGGTCACACACTGTCACAAGGCGCATAAAGAGAATAAAAGAAGTAAAGCCTGCAACACATTGGTTGTATTCCCATCTCTAAACTAATTGAAGGGCCTGCTCTTACATCCCTCACCAACCTGATATTCCCACTGAAGTCAGCAGCAGTTTTGGCTTTGCAAGGAAATGTACACTCATCTCAGATATCAACAGTTTTGCAGCAGTGTTGTGCAATACTTACAAAAATTATTCTGCCTGTCAATGGAGAAATGCCTTGCCTGAATGAAGACACAAGCAACCCTTACAAAATCAAGGACCATCCCAAGGAAGGGCTATTTGTGAACTGTAACCACCATTTCCCCTTCCTATTACTCTCCACCTGCCAGTCAGCATGTGGTTATCTCATTTTATGAGTCAGATCGCTTGCAGACATTCCCTCTGTACTGTGCAGTTTGCTCTCTGCAACCTGATCCATATCGGTATGTCTTTTACCGCTCCTAGCTTGGCAGCTCAAGCTTCTCTGAAGCCCCACTTTCACTTTGCTCTTTGAGTCCTGAATTGAATTCCGGATATTCTGCAGGTTCCAATGCGTTCGCAGGAGAGCATTGTCAAGTGTGAAAAAGCCATCCCGTATCCGCCGCACCTGGGTGCACACAGAAGTTGATTTCAGCTCCAAGCCAATCTCATGAACTATCTTTCGTAGGTACTGCTGGGTCTCATGCAAACACTGGATTTCTGGAGGAGGCAGAAAGACTGCATTAGAAGGGTCAGCACATATATGCAACAAGACACCGTGCCTGTAAATTCAACCACCAGTTACTGGTATTAAAATACACAAAGAAGAGTTAGTTCAACAGGAGAGATGCTGTTTTTTTAAGTACCTGCCTGTATAATCATGATTATACAGAGGTCTTGCACAATGTCTGAAGCCTTCAAAAAAGTCAGTTTTACACAAACAAGTTTCAAATACAAGGTCATATAATAAGAGTGAGATATTTGGGCTAGGCAAAGGTCAGTTTAGCTGTATCTGAGTTTGTCAGAATAATTCATGAGGACCAGAAAGACTATTAAAGGTAAACCACAAACATTTATAAGCAGACTGTTTAGGATCCCAAATTCTTAATATAGGTACAGATTAAATACTTGTAACAATGTTTAATAGATGCTTTGTCTTTAAACTAAAGCCCCAATCCTGTAAATGGCTACGTGCATGGACCCCTGGGCTTGTGCTGAACTCATATTAACTTTAGTGGGCCTCTGTGTGGACACAAGGATCTGCCTGCACATAGTCAATTGCAGAATCAAGGTGTACGGAAATAATCCTTGCAATATTCCTGTGAGTTAGGTAAGAAAATGATCATCCTCACATTAGCTGTGGGGAAATGAGGCAGCAAGGGTATATGACTTTCACCATAACACGGAAGTCCATATTAGTACCAGGATTAGAATGCAGGAGGAATTGTCTTTCAATCCTGAATTTAAACCACAGAGGTGACAAATTAACAGCCATGGAAACTGGAATCCTTTATTCACAGATCACCTGTGGAACTCTTGCCCACAAGAGATCAGTGAGGCCAGAAGTTCAGTAGGATTTGAAAAAGGATTTTATGTTCAGTTACATTATCTAGGACAAAAAAAAAGTTTAATGGGGATATTAAATCTCAAGCTTCAGGGCATAAACTGACCACTAACTTATTGCTTCCTTAAGTGAGGAGGGTGGCTGCATCAAATGACTAGGCAATGTATACATCTTCCATATCCCTTAAAACGGGATTAAGAGTAGGCCTTGAACAACACATGACCAGAATAAAGGGGGTGAGATTGGTTTGTTTTCCTGAAGGAGGGCTCAGCTTTCAAAAATTTGGATGACGTTGCACAGGAAGAATTGTGTCCCATGCGCAAATTATTCCATAGCTATCTGCTAGGGAGTTTAACTGTCCTGTGAAGCACTATCAGAGACCGAATACTGGACTCGGTGGGCTATCAGTCTGATCCAATATAGCAGTTATGTTCCTACCAGGCAGAAATTGCACAAACTTCCCCATGCTGCTCAGTCCTAATCTAGAGAGTCCATCCAGCACTCAGATGGTCCTTCAATCTCTATGGCAAATTTAATCATTGTCACAGTTACCAAGTTGTACCAGCTGGGGTGGTTTTGTAACAGACACCTGTCCACTAGGAACTAGATTGAGCTCACAAACTCATTTCACACAGACCACGGAAGAACAGCTAGATGATAGCAACTTTTTGCCACTATCTTCATACATACTTCCAGCATACTCCCAAACTTTAGCTCTAGTTAGACCATACCTAGCTGGAATTCTGGAGGTGCAAATTGCAGGCATCGAATTGCTGTGATTAATGGAGGAGTTTTTTCCATTGGGCGAATTAAACCTTCAACAGCCAGCTCGTAGGCCTCTTGAGTTTTCAGGTCAATGTTAGAGTACCTGGAGAAAGGAACAGAGCAGTGAATTTGCACTTCCATCCCAATGAATTCCTAGATTCTGAGGCAGAAGGGACTGTCATGACAATCTAGTCTGACTTCCTGCATAAAATAGGTCATAAATAACTCCTAGAGCATATCTTAATTTAACCATAGTCAGTGATGGAGAACCCACCATGACACTTGGTAAACTGTTCACTAGTTAATTACACTGTTAAAAAGGTACACCTTATTTACAGTCTCAATTTGTCTAGCTTCAACTTCCAGCCAGTGTTACACTTTTATCTGCTAGACTGAAGAGCCTCTTATTAAAATATTTGTTCCCCACATAGGTACTTATACACTGTAATCAAATTACCCCATAACATTCTCTTTGTTAAGCTAAATAGATTGAGCTCCTTGAGTCTATCACTATAATGCAACTTTTCTAATCCTTTAATCATTCTCATGGCTCTTCTCTGACCCTCTCCAATTTTTCAACATCCTTCTTGAAATGTGGACACCAGAACTGGACACAGTATTCCAGAAGCAGTCACACCACTGCCAAATACAGAGAGTCATCTGTTTATGCATCCAGGGATCACATTAGTCCCATTGGTCACCATGTCGCACTGGGAGCACATGTTCAAAGATCTTCTGTTTTATTATAAAATAATGCAACACTCACACTTCAAACTAAAGATTTGTTCAGTCTCTGTAGTTTCTAAGTCTCCTCTGACACAGTTTTTAATCCAGTAACTGTGTCTGATGCAGTCATTGTCCTATAAATGCTATAAACATAGGTACTGTCAGTAAGGTACTACAACTGGTAGGGAAGGCACCCTATCATACTCAGCAGAAGAACTTTCATTTTACCAAGGTGTCACGTATAGGCCCTAAAGTAAGATGGGAGTTCAGAAGCCAAAGGTAGACTCATTAGAGCTTGACTCCCACAGACAAAGTGGCTGATTTTCCTCTCTGAGGCTCAAACCTTTATAATTCATTACAGCAAGCAACAGACTAATCTCATTGGTTCCAATGATCAGCAAATAGCAGCATGGAAGTCAGGTCAGGTCATTCAGGATTTCTGATTGGATACATACATCAGCAGAGCTTTATGATTGGTTCCCTGAATGACAGCAAGAATTCGCTCCAGCTTGTCCCTTGTGACATGATCTATAAATGTTAAGAAGGCAAAAGAGGAACATAAATCTTCCTTGATAACACCCAGCACCTGCAAAGAGTCTTAATCTGAAATCAAGATGTTGCCATCTCCTGGCCAAGTTGTCATATCTAAATGGGCTTGTGGGAAGCCCATGAAAGATGACTTTAGCATAACAGAATACAGCAGCACAGAAAACTGACCCAGTCTACATATATACCATGCCAGTACATAAAGCGAAGCAGTCCCTGGGGCAAAAGGAATAGAGCTTCCATTGGTTTCATGATGGAGGCCACAATTCATCTCATGAGATATTTCAGATTTCATTTAACATCAGAACCTTTATGAAAGTCTCTGATCACTCTTTTGTGGGTGAGGATAATATGTCTCCTGAGGTACAAGGAGACGGGGTACACCTAACTTTGAGAATAGGTATAATCAGGACTTTATATCAGTGAGTTATATATTGTGGCTGTATTTAGCATACTACAGGCAGGGTAACGTGTCTGATGAAGTGGGTATTCACCCACGAAAGCTTATGCTCCAATACATCCGTTAGTCTCTAAGGTGCCACAGGACTCTCTGTTGATGTTTACTGTGGTGAGACTGCATGGGAGAATCCTCATAAACCAAGATTAGAGAACTCTTAAAGGTGTGCTAAATGTTGCTGAATCTGGACAGGTGTAACACTTTACTTTCTAATTAGAAATCTTTGTTTCCACATCGACCATTACACTTACCAAATGTGGTCTTCTCTATTAGCCTGCCTGTGTCTGAGAAGTCATCTGTGGCTTTGCCAAACAGTCCACGAACAGTATAAGCCTTCAAAAGGGAAAAGTGCAATTTATGGAGGAAACAGTTTGCAAACAGCAGAGAAGCAATACCCTGCTATGCAGCAACTACAGGGCATCTCAGGAGAGGAAAGGTTTCTCTAAAGGAAAGCTGCCGTCTCTGCACAGTGAGTGGTGCCTCTTACCTTATATGAGCTGATAATGGCTTTGGGAAGCATTGGTGATTTGTTTGACACTCAAATGTAGCAGGACAGCCATTCCTGTTGGCAGCTGCCTCAATAATATGGAAGCAGGCATTATGCCTTGTGACACCAGTACAACCTCCCCAGGCCCCTCATAGGCTCTTGAACCAGTTTCTGATTTGGAATGGTTACAGCTTTCTTAAAGCTCACATGAACACATTTTTATAACTCCCATTTGTTCATGATCTGCAGGCTCAAGCCACTAGAATAATGATTTTATTGCAATGTCGATAAAGATCATCATTAATATTACTTATACGGCTGTGGTGCCTAGAGGCTCCAATCAGGGATCGGAGCCCCACTGTGCTAAACATCGTACAAATGAGTACAACAGTCCCTGCCCTAGACATCTCTCAATCTAGGCCTATAACATGGTGCAACAGCTGGATAAATGGGAATGAAGCAGAGTGCACCCCCCACATACCAGTATATAAAGAACATGCTTCAGCGTGTACACACATGTATCTCTCACCACAGTATGTACACATACGTCTATACATACTACTGGATATGTCTCCCTAAGGTTATTGTCCACCATGCCATCACTGCTATCAGCAGTTCAGCTTCCAACGGTGGGAGCAGTACTGTAGATGGTTAAAAGTGCCAGTGCCTTTTCATGTCATCTGGACCTCCACTGAATAAGGTTAGGATACAGGGGCAGCCAGTTGATGCCTCTTCGTGAAAAATTTAGGGAGGAACTCCCAAGAGTCAATGTGTCTCAGTTCTCAGCTGGAGGAATTGCCTCTAGCAGGAAGTGGGGGGAAGAGTCATTTTCCAGAGCCCAATTCTACCTTTGGCTTCTCTGCCAGAACTGCCAACAAACAGGGCAAATGTGATTTGTGTAGTGTGGATATGTCCTTCGCCACTAGAAATAGTCTGAGACCCAGTTTGTCTTACAGAAGCCTCCAGATAGCAATGACTTTTGCTTGGTCCTGACCAGGCAAGATTCAGACTGATGACCTGCAGGTAAAAAGTTCCATATCCAATTACCAATTCCCAGGTCATTTATATTGTTTCCCTCCACTCCCAAAGGAATACTTAATATTGTTTAATCTCAGTGATTTGTGCCTATTCACAGTTGTATGTGTTATTACTTCCCATATGATTTAGTAAGAGTAAGTCACATTTGCCTCTTCTTTCATGATGCAATTTCTAACTGGGACTTGCTTTCTAGTGAGAATGGGTGTTACACACAGAAGTCTCCAAACAGAGTTCAGTGCCAGCGCATACCCTAGTAAGATGGGCGTTGTACATATCAGTGAGCAGCTTGCTCCCATGGCCCACTCCAAGCACTGAAATACAAAAAACAATAGCAGGCCATTAATCCGTCACATAAAACATTATTTGGGCATAAGCATTTTTTATATAGCACCACACTCTTCCCGGCACCGTTCATAGTTTATAGACTATAAACGGTATAGTTAGACTAACTATTTCTGCCTCTTTCTTTGTTGCTGAGAGTTGCCACCACACACCCAAATGTTTGACTGCCATCAAAGCCACAACTAATAAGAGCTACATGCTAGTGTTAGCTTGTGCTTTTCATCTGTAGATCCCAAAGCACCCTACAACAGAAAGGCAGTATCATTATCCCCATTTTACAGACAGGGAAAACAGAGACACTTGAGAAGTTGGGTTCACACACAGCAGAGCCAAGAAAAGAATATAAGTCTCCCAATTCAGTTACTTCCACTGGACTACATTGCCTCTCTGAGAATAAATTATTCTTGTCTCCCAGGCTTATGATTCAGGACTCTCTCAGATCAATCATATCTGATTTGTGTGTTTCTACTGTAACTTACCATTTCTACCTTTGCCTGTGCCCAACAAAATCCTCAGATGCTGTTAGTAGCTATCACAGTATTTCGTGAGCCTATTGTCTATTAAAACCCCCTCTATCCTATACCTGGTAATTTCATGATGAAGCTATATTCTTCTTTCTTTCAAAACAAAACATACCAAACACTCCAGATGACTTTGTATCCAGACGGTGACCTGCTCCGATTTTCAAGTGAGTGAACTCTGGTCCTCTAACTACAAGGGAAAGACATATAGTGTATGGGTTGTGGCAAACATAAAATTTAATTTCACTGTAAAGAAAGAAATATACCAAGCTTTTCTAATCATTCTGTTCATTTCCTTTGGGGACCTGCCATTGACCACTGTCAGAGGACAGGATACTGGGCTTGATGGACCTTTGGTCTCACCCAATATGGCCGTTCTTATGTTCTTAACAACAGTATGATGGTAACAGACAATATACGTGGTCCCCGTGGAATTTAATCTTGCTGATTCCAAGGTGTAAAAAATCTTTATGATTTACCATGCACATAGTGAAACCACTTCTAATAAATCACTGCCTAAAATGGAATGAAAGTCCTCAATCTTTCCAATGGATTCTCGCTCTTCTCTCCACTTCAAGCAGATTGCACTGTGTTTATCCCCTTTCAATGCAGTGATTACCAGCTACCAGATAATTGTTAGCGGCTACAATCTAAGGGAATTAACACTTCTTATTCCTCCTTTATTCTGGCTTTGTTTTCTCACTGGGCAAGTCAAATCTAGAAATGACAGTAATGGTATACACCAGCTTTCCCACAGAAATCAAGATTCTTCTCCAGCCTCTTACCTAGGGGGTGGGCAGCCAGGACAGGCAACTGGGTAACAGTGAGGGTCAGCTCTTTCCCAGCATTTCCTTCTACGGTGGTTGGCAGGAAGCGTACTTGCTGCTGCACAGCTGGCTGTTCCAGAGAGTTCAGTTCTACAGGAAATGGTATAGAAAACAATGGGACACAAGTCTGAAAAGAAAATACGGTGAAGGGAGTGATAAACATACATAGTTTCTCTTCAAAGGTTGGTCTACACACATCCAGATTCAGTAACAGTATAACTATTTTGGTTAGGAATGTGATTTTTTTTTTTTTTTTAAACAGAAATAGTTACCATTACATCTTGTGTGGATGCAATTATACCAGTATAAAGGTGCTTTATACCAGTACAACTTATTGCCCTTCGCACATGGGAAATGAGTGTTACCATATAATTAAAGTGGCACCACTTGTGTGCGCAGACAAGGCTCAGGTGTCTTTGGCTCATGGTTAGAGTCCTTCAAAGCCATGTATGAGTTCCATTTTAGGAATCAGCATCTTCACAGTCCCTGAAGGAAGGTGAGTGGGACAAGAGACCATCTCCTTTGTGTTTGACAGGAATCTAAGTCCTCCTGGTGACTGCAATGCCGATACCTCCTTGATGAGTAGACATGGGTATATCATCTTCAGCAAGAAAGAGGGATTCCTCATTTAAAAAAAAAGTCTTAAGTGATTGCCAGCCTAACAGCTGCTAGGTCTGAGATGGAGCCTTTACAATGGCTCTCTCAAGCCTGATTTTTTTCCTCCAACAACACTTGTCTCAGCCTGCATGTGTGTCATACAGTGACTAGTCTTAGTCATTTTACCAAACTGTGAGGTATGCCCTTTGCTTTATCCTCTCTATGAGGAGGACTCAGTTGTCAAATGAACTCACACAAGGTTTGGGCTAGGGCTTCTAACATTGGTCATAACAAGTGTTCCTGGCAGCAAACCAACATAAGTGCGTCTGAAGGGTTCTCTCAGGCTTTTAGAAAGGCCAGGATTATATGCACTAGCACAAAGCTAATCATGGCCTGGACCATTAACACCAGGACAAGTTGCCTAAAGGTGTAGCGAGGAGGGCATTGACAATTGACAGAGGTAGTCCCTCTCCACGTGCATATCCATCCTGCAACTAATAATGCTGCTAGGGATGCTGCACCAGATAGCTAACCATGGCCTGGACCATTAACACCAGGACAAGTTGCCTAAAGGTGTAGCGAGGAGGGCATTGACAATTGACAGAGGTAGTCCCTCTCCACGTGCATATCCATCCTGCAACTAATAATGCTGCTAGGGACGCGGCACCAGATAACGTTAGGAACTTTACACTCTCCCATTTGGCTCCTTTGTTGACCCAACATGCTTCTCCAAGTGCCAACGTCTCTGAATTGCAGTTTCAGCACATTGGTCGGAAGGAAGTTTGGAGATGAAAGAAAACCGTGAGGGCACTAGGCCTTCTCAGAATCCCCTAAATTAGTGGCTCTTAACCTTTCCAGACTACTGTACCCTTTCAGGAGTCTGATTTGTCTTACATAACCCCAAGTTTCAAAATCAGACATAAAAATACAAAAGTGTCACAGCCACGCTGTTACTGAAAAACTGCTTGCTTTTTCATTGTTACCATATAATTATACAATAAATCAATTGGAATATAAATATTGTACTTATATTTCAGGTGTCGAGCCCACTGAGCAATACAAACTCGTCACTGTCTGTATGTAATGTAGTTTGCACTGACTTCGCTAGTGCTTTTTATGTAGCTTGTGGTAAAACGAGGCAGATCTCTACGAGCTGATGCCCCCGGAAGACCTCTGGGTACCCTGGGTGAGAACCACTGCCCTAAACCTTCCGAAGGGCGGATTGGACGTCTCCCCCCCCCCCCCCATGGGGGGAGATCCCTCCGGGGAGGAGGGACTCCAGGACCTGGCCTCACCTTTCAGGAGCAGGGTCTCCACGGTGTCCCGCACCCTGATCGAAGCCACCCCGGGGGGTTTGTACACAGCGAAGAGCCCGTTTAGCCCGGTCCGAGCCGCCCTCCTGGCAGCCATGGCTAAGGCGGAAGGAAATCGCCAGCGTACGGGTTCATCAACTACACCGCTCCCCCAGTGGGCGCCGCCATGAGCTTCCGGCAACTGGGTGAGCTGATGAAAGCGCTCCCCCGGGGGTGCAAGCGCTGCGAGACGCACCCGTTCCGGGCAGTTCTCGGCTGCTCAGATCCCGAGCTGGGCATAGTGGCCAACACGTGCCAAGCATCAGCAGGGGAGATAAAGAGTTCTCAGGGCACGACCCTGCTTTGGGCACCAGTTACACACGTGATGACGGGCCCTGCTCTTTGGGGAGCCCCCAACCCCCTCCTCCTACGGGATTGCACGGGCGGGGATCGCCAGGTCCCCACCTCCGGTGGCAGGGGGGAAGAAACCTCACCGCCAAGTCCCGCTATTCCCCCCGCTGCACTCAGCCCTGGCCCCGCAGGAGACCCGGAGAGGGACACCACTCGCGCCCCGATTTCATCAGCAGCCTGCCCCTGCCCCGGCAGCATGGCCAGCCGCTGAGCCTGCAGCCCCCGGCGCTCCCCGCCCTTATCTCAACCTCACAGCAGCCGCTCGGTGGCCCTGCCCCGCTCTGGGGCAGCCGGCGTGACTGGCTGCTCCGCCCGGGCCAGGAGAAGGACCCAGCTGCAGACAGCAGGGCGTGATCACCCCCGCTCCCGGCCCATGATGCACCGGGGCTGCGGCGGAGTCGGGGCGCACGTGGTTTCCTGGTGGCCGGGGAGCGCGGGGGCGGCCCTGAGCTCCGGCCTGATCACCACTCACCGGATGCTGCCGATCCGCTGGCTGGGCGGGGCGCGCATGGGGGGCTGGCTGCGGCGGGCTCCGGGCTCGCTGTGCGGCCTGCGGCGCCTGGCTCTGGGTTCGCCGTTCCCCGTAGGCAAGTGGCGGCGCCGAGCCGGGGGCCGCGTGCGGGGCTGGTGGGTCCGAGACGGCAGGCGTGGGGCTGCAGGCGAGAGTCCGTGTCGGCGGGACTGAGAAGCGTGTCAGGCTTCGTTTCATTTCTCATAGGAAATGAGACGTGATGCGCCCCCTGCTATCCCTGCCCTGGGCCCTCTCCCAGCTCTGCCAGTGCACCTCAAACCTGGTTTTGCAGCACCCCTTACCATTAAAGGCCTTCCTGCACCCCACCTATGTGAGTCCTGAATTACAGCGCCCTCTGTTCCAGTGCTACTCCCCAACAGCTCTGCCAATGCACCTGTGACCTGATTCGCAATGTCTACTTCCCAGTTCTCCCAGTTTTACAGATGCACAGGAATCCTGGCAACATCCTTTGCTGTGCTACTTTGTCCCACCTGCCCCAAACTCTGCCACTGCACTTCAAGCACCCCTGGTATTCTGGTTTTCTGTTTTATTGCTGTGTCTTGTTTTTTGTCCTTATACACCTCTACCCCAATATAATGCTGTCCTCGGGTGCCAAAATAACCATGTTATAGGTGAAACTGTGTTATATTGAACTTGCTTTGGTCTGCTGGAGTGCGCAGCCCCCCGAAGCGCTGCTTTTCCGCGTTATATCCGAATTTATGTTATATCGGGTCACATTCTATCAGGGTAGAGGTGTATTAAGTGTATTCCAGGTTATCCAAACAGTAACAGTGATCATGCAGTAGTTTTATTGTTCAAGCCAGTGAGATCCTAGCCACAGCTTCCACCTGGCTAGAACTCCCAAACCTATGTGCTTATAATGGAGTATTGTTGCAGATCATGGGCCATGGTGATATTATAGACACCGGTGACCTGTATCTCTGATCACCAAGGGGCCTTGCATACAGATTGTGTCAGGAAGAGGACAAAGGAAGCCAAATTGGCAGATATGCACTCTCTAGTCTTTGAACAGAGCTGTATTTTCTGGTTAACTCACTGCCCTGGTATGGCTATGTTTTGCAGGTAGGGGAGATCAGCTACCCCACACTGACCTGACAGTGACTGCAGAGGAGCATGTGGATGAAGAGAGGTATTACCAGCTGTACCCAGGGCACATCCCCACCAGCCCTCTGCAGAAAGCACTGCTGTCTGCTGGCTCAGCATTTATGGCTCTCTACAACCCTTACCGGCATGGTAAGCTGAATCTTGCAGCTTTTATCCAGCTGTGGTCTCCGCATTCACATAGACTCTATTTCCCTCTCTCCCCAGGAGCCAGATTTGTGTTTCTGTTGGGAGTTTCCCTGGGGATTTTCATTCTTTAATTCCCCATCTCTACATTGTGGGAAAGAATTTGTGTTTAAGAAACTGAGACTGGCACACAGAGACAGCTGTTGGTGCAGTTAGTGAGAAAGACACCCCTGCATATCTCTGTTAAAGCATCTCATTCCTCATCCCTTATTATTCCAAACCTCCTGGTTCTGCTAACTTCAGTCCCAGTATGCAATACTGCATGCTGTTCCAGTCCCAGGCCCCATACCTAGCTCTGCCACCGCACCTCACTCCTGACCTTCAGAGCCCTCTCTGAGCAGCACTGTGACTAGTTGCATGGCAATTTAAACCCCAGAGGCTGGAGGATGGTCTAGTGGTTAGGGTGCTTCACCACAGACTTCCTGAGTGACCTCCAGCAAGTCACTTAGTCTCTCTAGGCTTCATTTCTCCATGTGTGAAATGGGGATAATAGGACTTATCTACCATGGAGGAGCTCTGTGAGGGTAAATGCATTAATGGCTTTGAGGTGCGCAGATATTGCAGTGCTGAGGGCCACATAGGTACCTAAAATGTATTAGCCCTGTCTTGTGTCCTCAGGATTTTCATTCTTTACCAGAACCACTGTTTGCCTGTTGCTCTTATATTGTCAGTTTCCCATCCATTCTCTCTCTTTCCCTCTCTTTTTTCAGATATGGTGGCAGTCCTTGGTGAGACAACTGGTTCTTCAGCCCTGCGGAGCCTGAGGGACAAAATGAAGCATGACCCTGAAGGTTATCAGATCCTGCAGTGCGTTATTGTCCCTCTTGCATGGCCTGTGGCAGGGAAGGAGACAAGTTTATGAGGCAGCTGGCTGGCTGGAGCAATTGTATCTATACTGCACGCTTCTGGGCAGGTAGCGCAGGCTCATGTCTACAAGGGGAGGCTTCTGGAATCATTGTGCTTACAGGGACAGAATAATTATGTAATTCCCAAGAGATTTGCTGCTCCCGTGCTGATGTTCAGAATGGTCCCTTTTGGCAAGTCCAAGAACAGCAGTACACATACTTGGTGTGTAGGCCTCCCTACTTCCTCTTCGGTTTCAGCTTTGCTGCTGCTGTTAGTGGTGAATGCGCTCATTCCAGATGTGGGAAACTGCGAGTGTGTGAGCTCCCCCCACAGCAGTTCATGAGGGCGATAGCAACTCCCACGCCGCGTGCCTGCTGCTGGATCATATTGCATCAGCCTGCCAACGACTGCAGCCTCCATCACTAATTTGTCTGCTTCTCCCACAACAACCTGTTTACTTTCTTCTGTGCCACTCCCTACACTTGAAACCCTCTCCCCACACTGGTTTGGAAGGACACTAATCCTGTCCCTTCTGATCCCTCCTTAAGACCCACTTCTGCTGTGATGTCTACCGGAAACTGCCAGCTGGTACGAGGTTGATGCAAGTGCACATTCTTATTACTGTTTCCTTTGTCCTCCCTTTTCTGTATCTTCTGTTGGCTCGTTATACCTATTTCTCCTCTGTTGTCTTAATGACCCTGTAAATTCTTCAGGGCAGAGGCTGCCTTTTGCTCTGTGTTTGTAGCGCGTCTTATATGTTGCAGGCCTGACCCTGATTGGGGCCTCTGGGTGTTACTGCATTAAAATACTGAATCGTAATAGTAGGGTGTGAGACAGGAAGTGCAGCTTAGTGTCAACCAAGCAGTGAAACAACCGTCAGATGCACAGACGGAGTAAGACGGGGGCGTTTATTTATGTCAGTTCTGGGAATTTTTGTTAATTGGTCCAAGGTGCAACTCAAATCCCCCTTAATCCTTATCTGGAGGATTTAAGAGTGCCTAGGTCTAGCCTGTGTATGTGGGGAGTTATAGCCCGGAACCAAAACTAGTATGTTCCTGGCCTTTCAGTGCTTTGAATTGGCCCCTCCGTTAAATTTCTTTAATGAAAATCAGAGACATCTTGGGAAAAGGTGCCTTCTGTCTATGGGTTGTGTTCCCAGCTGTGCTCTGTGATAAGTCCTGAAGCTGTTGAAGCACCAACAGCTGAGCAGGAGGGGGCATTCAGTCCGCATTTGGGACAGACTTTTCTCTGCACTGACGTGCTGCTTGCTCTGTGAGGCCAGGGCACTTTTGCTGTGAAACCTCTGGCCAAAGTTTACCCTTCCCTGCCACCACTGTTGTGCACGGTGCTACGTACCTGTCTCTGTTGCCTCAGAGGCGGCTGCATTTCAGAGGTGCTGTGCAGAGAGAATTTGGCATCCTCAGAGATGAGTGGTGCTGTAGAAACGTGAGATAACAGCTTTACTGCTGCTATGGCTCCTTTACGTTCTCTGTGCCCTGATTCCCACCGGTGTGAAATAATAGGCAAGCAAATGTTTGTGCAGGACTGTAAGAGCCAGTGGGGAAAGGCATCAGCAAAACCCTCCTGCCGAGGATATGAATTCCAGCAATACAGCTGTCTGGGCAGCTGGCCCTGGTTTTCTCAGCTTCCCCAGGGAGTTGCTGTGTTGTGGGTTGGCTCAGCCACTCTGTTTTTCATTTGCAGAGAGCGGCCTCGGATCCGGCTCTCCACCCTGGATGTGACTGGACTCCGGGGGCTGCCGGATGGAACGTTTGGCCGAGAATATGTCCGTTTTTTGGACAGCAATGTGAGTATGGGACCTAGCAGTCCTTGGGAGGTAGCAGGGCATTTGGAGGCTGTGGATGGCGGTATCTGATTTATCTGGTGAGAAGACCATGGTGGGCTCCAGAGGAGGGTCTGAGCCGTCTGGGAGATCAGCAAGGGAGAAAGCCTCCAGTGAAATTAAATTGGCCTAGTGGATAGAGCACCAGACTTGGATTCAGGACACCTGGGTTCTGTTCCTGGTTCTGCCAGTGGCCTGCTGGGTGATCTGGGGCAAGTCATGTCACTGCACCTCAGTTTCCCTTTCTATACAGTGGAGATAATGATTCTGACCTCCTTTGCAGAATGCCTTAAGATCTCCTGATGAACAGTGCTATGTAAAAGCTAGGGACTATTATTATTAAAGAATCATAATGAAATGAATTCCTATCAGGTATCAGTGGCTGAACCGGGGCTGCTCTGATCTTGCAGAGGGTTTCTCCGGACACCAGGATGCCGGTGAAGTTTGTCGATGATGAGGAGCTGGCCTATGTGATCCAGCGGTACCGAGAGGTCCATGACCTGATGCACACTCTCCTCGGCATGCCCACCAACATGCTTGGTGAGTCCAGACTGAGTGCGACTGAGAGTCGTTACCGTCTAGCATGCTGCTGTGTGAAATGAATTGGGGAGGTCTCAGCCAGGCTGCCAGTGACCAGATGTCCACGTCACAAAAGCCATCCCTGCAGCTTGGCCACCTTGTTGGCTGCCTTATCAGAGAGGCCAAGGACTGAACAAGCCATGGAGGCTAAACTCCTCCAGGTCTGGGCTGAAGGCCACTGATGGGGCAGGGCGTGGGGCACGTTTGCTTTGCTGCTGTCAGCATTCCATCTGCTGTGCGGATAAAAAGAGAATCTCAGCCTCCAGGAACAATCACCCTTCACCTACATGAGAGATGCTCACTGAGTCACTGGCATTGCTGAATAGGAAGAGGTTGGATGGGCACTGCCCTAAAGGGCCGATGATGAAACCTGCAGTGCAAGGAGAACGACTGCATGAGTGGATTGTTTCGTAAGCCAAAACCAGCTTTGAGCAAGTGTGGGCTGGATTTATGAGAAGGGGGTGGGAGGAGAAATGTTCTTTTAATTGAGCTCTTATCTGCAAATCAGCTCTGTCTGTTTTGAATAAACTGAATAGCAAGTAGAACAGGAGTCCTTGTGGCACCTTAGAGACAAATAAATTTATTTGAGCATCAGCTTTTTTGGGCTACAGCCCACTTCATCGGGTGCAGCAGCAGGTTTTAAACAAATAAAGGGAAGTTCTTCACGCAGCGCACAGTCAACTTGTGGAACTCCTTGCCTGAGGAGGTTGTGAAGGCTAAGACTGTAACAGCGTTTAAAAGAGAACTGGATAAATTCCTGGAGGTAAGTCCATTAATGGCTGTTAGCCAGGATGGGTAAGGAATGGTGTCCCTAGCCTCTGTTTGTCAGAGGGTGGAGATGGATGGCAGGAGAGAGATCACTTGATCATTGCCTGTACGTACACTCCCTCTGGGGAAACCTGGCATTGGCCACTGTCGGTAGACAGGATACTGGGCAAGATGGACCTTTGGGCTGACCCGGTACGGCCGTTCTTATGTTCATAGAATGGAACATAGAGTAAGACGATATCTGTACATACAGAGAACATGAAAAGGTGGAAGTTGCCATACCAACTCTAAGAGGCTAATTAATTAAGATTCCTGCTGATAATAGCTCATCTTAATTAGCCTCTTAAAGTTGATATGGCAACTTCCACCTTTCCATGTTCTCTGTACATATAGATATTTTCTTACTCTATGTTCTATTTTATGCATCCAATGAAGTGGAATGTAGTCCACGAAAGCTTATGCTCAAATAGATTTTAGTCTCTATGGCACCACAAGTACTCCTGTAAAAGCAGCAAAGAGTCCTGTGGCACCTTATAGACTAACAGACGTAGTGGAGCATGAGCTTTCGTGGGTGAATAAATACTCCTGTTCTTTTTGTGGATACAGACTAACACGGCTGCTACTCTGAAACCTGTTAATAGCAAGTGGCAGGCTGAAATTGCTGACCTGCTGTTAGCTGACCAAGGCTTTAGGACCCTGCAGGAGCCTGGGCTTCCCAGTGTTCGGAGGTTTATTTTAAGAAGCTCTGGTGCAGGCTGAGAGGCCTGACATTTGACCTACTCCACCCTTCCACCCCCATCTTGTTGCATCACATTATGGAGTTTACCAAGCTGCAAATCTTGCTGTTAAATAGAGCACTGGACTGGGATTCAGGAGACCTGGGGTCTGTTCCTGGCTCCGCCACCAGCTTACTGAATGACCTTGGGCAAGTCACTTCACCGCTCTGTGTCTCAGTTTTCCCATCTGTTAAATGGGGATTGTAACCACCTTTGTAAAATGCTTTGAGATCTACCGATAAGAAGTGCTATAAAAGAGCTCGATATTATTAATATTCTAATATGCTTGAATGCCAGCAGCTCAGGGCTCCCGAGCAACCCTACAGTAAGAAACCTGTGCAAGTAACTCGGTGTTCCTGAACAGCCTGACAACAATCCAGTAATACCTATGATAATGTGATTTGGGCAGCTAAGTCCCTTAGACACCTTTGAAAATCAGAGCCTTAATTTTTAGGTTAAACTTTTTAAATGTTGTATAGAACCCGAATGTTAGGTCTACAGTATGGATGCTTATTTATTTGATTACCTTCAAAGGGTGCTTATGTCTCACACCAGCGCATGACCTGGAGTGCTCTCATCTTTCTGCAGTGCCTCAGAAAGGGGCCTTCAGAATAAGTTAAGTTGGCTAGAGAGCTTAAGGTCCTGATTCTGCTCCCATTGAAGTCAAGAGGAAAACTCCCACTTGCAGCATTGTCTGAAAAGAGCAAGAATATTTGCATCAGCAGTGTCATGCTCATTCTGCGGAGAGGGCCAGATTGCATAGTTTAATTATGGCCCATGGACTGGGGTATTATAGCAGAGCAGTGGTTGCACTCTGGTCATATTCTGAAGGCTTTCTTCATGTAGAAACATGCTTTAAAAAAAAAGTGCATTGGGGGGGATATTAGATTCTGTAGCCTCTAAATATGCCAAGTGGGCAGCAGAAAAACATTGAGCAGGCCAGATACTTACTATGCTGGGTTTACAGTGGAAACAAGAGGGCCACTTGGAATAGTAACTTCAAGCCCCCAAGTTCCCTGACCAGTTTTTGTCATAAGAACGGCCATACCGGGTCAGACCAAAGGTCCATCCAGCCCAGTATCCTGTCTGCCGACAGTGGCCAATGTCAGGTGTCCCAGAGGGAGTGAACCTAACAGATAATGATCAAGTGATCTCTCTCCTGCCATCCATCTCCATCCTCTGACAAACAGAGGCTAGGGACACCCTTCATTTTACAATCAAGTTTTCCCTTCCCTTTTCCCATACGCTGGGTGCAAGATCCTCACAAACAAGTCAGTTTAACCTAAGGACTTGATCCAGTATCCACTGAAGTCAGTAGCAGCCTTTCTGTTGATTCTAATGGGCTTTGGTTCAGCTTCTACTGGATTGTACAGGAAAAACAGCGAAACTGACTAGACACAAACTGTCAGAGAGTGAAAACAGAGAGAAGTAGGGCCAGATTCTCAACTGATATAAGTCAGGCTTGCTCCAGTGAAACCAAAGGGTTTACAAATCTGTTGACTCCCATTGAGAATCTGGTCTATTGTGCATGTTACAGTTACAGGGCCAGTGGCACCTCTCTCCTGTATCTGGTCTCTCTAAGGCAGTGGTTCTCAACCTGCAGGGTGCATGCAGCCCATTAGCACACAGCTGTGTGCTAAAGATTGCCCAGCCCACATGGAGGGATCCAGGGTCAGGGCTGCCCACCTGGCCCCACAAGAATGGGGGTCTAGAGTCGCCAGGCTTTGCTCCTGGCCCTGCTCTGTGGAGTGGTCTATGGGCATATGTGGCCCACAATTATAAAGAGGTTGAGAACCACTGCTCTAAGGGCACCCCTCAGATGTCAGCCTCATGCCTTTACCTGTCCTAGGGTGGAAATCTGCAATTCTCCCAATCAGGCTCTGGGCTACAGCACCTTGTGGATCACCCATTCTGGTGAAGCAGGTCTGACAGGGATCAGGCACCTGTGGGACTTCCTTGTGGGAGTCTGTGACCAGTGGTGAATAGAGTGATCAGAGGGCCTTGTAAATCAGAGGTTTGTTTCTTTAACAATAGGAACAAAGCATTTAAAGAGAGAGGATTGTAAACCAACAGTCTGCACACACCTCTGTCTTACCCCCTCCTCCCCCCCGGACAGTAGCTCCTAGACAGCCTCACCCACTGTCTCTTAACAACCCTCCAGTGCTGAAAAGTTGCTTACTTTGGTGTCATTCTTTTTCCTTCCTGTTCATTTTTCCCAGCTTTCTATCCCATTAAACTAAACCAATCTATTTGTATGATAAACAACCCCATAACCAGGTCAACACATGTATTCATAAATTATTACAGAGCATCCCCACAGGCGCCACAGAGCCAAGCCCACTCATTCCTGCATCATATCCAGGGCGGCATTCTGAGCTGTTGATGGTGGCTCTCCAAGCCTCGCCAAATGCCAGCAGGAGGAGCCCCCTCCTTAGCTATAAATAGGGTGACCAGATAGCAAGTGTGAAAAATCGGGTCACTTGGGGTCTGTGCTTATAATTGTCTATATAAGACAAAACCAATAATATCAGGACATCTAGTCACCCTATCTGGGAAGCTAGGAGCTGATTATTTCTAGAGCCCAGAGGAAACATGTACAATCTTAGTACACTCTGAACGATAGCCCAGGCAGGCACCTGAGGAAATAATTCACTAGGAAGAGGAGAGTGAAAAATAAAATGACTCAGTTTCTCTGGTTTGACATGCGTCTAGATAGGGAGCTCTCATTCTCCTGGGTGTTTTCTGGCTTTCTTCCAGGGGAGGTTGTGGTGAAGTGGTTCGAAGCTGTTCAGACTGGCCTGCCCATGTGCATTCTGGGAGCGGTGTTTGGCCCAGTTCGTCTCAGCGCCCGGTAGGTTGATCAGCCTGCAGGCTTCTTTAGAGCCTGTGCCTGGTTTGAAAGTCTGATTGAGAGGTTTTCTTTCCCATTATGTGTCTTCAAGATCCCAAATAAAATGTCAGCAGATGGGCATGAGAGAGGGGACCTGTCTGCAGGTGAGGGGGTCTTCCCAGTGGAAAGGGAGACTCATGTTCCGTAGATGTTTATAGGCAAAGATGGCCCGGTTTGGAATGACGTTATCTCACCCAAGAATATTAAAGCTCTCATGGCACCTGTCAATATCCATAAAGGGAATTAACCTGCTTGTTTAGGTCTGATTTATGCCATGAATCCCTATAGGGCTTCCAATCTGGAACCACTGTTCCTACCAACACTACCCATTGAAATGTCTTCATGCAACAGAAAGCACCGTCTTATCTAGTAGTTAAAGCAAAGGACTAAGAGTGAGGCCTCTTGGGATCTATTCCTGTGTCCACGTCTGACTTCGCAGCGTGTCCTTCAGCACCTCACTTCTCTGGCTGTGCATCTCCCCTGCTGTAAAATAGGATAACGAGATTGGCCGGTCTCTGTGTTATGTGTCATTACATACTCAGCAAATGGATCAGAGCAATGGTACCACAGAGCCCAGAGGCCTCAGATTCTTCTCAGGGCTGTTTCTAGGCACCCCACATACTGGCTTCTGGGAAGCAGCATAGTTTTGTGGTTCAGGTGTGAGACAGAGTCGGGAGATGTGGGTCTTGTCCTGGCTCACTGTGTGACCGTGGGTAAGGCACTTCCCCTCGCTGGACCGTAACTGCTTCATGAATTAAACAGGGAGAATGAGATTGACCTGCTCATGGGGGGGTTGTGAGACTAAATCAGTTCGTGCTGCTAAAGTGCTTTAAGGCCCTCAGACGAAGGGCTGTGGAGTGTGTAGCAGTATTGTATTGTGTGCTGCTGTGTACGGTGGTATTGTGTTTGGCTATTGGATTGTGTTCCCAGGGAAGAAAGTAAAACCATTTCCACACCTTTATTGCAGGAAGCTGCAGATCTTGACCACAGAGCTTGTTCCCTGGGCTGTTCAGAGCGGCCGCAATGCCAGCTGTGTCCTGAATTTCTACTATGAGAACCGCTGGGAGCAGACGGTGGAGTCTCTGAGGGAGGAGATTGGAATCTTACATCCCCCTGCTATTTGTGTGTAAAGTCTGGGGGATGGGTGGGCATACTAGGCTTCACACTGGCAGGATGGAGCCTCGCTGGGCACCATGCATGAGGAGCAATGAATAAACCCTTTGCAGGTTCGAGTCTCCTGGGAATTCTCCTACAGCAGTTGAGGGCATCAGTCTGCCCAAATGAGATGCTGGGTTGCCAACTTGCCAAGAATGCAAGGGCTGCACCCAGGGCTGGATTCATTGCTGTTGTAAGCAGCTGGAGCTCTGCTGACGTCAGTGAAGTTGCACTTTCGCACCCTAAGCTGAATTTGAATCCAGTGGCTGTCTTAGTCCTCAGCATAGAGATATGACCCATGGAGAGAAGTCCCACCATGCAGTGTACCAGCTAGATCCTAGCAGAGGCTGGGACATGGAGTCTCCATGTGCTGCATGTCTTCACAAGACCCCATGAGAGGGCCCCATGGTCTGCATTCAGTTATCCCTGTAATACTGGAGTGGGGAAGATGGGAAGCAGAGCTGGGTTAAAGTAGTACTGAAACGATCTAGTAACTTTTGGCTTCTGGTTGCTATAACGTTCCCTAGGTGAATACCTTCCCCCTGGGGAGCTGAGACACTTAATTCCCTAGGGGACCATTCTACCCCACTTAAAGCCAGTTGACACAATGACAGCTGATCAGCACTAGTGCTCTGCCCCCAGCTGTACTGACTGGCACTAGGAATGTATTTTGTGTTTCTAGTACAGCTCAGTTGATCCATCTCAAACCCGCTTTGGCAGCTGGGAAGCAGTTAGGCTCTCGGTCAGTCACGGTGAAACCACACCCCACTGAGTTGGGAGGGCATGTGTGTCACAATGTGTCAATTGCTGCATACCATTTAAAATAAACAAAATCCACCACGGCATCCCCCTCGCTGCCTGCCTCAGCAGCCAGGCCAAGGATTGAATGGGCCACGGGGCCTGAGCTCCCCTCTCGTCCCCAGCTGGATCCCTTCCAGTTTACAATAGAGGCACAGTGACCGGCTTGCCAGGGGGAAGCACTTACTGACCCTGTCCAGGCTCTGCCTGCTCCGAGGAGAGAAGAGTTCAGTCCCCACTAATTCCACATGAACTTGGCTTTGTTTTCAATAGCTCTCTGTGGGCTCGAGCACGCGAGACTATTATCTGCAGAACGGAGGGAGGGAGAAGAGAATGAGGTGCTGAATCCCATAGGGAGTGGAATGCTGAGATCGCACACACTATTTGTGCTGGGTCAGTGTTTATAGAAGCGATTTCTGTGCAGTGTAACTAAGTTGAGTTCCACACTTATAAGGCAAATAACAAAGCCCAGATTGAATAGTTCTCGGTGCTGGGCTGGGACGCACCAAAGCAGGATGTATTTTAATGTGGTGTTTTGAGGCTGATGTTCCTTTTTCATAAATAAAATCCCTGGTGACACTTGCAGCTTTGTCTCCCCCCAGATCAGACAATCTGACGTGTAACCTCATCTTTCAGAGGGGTCTGTTCTTTGTACGTTTGCTGCAGCCAGAAACAGATCACCAGCGTGTGTGTGTGTGCAGCATGCCTCCCCAGTGGAATGCAGACACAGAGCAGGTGGTGTTTGTGCATCTTCCACAGTGGTTGTGGTGGCAGAATTACCTGCTCTCTGATAGCACTGCATTGGTGCAAGCAGAAGCCAGACCTTGTCGCCAACATACACGCTGCAGACTGCAGATAACCTGAGGTTTGGTCCTGGATCAGCTCTTTTCAGCCAGTCTTCGGGATTAATCACTCCTCCCTGTGTTTGTAGTACATAACCACAGGCAGGGTGGGGCACAGTGCCTACGGACTGCAGGGTGCCTTTGCAAACATCGGTTTAATCTTCACAACCCCCTAAGAGGTGGATATTATCACCCCTGTTTTACAGGTGGGGTTAACTGGGTGACAAAGAGGACAAGTGATTTTGCTAAGGTCTCATAGTGAATTAGAGGCAAAGTTGGAGCTTGAACCTGGGAATCTAGATTTCTTGCCCCATGCCCTACCCATTAGACCACACTCCCTCTTCACAGAGCACACACCCTGCAGGGAATGTTTTGGCTTTCCACAATGGGATGCAAAGAGCTTCCAAAAACACTGGACGTGTCCCTCCAGCGATGGACCCAGCACAGTGTCAGCCTCCCCCCATGTTCTCAGAGCACTGAGGTATGTGCACCTTCTGCACAGAGGACCAGTGCACTGTGTTCTAAGGCTTCCTGTTCTGTGAATGGTGTCTGGAAGCCACTGCAGGCGGTTGTGAGGTCTTGCTCAAAGTCTCCTGGTCCTTGCTGCAGTGCTCAGCTACAGTGGTGAGAGCCAGGCAGACGTAGAACTCCCTCCAGCAGCCTGGGGAGGCTAGTAAACACCTGCACCTGGCACTTCTCCCTTCTGAGGCCACAGTCTGTTCTCCTCATGATCCCTCTTGTGTACTGCAACCGCCTTCTCTCATCTCTGTCCCTGCAAAATGCATCCCCCTTTCCCACAGCACTGCCCAAGCCTTCCTGCTACTTGAATCATGGCACTGACTGCATCTCCCTTCTCCTTTTGGAAACGGCTGTCCCCGGGAGCTGATGCGTGGTCAGCTGTTTCTCACAGAGGCTGGAGGGGTCGGAAGGGGCATGGGAAGACAATACTTACCTGCAGAGAGCTTGGCCTAGCCCTGCTGCCACCTGGTCAGGAAATTCCAACTGTGCCCAGCCTCTCACCCTCCTCACTTCTATCCTCATGCCAGGAACCAGCAGAGGGGCTGGTGAGTCTGTTCCGCAGAGGAAGTTAGAACGGGGATGAGAAGATGGCCCAGAGCCGAGAATGGCTGTGCACGGACAGGCTGAGCAGGGAGTGTGACTCTCCCATCCTGCTTGGGGAGCTGGGCGGGGTGAGGGATGCACTTTAAACAGTCATTGGGGCAGGGGGAGTTAGTCTGGCCAGGTGCTGATGGATGGGACATCCCGCCTGCCTGCTTACCTTCCCACAGGGCCTGTGGGGGCAGGGTCATCTCTTCATCTACAGAGGTCTCCATAACTCCAGCCCTGCCTCTCCTCTTCCTCCGCTCTTCACCTTCCTTCCAAACCTCACTCTGACCCCACCCTTTGCCATTTCACCCACTTCTAAAACTGTGTCAAATGTCACCTCCCAAATCAGTGGAAAGGCCAAGCCCCGTTCCTACTTCTGTGAAGTCCTCACCTCCAATACTTCAGTTCTAATGGCTAGACCCCGATCTGGGTCTCAGCTAGTATAATCTTGTGGTCCTAGACCAGGAGTTCTCAAAACTGGGGGGGGTCACAAGATTATTAAATGGGGAGGTCATGAGCTGTCAGCCTCCACCCTCAAACCCCACTTTGCCTCCAGCATTTATAATAGTGTTTGTTTTTAATTTATAAGTGGGGGTCACACATTGGTTTGCTATGAAAGGGGTCACCAATACAAACCGCCCTAGACCATAAGCTCTAAGGTGAGAGCCCTGTTATCCGCTTGGCACCTGTCAAGAGACATGTGGTAAGTTCATTTATCACATAGCTCTGCATGGATCTCACTACCCTACATGGAGTGTGTGTATATCTATTATCTCATCTAAACAAACAAAACTGGGTTAACGTGGAGTTAGGGGTAAGTTTCTGAACTCCATTCATTGATTAAAAAAAAATTAGAATATAGTCAGTCCTGAGCTTAAGGTTCTTTCTTAAATGTTATGACATAACCACTGCATCTTTCATAAATAACAGTTCAATAAACTCACTTGTAATCAAAGTACATGTAGAATCAGGATTCTCCTTTCCTATTGGTGTAAATCAGGAGAAGCCCCAGATAAGTTACAGTGTAAAACTGGTGTAAGTTAAAAGAGAATTTGGCCCAAGGTCTGTCTCTATCAATGGGTTACCTTTTGAGGTGCCTGAATGTTTACAGCATTAATCTAGTAAAACACAAAGAAATGCTATAAAACTTGTGCTGACTTTCAGGAAGGAGTCTGATAGTAGTAAGCTCTTTGGGACAGGAGCTGATACTTACAGTGTTTGTACAGCTCCGAGCACCATAAGACCCTGAGCTGTTTGTTCTTTAGGAGCTACTGCAATATAAAAGTTAAATCATAATATTAAATTTCACATGTACACCTGCACCACAACTTTCACAATAACTTAACCTGGGGCCCATCAGTAAGTGGGATGAGTTTGGGAAGGAAATACTGAATTTTTTCATGTATTAGAGGGGTAGCCATGTTAGTCTGGATCTGTAAAAGCAGCAAAGAATCCTGTGGCACCTTATAGACTAACAGACGTTTTGGAGCATGAGCTTTCGTGGGTGAATACCCACTTCCTCAGATGCATGTAGTGGAAATTTCCAGGGGCAGGTATATATATATGCTAGCAAGCAAGCTAGAGATAACGAGGTCAGTTCAATCAGGGAGGATGAGGCCCTGTTCTAGCAGTTGAGGTGTGAAAACCAAGAGAGGAGAAACTGGTTCTGTAGTTGGCAAGCCATTCACAGTTTTTTCATATACATCCCTGAAAATAAAGGCCTGATCCAGCTTCTGTTGTGATTGATGAGAGTCTTTCATTTGAGTTGAATAGAAGTTGGATCGGACCCATAATCCACACTTTACATGCATTTTTCAATAAAACTTTAACTGGAAGTGTGTTAAGGCCTCTATAATAATAATAATAATAATACCTAACTTTTATATAGCACTTTTCATCAGTAGCTCGCAAAACACTTTACAGAAGAGGTCAGTATCATTTTAATTTTACAGATGGGGAAACTGAGGCAGAGATCAGTGCAGTGACTTGCTCGTTATAATGAAGGATAGAAAAATCACTACTTAGCTGGAAGGAAAATGGACACAGACCCTTTAAGAGCAATGTGCACCGATAAAGTCAGGGAAAATTGAGATGTCCTGAAATATTCCTCCTATCATTCAAAACGTTCACAACTGACACAATACGGGCAGATTCCTAGACAGGGAGTTAGCTCAATACTGACATTAATGAATCTGCTGCTTTTCTGTATTCGTGCTGCTCCCTGATGAACTGGGTGAACTTTTGGTACAGCCGTCCTAGGTTTGTTACATTATTATTGCTCATCATTGAACCGTAAGTTGGTGTTTTCAGGGATTCATAACTCAGCCATCAATATGTTAGAAATATCGTCTCTTGGCTCAAAGTTGCTACATCTCAGTCCAAAGTACTGGGTTTTATTTTATCTAGCAGTGTTGTGGATGAGCAGAAATTGTTTCTGGCTTCAGAAATTCTTGTAGGGTTAAAAAATTGATTAAAATTAATTTTCAGCCATGGAATATCTTAAAATTAGACTCCAAAGGATCCAGGGACTGGATCCAAAGTCCAGTAAACTCAGTGGAGAGACTCCTATTTTCTTCAATGTTTTTTAAATCAAACCCTTAGTCTCCTCTGAGTATGGAGAAATGCCAGGGACAGATGAAAGTATGAATATGCACCCCCCACATCTGCCACTAAAATAACATTTTAGTCCCTGATCCTGCACTCAATTCTGCAGTTCAGTGTCAGCAGGCTCCATGCCGGTCATATGTAGGACTGGAGCCTTAGCAGGTAATGTAGGTGTGGGGCTGCTACTCTTTTGACTGAAGTTACCCACATGCTTAAGTGTTTGCAGGACCTGGGCCTTAAAAAACATCCTGAAAATAAACTGATTTAAACAAAGGATGGGTTCAGTTTATTTTTTACTCCTAACCCTTTCCTCCTCTAACAAATCCTGCCCTTGAAATATCATCAAACAAACAAAACCAAACAGCCTTTGAAGGAAAAACAGAGTAATTTCTATGTTCCCCTATTTAATCATGTTTTGTGTGTTTGAAATAGCATCCTAAAAAAAGAACCAATTTTAAAATAACTTCATAACTAAGTAGCTAAAAATACTTCACCACAAAGCCTGGGAGTTTTAAAATAACATTGGCCAAAATTAAAACATAGTTAGAAGTAACGCTTCAAAACTTATCCCGTGGATTTCTAGTAACATTCTTAAAAAATACATCGGTTTCATCGTAGCACCAGACTTCCAAGGACCTAAGTGATTTTTTAAAATGGCACAGCAAGGCGCACGAGTTTGAAACTGACATCCGTCAAAAACGAACCGATTCACCAACCAACTTCTCCCGCACTGTTACTCTCCAACAGCCAGGTTTGCCACTGATGGCGCAAAATACGACTCTGGTGGGACTCGAACCCACAACCTTTGAATGACTCCATCTGTCATCGAGCTAGAAGTCCAATGCGCTATCCATTGCGCCACAGAGCCTGTCGAGGAGACTGAAGATCCTTCAGACCCCCTCCTTGACCTTTGCAAGGAACAGCTTGACTCAAGCAGCTCCTCTTTGCCACGCCCAGCGGCTGGGTTTAAATTGCAGCCCCGCTCTCCGTGGCCGGCCCGCATCCTCTCCCCAGCCCCAGGCGCCCCATGGCGCAGAGTTTGCAAAACTTCCCCCCTCGCTCGCACGCCGCCTCTTGACTCTTTCCAGACACTTTTGCAGCCCCGCGTGCGCCACAGCCGGCACCAGATTCAATCCGAGGCCGGGCGGTAGCGCTGAGACACCAGACAGAGATGCGGGGGGAGTCCAATTAACTCAGATCTACCCGTGGGGAGGGGGTGCTGGGCGGTGGGAACCGGCTGCAGGGGGGGAGCGGGGAGAACAATGCCCGGAAAGTAGAAAGAGGCGAGTGAAGCGCCCTCTGCTCCCAGCGGGAGACCACGTGTAGGATGTGGACAAGAGAACTACAACTCCCAGCATGCCGCGCGGCTCCCAGGCCCCCTCCCCCCCAGCTGCTCCCCTCCCGCATTGCTGCAGCGGCAGGTTCCTCTGGGCGGAGGGGGAGGGCGGTGCAGGTGGACGCGGCGGCAGGAAGCAGGCGGGCGCCCGGCTCGGGCCCTTCGGCAGCCATGCGGGAGGCGCAGCCTCTGACAGGCGGGCGCGGGCAGGTGCGGGGCTGACAGTCGCTGGCGGGAGCCGCCGCGGCGCGGGGTCCGCGGGGGGAGCCGAGAGGCCTGTCGGGCCAAGCGGTAAGTGGGGGGGGGCTGTGGGTCAGGCGCCCCCATGCAGCGCCCCAGTCTGTCCCCCTGGGCGGCTCATCCCCAGCCTGGGGCATGGGGCGGGGCAGGAGCCCTCGCTGCCGCTGTGGGGAGAGATGGAAGGAGGCTTGTTGGGTGACCTGTTCCTCCCCTGGTTGGGTGGGTCTCCCCGCAGAGATCCCCTGCCCGGCTCCAGGTGGGCGGATGGAAACCCACTGCTGCCCTTCGCTGTGTGTGTCTTTCTGTGGGGAGAGGCTGCTGGGAAAGGGGGAAGCGCGTGGGGGGAGCCATTGTTTGCTGGGGGAGGCATCGCCCCCAGAAATGGGGGTTTAGGCTCCCTGCCGTGACTGAGCAGATTGGCTTATGAGTGGTGCTGGGTGGGGATGCTGGAAGGGAATGGGAAATCGCTGTCACCTCTCTTTGGCTACAGGACTGTGGTCCCCCTTTTTGCTTTTAGCCCCCAGTGTCAATGGTTGAAAAGAGAGACTGCAGCTTTCTTTCCCTTTCACTCTGCAAACTTGCCCATGGATAGAAGATCCACCGGCTGCAATGGACCATTTAAACCGAGTCAGGTGGTGGTGTGAGGGTTCCTACTGTGACCGCCTGGCAAACTGTGTGTATCCCAGCTGGATAGGAATGTAGTACAGCCTCTTACTGAAAGAAACCGGCAGGAGGTGCAGGGTTTGATGGCAAACCCTGGTCGGAGTCTCCAAACAGTGCAGTGACCAAAAGGGGGACAAAAGCCTGGGTAATGCATTGTATTCTTATTTTAACCTCTGTGTTGCCTAAATTCAAGAGATGCTTTCTTGGTAGCATGAAATGGGGCCTGGAGTATATTGCTGTTGTCAACAGCATTTCCAAAAGTGTGCTGGGCTCTCTGTGTTCCAATTGGAAAGGCAGGCTCTTTGCCTGGAAGCACTTTTGGTTAGTTGCCAAAAAAAAAAAAAGTTTCTTGAGCGTTGTTAGTTGTTGTATCTCTCTGATGCTCATGGGTCACATCCTGTCCCTGTCTGATAGACCGTGAAGGTCTTCCTTGTACACTGCCACGGATTTCCACTCCCTCCCCCTTAAGTTCTTCATATCAGAGAAAAGTGAATCACTGACCCTCTGCATTTAACATAGTGCATCTGCCTGGCAGGCCCGGTTAAGCTCAATCATCTCTGCTAGTGACCCTTGCGCTTGGTTGGGTAATGTAAGAGATTCGATTGATACCATTATCCCAAAGGAACAGAAACAATGTAGATAAGAACAGGAGGCTCAGTTGAGAGCTGGTGTAACATATCTGCAAACTGGCCCCTTTAAGTTAGGTTCGGCAGAGAGATGTCCAAATACACTGGCCACACCAGCATTCGTTGCCGTCTCTGGAGTTGCCCCTGCTGACATCACCGCTGAGTCTTGCCCAAACTTTCTCCAGTTCTCTGAAGCTTGCAGGCTGAGGGTTTTTGTGTTCCTGGCCTTGCTCAGCCTGCTTTGGAGGATAATGTCTGTTTCAGAGGAAATAGTGGGACTGTGGGGTTTATTGGACCTGGAAAGAACTTTGAGATCCTCAGTTGAAAGAATCCTAGAATATCAGGGTTGGAAGAGACCTCAGGAGGTATCTAATCCAACCTTCTGCTCAAAGCAGGACCAATCCCCAACTAAATCATCCCAGCCAGGGCTTTGTCAAGCCTGACCTTAAAAACCTCTAAAGAAGGAGATTCCACCAGCTCCCTAGGTAACCCATTCCAGTGCTTCACCACACTCCTAGTAAAAGGGTCTCTGCATCTGTATATTGTTTACTTGTGGACCTGCTGCCCCTGTCAGGAGGGTTTAATAGGACTCATGATACCTGCTGTAGATGTAGGAGAGAAAGCAGAAGGGAACGCTGGAAGAGATGGCATGAGAGAGATGGGCATTGGGTGGAACCACGGAGAAGAAGAGAAGTAGTAAAATGCAGTAAAAGAATGGAAGTCAGTGGAGAGGTTAAAGAATGGGGAAGACATGGCTAGAACAGTAGTCTTAGCAGCTGTACTTTAGCTGGTGTGGCGTGGCATAGGGAGTGCTTGCAACTGAAGTTCCCAGAGGATAGGCTGTCCTCTGGGTAGAGAGGAAGGGATGGATTTTTGGAGCTATTGTAAAGAAAGAGGCAGCAGGATTTGGTGAGGGTTTAGGTGCTGGGGGAGGAGGAAAAAGAGGAACCAGAGCTAGCTAGCACTGATGCAAGTTGGAGTGATGGGAAGAGTGCTGGCATGGCTGATGCTGATGGGAGAAGGGCAGAGAAGGAAGGTGTAACAGGAAGTGTGGAGTCAGGTATTGACTCTGTACCCTGTCACTCACATCCTCACCAGTATACATTACTTGGGACCTGACTGAAAGACAGGCAGTTGGCAGGCCAATTAACTGTCTGAGGGGCTAATTGGGTGGAAGTAACCCCAGCAGCTGGGACTATAGGAACAGACAGGAAGGATGTGCCAAGGAAGAGAGTAGGGAGCCTGAAGGCAGGTAGGTGGGGTGGTACTAACACTGTAGTCTTCCTCAGAGGCAGGCAGAGGGAAGCTGGCTACTCATCATAAATAGCATGTAAATAACACTCAAGGAGGTGGCTTGCTGATGGGCTATAATCAAGCCTGCTGGTGGTTCAGAACACCTGAAGTGGAGGTGGTGGTCTGTTACTGAGGCTGGAAAAGACTTTCAGGGGACCACTGTGTGACAAAAGAGTTTGGAAGGAAAGATTGGCACAACCGTGGATGAGAACTAAGAGGTAGGCTGGGTTGTGGGCTCTCCTAGGAATCTGGCCACACTCTCACAGACAATTGGATTGTGCCTTTTCTGGCTGGGTGCTGAAATGAAGTCCAGCAGGATACAAGATCCTGCTCAGATCTCCTTTGATGTTGGAGCATTGTTCCTGTGCTAGGCAAGACAGCCCATGGAAGCTGGAATCACTCCAGAATAGTGAGGCTTCATTGACACACACGTACATCGCTGGGGAAAGGAGGAGCTGTTTGCATGACTTCCTTACCGTGGAGGGCAGGTTCTCCAGGGAGGTCATATGGTGAATCCACATACTCCCCCAGCCGTCCTAGGTGTGTCCCCTCCCTAGCCAGCATTGCTTACTTTTGGGGCATTGGTGGCTGCCTGGTCATCCCCCCAAAAGGAGGCGGTTGCAGGCACCTTGCATAGTGGTAACCATCTCCATCTTTGGGTGGCCCTCAGTGGTCCACAATCCCATTGTTTTTCCCTATAGAAATATCAGGACCACCAAGCCTGGCCTGTCCTGCTTTTGCTGGGGGAGCTCTGAGGATATTACCTGGGAGCTCTCACCCCCTAATGAGGGGGGAATAGGTCTCTCATGGAGCGCTACAGCTAAATAAGTATTCACAAAAGCAAGCTATCAGGAAAGAGTTGGAATCTGGCTGGCTAACTGTCCTCCTCTCCTGGATGCTTGGCTCCTGGGCTGATATCTCACTGGTTCTCCAGTCTCCACAGGTCTCATCTGCACTAGGAAAACTAGGAGCAGTAAATCACGATCACAGAACTGTCCCCTGCAGCGAGTGAGTTACGGGCCCTAATTTTCCTTGTGCCGGTGCAGCCAGACAAGCTCTGAATTCCTAATGTAAAAATCAAGCAGGAGATAAAGACCTGGTTTGAGCAAAGCCTCCCAGGCCGCTGCTTTATGCCAGGAAGGAGCAGAAATGGGCACAGGCCCAACATCACTGCCTGTCTTCTTGGGAGCAACTCCTGCACCTTGATGCTTTGTGAGATTTCTGGGATGCCCTGAGGAGGTTCCAGGGAGTGGGACTCAGCTCCTAGCTGAGTGCAGCCTGCAATCCCAGCACTTCTGTATTTGATGATCTGACTCTCCCTTCTGCAGGTATGTGGAGTGAATTGGTTAAGTGTGTGTCCAGCTCCGTCTCCCCTGTGAAATTGGGAGTGCTTGGCGGTGCAACACCAAATGCCTCAGAAAACATGTGGAAATGGCTGGAGAGGGACAGACAGACTTGGTGCTTTGAGCAGGGTGCCCATAGCAGCACTGTGATCTGCATTAAATGCTGGTGTTTGTAGGAGATTTGTGAGTCTGATACCCATGGAAAGAGGTTAACTATGGCTCAGGGAAAGTTCCCCAATCCTGCAGTGAAATCTACATGGTCAGACCCCTGCATGGAGTTCCTTTGTAGTCAGTAGAGCCCCTTGTGAGTACAGGGCTTTCCCCACAGATGGAGCAGCTTGCAGGAGTGGGGCTTAGATGAGCTGCAGTGAATAATGCTTTCCCCCCAAATAAGCACAAATGTTTGTACAGCACCAAGCGCAATAGGGCCCGGGGACCCTGACTGGGGCCTCTCAGAACTTCTGTAATACAAATACCCACCTACCTTATTATCGTAGCCATCTGTGATTACAGACCAGGGAACCCAAGCACAGGGAAGTTCAGTGGAAGAACCAGGAACAGAGCCCCGCTCTGCTTCCCCAGCCCTTCCCCCGACAGAACCACTGTATCGCAACACAATGTGCCAAACCAGGAGCAGGTCTCTGCCCAGGTGGAAGGCATAAGAGGAGAGGTCATTCCAGGCCTAGTGTTTCAGGGAATGGGTGTGTGCTTGGGAGCTTTCAGGAGGAGGGAGGTAAGGAGAGAGCTTGATGGATGTTAATATGGAGCAGGCAGGGCGGGAAGTTTGGGAGAGTCTGAGATCTTTGAACTGGGGAAGGGATTGCAAACAACATTCCCAGGAAATCTGAGTCCATGATCATGTACGGGTGTTATAGGAGCTCCTAGAGAATCCACTCAGCAACCAGGGCCCCCCACTGCGTCATCATTTTATTGGCTCCTCAGATGTGCATCAGGGCACACATCCCCTGGGTTAGATTCCTGCATTAGCAGCCTGTCTGCAATAAGCAAGATATTCTCTGTGGCCCTCAGCACTGCTGTAGCTAACCTTGGAGGAGAGAGAGAGAGAGAAGTGTGTGATGCCAAAGAGATGGGTCCTTCAGTCAGCTCAAAACCAGCCACGCTCCCATGTTTGTCTGGGGAATCCCAGGGGATGACGGCACAGAGCACCCCATCTTCCCAAGACTTCACCCGGGGACCAGAGAACTGAAAGGTTCCTGGCCAGAGCTTGTAATTGTGAGGGGATCCCCTGCTGCCCTAATCGCTGTGGGACCAAGGAGTTTGCCAGTCCAGAAACGTTAAATCCGCAGGAATGAATAGGAAATTGTGTTAATTTCCTTCCCTTTCATCCTGTGTCAGGAAGGACCAGCCTTATCTGTGGGGCCTTGAGCTGCCGGCATGGGAGATTAGCCTGTGATTGCCTTCCCCTCTTGATGCGCAGCTGCTACGTGGAAGGATCCCTCTATAGGTTGCTGCCTTTCTGCGCCACTGCCAGCGAAAGTGTCAGCCCACAGGGGTGGCCCCCCGATCTGGTCTGGCTGCCGCTATGGGGATGGGAAGGTGGAAATGCAGGAGCAGGGTCACAGCTGACCTGCGAGTCTGTAGGGGAGAGTGTCTAGCAGTGTGTGCTTGAGGTTGATCACTGGAATTTCCCTGTGCCCCTTGGGAGGAAGGCGTGAAGGCTATGCCTATGCAGCCCCCCTAACCCTGGTCACAGCTGTGCTGCCCCCTGGTGGTGCACATCTGGGAGACACGTCTGATCTGTTCCAGGAGCCCATCTGTGACCGCGTTACCTGGGCTCCGCTTTCTAGATCAGCTCTGGCTGCGGCTCAGCTAGGAAGTGTCGTGATCATATGAAAACCTGCAAACCCTTACGGAGCTCAAAAAACTTAGATCCTGTTTTCTGTCCTAGTTCCTGTTGTGCGTGTTGGGTTTTTTTTAAGTCCTGTCAAAGAAGCATGCAAAGCTGAAATGCTTAGTAGGCCATGTGGTCTAGCATTTAGAGCCAGAGCGTGGGGTGCAGGAGGAGCTAGCCTCATTGAGTCAACAATTTGCCAGGGCACGGCCGGAGAGTCGAATCCACTTCGGTCCTGGCAGAATTGGAGTAAAGCGAAAGGAGGAGCCTCAGTATAAATTGGAGGCTGATGCTGAGTTTTCCTGGGTCTATAGATTTGAAACTTACTTGTCACTGGTTCATTGCTTTCCTGCCACTGTCTGACAACTGCACAATGGTCCCATGTGTATTACCCCATTTTACACCTTGGGGAAACTGAGGCAAGGAAATGGCGTAACTTGTCCAAGGCCACAGAGAGAGTCTATGCCGGAACTGGGATTAGGCCTCTGTTTCCCAGTCTTGTGCTCCAGCTACTGGCACACGCCTCTCTGCTATCTCAGTATCTGTCAGATTAGTCCCCATCTTCAGTTCCCCAAATGTGAAGGGCCACATCTCTGGCAGGTGTAAATCAGCATAGCTCCACTGGCTTGACTGCAGGGTGTGTCTGATGTGAATGGTGTTACATTGATTTACACCAATGGGGGTTTGGCCCACTGGGTTTAACATATGGTGCTGCGGAACAGAAATCTTCCTGGCTCATTCCCTGGTTCTTATCCTGCCGTCCTCCCAGTTCCAGCCTGTATCCCATGCTCCCCCCGGGTATTTCATGATGATTCTAGTTCATGCTTGTGGTAGTTTGCTGAGGTTATGGTCTCCGTCCCGGGAGACACCTGCTTGTGATCAACCTGGTGTGAGCAGGGTTAGACACCATTGGCTCTTATCAAACCAGCAGACGGAGCACAATCTACACCATCCTGGTGAGCTGTGCTCCGGGGTACACGGCGAAGTGCAGGCCCAGCCAGAGGCCACGAGACGCACCAGCAGTGGTTTCAGACGGTGCCTATTGGTAGCATCTGCTGCTCCCAGTCAGTTTACAGGGAAGCCCAATGGGGTGCCACGCAGGGGTTCAATCCTGCTTGCCTTACTGCTTTGCATGGCCTGCGTAAGGGGAGCAGGATTTAGCCCATGTTGCCCTCCCCATTCCCACCTTGACACCTCCCAATGCAGGGAAATTGCACTTTCTTTGTCACTCCTACTTCAGGTTGGCGTCTGCCTTGGGGCTCCCTTGGGAAGCATCAGAGTTAAAACCAGTGACTGATCTCCACTGTCTCTCCCCCACAGGCCAAGATGTTGCGGCTGGCTTTCCTCACCGCGCTCTTTGTGCTCTTCAGGCTGGTCCTGAGGCTCTCCTGGGTCCAGGTGATCCCTGCCCTCTTCATATTCTACTTGGGCTCCGGGGGGTGGAAATTCCTGCGCATTGTCTTCAAGACAATAAGGAGGGATGTCACGTAAGTGTCCTTGCTGGAAACTGCCCTCTCTGTCCCGTTTGCATTAAGGTAACCCCCAGCGCGGGACCGGGTAGGGGGAGCTGGGGCTGCCAAGATGAGGGAAGAATCCTGCTGTGGCTGGGGCAATGCAGGGATGAGAGGGGAGAGCTCTGACTGCTAGCCTCTTGCCTATACCTCAGCCCCCTGCTGAGGTTACTCAGGCAGCTCAGTGAGGAATACGGCCCCTGCCAGGCGTGGGAGAGAGTTGCTCTTGGGACCTGAGATCTCTCTGAAATCTCTGGCTGAGTCTCTCCGAGATATGATTGCAGCTGAGGTCCCGGCGACTGTCTCTGACCTTGGACTTCCCTCGGTCCCTAAAAATGTTGACTTGGCAGTAAGGTGTCTGCACTCTGGACCTGGCTCTCTGAGCTGGGGCCAAGGAGATGCAAAGAATGTACCGGGATCAAGGACGAGCTGGCTTCTAGCGCGGAGTCGTGGGGGCATGGCTCGGAGGGAACAGGTGCCCTGTGGCCTGTTGCACAATATCTGCTCCCCCGAGGTGGCAGGGCTGTTCCTTTAGCTCATCTGGGGGTTGGGGAGGAGCATTTGTAATTCTCTTTGAGAGGAAGAGGCTGGGTTCTATCCCCTTCCCTGCTTCTTGGATGTAATCTGTTTCTGGTTATAAAGGGTCTCTCTGGAAAGCTCCACACGCCGATCCCCTGTTCCCCCTGAGCGACGGGAGGGAGACCCACAGTCTTGGCTGGGTCTGGTTGCATGGCCTCCATGTGGATCAGTGCAGAGAATCTTCTGTCCTGTTTGGTTGGCAGCACGGGGCTAGTCCTGATGAGGGTGAAGTGGCAGGTGTGGCGGCACTTGAGAGGGAAAAACACCATCCCCAAGATCTTCCAGAAAACGGTCCGCAAGCACCCAGAGAAGACGGCGCTGATCTCCCAGGGAACGGGCGAGAGCTGGACCTTCCGCCAACTGGATGAGTACTCCAGCCAGGTGGCCAACTACCTGTATGAGCAGGGCTTCCGCTCCGGCGACGTTGTGGCCTTGTTCATGGAATCCCGCAACCAGTATGTGGGTCTCTGGCTGGGGATGGCCAAGATTGGGGTGGAGGCAGCGCTCGTGAACTCCCACCTGCGCATGGAGGCCCTGCTGCACTGCATCAACATCTCCAACTCCAAGGCCGTGGTGTTCGGGGCTGAGATGATGGAAGGTAAGAGGAGTCAGTCAGTCGTGTCCCCAGACGTGTGCTTGGAGGTGGCAAAGTCGTTGGGAAGAGCACAGTGCTGGGAGGCCCCTTCTCCCCCCCCCATCTTTGCTGGCTAGTCTGGCCCGGTGGTAAGAGTAGCTGTGGCTGTCTCTCCTGGGGTGGGTCTCTGAGCTGCTGTAGGGGGGTGAGTGGGGGTGATTCCAGGAGGGCTGCTGGCATGAGACCCCCGGCTCTTTTGCTGGGGGGTGAGCCAGAGCTGGCCCTTGAGCATGCATGAGAGTTGGGGGTGCATTTTGGCTTAGTAGAGTGTAGGTGTCACCGGACGCCACCCAGTGGGGTAGGTAGGGAGTCAAGAATTGTAATGTGACACTGCTGTGAAATCTGCTGAGCCAGAGTCTGTAATGCCAGGGTATCAACTGGGGGCGGTTTGCCACCATGAAAACAAGCACCTTTCTGGAAGCCCCACAGCCAGCTGGCGCTTTGCACCGGACGCCAGCGCCTTTGTGATGACTCCATGGGATCAGGGAAACACCTGCCAAGATCTGAGCCGTGTAAATGCCCAGGAAGGAGAGTCATTGTCTAGAATGAACCAAGGGGCTAGAATATAATAACTAAGGCAGTTGGGAAAACTTAGGCTGAATATCAGTGGCTGAGGGACCACTGTTAGGTTGTGGAGCAGCCTCCAGAAGGAAGCTCCAGCCCTGGGGATATTTAAAACAAGTCTCAGAAAATATAGTAGTTGGTTCAGGAGATGAGTCACTGTCACTGTCACTTCAGGCTGCTGGTTCAAATCCAGCCCTGGTTCATAGTGACTGAGGGCCTCATTCACCTCTGTAATGCAGTTATGCCAGTGTAAAGCAGGCCCTGAGAGCTGTTTGGCCACCTTGTGAAATGAGTTTGCTGGGTCTCAGCCCTGTCCCCAATGGGCAAGTGTCACCTAAATCATCGCCCCACTGATCCTTATTGGTTCTCCCTTAGCAGAGGAACCCAGTACCAAATAGACAATAGAGACTGACTTCTCTTGGCCTAACGGTTGGTCCCTCCGGCATAGGGCTGAGGCCCTGCCTATACTGTGGATAAACAGAGGTCCACAGCTTCCACTGAGTTCCTCTTGTGAACACTTCCCTGTCACTTGATGGCTTCACCATCACAGCTCTGGCATTTGGTCACACGAGTGAGTCGAATCAGGGCACCAGATGAAAGCAAGCGGTCATTATGGGGTTAGCTGTGGCTGCTGAGTGACCTCCCCCATCGCATGTCGGTGCAGTCTGTCTCTTCTCCCAGGGGCAGGTCTTAACGTTTGTTAGGAGTGATTCTCCCCTGGTCGCCTGCAGCCCCCGTGCCCAGATCTCTCCAGGTCACGCTGCTGTTCGGCCTCATCTTCTTGTGCCTTTGTCAGGGCGCTGGAACAATTTTAAGGTGGGGGTGCTGAAAGCCATTGCCATTGCAGGAACTGTCTGAGGGAGGCCGGCATGCCTCTATTATTGCTCCAAGCCAGGGAGTGTTGCCACACCCCCAGTGTCACTAGGTCCAGCACTCCTGGCCTTTGTCCACCAACGCCCGCAAACCTCATCGGTGTTGAATTCACACCTGAGAGGCACCTGGCTGGAGGAATGAGAGTTTCTGATGTTCTTTTTTTAATAGGACTAAAATGGTCCCGGGCTGTGGCCAGTAAGGACTGTCCAGGTTTGGAGACTGACAGGTGCCTTCCTATTGTGCTGGGACTGCCTGAAAGTTTCACAGACTGCCTGAAAGTGCTCTGAAGAGTCCAAGTGTCGCTGCTCTAGACTGTAGCCTGAAGCAGCCTGGGTGAAGCAAGTTCCTGAGCCAGTTGCCCTCAGGCTGGGGAGAAGAGAACCCTGGGCTGGAGCAGGCTATGGATATAATGTCAGCTTGCACAAGTGTATGGGGGAGTTAGCTTTGTAAACCTTCCCACCCCTCTCTCGGTGCTCCTGGATCTCAATGTCTCGTAGATGTCCTTTCTCAGAGCTCCTGTGTCATGCTCTCCTTCCCTCCCAGCTATGCAGGAGGTACAGCCCTCCCTGGGGAAATCTGTTCGTCTCTTCTGCTCCGGAGAGTGGAATCCAGAATCTGCACCCCCAGGCACAGAACACCTGGACCCCTTGCTGGAGATGGCTCCTCGGCACCTGCCAAGCCCCCCGAAGAAAGGTTTCCTAGGTATGTCCCACATTACGAGATGTAGAGAGGGAGGGTGGGTTATTGTGCCTCTGGGTCTTTGTGCTATTCCCATGTGTCATCCGGCAATGAATAATCTCAGGGCGCAAACAGCTGGGGTGAAACAAATCCAGCCACGTCCATGTAAGTGGCAGAGAGATGGAGCGTGTGCAACTGCCCAGTCTGCTGATGTGTGACTCTCCTGCACTACACTCTGGGAAGCTGTTGCTCAGTGCTAGCCTGCTGTTGTGCAAGCCAGGCTGAGCTGAGCTCCCGTGCTCTGCCCTCTTTGGATGTCGCCCACTGGAGTATTTCTCAGCCTGAACCTGCTTATCTTAGCGAAGATCCTGGCATGCTCTTGGTGCTGTGCAAATAGTGAGGCCAGCTTGGGCGAGTGGACTTGATGGCAGCCCGAGGTGGGGTGGCCACAGCCAATGGGCTAGGAGCGAGTGCGTGTTCAGTTACCTGGCTTCATCCAGCACGCTGGCCCTTCTGGCTCCTTGGGAAAGAGGGGTTGTGAGATGCTGCTGTGATGCTGAATCCTCTCTCTGCCTTCCCTACCTGCCCTCCAGATAAACTCTTCTACATCTACACCTCTGGCACGACGGGGATGCCCAAGGCAGCCATCGTGGTCAATTGCAGGTAAGGGGGGGCTGTGCAGGGGCAGGCCACTGCTGCGTGCAAAGGGAATGGGGGTGGGATCTGGACCCTGCTAGCAGTGGAGGGCTCTGCTGGGCTGTTGCTCTGGCATGGCTACTGATGCACCCACTTCTCCTGCCCCAGGTACTATCGCATGGCATCCCTGGTGTATTACGGATTCCGCATGAGGCCAGATGATGTGATGTACGACTGCCTCCCTCTCTACCATGCGGCAGGTATCCAAGCCCCTGCTCACGCGTCTCCCTGCCCAAGCCTCTGTCGCCCGTTTCCTCACCTGTGACGTCGACAGACTCATAGTCCGGGGGCTGCTGCAGTGACTGGTGTAACATACCGCCAGCTGCTGTGTGCTGAGGAGGGGCTCTCCCATCTGTCCCCACTGGATCAATGTGAAGGACTGGGGTCTTCCCAAGGTCCATGGTAGCCACTTTGCAGTACTGGGCGCCCAGGACAAGGCAGCTAGTGGTTAGATCAGGAAGCTGATAGTACAGACCCCTGGGATCTGTTTCTGGCGTGTCACTGGGTCCCTGGGTGACCTTGGGCAAGTCACTTTACCCCATTTTATATATGGGGAAACTGAGGCAATGATGCACACCTTCCTCTGTAAGGTGCTTAGAGACCTAAGTGAGGGTATTGAGGGGCCCATTAGCACCACTAGTGATGGTGACTTTGGGAAATGGGCACCTCCCACTAAGAACCTACCTGAGTCCCTCCAGCTCCATCAAACAGCCCCGGGATGGAGATACCTTCTGGTCCCTACTGGATCCTGGGCTGGATTCAAACCAGAAGCCTCGAGGTGAAAGGCTCCATGTTCCCAAGCCAGCCTGTCCCATTTTTGGGATCAGCCACCCTCTCCCAAGAGACGGGAGGTTAATGGTTTCCCCTGTGCTTCCCTCTCGCCCAGGTAACATTGTCGGGATTGGCCAGTGCCTCCTCCAGGGGATGACTGTGGTGATCCGCAAGAAGTTCTCAGCCTCTCACTTCTGGGATGACTGTGTGAAGTACAACTGCACGGTGAGGCAGTGCGGGTGCAGGGGCCTCACAGTGGCGGGGGGGCACAAGAGGAAGAGCTGGCCGAGGAACCCCGAGATTCAGCAGCTTGCTGAGAATCCTGGGAGTTGGCAGCGGGGCCCTTGGATGTCTTTAAACCGAGGCTTTGGCTGGCTGTTTCCTATGGAGATGACTGTCACTGCAGCTGAGTCTGATGAGGGACAATCGCTTTCGCCTCAGTCACAGACCAGGACCCTGCTGTGCTAGGTGCTGTACAAACAGAATAAAAGCTGGTCCCTGCTGCAAGGTGCTTACAAACCAAGTAGTTCCATGACCTTTCCTTGCTCCTGCTCTTTATTGTATCATGCTCCGGAGGGCAGCCAGGCTGTTGCCTCTTGCAAGCAAAACAGGGAATGCCAGACTGGTTATTCCAGCTTACGAGGAGGCAGCCCGCTAGGAGGAGGCACAGAAGTGGCAACAGGACTCTTGGGTTCCATTTTTGGCTCTGTACTGACTCACTGGGTGACCTTGGGCAAGTCTCTTCCCCAACTGTCCCTCCCATCTGTATAACGGGGCTGTTAACACCCGCCTGGCTCCTGGGGGCTCGTCAGGGTTGACACTGCTCAAGTACTCTGCGGTCCCTGGGTGGAGGGTGCTGTGGAAGGGCACAGTGTGCCATGTCTCCCTTCCCCTCCGCAGATTGTCCAGTACATCGGGGAGATCTGCCGCTACCTCCTGAACCAGCCGTCCCAGGAGCTGGAGCGGCAGCACCGTGTGCGCATGGCCCTTGGGAACGGGCTGCGGATGTCCATCTGGAAGGAATTCATCTCCCGCTTCGGGATCCCCCAAGTCGCCGAGTTCTACGGTGCCACCGAGTGCAACTGCAGCCTGGGCAACTTCGACAACAACGTACGGCCCTGTCTGCTGCCTATGTCCTTCTGCCAGCCGCTGTGGCGTCTGCCCACCCACTGCAGCCCGGTCCTCCCTCCCCCCAGCTGCCGAGTGTGACCGTGATGTCTCGTCCAGACACATGGCCTCAGTGCTCCTGGTGGGGTGGTTCATGGGCTCAGAGAGCTGGCAGAATAGGCCATGGTGAGGGGCTGGGAATGGAGCAGACTTGGGAGGGGATGTCAGGAAACACCCCTTCTGATCCCGGGAGAGGACTGAGCTGGGTAAGCATCCCTCTGCGGGACAGGTGTGAGGCCCCTGCACTGACGTTGGCAGGGAGCCCTCAGTGACCTTGGGAAGGCAGCAGTGTGTGTCTGGTCTCTGGGGTGGGTTAGCTCCCGTATGTCCTGGGCGACCCCTTGGGCTGGCAGCTGGGGCGATAGGAGGGAAGTGAGGGTGAGGGCAGAGACACTTCCAGCTGCCATTGGGCTATGTCTCTGCGTTCTCTCGTTTCCAGGTTGGTTCCTGTGGCTTCAACAGCAGGATCCTGCCTGGGATTTACCCTGTCACCTTGGTGAGGGTGGACGAAGACACCATGGAGCTGATCCGTGGGCCGGATGGACTCTGCATCCCTTGTAAACCAGGTGAAGGGGGCTGGTGCGATGTGGGGAGCTGCCTCTGTCTATTGGTCCGTCCCTCTGTCCCGCTTTGCATGAGACCTGAACTAGAGACCTGATTTGTGATTAGCTGCGCAGGAGTCTCCGTTCTGACAAGCATCCAGGAGCATCCTCTGCTGTCATTGGAAACTGTGCCCCCTTTTGGTGGCTCTCTGCACCTCCAGGATTCCAGTTCAGTAGTGACTGGACATGGTTACCAACCCACGGATGTTGGGTGTCAGGTGTGAAGTGAGTGTGATGGTTCTCAGCCCAGTTCCCATGTTGCTGCTATCACTATCACGGCTGGCACTCCATGGCCATCCTGGGGGCAGTTTCAGCAGAGAGCCCAGGGACTGCATGGGCCATGGAGACAAGGCAGAGAGAGGAGCTCAGTCAGAGGTCCCATTGGGTCAGGGTTGAGCTCCATTGGGAGGACAGTATGGGGGAAGGTTTCTGAGGTAAACTGGACACTGGTGCGCTAGGAGATGTTTATACAGTAGAGCCCCCGTGTCCTCCCTAAAGCATCTCCTCCTCCCACAGAGACAGTGCACATGCACGCCGAGTGGAGCCGGCAATCTCTGTGTATTGTTGTCTCTGATAGAGCAGAATGGCTGGGACTGAGCATATCCCTCACTCTCTCTGCCCACAGGGGAGCCAGGACAGCTGGTAGGACGCATCATTCAGAGTGACCCTCTGCTGCACTTCGACGGGTACCTGAACCAGTCAGCCACCAGCAAGAAGATCGCCCATGACGTGTTCACCAAAGGGGACTCGACGTATCTTACTGGTGAGGTCCTTTATTCCCTAGCTGTAGAGGGTGCGCTCTGAGAGAAGGGGGTTGACACTGACAGGTTCACTTGGTCTCCAGGGTCGCCTTGCTAGTCCCAGCAAGGCCTTTGGTTAATCCTCTGCTCGCTGTCCCCATCCATACCTGGCGATCTCGCTCAATCACATTTACCCTTCCAGAGCCTCCCATCTGCCCCCTCTAACCACTTTGCAAACAGGAATTAAGAATCCCAACTGCGCTCCGTGACCCAAGAACTGGGGCAGGATAGTTTATCCTTTTGAGACCCTGAGGGGAAGTGATTTGTCCAGGGTGACCCAATGAATCCAGTGGCACGGTCTTGATATATTGTTAAGCCCAGGTTGTTGCTTTAACTACTTGATCATGCTTCCTTCCACTGCTCCACGCGGCCCAAGAGCCAGGACTCCTGGGTTCTAATCCCAGCTCTGCCCATGACTCCTGGCGGGCAGGTCATTTCCCCTCTCTGTGGCCCCAGTCCCCAGCTGTTGAATGGCGCTAACAATCATGAGCTGTCTCAGGCTGGGGGATAGTGAGGCCTGGCTGGAGGGCACTCTAGAAGAGCAGAGTGTTATGGTGACTCCGACCCTGGGAGCCTGTAGGCTCCTCTGACTTCCTCTGACTCCCCCAGGAGACGTGCTGATGATGGATGAATACGGCTACATGTACTTCCGGGACCGCACTGGGGACACCTTCCGTTGGAAGGGTGAGAATGTCTCCACGACAGAGGTGGAAGGGACTCTGAGCCGCATCCTCCACATGACAGACGTCGTCGTCTACGGGGTGGAGGTGCCAGGTAACCAGGGCTGAGGAGAGCTGCCCTCTGCTCTTGCCAGCTTTCCTTTGTCCTAAGTTTGGGGGTGATAGGCCTTCATCCCTTTGGCACTTGGTGCCTGGGCCCTGGTCTCCATCCTGTGAGTCTCTATGTTTATCCTGCTGCATGGGAGAGGGAGGAGGAGAGGTCAGGACTGGGATGCAGAATCTCCCATCTTTAGGCCGTGGGTGCATGAAACACTGTAGGTGAGAGTTTCCAGTCAATCTGGTTTGCCTGGGTGTAAATGACAACACAAGGTGAAGGGCAGAGCCAACCCCATTCTCGCTAACCTCTGGAGTTAACTCAGCCAAAGGCAGCTCTAATGGGATGAGGTGGCCACTGGGTATCGCTGGTATCTTGGCTTGTAGGCAACGGCGTCCAGCCAAAGCCGTCACATCAGTGCTGAGAGATTGGGGCTTTCCTGGATGTGTGTTCAATCAGGGGCTGATGCCAGAGACCCTGGCAAGGGGGTCAGTGTTGGGGGTTGAGGTGTATGTATGTGGTGCTGAAGGATGGAGACTGTGTCGCTGATGCATTATTTAAGCTGAGCCTTGGGGCTGTGTGTGTGTGTTGCCTCTGCCTCTTAAACACGTTGCTAACAGCCTGGCATTCCAGAGCCCTCTGGATTATCTGCCTTGTTGTGGGTTTCTGCAGCTGTGTTGTGTCTAGTCTTAGGCATATTGCTGCAGGCCTGGCAAGCTGTGTCCAGGGCCAGCTGGAGCACGGAGCTTGCTGAAGCTGCTCCCCGGCTGGGGTGTGTGTGTAGGTGAGTGAATGATTGCACCGGCCCCCTCCTGCTGTGTGCATCACCTTCTGTCCTGTGTTCCAGGCACCGAGGGGAAGGCAGGGATGGCAGCCATTGCTGACCCCAAGAATTCCTGCAACCTGGAGAGCTTTGCCAATGAGCTGAAGAAGGCCCTGCCCTTGTACGCACGGCCCGTCTTCTTGCGAGTGCTGCCAGAAGTCCATAAGACAAGTGAGCCCGCCCCAGCTGGGGACACTTTCCTTTTGAATTGACAAAAAGCCGGGAGTGGTCTTGCTTTTTAGCAAGTCTGTTTTTCTTTTTCACTCCGTACACTGGGATGGCGCCTGGGTGTTTGACGCCTGCGTACATTGGTGACCACACACCTTGCAAAGCTGTGGGGAGCCAGGCCCTGGCTCTTGGATGTCCTGGCCCCGCTGGCTGGCTGACTGTCTTTAAACTCAGCTGTCGGTAGTGGCACTCTAGCACGAGCAGGGAGGATGGGGAGGTGATGGCTGAGGATGCACAGTGAGCTTTCCAAGGGGGCCATGGTTTGCAGCACATGGTGAGAGAAAGGTGCTGCAGAAGAATAGTGCTGGTGAAACGCACCCTCACTCAGTGTGGGGCTCTGTCCTCCTCTAGGGGTGGCTGGGCCTCATAGCAGAGGGTTCTCAGTAAATAGAGACTCACACTTTGAGATGGAGAGGCCCTAAATTCAATCCCTGATGCAAACTGGCTCGCCTGAAGGTGAGGTATAGCCCTAGAATCGGGTTAGCAAGAGTTATGTCTGCTAGTACCGTCTCAGTCATGCTATGGGCGGGATCCAACAAGGGGTGAATGGGCTGATTCCCTCCTTGTGTGTGTTCCTAGTGGCAGTGGAGGATGGCAGGCTTGATTTCCAAAGGGGAAGCACCTGTTGAAAAGGTGGAATGGAGGAATAGGGAAGCTACCATGATGTCCACGGGCCACCTTCCTTCCCCACCGCTGCCCCTAACCCCTTGCTGCTTCCACCCCAGGCACCTACAAGTTCCAGAAGGTGGAGCTGCGCAGGGATGGATTTGACCCCACCGTGGTGAAGGACAGACTGTACTTCCTGGACTCCAGGCAAGGCTGCTACCTCCCATTGGACATGGAAGCCTTCAGGAGGATCCAGTCAGGACAACAGAAGCTGTAATGGGCGAGGCTCTGCAAGTCGCCTCTCAGATCCCTCTGCTGTGTCAGAACGAGGAAGGAAAGGGTTAAAGGATGACATGAAGGGCAGGCGCGAGCTTTATTTAATAAGTTTTACAGACACAGATGGTTGTGTTTGGTGGACTGGGGCGGGAGGTTATGTACCAAAGTATAGAATCATTATGGCTTTATTTTCTACTTCATACCAGGGTGGTGCCCTGGGCTGTGAGCATGAGGTCTTATATTCATCTATGGCCAGGGATGTGGGACTTTTGCCAGGCCAAGATGGCAAAGATCAGGGGCATGGGACCTTTGCCAGGCCAAGATGGCAGAGATGGGGGGCGCCCACCTTCCACGGGCCTCCATTTCCCTGCCATTGTTTATTTCTCTCCTTTGCTGTCCTGCTCACACTGCAGGGTCCAAAAAGGGCTGATGGCAGTAGTGCCTCTCTCAGGCCCCCAAGGACAATGTGGTCCTGGCCCTCCCTCAAAGCAGCTAAGCTGAAGTGAGCTTTGCTGTCCACACTGAACCAACCAACCAGCTGGCTGTGGCCAAAAACATTGCCCTCTTTGCTGTTCACTGTTGAAGCATTGCAACTTTGAGGGGGTGGCGGAGAGCATACCAGGGGAAGAAGGGGGAGGATATTGGGTTCAGAGGAGGGAAGGGCAAGTGTGTCTGCCATGCCTCATTTTTTTCAGGGGATGATTTTTCTATTTTTATGATCATACTTCTGTTTTTGGCCTTAATTTATTATAATTTTTTTTAATCTGCCTCAGGTTTGTGTGCTGGTGATGGGGGCATCCTGCTGCTAAAATATCCTTCTCTCTTTTTTTTCCTCACATGAGGACATCCCCCTTCATCTGGGCCTGGTTCTTCTCTTCCAGAGGTTAGGGCACAAGGCCACAGGCTGTCAGTTCCCAGGTCTACCTGTCCAGGAGCAGGAGGGTACTGGAGCTGTGACCTTGTGGAACTGAGCCTCCTTGGGGCTGCTCTCAGCTGGAGTTTATGCCCCTGGTGAGGGGTACAATGCTGCTGATCTGGTGTCGTGGCACCTGCCAACCTGGCTGTGTTTCATGTGTCTCACCATTGTAAAGACCAGGCCATTGATCACATGGCTTTTATTTTCTTGCTGAGGTGTTGAGCACCTGCAAGCCTTGTCGGGGGGGCCAGTGCTTGGCATCTTGGAAAATCCATCTGTTCTCATTCAAAGTGCATCACCCTTAGCCGCATCTCAGTCTGTGAGATCCCATAGGGGGACTGGATAAGAGAGCAGGAAAGATCTATTCAGGGAAAAGCACATGTTGTGTTTACACTGTAGCAGAATGAGTCCTGAGAACAGTGTCTCTGTATGTCCATCTGTCTATCAGCACAGTAGGGTAGGCATCTGCTTTCTTTGGTATGCTTAGAATCATAGAATATCAGGAGTGGAAGGGACTTCAGGAGGTCATCTAGTCCAACCCCCTGCTCAGAGCAGGACCAATCCCCAACTAAATCATTCCAGCCACGACTTGGTCAAGCCTGATCTTAAAAACCTCTAAGGAAGGAGATTCCACCACCTCCCAAGGTAATCCATTCCAGTGCTTCCCCCTCCTAGTGAAAGTTTTTCCTAATATCCAACCTAAACCTCCCCCCTGCAGAGACCATTGCTCCTTGTTCTGTTATCTGCTACCACTGAGAACAGCCGAGCTCCATCCACATTGGAACCCCTTTTCAGGTAGTTGAAAGCAGCTATCAAATCCCCCCTCGTTCTTCACTTCTGCAGACTAAACAATCCCAGTTCCCTCAGCCTCTCCTCATAAGTCATATGTTCCAGCCCCTTGATCATTTTTGTTGCCTTCTGCTGGACACTTTTTTTCCAATTTTTCCACATCCTCCTTGTAATGTGGGGCCCAAAACTGGTCACAGTACCTCACTAATGTCAAATAGAGGGAAATGATCACATCCTCCGATCTGCTGGCACTGCCCCTACTTATACAGCCCAAAATGCCGTTAGCCTTCCTGACAACAAGGGCACACTGTTGACTCATGTCCAGCTTCTTGCACTCGTGACACCCAGGCTTGAATGAAGGAACCTGAGTCTCGCTCACATACTCCTGTGGCTGGCTCCCCAGTCATCCAGTGCATCCCCTGGCCAAGCTAGAATTTGGGATCCACTGCTCCAAAACCACAGGTCTCTATGATGTGAGCTAAAGGAGCTTCTCCATCTGTGGTAGTTGTATTATTAGGGTGTATAGTTATGGCCTCCAGCCAGCAGGTGGGGGGGCAGTGGCAATACCCCACTGTAGCGTGAAGAGAGATGGGTCTGCAGACAGTGCAGGCACCACAAGAAGACCTAGTGGGAGTGACCACGCTGCAGAAGAAGACAGGTGTTTGGCAACATTCTGTGGTAAAATCCTAGGGTCTGTCTTCACTGTACAGCTAACCTGGATGATTAGCACCTGGGTCTGGCACTCAGGTTAGCAGAGCTTAGGTGTGACATCACCACAACAAAGCCCTGTCTGCATTAGTGTGTATGTTTGTGTTCCCCTGTGTGTGTCTGGGGACTCGTCCATGGTTCTTTGTGCTGAGATGTTCTATGATTTTTTTTTTTCCTCAGTCGGTTGTGGGAAAATGTCTGTCTGTCCTGCAGGGGGCACTGTGGGAAGGCAGTGGAAGGCTATCAGCACTGGAGTGATTTTTGTGTGTGTCTCCTTACTGCAAAGTTGGTGGGTTCCAGCTAGGGTGACCAGATGTCCCGATTTTATAGGGACAGTCCTAATTTTTGGGTCTCTTTCTTATATAGGTTCCTATTACGTCACTCCCACCCCTATTTTTTCACATTTTCTGTCTGGTCACCCTAGTTCGAGCTTAAGTTAAAGCAGAGCCTTGGTTCTCACCTCCCTCTCTACCTTTCCCTTCCACCCCCACCCAATCAGCTAGCCTGGGCTTAAAACACCTGCAAAAACGGGTTCGAGGTCTTTGTGCATGCATGGTAAGAGGGCTTGGGCTAGAGTCTAAATTAACTATGGACACAGTCGTTTGTAACTTTCCTGTTAGTAAGTCCAGGAAAACACCTGGGGGCACCTAAGGCTACCTAACATATGGGGGGAAAAGCCTTTCTTCCTAGTGCAGCCAGGGCCTCTGAGTCAGCCCTCAGCATTTGCAGTGCATTATTTTAAGGAAAACAGTGGCTCACTCCCCATTTCTGTCCCTGCGTAGTGCTCTCCAGGCTGGTGTAGCTGCAGTCCCAGCTAGTGCGGCGTGAGGGCTCTCCAGAGCAAATGACTCTGATCTACAAACTGGATCAGCGGCAGAGCGTGGGTGGGTGAGCGATCCCAGGCTGTTGGCTTCATTCTGTTTGACTCCACTCCAAAGCCCCCTCCCTGTGTCCTCTCCTAGTGAGAGAGCTTGTTCCTTTAAAATTGTTCTGTAATTCAGTCCGTCAACATGAGACGAAATGGTGCCTGAGATCAGTGGGGGAAAAGGAGGAGGTGGGAGACAGGCACACAATCTGTACCCCCTCCTTATTGCCTGGGCTATCCCCATGTTTATCCCTCTGCCCTGGTGGAGAAGAGCAAAGGACTTTTCTCCCTGAGCCCTACCACTGCAGTGTAAGCCAAGGAAGCCCCGCTGGCTCAGAATATCCTGAGGGGCTGGGCTCCCCTTGGGTGTTACGCTGAGGAGGGCCGTGTAAGTGGAGGGATAGAAGCTATTACTTCACAGAGTTTTAAAAATGGGCCATGTCCCCTGGCAGCAGGCCCTGTCTGGCTGGGGAGGAGCTGACTGAAGATGAATGAAACAGCTAGTGGCAAGGGGCTTGGCAGCCACCTGCCTGTGCTCCCTCCACATGCGATGCCCACGCACGTCAATGGGACTCTGACTTCAGTATCGCTCAGGGCAGGGCTGCAGCGAGGAGACCAACCTTCAGCGCAGCGTGTTGCCTAATAAACCAGTTCCACATGTGCCCCGTTGTTATATGGGGGCAAGCTGTGGAGTTGAACACGGCCTGCCAGGAAGGGAACTCATAGGCCACCCTTCAGAGCAGAAGCCTTGCTAAGCCCGTCACTGTTGCTTTCAGAGGAGCAGTTCCCCACGTTCACTGCCAAGTGTGTTTCTGTCCTCGGCACTGGGCTCCCTTTCTCCTCCGCTCTGCAGTCCACCCCTTCCCCTGCCTCACGGCACTGGAATGTTTCTCTGTAAGCACGTCTGGTCTCTCCCTCTTGCATGTCCCAATGAGTCCGTCCAGCAGCCAAATGCTTTTCCCTGCACTGACCAGATGTTGGAATGATGACACTCAGGAAGGGGCTGGGGCAGGGCAGTGTGGGACGGTGCTGGGAGGTGGCAGCCCACAGGGCTATCTCTTCCATCAGCCTGGAGGAAGAGGACAGGGACGGGACTGCTTTCATGTCCTCTCACCGTTGTCACATGACCTTGTCTGTTTCCACATGTCAAGCCTAAGCCAGGCTTGTAAATCCTGATGTGAAATAAAATCATGGGATCATTATGGCCACTATCTCTTTGCGCTTGGATTTTAGGATGCCATGTTTCATGCTGTGACTGCAGTCCTGGAAACCTGAAATTGAAGCTCAAGTCTATGTTCACAATTGCTGAGATTTGCTCTATCCACCGGCAAAAGGAAGAAGAAACTCCTAACTATCCTCTTATTATATTAGAGCTGTTGCAGACGACAGAAGGAAGGGTCTGATGGTTAGACTAGAGTCCTGGTAGTCAAGGGTCCTAGCTTCTCTTTGTAGCTCTGCTGATAATTCAGAGAGAGACCTTGGCCAAGTCACTGCCACTTGCTCTGCCTCAGTTTCTCCATCTGGAAAATTAGCTTATCAGTACAATGCTGGAGCATGTAAGTGTGAATCTTTGGGGAATTTAGCTGCTAAAATTGAAGACATCTCAGCTAAGCATGTGCAAATTACTTATTTTCAAAGGCGTAGGACTTGGCCATATTTGGGTAAACTTTTCACAAGGACAGCAAATGGCAGCTCCCTACTACCTCCCCCCCACCCCGAATTTCTAGTCCCTGCAAAGGGTGGTGGCACTACTGCTTCTCAAAGAAAAAGCCACCAGCATCTTTTAACATGGGCAAAACCACATCTTTCCCCTTGGAAATGTCTGGACTGTTTTGTCTGAAATCTTCCAAAATAATAATCATAATTAATTTCCCATGGGAAGTGTTAGGCAGTTACTTAGCACTGGGCAGTTCTTTGAGCCCCACCTATGATAATGGCCCTAGAGAAAATCTGGTTTCTGTCAGGAATCAAACCCTCCCAACTCCCCCCCCCCAGCACACACGAAACTGGAATCTGGTCTGTCGAGATGTTTTCCTTCCAGCACTTGCTTTGTTACTGTAGGGTTGCTGGTTACTGTTGATACCTTCCTGTTCCAAATCCCATTTACAAGGGCAAATCCTGCCCCACAGGTGATCAGAGCCCTGTGGAACAGCATGTGGGGCTGGATTTGGGAAGCCTGTATGGGGTGAATGGATGGGATATTAGGGAGGGGAAGGAATGAAGGAGCTGGATCTGCCACTGCCCGGCTCCACCAACTCTTCCTCTCTGGGGTGGGTGCTGTGGTGGCTGCTTTAGCCCAGAGACCACCAAGAGGGGAAAGGCCTTGTTCTAGAGTTGCCACTTTCACAATGCAAAACAAACAAACAAACAAAAACTAGCAGTGGACCTCCCCCCCTTAAAAAAGAGGGGAAACAGCCCTTGAGAGATGGAAGCTCCCTACCAGGAGGCCCTTCCTCTCCCACCTTGCTCCTTACCCCTCCCTGCTTGCACTCTGTGGCTTTGTCCCCATGGCTGGTCCCTGGCACTGCATGGTTTTGACAGGCTGATTGAAGTCCCAGTACATTGAGTAGGACCCGGGCAGGCGCTGGGCACGTTCCCACCTCCCAGCCATGTGCTGTGTATGTACGTGGTAGTTACACGAATGTCGTGCGCCACTTACACAGGGCATGTTGCTTCGAAGTGAAACCCTCCCCCAGCATGTGGCACAATTTCTTTTGGCAAATGAAAGGCAGTACCGGCCAGGCTGGTGAAAAACTGGCCAGGGGGCAACTCTGCCCCATCCCATGTTTGTCAATGAACTCCCCAGGGCCCATCCTGGCTCCTCCATTCTATGGTGGCAGCAGGAGGTGAGGCTGGAAGAATTAACTGGATTTTACACACCAAAGGGGAGGGAGCAAACGGGGGGCCTGTTGTTTCCCCTTAAGCTTCCGCTTCCCTTGTAGCTGCTTCTGTGCGTACCAGGGAGGCCGTTGGCCCACAGCAGGATGTGTGCAGAGACTAGGCCACCTGGGGGGTCCTTTCAACCTTGGGCTGTTGCCACTGAGAAGCATGAACAAAGTGCAGCTCCTGCAGCCGCCAGTGGAGGGGGTGCTGGGCGCGGCTAACGCTGCCCCAGCACCTACAAGGGCCTGGGGTACTGGTTTGTGTGTGCTCTGCTGGGATTTCACACACAGCCTGTGGAGCAGAACAGAGGGGCGTGGGGCATGGCCCAGAGCCTTCAAGCTGACGTGCACCAAAGGAAGGTGCATAAACGGAGGCGAGGGAGATCACGCCGGTGTGTAAAGCGGCTGCAATAAGCCGCCCAGGGGTCAGACCCTGATAGCGTCAGGAGAAATGAGATCTCCAAGCCAGCGGCCCTGTCCCATGCCCCCCTTCCTCCTTTACCATGCATGGCCCTTGCAGATCAGGTTGTTCACAGCAGCTCCTTCCACCGACTCCCCTTTCCCAAGGCAGATGGAGCCCCCAGCACAAGGAGGCCCACACCTCTTGTAAGAATGTTGCCACAGCAGCTGGCGTCCTGATGCAGGCGGCCAGAGGCCTGTGGCCGCAGCGGTATTGGAATGCCAACCTCTGGGCTGTCTGTAAAAGCCTGCCCTGCAGTTAGATGGTGAGAGGGGCTTTTCGGTCAGCAAGTGGCATTCCTAAAAGCACGGGAGTGAGGCGTGCGTGTGGCACGCTGAGTGAATGTACGTAAGCTGCCCATGCTCCTGCTTCACGCACAGCCCTCCTAATGCGTCAGCCTGAGGGAGGTGCGGTGTGAGCGGTGGGGCTCTATCCTCACCTCTGTTACCTCAGGGCCTGAGGTGGTGGTGCAGCTTCTCCAGAGCACCCGTCACAGATGTAGCTGGGCGCTGTATGATACAATTAAAAATCAATGAGAGACTCCGGCTCCTCTAGAGCCAGATGTGAAGGGAGATTGATGGGGACACACCGTTTTAAGTTAATTTAGAGCTGCTGAAAGGTACCAGGTTAACAGCCCTGAAGCCCGATGCCTTCTGTTGAACTACAGAACAGGTACAACCTGGGCAGCCGAAGGACAACCTCAGATGCCACCCAGGAGGGTGGACATCTTGCAAGTTCCTATGTTCTTGCCAGATTTAAAATGGCAGAAATCCCCTGTGATCTCTGTCTCGTAACATTCCCACGACAGGGTGCTGAAATCTGGTGCTATTGGGCTGCAAGATTTCAGCACCATTCAGCCATTGTTCTGGTTTAATTTGGAACCTCAGATTGAACTGGATTCATTCCAAAGAGGGTCTCCTGAGGCTAGCGCTAAAAACAACAGGTGAAATCATGGCTTGCTTGAAGTCAATGGCAAAAACTAAGAGCTGAGGGGCAAAATTATCCCAGCTGTGGGCACTATGGAATATAGCACCTAGGGATGCACATTTTTAATCTGTGCAGGAGGGGATGGGAATATTTGACCTTTTCCTTGGGGGAAGTGATGTGCTTTTCTTGCATGTAACAGAGCCCAGATGCCATGGGGACTGTTGCCTCAGAGATACTGCTAGTGATCAGGTTTTGTTTTTTTAATTAACCTAATCAAAATGAAAACAAGCTTGTGCTGTTGGTGCCGGTGCGTGGCTGGAGACATGAGATCCATCCGGAGCATGAGACGCTCGGCTCCTGCAGAGAGCTTGGCTAGGCTTCACCTGTGGCTACGTATGTCTGATGGAAGCTATGACGTTGAAAATGATTATAGCAGCGGGGAGTGTGTTGTTGTTTGGATGGGAGCTTTGGGATCTCAAGCAGTGAGTCAAACAGTGAGCTCTTGTAGTGGGGAGACTGAGTGTTTAAGAAATGGGAAGCACTGTGGCCAACTGCATGCCAAGAAAATCTAGCTATGTATGCCACCTGTATGGCCGGAATTTTCTAAGGCGCTCTCCCCCACTTCTCCCCCAACCAGGGTCTGAGTCTCAAAGCAGCTCAGCTCACATCTAGGGGCTTAAATAAGTGATGAGATTTTCAAAAGAGGTTAGAGTTGGGTTGATGTTATTTAGGTGCCAGCTGAGCTCTTTTCAATCCTGGGCTCCCACTGGGGGTGCTGAGCATTTGAAAATCTGGCCTCACCTGTCTGTGTTGACAGCTGTCACTGTAGTACACTCCTGTAATGTCACACCGCTATAGTTTACACTTGTGTTTCTGAACTGTTTGGAGTCATTACTATAGACAATTGTAGCACTTTTTCCCCCTCTGGTAAATCTGGTGGCACGAGCCAGATCACATGCAACTTGGGCTAGTTTTGCACTTAATAAAGGTTGATGTGTTGCAACAGATGGTGTAATGGGGCTTGATGCAAAATCCATTGACTTCAATGTGTTTTGGATCAGGCCCATGATATCTTTTTTAAGATCCTGATTCTGCAAAGCACTTAAGCACATTGAAGTCATTGGTCCTTGAGTAGGTGCCTATGTGCTTTTCTGAATCAGGGCTTAAGTGCATAGATGCAACAGTTCCAATGAAAGCAGTGGTTGGCAAGAAGCAGCCAGGGGTCAGGGCAGCCAGTGGCTTGTCGTAATGCAACCTGATGCATGTGCTTTTATTAAAAAAGGAAATAAACTAATTTCATCTCATCTCTATTCTGGAGGACACTACGTGAGACTTGCTTCTCTTTTCTGATCAATTAGTTAATGTCTGTACAGCCCTGAGTAGATGAAAAGTGCTCTATAAGTGTGAAATATTATTCTGTTTTTGAATGAAACATTAGTAAAGGTGATTGCATAAGGTTAAAAATCTTACTTTAAAAATGAATCCCTTTCTTGATTACTATTAACCCATTAGAGAGACAAGGTGGGTGAGGTCATTTTTTTTTGGACCAACTTCTGTGGGTGAGAGACAAGCTTTCAAGCTTCTCTCATCCACAGAAGTTGGTCTAATAAAAGATATGACCTCACCCACTATGTCTTTCTAATATTCTGGGACCAAGTGAAGGTCTGTTTGCCAGAGGCTGGGAATGGGCGACAGGAAATGGATCACTTCATGATTATCTGTTCTGTTCATTCCCTCTGGGGCACCTGGCATTGGCCACTGTAAGAAGACAGGAGCCTGGGCTAGATGGACCTTTGGTCTGACCCAGTATAGCCGTTCTTATGTTCTTAACATGGCTACAATAACACTGCATATTAACCCCTTAAGTTTGTGAAAAGTGGAAGAGTTTTACCAAGCTAATTTACATTTCACCATTTATGCTGATCGCTTTTTGCACCCTCTCAACTTGGACAGTGAAAATACTATTAAAGTAGTAGTAATAATACTTTTAACTCCTATTTCTTGTTAATTTTGCTGTCTGGCTGTCATGCACTCGTCTGGTGCAGCCATGTTTGGTTTGCAAAGAGTGCAGGGGAATATTACAGTATAGATAAAGGACCCAGTCCTGCGAGATGCTCAGCAATTGCAGGATCAAGTCTTTTAAATATTAAAAGGAAAATTATGAAATATTTTTACTACTTTGAAAGGCTGTAAAACTTTTTTAAAACCATTATAATTGGTCCTATTCATGACGTCTCTTTCCATGTTGTCCTTACACACAATGAATGCATGTACTTGTATAATGCACTGTGCAGACTATCATTGCCTCTAGGTTTTTGAAAGTACAGAAGGAAGCGTGCAGGGCTACAAGGATGGACTGTATTTTGATGAATTCCTTAGAAATGTAAATACATGATTCCACGGTGTAGTTCCAGTATAATTAAAAGTAAAACTTAGGCCAGAGAGATTCTCTGCCATGTGTTTCTGATCAGTGCTGTGCTGTTTTAAAAGGTGGAGAGGAGTCCCACAAAAACGTCAAACGCTCCTTACCTTGTGATAAAGCCCAGGTCTCTGGGGGTGCTGCAGAGAGGTGCAGTGTGGGAGGGGTGCATTCTGATTTAAATCAAAATGATGGCTCATTACCAAAGAGCCCCACTGGCCCATTCCACACATGAATAGCCCTGCTCAGGAAGCCTAGGGGGAAGTATATTTTGTTAAATACTGTACACTTGGCACAATCTGGCCCATTCCAGAGGCAGATGATTTGTCTTTCCAGAATAATTTGGGGCTTGATCCTGATCCTATTGACTAATGGTTTGGAATCAAACCAGTGAAGAGTACAGGGATAATGCAACTCGGTCAGGCCTGGTTTGGCAGCATTCATGGGGGGAGGGGGTGACTGTCAGAAGCAGAGAGATTACCCCAATCCTCGCTGTGGCCTGCAGATGAGATTTCAGCATGTTTCTCCCAGGACCCCCCTTCCAGCTCATCCCTGGTTCTGAAGGCCTGTGAAGTGGAACCTGTGCTACTGCCATGGCCTTCCCCTTGCAGCATGATTCACTCTTTCCCTGGCCTTGGTTCTGGGATGTGCTGAAGCCCTGAGAAGACCAAGCCCTTAGTGTGTGCAGGCTAGAGATCCTGTCCTTTGCATGGGACATGCAGGTTATAGTAAAGGGCCGTGCACGCTTGTCATCCTGCTAGAGAAATGCTTGTTAGGAATAACCAAAAGGGACCAGGAAGTCAAGGCTCGAGGCGCGGCCTTCCCCTGCGCAGAAGCCCCTAGCCATCCAAGTGGCCTCCGGCTCAGCAATAAGAGCTAAGCAGCAAAGGGTTAGCTGTGTTTTCAGCTTTGAGTATCACTTTCAGCTATTCTGAAGGTTAAATGCCTGTTTAGAGCCCCCTATTGAAGGTAGAGACGGGGGTGCTGTATTGTTTAATGCCCTCCGGCTTTGTTTAGCTGCTTTCAGCGATCCCGTGAATTAAAAAGCCTTGCACTCCCCACAGCACAACACCCCAGCCGGAACAGAAGTGCCTCCTGGGGGAGGCAGGCAGCTTCCTGTGAGCTGTAATGACATTCAGTGCTCCATCGGTTCAGCTCCCGCTTTCTTTTTGCTGCAGTTTAACCCGGGCACAGAGGCCGGGCTCCATCTTACTGATCTCTGCTTGACACCAAATTACCACATGAATGGGAGGGAAAGGCTGCAAAAGGCTTTAACTCCCACTGACCCTCCCTCCCCTCTCACTGTTCCCTCCGCCCCAAACCCCCTCTCCTTTCTCTGATGCAGAGGGAGTTCAAAACTGAGACTGGGAAATCAAACAAAGGCCAGAGTAAGGAAACTCATTGTCACTGCTGCAGAGATGGCTCCAGTTTTCCCATCTATTGTTCGCCTTGAAGTTTGACTTGCTGTGTGGAGGGCTGCAAACAGCTGTTTATGGATTCCCCTGACGCTTTGTGGGAAAATAATTGAATCCTCACTACAAGGCTCCCTGTTAAAATGCTTCCTCATAGCACTGGGCCTCACTGTAAATCCCTTATTTATAAACTTAATTTCCCTGTAAAATGCCACAACAAACCCAATCCGTTTCTTCTTGAATACCCTGTCTTCAAGGGGAGGAGGACTTTCCCCTCCATGCTCCAGAGGAGACGAAACAAACAAGAAAAGAGGTCAGAACAAAGAATCAAAACCCGTTTTATTATGTGATTAAATTTTTCCAAAGGAGAACAAATTTGTGACCTTATCTTTTGTTTGGTGCTGTTGAATCTGTGGGTGGGGAACTGAGGTGAGCATCAGTGAGATTGTAGCAAGGCAAGTCTGGACTGTTTCCTGTTACAAGCAGAAGCACATCAGCTTGGGGTATCCACTTCTACAATACCACTTACATGGCTATGAATGCTAATGGGACGCTTGTGGGCCAGATGCTGCTGTTGGTTACCCCTGTGCAATCCCAGTTAAATCAATGGAAGACGCCCCTTTTGTAACAGAACATAAGATTTTGCCAGTAGATTTTTGAGCAAACCTGAGCTTTGATTAAACAATTCATGGTACGGCAAATACACATTCCTCAGCGTGAACCATAACCCAGTGGACTGTGTTCTTCTGAATTTGTATGTACATTTCTCAAGCCAGGGACCTCGTCTTATTCACACGTTCCTGAGGATCATGTATGCTTACAGCACTCTATAAATAATCAGATCAATATAAATTTTATTAAGAGGTAATTTTCTCCTAAGAGAATTTTGAGACACAGACAACTCTGATTTCAGCAGTGTGATCTAAGATGAGGATTTGCCATGTCCCAAAATACACAATGACCATGAAAACGAATCTATAGTGTCTGAAGAATTAGGTGACTGTTGTACCAGGTAGTTTGTAGGACTGTGCAGCTGGATACTTGAACAAGTCTAAACAATGCTGCAGATATGTTTTTATTGATGTATTTCTGCTCCAACTTCAAGGCACATTTCTTTGACCTTACCTTCTATAACATAAACACAGAGCTGTGTGTGGGTGAGAGAAAACAAACACAACAGATGTTAGTCAAGTTCCTTAACGCATCACTAGAAGGCGCCCAAATATTATGGTGATGAGTGAGCTATTAAAAACCGGTATAGAATAGAAGGCTGATTTGCGAAGACCTTTATTATATGCAAAATCATACCTTCTTCCGGAGCATCTGGCCACTGTTGGTGACGGGAGACTGGACTAGTCTGATCCACTCTGGCCTTTCCTATTTTCCTGTTAAAAATTAGCATATAACTAGATAGATGGATGGTAGGTGATGGCCAATCTGAGTTCACCACTGGAAAATATCTGACACGGTTCCTTTCCATTATGTTACTAAGAAGGAGAGAGTTGCTGAAGAGATATTACAAGAGGTTGTTTGGATCTCAGGTTCTGTCCTGGCCCATCTCCATTCAGAAAAATTCCTAAGCACTCTGCAAACTATCCAGGTTTTGTACTGAACATTGGTTTAGCTAGGAGCTTTGCTGCAGAAGGATTATGTGTGCTCAAGGCTGACAGTAGTGGCATTTGTTGGCTGACTTCTAAAATGAAATGAGAGCTGAGGATAGAGCCAAGAGCATAAGCCCTGAAAGGCGAACAAGGCCCACTTACTGTAGAAGGAGACAAGAAGCCAGTGAAAAGAGCTAGGGACAGGGGTGGGATCACCTGGTTGCAGCAGCAGGAGGGAGGATTTTAGCAGAGGCATTTTGGATCATGGCGTCTTGGACGTTTTAAACTTTCACCTGCCAATCAAATGTCTTTTCCTACTTAAATATCTTGGGGTTTGGTTGTGAACTGTCCTTATTCTCTGATCCTGGATGGTCTTTGTTTACTTGTTCTCCATGGCAACATGTTCTCTGTCACTTCCGTCCAAGGAGCAGTGCTTGTGCCAGCCAAAACATTGCTCTGGTGTTTCTCCTTGCGTGGCTGCATCTGCACTAGGTATGTGAAATGTTAATGAGAATGTAATTAAAATAGGTTCCCCACTGCTGGCTCCTTCCTGATTAGCCCACCTGTCAGGAGCCATGCTCAACTCTTCACAATCCCAGCGCCATCTCAAGCCAAGTCCTGGCGACAATCTACACCTCTTTTCCTTTTGGAATCCCCCCTCACATGACAAAGCTTTAGTCTGGTTCCTGCATCTACATAGTTATAACAACCAGGGTGTATTTGAGCCAACTACATGTAGCTTAACTCTAGATTTTCAGTTCAGCCCTCAACATGACAAATCTTTAGTCATAACTTGACTCCCGCAGCACAAGACTCCAGGAGTGGCCTTTCATGGTCTAACTCAAGAATATAGGGGGCCGCTTCTTGGGTGGACCACTCAGACCATATAGATGTTGTATATTCACAGACTGAATAATGGTGATCACATTCCTTGTATTTGCCTGCTTGACATCAGGTGAAAGTTTTGGTTTACTACAACTTTTAAAGCAATGGGAGGACATAAAAAGTGCTCAACCAGAAGCTTCTTCAGTTTGGAAGGCAGGTGGGACATTGAGCAAGTGAATGGGGACAATGCTATTTTTGCAATAAAATATTGTAAACAAGAGGGAAAAAAAACCTCCAGAGAGACTGTCAGAACAGGTCAGAGCCAGGTTATTATTATTATTTGCATCAGAGTAGCACCTAGAGGCCCCCATAAGGGAGAAGGGCCCAGTTCAACTAGGATCTGTACCCTACACTGGCAGACAGCTCTTGAATGCCATGGGACCATATATTGTCACCCCCTGGTGCTCTGCCTTCAGGTGCTGGGGGCCCACACCCTCATCATACGGGCTCTGCCTTTGGGAGCCCTGTGCCTCACCTCCCCGAGGAGCTCTGCTGCTAGGTACCAGGAGACCAGGTGCCCTCACCCTCCAGGGGCTCTGCCGCTAGGTACCAGGGGGCCAGGTGCCCTCACCCCCCAGGGGCTCTGCTGCTAGGTACCGGGGGCAGGTGCTGTCATAAACAGATAGCTAAGGGTTAATGTCTCTTACACCTGGAAAGAGGTAACCTGAAGCACCTGACCAGAGGACCAATCAGGAAACCAGACTTTTTCAGGTCTGGGTGGAGGGAAGTTTGTGTCTCAGTTCTTTGTCTTGTGCCTGTCTCTCTCTCGGCTATGGGAGGATTTCTGTCTCTTGCTTTCTAATCTTCTGTTTCCCAGTTGTAATTACAAAAGATCAGATAGTAAGTTATATGTTTTTTTGTATTTTACATGTGTGTAGTTGCTGGAGTGTTTTAAATTGTATTCTTTTTGAATAAGGCTGTTTATTCATATTTCTTTTAAGCAATTGACCCTGTATTTGTCACCTTAATACAAAGAGACCATTTTTTATATATTTTTCTTTCTTTTTACATAAAGCTTTCTTTTTAAGACCTGTTGGAGTTTTTCTTTAGTGGGAAACTCCAGGGAATTGAGTCTGTGCTCACCAGGGAATTGGTGGGAGGAAGAAGTCAGGGGGAAATCTGTATGTGTTAGATTTACTAGCCTGACTTTCCATTCCCTCTGGGTGAGGGGGGAAGAGAGATTAGCTCTCGGTACTTCTGTTTTCCAAGGCTGGAAACGGGGAGGGTGGAATCCCTCTGTTCAGATTCACGGAGCTTGCTTCTGTGTGTCCCTCCAGGTGTTCCTGGAGGGGGGAAGGGAAAAGGTTTATTTCCCTTTGTTGTGAGACTCAAGGGATTTGGGTCTTGGGGTCCCCAGGGAAGGTTTGGGGGGACCAGAGTGCCCCAAAACACTCTAATTTTTTGGGTGGTGGCAGCTTTACCAGGTCCAAGCTGGTAACTAAGCTTGGAGGTTTTCATGCTAACCCCCATATTTTGGACGCTAAGGTCCAAATCTGGGACTAGGTTATGATAGGTGCCCTCACCCCCCAGGGGCTCTGCTGCTAGGTACCAGGGGGCAGGTGCTCTCAGCCCCAAGGGGCTCTGCCACTAGGTACCAGGGGGCTGGGTGATCTCACCCCCCAAGGGCTCTGCTACTAGGTCCCGGGGGGCCAAGTGCTCTCACCCTCCAGGGGCTCTGCCACTAGGTACCGGGGGTCAGGTACGCTCACCCCCCAGGGGCTCTGCCGCTAGGCACCAGGGGGCAGGAGCTCTCACCCCCCAGGGGCTCTGCCCTAGGTACCGGGGGGCAGGAGCTCTCACCTCCCAGGGGCTCTGCCGCTAGGTACCAGGGAGCAGGAGCTCTCACCTCCCAGGGGCTCTGCCGCTAGGTACCAGGGAGCAGGAGCTCTCACCCCCCGGGGCTCTGCCCTAGGTACCAGGGGGGCAGGAGCTCTCACCTCCCAGGGGCTCTGCCGCTAGGTACCAGGGAGCAGGAGCTCTCACCCCCCGGGGCTCTGCCCTAGGTACCAGGGGGGCAGGAGCTCACCTCCCAGGGGCTCTGCCGCTAGGCACCAGGGAGCAGGAGCTCTCACCCCCCAGGGGCTCTGCCGCTAGGCACCAGGGGGGCAGGAGCTCTCACCCCCCAGGGGCTCTGCCGCTAGGCACCAGGGAGCAGGTGCTCTCACCCCCCAGGGACTCTGCTGCTAGGCACCAGGGGGCAGGAGCTCTCACCCCCCAGGGGCTCTGCCCTAGGTACCAGGGGAGCAGGAGCTCTCACCCCCCAGGGACTCTGCTGCTAGGTACCGGGGGGCAGGAGCTCACCTCCCAGGGGCTCTGCCGCTAGGTCCCAGGGCCATGTGCCCCGGCTCTGCCTTTGGTGCTGGACAGCCCCGTATCAGCGGCGCATGGGCGTTCGCAGTGACGGTACCACTGGGTTCCTGTTGCTCCCCAAAGCCCCAGCTCCTGGAGCCTCGGGATCGGAACGGCCGGGCAGCCCCACCACATGACAGCCCCGCGGGCGGAGCTCAGCCCCGGCGCCCGCCCTTGGATTGCTGTAAACTCGCGATCCCCGCCCCCAACCCCGCCGTCAAAGGCAGCGCCGCCGCGGCTGCTACGCAACCTTATGTAGCCGGAAGTGAGGATGTACTTCCGGGTTCAGTCGCGTGTTTCCCCTCCCCTAAAATGGCGGCGCCCATGTCCCTGCTGGTGGAGTTTGGGTGAGTGCGGCCGGGCTGCAGCGAGGAGCGGTGCCGTGTGGGGGTTTGGGGCTCGTGCCCGTGGGAGCGGCTCCTGTGGGTGCTCGCCCGTGGGGTGGGCTAGGAGATGCGGGGACACGCTGACTGGCCACGGACCTAGAGCCTGGTGGGCCTGGAGCTGGGGGGGCACCGGTGCAGCAGCAGCTGCGGTGCCTGGTGGCGAGACCAATGCACTAGGGTCCGCGGCCAGGCGGGTCCTGGGGCCAAGGGGGCTGTCGTGGGGGAAGTGTGAGGGTTTGGGGCAGAAAAGAGGCACCTCGTGGGGTGGTTGTGGGACTCTGGAGGTGGTGCGGGGGGGCAAGATCTAGGGTGATTATAGCGCAGGGCTTGAGAGCAGGGGCTGGAGAACGAGGCTGGCACTGGAGGTGATAACGCTGCTTGCTAGGAGTTTAGGGGGTTACCGGGTTTTGGAGGGATAAGGACTATGGTTGGGTGTGTGGCCACTCTTAGAGCACAGACTAGAACGCTCTTCACAATGGGAATGAGAAGAGAAATAGGAATCGTCTGTCTTTCTATTTAGAAGCAAAGTGTCATTCTAGATCTGGCATTTTTTGTCTCAAAAACTTCAGAGAATGCTTTCTAGGTGGGACAACTTTTCATAAGGAAGATTTTAAATATTGTATTGAAACATATACAGGGCCATCACAAGAAAGAGAGGCTTTAAAATGTGCCTTAGAGGGATCCACAATGAGGGAGTGGATAGGATGGGAGCTGGTCTGCACTAATCAATGAGGAAACCAGATGTGAGATGGGCAGTGGGGTTTCAGGAATGGGTTGAATGGATCATAATTAGTGTGCGACTGTCCAGAGTTTTCAGAAAATACAGGATTTCTGTCATCGTGCATTGTTGGCAAAAGGACAAATTATGTTAAACAATCAACACGTTTATGGAGATGAGGCAACATGTTTTACAAAAACAGTTCTGAAGCTTTGTGTGGTTTCATTTGGTATTGTAGCACTCAAGGTACCCTTTGATGTAGGTGCTGTAAAAACACAGGAAGACACGCAACTTGTTCAGAGGCATTTACAATTTTAATTTAAAACAAGACTCTGCAAGGACCAGTACTGATGTTACAAAACCCTGAAATATTTATTCTGTTCTTCCTTCCTATGTTAATGACAAGCCTCTCTGTTAGTCACTACTTTCTACCTCCCATTTAGTTCTGTAGGCTCTTGTGTACCAGTTACTGTCTGGTGCTGTTAAAGTCCTCAGTCTTGTAATTGCCTAAGGATTTGCCATTGTCAAATTAGAGCATGCATAATTGAATGGGAAGTGTTGGGCCCTGGTGGTACAAGTGAGGTCTTGGTTCAGAAGACTGGTACAGTTGCCCCAAAGTATTTTTGTTTGTTAATGCCATAGTTTGTTTTTGATACCACAATTAACAGGCAGGATTACTCTGATGGTTTTATCCTAGAGAAAACCCCTGTTCTTCACTCACTGAACAATGAGAGGGAGGTTGTTTTTATTTATGGATTATCCCATTGTGAACATCAAAAATAGATTATAAATCATTTCCTTTTCCTTGGGGATAGTAAATTGATTAAAATCGAAATTTTGATAATTTATTTTTCAGTATATATGCTGTTTGCTTTTTGCAGTTCTTTCAGCTCAAACAAAGTTAACTAGTAACATCAGCTTCGCGTTATTTATTATCACATTTTATTTTCAGGTTCTTTTTGCTGTAATATCTGGATTGCTGGAAACTAAAAAAATTAAAACATTTTGTTTAAATTGGAAATTTACAAACATTTGTCTTGGGCTTACATTTTGTTAAATCTTTTTCTTACAGAAACTGAAAGGCTTGCTTGATTTCCCCATCCCTATACACATACACAATCTTCATAACCCTTTAAATGCCCTTCTCTGTAAGAGGCTCTTCCTCAATCTTTCCCCACTTCCAGCTGCAGAAACTCTCCTAGTTTTCTCAGAAGAGTGAGAAGCATTTTTGCTTCCCTTAGAAATGCATAAATGAGCTCTCTATGTGTAAATCACAGCTGAGTTCTCCACAGTTAGCGCATTACAGAAGGACCTTATCTCACCATCTACATTTCTACAGTAACAGTGTGACCTTGTTTTCGTTACATAAAAAAATGTTTTTCATATCATTGCTGTGACTTGTTCTTTCACAAGAATCTCGGCTAAAGCTAATAATTGCTTCTTCCATTTTTTTGTGAGCTGGTGGAAGAACACCAACAGAGCAGTCTTTAGGAGTGCCACAGCATATAAGTAGCAGTGCTGAGAGCATAACAAAGGTTCTGTTGTGCTCTTCCATAGCAGAGCCAAGAAAAACTCCTAGTGTGTCATTTTTAAATATTGGATTTAAAGGGACTCAGTCACATGTAGACTCATTATTTTCCATGTTCTTCACATGTTTGCTTTTAAAATGCATCTCTTTTTTTGAGGCAATTTTTAATCTACATGATTGTGAGAAATGCAAGGTAGCAATGACTCATACTTTTGCGTCTGAATAGTAAAAAAAAGTTGTAAAATATTTTGTGTGTGTTAAGACGGAGAATCTTTCCAAGGATTAAATGGTGTCTGCATAGAGTTTGGTAGTTTTTATGAACCTATTTGATGAATCCATCATCAAAAATATCTTCCAAATTCAATACTGATGGAGCATGAGCCTCCAGCAGCACCTACACTTCAGGCAGAATCACTCATGCCAAGACTTTAAAAGTTTAAAAATTGTCTCAAAGTTAGTTGTCTGCCTAAGGATTTAGGGATTTTAATGACTTGATTTTTCAAGAGTGATGAACTGCTCGTTTCCCTTGAGTTCAGTGAGAGCTGCTGGTTGCTCACTATTTCTGAAAATCAAGCCTCATGCTTAGCTGCCTGAATCTTCATTTAGGCACCTAGTTCTTAAATTCTTGGCCCCGGGAAACAGAACTGAGTCAGTAGCATATATTGTCCAATGCTGCACTTATATAGTGTTGTGACACTTCCTAGACGTACCCATGGTTGTGAGGCTCCTCAATGCCATCTGCCCATAGCATATGAGAACCTTGTCTGTGTCTGCATAGAGTCCACTCCCTAACTCCACTGGCAACATAAGTACTCCCTTCTTAGCCTACGCAGGCTCTGCTGTCCTTTTGCAGATTAGCACTAGGTACTCTCCAACCTCCAAGTGTCCAGCCCCTGTTTCAATGGACATTCCCAGATTCACTGCTCACAAAGGAACAACGTCCCTCAGCTTACTAGTTACACCTTCGATCACAGCTACACTATTAAAGTGGCATAGCTCTTAGATATATTTATAGTGGAAAATAAGCAAAAGCTTATTTAACAAAAATAGTGGTTAGAAAAGTAGCAAGTAAAAGTACTGGAAACAAAGTTACATGTAAAATAAAATCGTAACACACATTCTAGAGCCTAGACTTCATTAACAAGATAATTTTTTTTTTTTTAGTGAAGTTTAGCTCACCCAGAGTCTTTGCAGTGTTTTCCAGCTGGGTTGGTTGTGACCTCCTTTCGTAAGACAGAACACACTGACAGTTCATCTCCTCAGTGAAGGATCTAGGGTGTAACACACTACAGTTATACCCCCAAATCCGTTGTCTTTACTCGTAAACAGGATGTCCCACTGCTGTTTTCGTTTTTTCCTACAGCTCTCCACTCTTGTATTTTGCAATCTCTTGACTAATATCAGGCTCAGTAATGCAAACAGGCCTCCATTGCAATAAATGCAGTGCACAATACACTTGACCAGACAGACAGACGTATATCCTGCCTGCTACCTGTCTGAACAAAATCTGTTCAAGGCCTGTCACCAACTGGTGGCCTACTTTTAACTTCAAGGCTTTAAGAACATAATTTCCGGAATAGATGTATAACATCTTAAATGTTACCTGTCCATACATGCAATAACTATGATGACCCAGTAAGCTACTGGTTCTTGGTAGACACCTTACATGTCACCCTTTGGTAAATAATTATGCATGTACCAGGCTCAGTAGATCCCTGTAAAACCCCATGCGTCCCCTCTGCCAGTTGACATCGAGGTCCCTGGCTCACACCTCCATATGCATCAGCTTGGAGCCTTCTTGCCTGGACAGTGCAACTGCCACCACATTTTCTTTGCCTTTTAATATGTACAGTTTTCATTTCGTATTCCTGCACTGCTAGACTCCAGTGTCTCAGTCTGCAGTTGGTACTTTTTGTTCTGTGTAGCCATATCAACGGCGAGTGGGCTGTTAGGACCCTAAACTTCCTGTTAAATAAGTAAGGCCTTAACTGCTTGACCGCCCACACAATTGCATAACATTCGGTTTCTATGACAGAGGAATTCTGTTCTCCAGGGGTCAGGTTTTTACTTAGGAAAGCAATAGGATGCTTTTTATTGTCTTCACTTTATTGCGTCAGTACTACTCCCAGGCCTGTGTCAGAAGCGCTGGTGCTCAGTTCAAAATCTGGTCTGGCCAGAATAGGCTTTTGGATTTTCTTTGCTTTATCAGACCCTTTCTGACAGGCTGCTGTGCACAGCACCGTGTTAGGTTTTCTCTTTTTGCACAGGTCTGTGATAGCAGACACTGTGTTGCTGAATCCTTCCACAAACTGGTGGTAATAGTTCTCCAAGCCTATAAAAGACTGAACGTGTGTTTTGATTTCTGGTACAGGCCAGTTAACGGTGACTTCTACTTTCAATAGATCTGGACAGATCTGGTCCCCTCTTCCAAATGACCAGCTAGATGAGGGACTTTGGCTGCATCCATTTTACACTTGGACATTTTTACAATGACACTAGCATCTTTTAATTTATTCAGCACAATTCCCAACTGGGTTTTTGTGATCTGACCAGGAGTAGCTGAAGATGGCAATGTCATTTACGTAGATTCAAGCAAAATCCTGTAACCCAGCTGACACCTGGTTCACAAGCATCTGAAATGTGGCGCCTGCATTGATTAACCCAAAAGGTAACACTCTGAGCTCAGAAAGTCCTGAATCAGTAACAGGCAGATTTTGTTTTCTGCACGTCAGTGTTTAAGGAATTTGACAATACCTGTTTGTTGAATGTAGGGTGCTCAGGAACTTTGCCCTGTCTATAGTGTCTAGCATGTTGTTGATCCTGGGTATATGGTGTACATCAGGAACCAAGACAGCCTTAAGCTTTCTGTAATCAACGCAAAACTCTTTGTTCCCCTCCTTTTCAGGGACCATCACTAGAAAAGCCCAGGGACTGTTGAACTCTTATTAGTCCCATTTTCAGAATGCTTGCTATTTCCTTGCAAACTTTCTCCTGCATTTTACCAGTTGTCTGGTGTGCTCTGCTGGGTGTGGGCTGAGGTCCTTCAATGTTAATCTCATGGACCATTTCATGAGTCAGTCCTGGCCTGCTGGAAAATACCTCTTAATGCCTTTGCAGCACAGCCAAAATCTCTGCCTTTTCACATGAGGTTACCCCTTCAGATATATCAGTGCTTTCGAGTGAGGTACCACTATGACAATGAGTCATCAGATCAGTAAGATGGGGCTATCTTGGAGTCCTCCTCAGCACAGAGCACTTCATAAATGATAAAGCCTCAAACACTTTACGGAGATGGTTAATTGTCCACTATTTTATAAATGCAGAAATTGGCGCCACACAAGAAGTTAGTGGCAGATTCAGGAATAAAGCCTGGATTCCTAGTCCAGTTAGGTAACCTTCTTCGTACAGAGGGTTCTTACAGTCCTGTATTCTCAAGAAATGAATTTGATTGGGGCTGTAAAGTGGAATCATACTTTCTTCACAGGAGAGTTTGAGGGAAGTATAAGCCACTGACGTGAGTTTTGCATTTAGCCTGGGATTTTCAGAGGCCTAAGGGAGTTATGTACCTAAATCCCAAAATTATTATAGTCTGGGATCAGCTTCTGAGAAAGTACTGCCTTCTACGCTCACAAGGTTCTGCTTATTGGTCAACATTTTAATTGTGCTGGCGGATTGTAATATAATGGTCACTGAGGGAGAAGTGATCTCCCTGGGAGTGTTTTTAAATATCAGGACAGAGACTTTGAACTGGCTCCTTCAACAGGGAGCAAGTCCAGAGGGTGAAGCATGTGATGAGTGACATTTTGTACAACTTGTAGGCAGAGTCCCTTGTTTTGCTTGTTACTCACACTGCGCATATGCTTCCGCTGTAATGCTTCGGAAAGTGGGTTGTGCAGTGGCTAGAGCAAGAGGGAACTGCCAGGACTCCAGGATTATCCTCTTGGCTCTGCCTCTGACTTGCTGTGTGACCTTGCACAAGTTGTTTCTTCCCTTCTATAAACTGGGAATAATACCTATTCTACAGAGTGTTTTGAGGTTAGTAAAGTACTTTGAGAGCCTTGGATAAAAGTGTTACAGAAGGGCACTGTATTAGGGCACGTGAGTTTATAATCTGAGATTTGTATTACAGTACTGTCTAGAGGCCCAACTGAGTTTGAGTTACGCTAGGCACTGTACAAGCAGATTGCCAACTCTTTGAGGTAGGGACCATCTTTCTGTCCTCAGGTTGTACAGTGCCTAGCACAGTGAGTCCTGGTCCATAGCTAGCCATACAAGTAACTATTAGTAGGAGACAGTTACTGCCCCAAAGTGCTTACAGGCCAAATAGACAAAGACAGACAATTGTCCTACTCGAAATACAATCCAGTCCATTTTGTTGTGTCTCTGTATTTTTTTGCGTTGTAAACTACCCCATTTATAACTTCTGTCACTTGAAAATAAAACAAAGAATGAGTTGTGCATTTTCTTTATTTCAGAGGTGGAGCAGAGCTCTTGTTTGATGGCGTTAAAAAACATCAGGTGACCTTGCCCTGTCAACCAGAGCCTTGTGAGTATTAGAGCTTTTCAAATAAGCTGAAAGAATGACAGCAAATGAAATGCCTGTGAAAAAGAAAGTCAGTTTGTACAGCAGTTACTCTGATTCCAGTTGTAAACTGTGTGGTTTAGGGCCGTTTCAGACATGCTATTATTGATTGGCTAGCTTGGCAGACAATAGTTAACCCTCAAAGTAAATACAAAACATAAATAGGCCAAGCACCTTTTCCATTCTCCAGGCAACCACAAAGTGAGTTCCTTTCTCCAAAGATTTTTGCCCTCCCTCTGAAATATTGTTAATACACAGCAGCCTCTAAAGTGTATTCTCCTTGGTCAGTCCATGGAGCTGCCTGTTAGACAGTTTTATCTGTGCTTGTATAGGAATATCACTCTCGATTTTTAATTTAAAACAACTGAATATACTTAAACCACACAGACAAGCATGACAAAGCTAGGGTTTGAAAATTACGCTGGCCTTACGTGGAGGGCATCCTCTTTTCAGTCCTGCATATATTAAACAAAACACTGCTAGACTGAATGACCAGCGACTGTTCCAGTGATTATACATCGTTAATTTATTTCCTTAGTGATTCGGGATATCAACGTCATTCTGATTACTCTTTTCCTCCCCTCTACACTTGTCCACACTTCATTTGCATTGTGATTTTAGCAGCCGGTATATCCAAAACTCTTAGTAAAGCTTTATGCCATTTGAAACCGGAATTATAAACTTAGAAATTATGTAAAGGGTCAATCAACTTTAGGAGTTCATGAGAGATTGGTTGCAAATATAATCTGCATGCTGTGTATTTTAAGGCCTGAGATCTTCCTGTCGTGCCTAGAAATATTTAGAGACCAGTGCAAATGCTTTGAGGACAAGTAAACTTTTGATCCTGAATATAAGTTCTATATAATTCAAAAGGAATAGAAGCATTAAAATGGTGGAGGAGGATGTGGTGAAAGACCAGGCCTGGGATTGTGAAGATCTAGGTTTTGTCCTTGAGTCTGACACTGACTTGCTAGTCACTCAACTTCTCTGCCCTGTGTTAAAACAGGGGTACTACTGCCAGGGTGTCCTGGGGTTAAATTCTAATGTCTGAAAAGCGCTTGATGTCCCTGGATGGAAAGCACTAAAGAAGTGGCAGACTATTAATTTATTTGGATTGTAAACGTCTTGGGCTAGGATATTGTGTGGGTTTGTTTTTGTTTTGTTTTTTTGTGTGTTTTTTGTTTTTTAAGATGGTGTTTGGCTTAGAATATTTGTTCATCATCTAACACTGTCAGTCTTCAGACAATGAACAGGCTTTCAGTTAGAAACGAATTATAAGGTGTTATAATTTTATCTGAGGGTAGTGCAGGGTGCCCGTACCTAGCAGAGATAAGAGTAAGAGTGCCTACAGGTTATTTTCTGCAGCCTGATAGATGTCCATGGTGCATCATATAACACTAATCCAGCTTCTGTTGAAGCCATTGGGAAGATTTCCATTGACTTTAATGGGAGTTGAATTTAGCTTTTAAAAAGAAAAGAGAAGTTCCCTCCCTGAAGGTCTTGCTTACTCAGGCTCTCTTGGTACATGGGACAATAGTTCAGGTGTGGGAAGCTGTGGGCACATCAGAGGTGAGAGCATCTGCAGCAGGGTTGGATCAGGAAAACTGTGTGAAGAAGAAATTCTATAAATTCCCTCATCACGTTAATAAGGAAAACATTTGAGATTATTAACAATAAACAAGTTAATGCAGCTCTCTCTGGGGAAATGAAAATGTGTTTCTTAGTGGAAAATAAAGAGCACGATCCATCAATCCTAACTCAGGCAAAACTCACCTTGACTTCTCTGGGAGTTTTGACTGAGTAAGGACTGCGTCATGGGCCTTGTGTATTTAAAGAATTAACAGACTCACCATGTTCAGTGTTTCCTGTCTAGTCACTTTATGCCATATGTTCATCTCCTAGTGTACTGAAGAAATCATGAATGAACAGATCTCATGAGTACTAGGATCGTTATCCCATTTTAACTTTTTTTTTTTAATTAGTTGTCCAATTTTTTTGGCCATTTTGCCATTCCTTACACTTCCTTTCCTCTTGCATTATTATTTTTGTCCCTTTTTTGCAGAGCATTTTGCTTCTCTCTGGGACATTGGGCTCAACTATGTTTTAATTGTTTATACATTTTGTACAACACCCAGATGCAGGGGGATGGGGCACTAGGTGAACAAATAGGTAAGAATGTATAAATGAATAAAATAGTCTGTGCTCCGAATTTCACCTGGATAGTGCTCTCTGAATTATAAAAATTGGTTTTATATTTAATTAGTGAGATTACCACATGCTAATCTCCTGATTCTAGGCACTAGATGAAAATGTGGTTGGATTCTAAACCTGGCTAATGTACGCATGGAGATTTCCCCCCCTCCCCCCCTTCTCCTCTTGTGTTAACTGGCCAGAGGGGAAGAGGGTCTGGAGGAGGTTAAGGAGGGCAGATGGGAGGGAGCTGCAAATGGGACTACAGAAGGCCACTTATGGAGCCATGCGGCAGCAGCTGTCTTTGCTATCTGGGGTTTGAAGAGATTTTATCATGTTGCCTCTGAGGAACATACGAAAAAAGGGTTTGTGTGTGTGTACATGTACACACGTCACCGTACTTTGTGAGACTGTTATCATATTTTTCTCAGGTGCTCCAGATCTGTGCAGAAAGAAGGGCACAAGTTAAATAAGAACCTTTGTTTCAGAGTTGTTCTGACAATTTTGATAAACTCATTGATAATACTGATAAAGAGAAACTAAAGGAGCTAGCTCTGTTGACTTATTCTGCGTAAAAAAACATTGCTAGGTGGGAGAGGACAGTGAAGGAGATATTTGTCACATGGAGAGAGGATTAAATTCACTCGGAAAGTAAACCTTAATTTCAAGCATCGAAGGTGCAATTAGAAACAATGGAGCATAAAGAAAAGAAACCCTAAATTAAAAACTATGAAAATGTATTTGGCAGCATCCCCCTGAAACAAACCACAGTAATTTAACTGCATGCTTCGGCAATCAAATAGAGCATTATATGAATGCTGTTGCTAGTGATGTCTGAGGTCCTTCCTCCATCCCACTTGGGTTTACAGTGCTGGATTTGTCTATGGTAATGAGAATTTCCTTCAGTGTGTTAGAAGGATGAGAAAATAACGAGCATCGTTTAATCCCTGCAGCAGAGTCACAGGTTCAAATCTGTGGTGTTGTGTTGGCTAAGAATAATTAGAAAGACTCACTGCTGGGCTCTTACCACTGGATCTTGTATGCTCAGGTGAGACCACTGATTGAAGAGACTCTGGCTGTTGTGCAAGGAGCTGCTCAACTCTGTATCATAGGCCCTGCACTGCTAATGATCATGAAGATTTTTCCTTTAAGTGGCAGGAGTCTGTGCTTTTGGAACAAAAGTTCCAAGTGTCAATAGTGTGCAGTAATTAACAAATCTAGATGCTTCAGATTGGTCGAGTACTTGACATTCAAAGGTTTGGAAGGATAAAATTGTAATCCATACCTTTCAGTAATCATATCTATTCCCCATTTACTCAAAATCTCCTAGGGGAAAAATCCATCGTTAATCACAATTTTGAGAGAGGGAAAATTAAAATAATTTATTTGTTGAGTTGGACTGTGCATGGTGCTATCTGAGACACAGGAAATGCTCCGAAGGATTTACAGTCCAAGCACCTGATCCTGCAAGGTGCTGAGTGCTCTTCACTTCTGTTGGAAATCAGTTGGAATTAGTCACTCAGAGTCCCTCGTTTGAGGTGCTATCTTTCCGGATAAAGCCCCCAAATATGAACAGAATAGTTCAGATACAGTACACTAGGGGATAGTCTGACCTGAGTGTGGTACCTGAGTGCCAGGAAGATAGCTAGAATTGAGTGTGCAAGATGGCACCAGTTGTCTAGAAGTGCAAAATAATGGTGGTGATAACATTTGGCTGTCAATAAGAAATCGGTATTTGGAATGATTTTTATTGCTGAGTTGATTACTCCTAACTTCTCTCTAAATGTTTTGAAATTAATGTTTAAAATATTTCTGATAGGGCAAAGTTTTGTCAAATTAAAAAATAAATGTTGACTTAATCCAGAGACATTAAAATAAATAAATAAAAATGAATACTTCCAAACCACCTGATATGGTGCTTTCCATCTTCAAAGGAATATGTGAATATTCTCTTCCTTGCAACACCCCAATGGGCTAGTTAAGTGTATATTTATTGATGGGGAAAACTGAAGTGCAGAGATAATATGCTTACCAGAGAGAGCATCTCATGTTAGTATAAAGGTAGAATTCGAAATGGGAGTCTTAAGTCTCAGGCCCCTCTTTCACAAGGCCAGTCTGCACAACCAAATCTACTACATCAGGGGAGCTCCATATTATCACCCTATCAGGGCACTGTCACGTTAATATTCGGTCTGGGCATTTGACTGGTCAACTGACCATTTATTTCTGGACCGGTCAAATATTTTAAAGCAATGACTTATTAGAATAGTACCAACAGTAACAAGAAAGAGTAAGACTTTGTGGTTTCCAATAGGTTTAGGCTTAGCCGTAGATACTTGTGCCTAATTACAAAAAACGAGTTACTTAATGGAGTTATTTTAACTCCAAAAAATGAAAGAATGACACCATGATGCAATAAAAAGGTAGGCCATCTCTATCAGGGCTTTCTTGTTGGAATGTTTGACAATATTTGACCATGGTCAGATAATAGGCAGCCAATTGACTGGCTTCCCAAGTCTCGTTAGTATGTCCCTGCCAGGGTAGATTGGGTTGTGTGGCTGGGCCCTTTAATCTGTTCTGCCTAGTTGTGCCATCTCCCCATTGAATCACTGGTATGCAGTATCTCCTGGCAGTTGTCCCAGTGAAGTAGATGTGTCATTTATAAGAGGGCCAATTGAGCGGATTCATTTGTAGCTCTTCGTTATTAGAAGGAAAGATGGAAAACTTAAAATTCTCTTGCAGGAGTCGTCTCCGTGCTTTCCTACTAGGCTTAGTGTAACGGGAGCTGTGTTAACCCTCTGCCACGAATCTGATTAATCTGAACTCATTGTAGAAGGAACTTCCCAGGCACTGAGGAGCCCATCTCCCTTCTGTGGGACCAAATCCCTCTGATAACAAAGCCTAGCTTTTCTGTCCTTCCCAGCCAGTGTGTTCCTGCACAGGCACCTATTAGGATAACCTTTCTATCCCCTACCACCCAACCCCCACCCCTCACTCCTTTTCTCTTGGTGGTGTTTGCTGTCATGACACCACTGTTTAAAGGATGGCAGCAGAGCATAGGCTGATGAGGAGGTTCCTGGCCCTTTAAACTGCTTAGCATGCGTTTCACACGGTTCACGGTGCCAGCTGTTCCTTTCTCCTCCTGCCCTCACTCACAGGAGCTGTTTGCTGAGCTCAGAGCTCCTGTGCAAAATTGCTTTTCAAAAGAGCCACTTTCTGCTTAATTAAACAATGAGACGCCGTCCCTCTGCACATCTGTAAAGCTCCTTCTGCAGCCCCTTTATCCCACAAACTGCTCCATTCTTACCTCCATTCAATTGTAAATCTTCCTCCCCTTCCCCCATCCGTGCTCTTTCTTTTCCCCTTTCAAGTAAGGCTGAGGAGGTTGGTGTTTCTGCAGGAGCGGGAATTGGTTTAATGGTCCTTGCTGTAGATGAAAATATAATGTTAGCAAAGTAACTGCTGAAAATGAGAGGCAAAGACTGGCACAGATAATTGTGTGGCTTTTGTATTGCAGAGGAATAAAGTCATAATAGCGATTGAATGGGAATCAGTTATTCTCCCCAACTAATCCTATCCAAGCCATAAAAAAATCACTAGCTCTTAAAGCTGATGGGAAGAGGGTGAGGAGTCAGAGCAAGAAACTGTCTTGCCCAACTCGCGGTGCCAGAGTGAGCCTGTACCAGGGGAGTCCCTCTACAGGCTTCTGTATGAATAGATGCTACCTGGGCAAGTGAGAGCCAGAGGGATCCCTCTGCAGTCTTTCTGTATGAATAGTTACATTCCTCCATGGACAGTGAGTCTTGGATGTATAATTCCACATAGTCTTTGGTTTTAGTGGTTAGATTTCCTCTCTGTCAGTTGTTTCTTTCCCAACACAGGGAAATGTGTGTAAGAGGAAAGTTCATTTCCACAGTGGTTTAAAATGGACTTTCTGTCTGTATTTAATAACGCTTTCTTTGAATTGTCAGGGAATTTGCCTGAGTGGCTTACACAAATTAATCCTCAACAATTCCAGGTGGTGCAGGATAGATGAATGGAGACATAGGTGAGGTATCTGTGGTTGAGTGGGAATACCCACTTCTTTATGTCAGGAAGAGGTTATAGTTCGGGTGATGCAGTATCGTATAACTAGATTGATAGGATGCAGTTAAGAAGAAAATAGGAATTTTTTTTACCAGTAGCTTAAATTCTCAACTTTGCAAGCTATGGCACAGTCTCCTACAGGATGTATGGGAAGCACCACATTCCCCGAACCCTTTAAAACTAGACTGGATAAAGCCCTAAATGGTCTTCCATAGGGATTAATCCTGCACTAGTAGAGAGAGAAACTAGAAGAGCCCTGTTAACTGGTCATCATTTCTAACTCCTGATTTCTAATCCAGCCTTCACTGCCTGATGAATACAGTTGCCACCTATTGTCCCTTTTTGTAAGGTTCTCCTTAGCTCCTTCCTTAGATAATTTTGAACAAGAGACTGAACCATGTACCACGACTAGTGATCCGTGATCCTAATGAGAAGAGATGGTTTAGTGCACAGGCATTATTCAGAAGCCTTAAGTGACCATAGCATTGGGTGTTGTAAGATTAGATTTATGCAGAGGATCAGATTGGGGTCCTTTTAGAAATGACAGGAACTGATGGAAGCACTTTGGCTCTGGCGATTTGGAGCTGGCTGGCAAATGGGATTGAAGATCCCTGATCTCCCTACCAGCTAACTGGAGGGACTGTGAGATCCTGGGATCTGAGTGCTCCCTTCTAGTTTACAAGAGCTGACAGAAAATCCCATGATCCACACGTTCCTTGATGACTGATAGGGCCCAGGACCAAGGTCCTCCATCCAAGCTAACAGAAGGGTTATGGAATAACACAGCATCTGGTCTCTACCTGTGCTGTGGATAAGAGGGAATGGAGGAAGTACTAATGTGGGCCCTCCCTTCCAGTTAAAAGCGGTGGCGGAAAAGGAGAAAGTTATCTCTCTGCTAGTGATAATAAGCAGGGCCCAGGCATTATCGTCTAACACACAGAAGCTGATGGTTCCAGTATCTGGATTCTTTGTCTGGCCAAAGTCACTAATAGCTCCCTGTTAATAGAATCCAGATTAGAGGTTTTTTCCCTATAAATGTCAGAAATGTCTCAGAAGATGTCAATGAAAACAGATTCGAAACTCCTCTTGGCCTTGCTGGTGGTCACCATGCCTTGAGTCTGAGACCTCGTCTACACTAGAGCTTACTGTGGTACACCCCAGAGTGATGCAAATTATACCGATCTAAGTCCCAGTGTAGACCGCATCCTGTCAGCAGGAGAGCCTCTCCTGCCGACATAGCTACCGCCTCTTGTGGGAGGTGGAGTAGTTAAGCCAACTGGAGAGCTCTCTCTCCTGTTGGCTTAGGGTATCTTCACCAGAAGTGTTACAGTGTAGATGTAGCCACAGTTTAACCCTTTTCCTCTGATTCTGCTTATATAAGCCATTCCAGGCCTTCTGCTGCAGCTTATGGTACCCCACCATCTGCTTTGGGAGTTCACTTTGCACATTAACTAGCCTGAGGAACCCTTTGTATCCATTTTTACAATGGGCCCTTTCATAAAATGTGGCCCTTGTCCATTTTACTGAATTCTAATTAGCACAAGGCACTCACCTGCCTGAGTGGTGTATTTTGGGGATGTTTTATATTTTGAAAAATAAGCCACCTAACCTGGCACAGGGGTTACAAATTCTCTTCCCATCCAGGCAGAGGGAATGATAGAAGAGGCATGTAAAGCGGGGATTTTGTCATGGTTACAGGTCAATGACTGAGAATGTGGGTGGGATGGAGCTTGGCCAGAGTTAATGACCTCAACAAATTGGAGCTCAGCCGTGGTCAGTATGATAAACGATCTTATTCTGGGTCAGAGAAATGGTATCCCATAGGGAGGTGTCCGAAAGGCGGCCCGAGAAAACCGATTGTGCTGTTGCAACGCTGACCCTTCGGTGAGCAGGGCCGCATACATCTTAGTTATTACAAACCAGAAAAGAGCTTTCCAGTGTCTAGGCCTTAAGAGTCCCCTGTTTTCCTGAAATAGGCTTCCTATTCCGCACCCAAGACAAGGATATTACTGAAAATACACCCTCTGGAAGCCCTAACGGGAGGGTTGGATTGTACATCTGTTTGTTAATGTATGAGGGGTGTGCGTGGGGCGGGGGGCTGCGGAGATATGTATGTTTCATTTGTGTGTGTAAATCTGCCAGTGACACGCAGCCCTCTGAGTGTTAGTACAGCTTCTTTGTTAGTGGAGGGCTGTGTTTTCACGTTCACTGATATTATGTTAGTGCAAGATCAGCGAGTATGTGTTTCAGGGCAGTGTTTGGGTTTCTGCGTGTTTACCTGATTGGTGAGATTTTGCAGTGAAAAGCTGGCTCTGTTTCTTATTCCAGGCACCTGTCTGCCATGGCTGTTTTCCCTCTGCTTACAGCAAGTGTGCTCTCTGGCTGCTGAGTTATCACGGATGAATCTGTCAGGTCCGGGAGGTTTTATTAAGCTGGGAAAGATCTGTGGGTTTCAGCTATGGTTTTGAGGATGTAAATGAGTCTGGGCGTTTGTAGAAGGCAGCACTAAGATGGAGTCCCAGATCACTTTCTCTAAGAGGATACTCAGCTGATTTCTTCTGGACAGAAAAGTTAGATATGTCAAATCAGACTTTGGAGGAGACCAGGCTGGAGACTGTGCAGATCTGTCAACCACATTCAGGGATGTTTATACTGCAGCGTGTACCCAAATCCCAAACAAGCCTGGGATTTGGGTACACGCTCGCTGCAGCTCTCATGCCCTGTCCACTTGCATGACAAGCCAGTGGCTTTGCGTCACTGGAAACATGCTCATTTTCATGGATCTGTTCATTCCCATTGGGCTGTTTGTTTTGTGCCTATATGGTGGCCCTATGGCTTTCAGCTGCCATGATGCACTTGAATGGTCAGTTCTCTCACATTCGCTGTTTTTTTTCTTGGCTTTTCTATTAACTTCAGAATGTTCCTGTGACTGTGGTGCTGGTGAAAGGCACTGGGTCGGTCGGCAGCCCTGAAGACTGACTTCTCTTTGTCCACGGAACAGAGACAGGGTTCCCCACCATTGTGCTTCAACCCCAAATTGCAGAAACCTCCTCTGAGGTCAGAGGGTCGTTCAGTTTCCGTGGCCCATTCTGCCCTTGGCACCTCTGCTGAGATTAGCCCTAATTGGCCCCATTGTTGGCAGTTGTGGTGGGTTTTATAGTCTGGATATTTGTCTACTGGGAACTGAACTGACGCTACCAAAGTAATTTCACTGGGGCCATGTGATGGTAACAAATCTTGGTGATTATTAACCGGGCTGGGTTGAAAGTGGTGACCTAAAAGAAAACAGCTCTCCTCAATGCTCTGAGCCATCCAATTCCCTACTTAACATTATTTTTATTGTATAATGTTCAATAAGCAGCACAGAGCTGCCGTTGCACAAAATGCATGATCTGTCACCTCCAAAGGGCAGCGTACATTGTGAAATTGCACTTCTGTAAACATTAAATACGCCTGTTCTGATGATGAGTCAGCTTTCATAAGCAGTTTAGATTGGTGTCCCAGTGGTGAGGATTCAGCTTGGCAGTGGACAGGAGGGGGTGGTCCGTTTAAAGGGCTTTTCTTCCAATTGATTATTTCTACAGATCCATACGTTCGAATGGTGCTTTACGGACAAACAGGTCCTTGGCCCGAGGAGCTTACAAACCAAGTTATATGTGCCGAAGTGTGAGGGAAGGTGCTGTAGGAAAGATAAGGGTTGTGATAATAAAAGAGCAGGAGTTGTGCTTTCGTTGCACACATTATTATTTTGGGGGAGTCCAGGAGCTCCAATCACAGACCAGGACCCCATTGTGCCAGGCCCTGTACAAACGCAGACCAACCGATGGTCCCTTCCCAAAAGACCTTGCAATCTAAGTATTCTTGTTTGGGTTTTGTATTTTGTCTGTACATACTTCTTGGATCTGTCATTTTTCATTTCTCCTCAAAACTACCAATAATATAACAAAGATAAATACGAGGGCAGGAGCAGAATTCAGTGCTGGAAGAACAGCTGAAAGAAGTGAGTCTTGAGATGGGATTTGGAGAAGGAGTGAGAGGTACATTGCACTTTAGATCAGAGGGCATATTCAAAGAATAAGCTGGGGGGGCTTAGATAAGAACAGCCATAGTGGGTCAGACCAATGGTCCATCTAGCCCAGTATCCTGTCTTCCAACAGTAGCCAATGCCAGGTGCTTCAGAGGGAATGAACAGAACAGATAATCCTCAAGTGATCCACCCCCTGTCCACTCCCAGTTTCTGGCAAACAGAGGCTATGGACACTCAAAGCATGGAGTTGCATTAATTTCTCCAGATTGTATAATTCTCCTATGCACATGTGAGACATCTGGGGGAGGTGTTGGTGTGTGTTAGGGGATAGTGTTCTGTGTGTGTATGTGAGTTGTCTGGGCTCTGTAACTGCAGGCACAGATGGGGCTGAAAATAATATATTTATTATGGAAGGAGGAGGAAAAATCTTCCAAGACAGTCTCAAAATAAGCCAGCCACACCACACTGCAAGTTTCTTCTGGGTGGCTAGCCTCTGTCCAGCTGGTGCAGTGCAGGGATGATGTGGCCTTTACCAGGTAAAACCTTGGTTTTTAGTGCCCTGGAAAAAACTAATTAGTCCCAGTTTAAGGAATTTTCTATTTTAAAAACTAATGTACTCTACATTACACTTTAGGCTTAATTGCATATTCAAATTGTGGTTCCAAAAGGCAGTAGATTCGTTGATTTAATTTAGGGTTGTACAAATAAAATAAAATTGCAGTGGACACAATATGTAATTCCAATACTGAACATCAGAATGTCTGTACATTTTGGTTTGGTATTTTCTCAAGGAAGCTATACATGTATTTATAAAATATTGAAAACTGAACTATGAAGCATAAGTCAAAAAATGTATTCTGTGAAAACAACAATAATGCAGAGTTGTAGGCTTGAAGCGTTAGGCAGTCAAAGACATGCAGAGTTGCAGATTACCAGTCCTTTGGCCATGCAGCGTTCTGTAGCAGAAGACCGGCTGTGATGTAGAGGATAGGCTAAGCTTATTCCTCAGTTTTGAATGCCTGTAGCCAAAGTACGAAAAGATTCATTCTGTGCTTGCTGAACTTGCTGGATGCTGATGCAATTATTTTTCTCAGTTTCCCGTTTTAAACCAGGTTTAAGCCAGTATTTACCAGTACCCTGTCTTAAATTAGTGTTTCCTGGGAAATTGCCAACCCTGGTACAGTGTACTTGTGTTTTAAATGATCTGTCTTGAAGGGCCCCAGAGGAGCAGGCTGTTTACTCTATCAAAGCAGAATCATATATCATCCACCTCATTGTTTTGTGCCCTCATGCAAGTGCGTTGCTCACAAGTATATGGCCCTTCATAGTGTTGCTGTGGTGGGGATGGTTATCCCTTGTGCACTCCTCCTCCTCCTCCTGTAGGGACGTTTGTCATTCTCATTCCTTAGCGGTCATTTCATAGTGATGGAGAGCAAAAGCAGTTTGGGTGTGAGCTCCTGAGGGCTGTACACTGCAGCAGTGTTTTTTCGGTGAAGGTTGACATAGTTTGCTCTTGTTCTGGTGGCTGACCAGCCCCTTATGCCTTCTGTCTGTTGCTCGCTGTCTCCAGGGAAGTGATCACCTTGGAGGATAGTATATTCCATGCCGCTAAACTAAACTTCTCTAAATGATACTTAGTTAAAAAGAAATCCCTGTTCTGACTGTAGGTGAGGATCCAGTGTTCAGTGCAATCTGCTGCCATGGGACAGATCTTCCCTTCGTGACAGAAACTGTCCAGTTTTGGGAGGCAGCATTGCTTGGCATCGTTCTCTAGGCAATCTCCTCTGGCTGCCTAGAATATGTTGGTCCCACTGCTTTAGAGGAAGCCAGCAACACAGGGCCATAGAGGATGTTGGAAAGAGGAAAAAATGGAAGGAATCCTAGGGGGGGAGACAGATGGTTTTTGTTTTTGTTTTTGTTTTTTTGGTTTGTTTTTTTCCTCCCTGGGAAGGTGTCTCCATTCACTGTAACTGATTTACACCTGTTTACAGCTGAGCAGAGTTTACTCTTCATATGAGGAGAGTCACAAATGTGACAAGTGAAAGAAAGCACCTACCTTTGTGTAGGTTTATTCTAAAGAAACAAAGCTCTGTTCCAGGGAGCTTCCCTGACAGCACAACACAATGTGCTGACACAGTGCAAAGACTGAGTCACCCCATTACAAGGGTGTTTATTTCATGGATCAGTCATGCGACAACTGCACCAAAAATAGTTTTTTAGCTCAGCCTGTAAAAGAGGTTGTGAAAATATTTACAGTGACTAGGAGCAGTTTACAACACACAGAGAGATGTGCAAATACATCCTGTTGTTCCCTCCGGTACAGCTAGAGGGGGTTCAAGCCCTAATATCTGATAGGTGGATTTGTGCACTGGGAACATTTCCTTGTGCCTTTGAAACAAATAAAGCTCTTTGGGGGCTTTCAGAAGGTTCTTTAAAGGAGCCCTGGGAGAATAACTGATTGTAGATTCAGAATGATGAAGTGGATTGTGGAATAGTGAAATATAGAGGCAAATGCAGGAGAACGCCACATTGTAATTTGTCAGCTTCTCCAAACCTTGTAATGGATTATTCTCTCCCTCTGACGCTTCTCACCTCTCCACTAGGAAATTAACTGATGCTATCGCTAAAGAAATTGTTTTTGCCTCACAAAGTAAAACTGTTACTATAAAAACCTGCTACCAGTGTCGTCTCCTCCTTTTGCATGAAGACAAATCCTTCCTGTCACCTACTGAAGTAGAAAGATAAAGGCTGAGCTTTAATAAAGAAGCTATCAAACAAAGCGTGTGTGGGGACATGGTGGGGGAGCAGAGAGTCCGAGCTGAAGGTGTGATGCTAAAGGAGATTATAAAGGGCTTGAGTGGAACTACGGCTACCTCTAACATGTCTGTTTTATGCATGTGTCTATATATTCATGAATGTTTGCTTATGTCTTATGGGGATTACGTTTTCAAAAGTTATAAACCTTCAAAAGTGCCTGCCTGGCTTTCAGAGGTGGCAAATGCTCACATCTCCCACTGAGCTCCAGTGCCATAGTGGGTGTTCTGCTCTTCAAAAACTAACCAACACGAAGCCAGCCCCAGGAAGTAGATGTCTCATGCTGGGATGCCCAAAAATTGAGATGCCCAAAATGAGCGGACATTTACAAATATAGTCCTCTGTTTGCATCCTGCATGTGTCTATCAAAGTGACTGTTCCAGGGAGGGTCACATTCTAACCCACTTCAGTTTCTCAAACAAACTCTTATAGGCCATGCAAGTATCCATCCATGCCTGTTGCAGCCCAAAGGTGAATGGTTTTAGGGAACTCAAGTATGGCTGAACCAATTTCACTCGAGTTTATGCTGCCATTTTGTGGGTGGAGGGGAAAGAGAAAAGGAGACTTTCTCCATATTTCAATCCCATTTTAGTACTTCTTTCAGACAGCCAACACTAGAAGCTTCAAACTTTTAGCTTCTTGTGTGATCCTCACTGAGAGTACTGAATTCCTCATCTTCACGCTTGTATTGTTTTAATTCTAAACACTTTCAGTTTTGCAATTTAAATGTTTGATTCCTGTTCCATTCCCTGTGGAGGCTTTTTGCATTTTCTGTGGTCAGGTATGCACATCCAACCAACTCTGCATATGGGAGTGTGGGGTGCATGGTGTGTGCCTCCTAACAAAGGAGATGCCTCTTCCTGGTGAATGCTGACCTGGGTGGGTTCTTGAGGATCCCTTCTCTTATTCCCTTGCTTACATCTTGTGACCAAAGTGAATGGAGCACTGTTCCCATCATTGCTCCTTGTCCCAGGATGAGCATAGCATCTTTAACTGAGGAGTGAAAGCTGGGGCCCTGGTGTTTTGAACTCCTGTGAAACAGAAGTGGGTATTTCAGGGGTGGGCAAACTTTTTTTGGTCCGAGGGCCACATTGGGGTTGCAAAATGGTATGGAGGGCCGGGTAGGGAAGGCTGTGCCTCCCCAAACAGCCTGGCCTCTGCTCCCTATCTGACCCTTCCCACTTCCCACCCCCTGACTGCCCCCCTCAGAACCCTGACCCATCCAACCCCCCACCGCTCCTTGTCCCCTTACTGCCCCCTCCCAGGACCCCATGCCCCTAATTGACCCCAGGACCCCACCCCCTATCTAACCCCCCTGCTCCCAGTCCCCTGACTGCCCTGACCCAGAGGTGTGGACCTCTGCCCTCTGACAGGCCCCCTGGGGCCCCACACCTATCTGACTGCCCCCCCCCCAGAACCTCTGCCCTATCCAACTGCCCCTGACCGCCCCCTGGGACTCCATGCCTATCCAACCGCCCCTGTTCCCTGACTGCCCCCTGGGACCTCCTGCCCCTTATCCACTCCCTGGCCCCCTTACCATGCCGCTTAGAGCAGCATGTCTGGCAGGCACGCTGCTCGGCAGGACATGCAATCCCACCACCCAGAGTGCTGCCCGTGCCGCGGCATAACTGTGGGGGAGGAGGGAGAGCCTCCCTGGCCGGGAGCTCAAGGGCCAGGCAGGACAGGCCTGTGGGCCACATGTGTCCTGCAGGTCGTAGTTTGCCCACTTCTGGATATTTGGTGCTGATAAGGAAGCTAGTCTATAAACTCATTCTCTCTCCTTTCAGGGGACATCAGAAACCTGCTAAAGTGGATCAAACAGAATCTATTAAAAGAGAGACCAGAATTATTTATTCAGGGGGACACCGTGTAAGTACCGATGTAAAAGATGTTCATGTTTCCCTGTCTGCAAGTCCCAGTGCAGAGGGCATATATGTTACTGCTGGTGGCAGGAAGAAAGTTACATCAGTTGGAATATGGCATATGCTAGAAGGAATGACCTGGAAGAGGATACCCCATAGACTGGAATAGGGAAAAACGGTCAGCTCTATTGTCTTGCTGTATGACCAAAGGCAGAGCACTTAGCTTCTCTGTGCCTCATTATTCCCATCTGTACAATGGGAATAAATACTACCCCATGGGAGGGATGTGAGGCGCTCTTTGTAAAGGGCATTGATTTCCGTTAATGACACGGACTATGCAAGTGCAAAGTACTACTGTGGTGGAGGGAGGTGGGTTGATATTCTAGAGAATTATCCAGATTGGGGAGCAATATGTCTGCTCTTTCACAGGTCTGACTGTGAGAACTCCAGCTCCTTCTGAACCTAAACCCAACCCAATTCCACAAAATGTCTGTCTCCTCCCGACCCACATGGCACGAGGTCCCCTAGCACTCATGGCCTCTTTCCATTGCCTGTCACCTCCAGTACTAGCATTGTGTGTGGATTGCAGGGTTGAGGTTTTAGCAAGTGGACCATCCCCCTGTTCTAGCTGTGTTGCACAGCGCAGTCTCTGTTCACATCACTGGGCCTGGATCAGTCACTCTGAGAAGCAGCAACAAATAGATCTGCTGGGAAATGATTTTATTTTTAAAATGGGGCCAATCTCATTGAAAAAGGCCAGAAGAAATGGAGCACAATGTGCTGTGCAGGCAACTCCCAGCTGCAGAATGGAGGTTGGGGTGTTTAACATTCCTCACAGGTCTCTGTGAGTTGAAGCGTGTGCCAGGTCCCCTGGTAGCAGGAGAGACAATTGCAGGACACTGAAGATCAAAGCAGGGGAATCCCTTTGCCTCTAATCAGGAGCTCTGAGTTGATCCTGGGTGTTTACAACCTTTAGCAGGGGCACTACAATTGCTTTCCTTAGCTCTGAATTGATCTCTCTGCACTCAATTGCAGTGCACGGGTTTTAATTACCTGGCTTTTCTATGTTGTATTGAAATGGAGTCATCTCAGAGCCTTCTTGTGAATGGTGTCTTTTGATTTCAGATGAGCTCTGGGATCAATCACGTTTCCCCTTTATTTGATCTAGAAAGGGCACTGCCTGTCCCTATTTCCAGCTCTGTGCTATGATTCCCTTTTTGCATCAGCTTTACAGACCAGCCTGCCTGTGATCTGCTTTTTAACGGCCAGCAGTGCTAACTCTTTGCAGCTTTTAGCAATCCTATTTCCTGACAACTTCTGTGTTCTGCAGGCGGCCAGGAATTTTGGTGCTCATCAATGATGCAGACTGGGAACTAATGGTCAGTACTACTTCAGTTTGATTTTCTTTATGTTGCTCTCTCTGATCTGTGACTGTTCTTGGGAGGCTAGTCTAGATTCTTGCCCCAAGCTAAGCATCTAGTAGTGGGCACAGGGAGGGAGGAGTTCCTCCATGTGTTGTACGCTGGCTGTTCTAAAGTCTGGAGCCTTTATTGAACCTGCTGAGGCTCAACCACCATTCAGTCCCCTAGAAGATCACCCACACTCCCTGACCTTCAGTTGTGGCCGTCACTCCTCTGGGAATTGAGTTGGTGTCTCATCCATGCTTGAGATAACCACTTGCTTAGTGGGGCACCAACATTGCTTCACAGCCTTGGGCAATTGTGAGAGCCATTGATTATAATAAGGTGAGTGCTTGGGAAGTGAGGACTGCATGTTTTTGCCTAAGATCAAACCAAAGGAGAATGCTGAGGTAGAACAAGCAGAGCTGGCCCTTGTGGTTTTTGCTACACTAGGATTATGTCTACACTTCAAGTGAGGAAGAATTCTTCTGTCCACCTAGTGCTATCTAGACTGTGGGTTAGGTTGGCTTAACTATGTCACTCAGGAGTGTGGATTTTTCACGCCCCAGAGCATCATAGCTGGGTCAGCTTAACTTTTTAGTGCAGAGGTGGCTTAGGCAAACAGGCTGTCTTCCCCTCTCAGGACACCATGACAGGCCCACCATAAATAGTCACTAACTAGTCTGCAGATATAATAGTCACTTCTGAGTGGCACTTTCCATGACAGTGAATGTCTGAGAGCTCCCTCTTCTGTCTCTACCTTGCCTTTCTTAGGAGAAAACCTCGGTCTTCCCCCTCTGTAGTCCCCAGCGCTCTGGCATCTGTTAGGAGACGTTCTTCTTTTGCAGCCTCTGTTTGGAAATGCCTATTAAACCATTTCTCATTCTTTCCTGACCTGCAGGGCGAGCTGGATTATAAACTCCAGGACCAGGATAACGTGGTTTTCATCTCAACGTTGCATGGTGGTTGAGCTCTTGGAATTCATAAGGACATAAAACAAAAACACTGGGGGCGAACCCTCCATGTCTTTTTGAACTGTCTGTGCCTCACTTACAAGCCATGGCAAATCACTTACACCATCATTAGGCATACAAATAAAGCCCATGCCAGTGACTGGCCTAGCTGCACTTCCATCCTTTGGTTCTTCCTTAACCTCGTCTGGCTGCAATCCCAGGTGCATAAGTGATGGGAGAGCACCTGTTGCATTTGGTCACTTGATTCCTGGGTCCATGAGGGAAGGGCTCCTGCACTAGGTGCTGAAAATTAGTTTCTTTGGTGGGAGGTGCCTTTTTCCTGGAGAAAGATGATCTGGGGGAATTGTGGCTATGCTTCAGGGCAAGGATGGACAGACTTTGCCTTGGTTGCAATAGCTGTTTCTTTCAATGGGACACTTATTTGGTGGAGTGTCTTTCGTATGAACTCTATCCCAAAATGCCTTGCAACATTAGCAGATAAGAGGAAATGTGAAATACGGAAAGAAGGAACAGAGGTTTTTAGCCGTGTCTTCACATTAGGTGGAGAGTGGGCAGCAACATACACTTAGTGTGTCTACACTGCAATTAAAAACCTGCAGTCTGGCCCATGCCAGCTGGCTCGGGTTAAGGGGCTGTTTAATTGTGGTATCGATGTTCAGGCTCTAGTTCCCAGTGAGGTGGGAGGGTCTCTTTGAGCTGCAGCCTCCAACCTGAACATCTACACTGCAATTAAACAGCCCTGTACCCTGAGCCCCACCAACCCAACTCAGCTGGTCTGGTGCAGCTGTGGGCTTTTAATAGCAGTGTAGACACCTTTTAGGGCCTGATGCTCCCCTCACCTGCATCTTGTCACTGTTTACATCTGTGCAAAGTGGATGTGAAACACAATTCTGATTTCCTAATGTTTTACACCTAGGGTGACCAGCTGTCCTGATTTTTAGGCTCCTATTACCCCTCCACCCCATCCTGACTTTTCACATTTGCTGTCAGGTCACCCTGTTTGCACCTGAGCAAAGGAGTGTAAAACACTGGCAGATGAGACTAGAGCACCCGCCGAAGTGCAAATAACTACACTACGCGCAAAGCAGTAGAGAAGCAGGCCCTCTGCCTGTAAAATCTGGTGCAGTGAATCACATTATTTCTGAGATGAGAAGTGGAAGAACTGCACTGAATGTGGTTTTCAGCAGCAGCGATGTGGAGCCCAGAACTGCTGCAGAGCAGGTATGCACCAGCCATCCTGGCTTTTCTGCAGCAGTTTTTGATGAGCAGTCGAAGGGTAGAGGGGCTGGAACATATGGAAAACAGTAATGAAAATACAGCAAAATCCAATAGTCTGCATTTCTTAAACCCTTCCCCCAGATTCCCCAAAGGAAGGTGAGACTTCCCAAGGGGCGTTTACCTACTGAGAAAGTCCTGTTGCTGTGGCAGAAGTGGAGGTTTGTATTTAACAAACTAAGGATGTTGTTTGACTTCCAATTTCCTTTAAAATACAGATTGGCCTAAACTCCTGCTCTGTGCTGCTCACCAGGCCACAGTCAAAGTACAGGAGGGGCAAAGGGTGAGATTCCTGTAAATAAAACTGAGGTGCTGCTACCAGTGGTGTGAACCAAGGCCTGGAATGTGTTGGACAAGCTTCCTCCACCTCTATCACTCTAGTGATCTTCCTTGGTCCTTTGCCTACCAGTCTACCCCCACCCCTCCTCTTCCAGTCCTGCTCCCACATGTTTCTCTGCCAGAGCACCTCCATCAGGACTGGAGACTGATTACAGCCACACATAATACAATCAGGTATTGCACAAATTTTCCAGATACTTGTCACCTGCACTGTTACCTGCTCTTCCTATCTTGGGTCTCTGCTGTTTAGTAGCTGAGAGAGAAACAGCACCAGTCATGTTGCACCAGACCATTGGTCTAACACATGCGGTATCCTGACACTGGCAATGTATGTGGCTAATACATTAATCCTTCTGGATGCTGCACCTAACAAATTTGCATTCTGTATGGTGGGAAAGGAGGGGGGAGACACTCTCCTGTTTGACCTCTCTAGCAATGGGTTTATGCTAAGAGATGTTTACCTTGTCCTAGGATGCAGAACTAAAACAACTATCAGTTATGTTGATTAACTTGTTAATGTTTCTGAAGTGCTTTCAAGGTGAAGAGTGCTGAGCATTATGGGTAATAAAATTAGTCATCAGCCTCTGTCAAATCCAGCTGCAGCCCTTGACTCTGCCATGCTGCCGCTGTGAATTACACAGGCCAAAGGCTTTGATTTGTTCTGAATTTACCTGTCACTAATTGAACTGAGTGAGACTGCGGGGAGGAAGGGGACAAACAGAGCCTAAGGATTCTAGCTCAATCTAGGCAGGGGCTGAGAATAGTGAGGTGGAGGTGGAAGGAGATGCTGAAGTCCTGCAGCCGAGCCCTTTCTTGCCCTAAGCTGTATTGGGCTTTGGCGCGGTTTTCTCTGGATCTTCCATAGGAGGAGTTTCTTCACTGGGAAATCTTTCTTGCCTTTCTGGCCTCGGGTCTCCAGGGGCTGCGGGGCAGAGCTGGGCCGCCCCCCGCCTCAGCCTGCCGCAAGGCCGAGGGCCGGCTGGCCGCTCCGGTTCCTTGCTGCAGCCGCAGGGGCCGGGGTCGCGCAGGCTGCGGGCGGATCTGAGCAGCATAAGATGCAGGCAGCAGCCGGGCAGACTGCATGGGGGGGTCTAGGAACCCCTCGGCTGGGGGGGGAGCGTGTTGCAGGGTCCCTCTGCGCGGGCGGGGGGAGGCTGGGGGGTGACTGTGCTGCGGGGAGGGCGGCGCGTGGGTTTAAAGGAGCCTCCTGCTTCGGCCCGGAGCTGGCATCTCGGGGCGCTCCCCCCCGCTGCAGCGTCCCACACCCGGCCAAGGTGCCCCATGGGCGGTGCCAGCCGCGCCTCCAGCCCTGGCCCCTCTCAACTCTCCCTCCCACCCACTCAGCCGGGGCGGGGGGGGCCACACACGCACCCCCTAAAATGGAGATCGCGCTTCGGGGGCGGGGTTGGCTGGTTTTTCCACACGTGCTTCTGCACTGGGGGTGGCGGGGAGATCCCTGGCTCCGATCCCGAGATGGTAGTGGAGAAACTTTCCAACGGGGACTGATCCTGTCCCTCGCCTTTCGAAACACGGGGTGGGGGCGGCAGCGATTCTGCAAGGGGGGGTCGGGTCCGAGGGAACCTGGATCCAGCCCCCGAAAGCCCAGAGCACAGCGGCGAAGGAAACCACTCCGCTTTCCTGCGTGCGACGCTGCGCGCTCCCCTGCCCCGGAGAATGGCAGAGCAGAGGGAAATTCCCCCGCTTCGCCCGCGCCAGGGTGATCGTGCGGGAGATGGGGACTGGACACCCCTGGGAGCACGGGCCTCCGAGGGCTTCCCCCCAATGGCTGGAAAACAGCAAAACTAAGCACAAAACCGGAGCGAGGGCGGCCCGGACGCTGGTGTCAGCTCACCCCCGCTTTAGAGACTTGCCAAGCGAGCCGGCTTTCCCTCGGGCCGAGCAAAACCCCCATTGCGAACAACGGAGTGGTGAGCTGGGGGTTCCCCAGCCATCGACTTGCAGCCACGAGGAAATTAAAGGTCGTCGTGGCTAGTGGGTTTGGTGGTTTGAAGCAATTCTCCAGAAGAGGGGTCGGTTCTTAGACACCCTTTGAATCAGATCTATTGAATCTGGTTTCCTGGGAAAGTCAACTTTACCCATAATTCTGATTATGATCAAAACGTTTTATTCCTTCATCTTTTTACCGCTATTTTTATCGATGTAGATTTTTTTCCCCAGACAATTTCAGTTGCGTAAAATAACTACACCGGGCTTTGGGGGGGGGGGGGGTTTAAGCCAGAAAAGCTTTGAAAAACGTTTTAAAATGGTCTTTCCTTCCTTCAGCGGTTTTGATTTTAAAGCCGATCAAAAGAAAACCCGTGGAAAGTTTAAACTGAATTTGTTTTATTAAAATCTTCGATGGTTTAAACCCAGCGAGCTAGGTTAGAATTCAATAGCTACACACAATAGTCTCCGCGGTTAAACGTGTTATTCGTTTCAAAGAACAAAATCTCTCTGAGCAACGGCGTTAGTCTTTGACTCGCCACTATCTGACGCATTAGAACTGAAATATTTGTTGGAGCTAAACATAGGGAATTACTAAAAAAAACCCCAAAACATATTTAGACCTACAACCGCTGAGTGTAGAGACCTGTGGAGATCCCTCCGAGATGAGGGGTTTTAGCGGCTGTCAGTTACGAATATTTATTACCTTACTGCACACGGGGTCCAGGGAATTTTTTTGCCCTCAAATCAACTCCCTAAACCAAAGCGATGAAGGTGAAATCTCTGCCACAGATGTCCAGACACAATTCTTGGTTCGTATGTTTCCATTGCACAAGAATTGCGTTTGGACAATCAGGAACAGAGATTCCTGCATTCCAGGCTTGGGAAGGCATCTTCCAGGAAAATCCGGGCTGGTTCCTAGAAAACACAAACACACACACACATGCAGCCCCCGCCGTCCTTCCCCACCCCGGGCACCTCCACGCACCGAGCCTTCTCCAAAACACTCGTGTCAGCGGCGCTTCAGAGCCCCGTATTTTAGTTCCCACTCTCCCTTCACCCTGACCAAGTTTCTGATAATAGCTGTGAAGCGTCTGGTCCCTGTTCTGATTTGAGAGATTTCATGTCACCCTCTCACCCCAAATGATTTAATTCCCTAGTATATATACGGGGCTACATTCCTGATCTAGCATCTGAATCAAGAAAGGGGTATTTGTTTTTACTTTATTTTTTATAAATAATTAGTGAACAAAATGTAGAGGGGAATTTGAACGGTTACTGGCTGTAAATTTCTCTCTGTTCGGGGGTGTGGGTGTGTGGAAGTGCAGAGGGGAATTACCTGTAATAATAAGAAGAAAAGAACTCAGCCTTTGATGGCAAGTTTGTATAGGGATGGCCCCTTCCCTCTACACAAACCCGACAATCTGAGAACAAGCTTGCGATTTTCTCCTCATTCCATCTGTCAAATCGAATCGAATTCCCCCTCTTTGGACAAAAATCAATCATTTCCAACAGCATGTTTTTGAAATCCGTGTATTTTAAAATCTCTTCATAAAGATCTGTAGATATATAAAGGGAGGGGGGAGGGAAGAATCCAAATCGGATTCTCACCAGTAACAATCCTTCCCTCCAAATGCAGCTTCTTCACCAAGTCAAGAACATTTTCCCTATTTAGTTAGAAAATAACGCATCGGGTTTAAACCCCAACATTTGAAACCAACACGAATCTGCTTCTCCGGTTTCCCTCTCAGATTATGTACCGTTTGCTTATTTATAACTACCAGCATCAGCACCTCTGCAAACAGTACACTGGTTTCAGTTTTCTGTCTTTAAATTGTTGGCTTTCTAATTCCACTTGGAAATTGATCATGCATCTTTGAGCCGGTTCAATATTTTCATATACATATTCACACACGTGTGTGTGTGTTTCATTAGCTTTCCCATATAGATAGCTACGGTATGTTACATAGAGGCAGATTATATAATCGGAGAAATAGCTATCTAACTACAATATGGGGAAACGATTGAAACGCCCTTATATACACACAAACACACACACACACACAATTTAACATAACAAACAAAACAGAGAGATCGATTATAAGTAATATCTCTTTCCATGTAATATAATCTATTACATGGAAAACGACTGAGATAGTACATTATATATAATTGTAGATTTAGAGGATATAATCTGATATAGCTATCTATAGAGATGGAATTATATATATAAACTGTTTCAGTGATTTTTCCTATTGGCAAAGAAAGAGTATTTATAATCAAATATATACATGCACAGATTTATATGGACATAATGGAAAAATATTGAAACACCCATTTATATGCAGTTCCATAGATCTATAACTATACATAGTTACAGACAGTTTTATAGCTATATAAGGTCTATAGATAACTATGATTTTATTAACTGGTTAAAAAATCAAACCCAGCCGAAGTGCAGGGGTTCTCCCAAAGACAAGAGTCTATTTCGAGCATGTGTTTGGACCCCCAGCCCCAGATCTATTTGTTCTGCACCTGTTAACCCCGATTTGCTAAAGTCATGCAGAAGAGGCATGCACATCCACACACCGTGCTCTCCAATACCTGCGCCTGCGGCTCCACACAAAGATCCCCCAAGTGACTTTTTTTTTCCTTTTTGCTGGGGGGGGGAGAGATTTCAGCTTTTCCCTTTTGTTTGTGAAAAGTCTGTTGCTCGCATCCACCGGCTGCGTCTCTCTCTTTCTCCATGTTGTATCCTTCCCACCCAAGCACTTCCCAAATCCGCCAGGGCTCCTGGCTACGTTGCTGCGGGTGCCAGCGGTGGAGCCTGTCCTCCTGCACGGGGCTTGCCGAGATGAGCACATTTCAGAAGGCTCTGGAGGCTGCGCTCGGGTCCTGAAGGGTTTTTAGTTGAAGCCCCCAACAATAAATGGGTTGCAGAGGAGGCTAGGAAAGAATGGGGATGGCCTTCAATTGGTACTGAATTTGAATAACACCACAGGGTGATAAATGCCCATTGTGTTTTAGGAGTAATGAATCTCCACTGTCTCCATAGCACAGAAACAGCAGCTGCAACCTGGAGCCAGCCAGCTCTTAAAGACACAGCGCCCCAAATGTGCGGCCGCGCGCGCAGGGCCAAGCCGCCCTCCTCCTGTTTGTTGTGTTGTGGGTTTTTTTGGTTTTTTTTTTTTGCAGGAGCGGAGCCGCTTGTGCTCGCAGCTCGCCCCTCCTGCTCGCTCTGGCCGGCTCCTCGCAGGGCGAAGCCTCCCCAGAGCTCCCAGGGCCTTCGGGAGTTGAAAGAGCTGCGGCTCCCCCGGCCAGTTCTCTGGTGAATTTCGTAGCACTCGGATCCTTTTCCTTTCCCGGCTCCAGCTAGTGGCGCGGCTGGTTTTCCAGCGGGCGGGCTGGTTATTCATCAGCACCGGGCTGAAGCGGTGGGCTTGGATGGGGGGTGGGTTTTCTCTTTTCTTTTCTTTTGGGGGGGGTGTTGGGGGGTGGTTTTTTTTGCAGATGCTCTGAAGTCTGCTCACATTCCCCAGCTCAGCTCGTTTTTCTCCAAAGCAAACCCCCTTCTCGCTCCCTTACTCACACCGGTACTGGCCTTAACAGCCCGGGGAGAGGAGAGACCTGCGGGTCTTGTGGCTGGAGAGAAATGGGGTATTTGGAGCAGCTGGTTGCTGTTTAGCTCTTAGAATAGAATCACTGCCTGTCTGTCTATCCCCATACACCCCCATCTATCTATCTATCTAGTCTCCGGGGGGGGTGTGTGTGTGAAATCTTGGGTCTAAGGAATGGTGGAAAATGTGTAATAACAGCTCGTGCGAGATCATCCGCTCCGAACGGAACCGTTAATCGTGTGAGAGAGTTTCCATTCACTCCGGTTTTGTGAAGGGATCCCCCCGCCGGCAGCTCCCCAGCCCTTCCGCCCCCCAGACAGCATCCCTGCCCCGGGGCTCTCATTTTCATGGCACTCCCGAGCGGCTAGCGCCCCCTTTTTCTGCAGTGAAAGTGTTAAAAGGGTCCACTCCCCGCTCCCCCCTCCATGGAGCGCTGCAATGAAAACAGATAAATAATGCTCATTGTTTTCCGCTAATGAATATTATTGACTTTTAAGCATAACAGCTGCAATAGCCTTCCTTGGGAGAGAACAGGGCACCGTTTGCTGCTCCCGGGAAGCTGCCGAAGGGGGTTTCAGGGAGGGTGGGCCGAGAGATCGCAGCCAGCAAAGACATGCAGAAGTGAAACAAACAAATGACCAGAGGAGCGAAGTGAGCAGCTAACCGGCGAGGCAAGAAGCCTGCTGGATGTGCTGCATCCCACCGCTCCTCCAGCCATGCTCCAAACCTGCACAGCCTCTTCTGCCTATACAGAGTTCTCCCATCCCTCCTGCGGACTGAACTTTTTACAATGTTGGGAGTCCTTTTCTTTAGCTATCCCGTTCCCTCCCCTTCCTTTGATCAAATGAAATTAACACACAAATAAAACAAACGCTGGGCAAACTTCACCCCAGCTGAAAAACGGACACATAGCAATCAGCATAATAACACAAAGCAGCTCTTCAGCGAATAGCTGTTGCCACTTTCCTTCTCGGGATTTTAAATGCCACTGAAATGGGGTTTAGCCATAATTAGCTGTCCTGATTTCTTTCAAAGAGCTAATCAACATTCTATGATCTACCTGCATATTTTTCAGTCATCTTCCCCCAGGATGGCTCTATCTTTGGCCGTAAGCAGCACAGAAAAGCTGAGCTGTATCTATATTGTTCAGCAGCACTTTAGATCCAGGTTTAGGGGACTTTTTCTAACACATCAAATTCACTATCAAACTGGTGACTACCATAACCTTATTTCCTGCAATAATTTTCCTCCTGTGTATTTTGAGGCTGCAGATACAATGAATTAATAGCATGAAGCCCAGCACGTGGGAAGGGCACTGCTGGCTAGTAAGAAATAATATTTTTGTTTATTTCTTACTGTGTCGATTGCAGGCTGATGAAAGAATAAGATCAAACAGAAGGAGAGAAAAAGCTCAGGGCTGGAGAAAGATTTGACCTTAAAATATTTTGCTGAAGAGAGTCAACGGTTGTATTTGTCTCCTTTTTTTGTTTTTTTATTCCATACAATTGCCCAGTGTTAAGTCCTGTCCTCACGTGCTGTGTACAGAATAGCAAGGCCCTTACACTGACCATGGATGCTCAAAGCCCACAAGCGAAGTCTGGGAGCTGTACTTCTACTGCTGTGAGCAGTAAACAGTTAATGAGCAGAGAGAGAAACGCAAACGTGAACACGTTTGTGTAAAGCATTTCAGGAAGCTGGACTGAGTGGGAATATTGCAAACACTCCAACCACCAGGCAGGCTTCCGAGCATGGGACTCGATTCTGCCTCAGAATCCCCCCCAAGGGAGTGGACACAGGCAGCAATTGTGTGTGCATAGCTTAGGGCAGGGCTGGGCCCAGAAGCCAGAGACTCATAGGAGTTAAAAGTGGAAAAGAGCCATGAGGTCACTGAATCCCACTGCCAATGCAGGATTGCTCCCTAGAGAACAGGCCCCAGTGTTTTGTCCAGTCCAATTTTGAAGATTTTAGGCATTAGATTTTAATTACAAAGACTTCTCTGCAAGCCAGAAACCTAGCTACTCCTTCTGAAGCTAGGCACAGTGGTGGCAGGGTCAGTCCCAAAGGGGCCCTGATCCTGCATTCTTGGACACTGCAACCTCTCAATGACTTCCCGGGGGAGTTCTGGGTAGGTGAGGCATGCCAGAGGACAGCCCTACTTTGATAACAGATATTAGCACTGGCGATGACCATAGTGTTCAGCAAAAATCAGAGGCCAAGATTTTCAGAAGTGATTAGTGACTTTGAGTGTCAAACCAAAGACACCTTAAAGGAGTTGGGGGGGGGGCTAATTTTCAGAGGGTGGGTGCTCAGCACTTCCTGGAAATCAGGCTTTTAAAAAGTTTCTCAAGTTTGGCATCTGAAATCTCTAGTCATCTCTAAAAGCCACAGCATGGTGAAAGCAATTTCTAAGCTGTCTCAGTTTGTGGGAGCTGCCATGTCAACAGCATCACAAGTTCAAAAGGAAAAATAAAAACCCAATGCCAAATTGAAAAAAAAAGGAAAATGTTGCTCTCTCCTTTCAAAAGATGTCTGATTCCTCAGCAGCTGGAAAATCCCCCAGTGGTCTCTCATTCCAAATGTTTCTTCTGGCTCCCTTCTGTTTTCATATTAAACAAACCATTTTTTCAAGGTAAAAATCAGAAGTAAAAACTCCAACTCAAACTCTGCCCCACAACTTGCTAACAGATTCCTTCAGGAATCCTAAAATGGTTTTACATGGTCTCTGGAATCCTGATGAGTGTCTTTAGGAAATTAAAGCCATCTCTTCCTTGAAGGCTGCAAAGCAATGGGATGCACCCATTGTTGTAGCTTGGAGCCTAGCATTGTTTTAGAACCCAGATGCTGCAAACCTCCTTTTAAGTTTATTTAATTCTTAATGTTCCACCCCCTCTTATAATACTGACTGAGTTAATGAAGTTATGTGATCCTATAAATGTTAATTGTCTAAACTTCTCTTCTTCTCCTTCTTCTTCTTCCTTTTTTTCTCTCTCTCCTCCTTGCTGCTTTCTGCTCCACTTGTAATAAAGAAAATACCTTGGCTGGACTTAGCTAGTTGCTTGGCAACCCCAATTGAAAAAAAGAGAACAAAATGTAACCAATCCAAAGACAAAGCAAAAGATTTTGGTGACATGTGACCCCGCTATGAAAAGGGCAGCCTTAAACTGTCCCTTATGTCCTTTGCTCCTGACTACTGGGCGCTAGCCCCCCCCTCCCCATTCAGTTTCTTACACCAATAAATATGGATTAGTGAAATACTTTTTCCCACACTGCTGAAAAGATTGGATTGATCTTTCCACCTCTTTTATGTACCAACCTGACAAGTTTCTAAACAAAATTAACAGGGAAGAGTCAAAAGAAGTGAACCCAGGTTCTGGACCCTCACAGGCTGCTGGGGGGTGGGGAGAGAATCGCACCATTGAATTCAAACCTCACAGATTTTCAAGGTGGAAAAATGTGCTCCTCTTGAAGAGAACTTTTCACTTCGGATGGTTTAGTCTAAAGATTAGGATGGGCTCCTTCAAACAGCAAAATAACAGATTCCAGTGTTTGATTTATAGCTGCTCTGCCTTTCTCTCAGATGCTTGGAGAGGAGCACTCTTTCTAGTCCCAAGTCATATAGATGGCAACTTATAAAACAATCACACGATGCATTTTAGCAAAAGAAGCCTATTTTCTTGTTAGCATAGACAGTAATGTCTCTTTCAGAGCAATTCTGTTCCTCTTTGCTTCAGAGCCTGAATACTTCCAGTCTGTAGAGGAAGTCATCTGCAAATGAAATTTCAGCCTGGAAAAAAACATGATGTCATTGGCTTTAGTTTTGATTCTGAGTAAACACAGCACAGCACGGTTTGAAAGTCGCCCTTGCACCTGACTTTAGGCTCCTGGTTTCAAATAAAAATAATATTCCCAGCTCTGAGGAGTGGGCAGAACATCTTCTCACTTCCAACCCTGCCTTCTATTTCCCCCCTTCAGCACTGATCCTCCTGTTTTGGAGATAAGATAAAACGCTGACTTTCCTCAGGCTCACAGAGTAGTGAATGCTTCTTTCACAAGCAGTGGCCTTTTCAAAAAAGCATCACCTTGCCAGCTGCTTTCCTCCCAAAGGCTGCCAGGAAAAAAAATAGGACGAGGGGAAAAAAAAAGTCAGTGAATTTGTTTCCAGCCTTTCCCTCTGACGATCCACCCAGAAAAGCAAAAAAAAAATATTTGTCCTGTTAAAAAGCCTTTCGTTCATTCCCAAAGCCCATCAGCGCCAGAACACTGTCCTCGTGGCAGGAGATGCAGGCTCCGAACGCTAAGGAACTCTCAGTAAGTTGGATGTTTTCTGAAGCTATTTTCTTAGATTTCTAAATGTGATGGAGACACAAGTTCATTCCCTGGAGTAAATCAGAGGGCTTAAGACCAAGGGATGGATTGGGCCCAGGATGGATTGGCTTTTGAAGGGGGGTTGGAGAGAGGGCAGGGGGATTAAGGTATCAAAGCACTTCTCTGATGGGTAAAATATTTGATTAAGTTTCACTTCTAATGTTGCTTGACTGCATCTGTGTCTTCTTAATTTAAGTGCCTCAGTATCAAAATCCTATCTATCTATCTATCTATCTATCTATCTATCTATCTATCTATCTATCTATCTATCTATCTATCTATCTATCTATCTATCTATCTATCATTGTGATGGCCCAAGTCCCAGTGCTGGCATGTGACTGGTGGTGCTGGGAGCTGATGCCTCCACAGCACGCCAAAGGGTTAAGGATCTCACAAAGCCCCTTTGATTGGAGCCCACAGATGAGTCACTCTTTCTCCTCCAGCATGTGGACTCTCTGGTCACAGAAGGAGGCAAGTGGCAGTTTGTTCTTTAAAAACCCAATGACTGAGGAGTGGGGGGGTGGGGGAAAGAGGGTTCATCTCTTTGGGGCTGTGAATGAGCCCACCAGAACAGAGAATCAAGGGCTTTTCGTTTCTGCCCCTTCTGGGGCTGTATCCATGAGTCAAGAAAGTGCCTCGGAGAGAGAAGCATCAGAGGCATGTATCCAGAGAGGCCAGAGTAGAGTGGCTTACTGAAGCCCTGATTCTGCAAAGAGCTCCTTGTGGGCACAGGGATCTGCCTGGGTGGAGCATTGCCAGATCCGAGCCTCGGTTTGTGACCAGTTTTGTACAGGTGATAGCCCCTCTTTCCCCTCCATCCCTGTGGGAATGAGGGTTTGACCCAGACTGTGTTTGGAGGCTGCTTTTGTTTAATCTTTCCCCTGACTCTCTCCGCTACTGACTTGCAGCAAATAGAAATGTCTTGTTTCTCCTTGGTTGGCGCCAACACTCCATCCCCCCTCATGTGTCTGAGATTTCATACCCAGCTCCTTGAGCTGCCTCACAGCAAAAGGCAAACACCCTCTGTGAGCTGCTCTGCAGTAAGTGGAAAAGCCTGGCTAGGAACAACCTGAGCATGCAGCACCTTGCATGCACATGCAACAACCACCCCAGGCATTTTACCAGCATTGGCTGTAGGCCCTGGATGAGGGTGTTAGCTCAGGTCTGGGGCAGCCTCAGCAGGTTCTCCAGTCTTGCCAAGAAGACATAAGCATTGCAGCTGCACCAGCTCTGCTGGACCTTCTCACACCATCCCACAATGCAGTGCCTTATGTCTGAATATTACCCAAGAATCCCTGCTGCCAGCCACTGCTCCAAAAGAATTCTGGTCACAACAGGGTTGCTGCGTGGATGGCACTGGACTGGCAGGTACCAAAGTCAGGCAGGGTGGCTGATTTTCCAATGACCTACAGGCCTCTGAGTCAAGGATGAGTGTGGCCTGTGAGAGGCCTAGAGAGCCAGCCCCGAGTTTGTGACATGTCAAGGAAATGCACACTAGAATCAAAGTAATTTCCCCCTCCCCCATATTGCATCCTTGTTTTGACCCAGGGACTGGCACAACACCAGAGGAGCTGTGGCAGGACCAGCCAGTAGCTGGGTGAGAAGGCCTCCTCTCTGCTCTGCCAGGTGGAAGACTCAACTTCCCTTGCTGGTTCTGCTCTCTCCCTTCCAGGGGTGAGAGGAGATGGGAGTGCACACCTCTCACGGCTCTGCAGCCACCTTGTTGAGCTTTGACTGCTGGCAGGCATTAGGGCAGAAAACAGAGGTGCCTTTAAGACTCCACTAGGCCCATAAGCCTCTTAGCCCCAACACGTAGGGGTATGTCTCTGCTCACATTCCCAAGGATCGCACAGTCTTTACCACACATTCTGTGGCCCACGCTTTGTTTCCCTCTTGGGTGTCCCCATGAGTGTGTATTCTCACTCCCAAAGTCTGCCCAGATCACACCTGCCCTCCTCCCCCAGAAGGGACCACATTCGCTCTCCCCACCCACCCTGCTGCCCCCACAGCCAGCGCTCGAGGGCTCAGCATTTGGCACAAGAGAACTCCCTTTCCATGTTGGTCACCTCCCTAGGTCATGTACTGAACTGCGCACAAGCACTGTAACAAGGACAATTTCCCTCCTTCCCGTTTCCACTCAGTCCAAGTCCTGCCTGTGCGCAGGTCTGCTGTCTCTGCCCCAGCTGTGTTCTCCCCTTGGCACTTGCAGACCCTGCGACCCAAAGCACCCCTCCGTGGGAGTGTGGCTGATGGTGGGTGAAACTCCCACAAGCACACAGAGGGCGTGAGGGCCCATTTCAGTGTTCAAGCCTCAAACTGGCCCTCCCTCTTACCCAGCAAATAGAGGAACGATGTAGCTTTGGCTGAAGCCCCAAATCCTTCTGCAAGGTACAGTCTGAGTACATGGGCAGTAGCAATGTCCTGGGACGGGGCGCAAGGAGGAATAGGACCTTCCCTTCCATAGGCCATGAAGAAGCAGAGAAGCTGCTCCTCACCCACAGCTCCAATTTCAGAGCTGGAATGGGCTGCACCCCATCAGCACCCACCCTGTGTCAGGGAGAGTGGCCTGTGGCTTTCCATCCACAGCCCTTGGCTCTGTGACAGCACACCAGGAGCGACTGTGGACTGGGGCTCTGTGGTGTATGGATGTACACCATCTTCACCCCACCCATCACCACCTGCTGGAATGGCCCCAGTCCTGCTGCAAGTGGGACCCTTCATGCCCACGTGCTGCTGGGGAGCAGGGCGGGTGGATTAGTCCCTTAAAAATGCAGCTTGAATAACATGAAAAAGAACCACCCAGGGCTACTTTTTGCTGCCCTCTCCTTCTGCTTTTCTTACCTCAGCCCCCTCTGGCTTCCCCACTTTCCCAATCTCCCCAAAGGGGTGGCAGCCCCAGGCAATCAGCCCTCACAGAGGCAGATTCACATGAGGAGCGAGTCACTGAGCCAGCAAGGGGAGGCTGAGTTGTGGCCTTGGTGTGTAGGCAGGGCAATGGCGGATGCTATAGAACTGAGATCCCAGCAGATTCAGAGCATGTCCTTCATAGTGACTCTAGAGGTGAGACATTCACAGCTGAGACCCTCAAAAAATCCCAGATTGTGCCAAATTCCCCTCAATGGTGTGGCTCTCTATGGGAAATAGGCTGGGCTGGAAAGCGTCCTTGAGAAGTGGCCTCATCTTAGCCCTGCCCGGGGGGACACAAAGTCCCACAGCTTCAGCTACTGGCTAGGCCGTTGCTCTGACACCATCTGAACCAGCAAAACCCCCCGCAAAATGCTCTGAGTGGGATTTTTAAATGCCTCGTTGGACTGTGGCAAAATCGTCCCTCCTGAGAGGGAAAGACTTTGCCAACTGTCTTCCAGTGAGAGAGGCTTCTTCTGCCTGAGGGAGACTTCGCAGCTGGTGCTATGGGCCCTTCCCCTCAAGCTAGCCTGTGTGTAGGAGTTCTGGGGAGTTCCAGACCACTGCTTCTCTGGGTCCCATGATGTGGGCTCTGGACCAGGCTTCTGAAATCTCTCACAGCTTCAGCTGCATGGTTTCTACTTAGCAGGCCTGGCTCCCTCTCTCCCTTGCCCTGAAACATGAGCTGCAGGAGGATTTTCATGCTTCTTCCCTGGCTTTGGGGAGTGATTCTGCAGCAAGTTAAAGGTTAGAGAGCCTGAAGATTGGCCTTAGACTAAAATGTAGCCCAGGCAGGCAGTGCCAGGAGTGTGCGTGAGTGGAGATGCAGCTAGGAGGACTAACAGGTGGAATTCAAACACCCCCCCACCCACACACACACACACTGGAAGATGTCTCCTATCACACAGTAATTCAGTTCCCTTCCTGAGCTAAGAGCCGGAGCCCCTTTCCCAGCTCCAAGCCCTTTTGTTTCGCCTTTGTGATGGAAAAAGTCCCTCCTAAATCAATTCCATGACACTGTTATTGTTTCCTCACTAAGAGTTTTTAAACTTTTCCCCCCAAGGTCAGGAATGTGGCCAGTTGCTATTGGGACTGTGGAGCATGGGTGGGTAGAGTTCGGGGTGAAGGGTCACACTGGCTCTGCGGGTCATCTGAAAACAAAACCTTTTGAAATACCTACTCTCCATCACTGCCAACATTGTCTCCTGCCAGCAGGGGCCTGGCACGGACCTTCAATGGTTCCAGCCCTAGCCGCTGTCCACCGCAGCGGTCAGCATCTGGGAATGGACAGAAGGTTATTGTGTGTGAAATAGCTTTGTTTTCAGTCACAGCTGCCCGGGTTTGGACTGCGACTGACCGAAAGTCCTGGTGGGTGGGAGAGGAGGGAGGGAAAGGCGGGGTGTGTGGGGATTGTGAGAGTATGGGTCACTGAGTCCTAGAGGGAGATCCCACCTTGCCAAGGCAAAGACCACTAGAGCTCAGATTTAGAGCCTGGCTGAAGAATTTCCTGATTATTTTCCCAAAGAAAGTGGGGGAATTTATTATAGAAAAAAGGAAAAAGTTTCCCCCCCTTAACAAGTGACGACACATCGGCTGCCCCCATGTTCATATGGTGCCCACTTCACCTGGGCTGAGGAGAGTCCTGGGGGCTGGTCTCTGAGGCCTGAGCTAAGGAGAATCCCAGGAGCTGGCCTAGCTGGGCCTTTGGGGCCTGTTCTCTAGGTCTGACTGAATTACACAGTCATACAAATTAGATTGAGAAAAGCCCCGTTTGGTCTCATCCCCTCTATGGCCCAGGGTCCCGGGCAGGATTGTGCCCTACAGTATCTTAGCCAGTGTTTTAACTGGCCCATGCCATAAGCCCCTCTGTCCAATTTGGTGGCTGATGGCTCCACAGGTCAGTGAGCCTTGTTGCTACGAAGCTGCTCCTGATACGTTGCCTATGTGTCTCCTTTCTTAAGTTAGAGTCATCAGCAGCTAGGGCCCTACCAAATTCATGGCCATGAAAAACGCATCATGGACTGTGAAATCTGGTCTTTGGTGTGCTTTTACCCTACATGATACAGATTTCATGGGGGAGACCAGCATTTCTCAAATTGGGGGGCCTGACCCAAAAGGGAGTTGCGGGGGGGGGTCACCAGGTTATTTTAGGAGGCTCGCAGTATTGCCACCCTTATTTCTGCACTGCCTTCAGTGCTGGGCAGCCAAAGAGCGGCAGCTGTTGGCCGGGCACCCAGCGCTGAAGGCAGCGCCCTGCCAGCAGCAGCACAGAAGTAAGGGTGACAATACCATCCCATGCCACCCCTACTTCTGCGCTGCTGCCTGAGAGCTGGCAGCCGGATAGTGGCAGGTGCTGAGTGAGGGCCCAGCTCTGCAAGCAGCACCTCTCCTCCAGACTCTCGGTCAGCTGACTCCTGTGTCTTCCCAGGCTACTGCCCTTTTCTTAGGCATGCTTTTTAGTTTCTCGGGGCTTTCATTTGAGCCTTTGCCCTATCCTGGATCCTCCTGCTGATCCTCTGTCACTTGGGCTGGACCTTCTCTGTTATGGAGAGAAGCGATGGGGAAGGGTCTCAGATGCAGTCACTTCTATTGTGTATTTATGTGGTGCCGCAGGTGTGCTTGGGGATTTCCAGGTTTAGAAGAGAAGCAGGCCCCTGCCTTGAGGCTCATGCAGTTTGGATCCCTGGATGCAGAAGCCCAGACCTGACGGTGCCTATTCTCTTCTTTACGTGGTGTAAGGCTTGGTGCACAACAGCTGCACCTTCTTACCTGACACCTCTGCTGCGTTACCTACAGCTATGGATAAGGACTGCCCAGACAGCCTCTTCGTGCTTCCTGTGGTTGGCTGGCTACTCCCTTACATCACCTGCGCTGGGACCTTCTGTGTTTGGTCTGCTGAGCTGCACGACCAGGCAGTGGAGGCAAGCTAGGCTCCTCAAATGCCCCAGCGCACAGCTCTCAAAGAGATGCCCCTCTTGTATATGGGGTTCCTTTCATGCTGGCTCTAGATTCCTTTGCTCAAACAGGCGTCTTTGTAAAACCCTTGTGTGGCTACAGCATGTTATGTCTGAGGAGCACAAAACACTTTACAGATGGGTTAAGCTTCATGATCCCCCTGTAAGGCAGGTGTTATGATGTTCACCTGACAGATGGGGAAATGAAGGAACAGGGTGGTTAAGTGTCTTGCCTAAAGACACACAACTCAGTATCAGATATAGAACCCAGGAATCCTGCATCTGAGCCACAAGACTATCGTTCTTCCTGTTAACTATTAGCCAGTACCACTAGGAAATTGCTTGCTGGTTTTCAGCCTGAGCCCTGCCCACCCTGGACTCAAACGGATGGACGTGGCACGTCTGCCCAGACTTGAGGATCAATGATGTGGGGGAGTCTCTGTGTTGTTCCAATATGACTAAGGAACTTTTCCTCTCTGAGCTGTTGGTGGGCCAGGAAAAACCTCCATCCACTCAGGGCTTGTCTACATCAGAAAGTTGCAGCGCTGGTGAGGGAGTTACAGCGCTGCAACTTTGAAGGTGTACACATCTGCAGGGCACCGCCAGCGCTGCAACTCCCTGTTTGCAGCGCTGGCCGTACTCCCGTTTTGTCTCGGGTATAGAGGATCCAGCGCTGGTGATCCAGCGCTGGTAATCCAATGTAGACAGTTACCAGCGCTTTTCTTGACCTCCGTGGAAGGAGGAAGCCTCTGGTAATCAAGCTGGTTTCCTTTCCCGGTTTGCTCTCTCGGTCCCGGAGCCACCCAGCAAACCGCAGGGAAGGAGACCTGCTTGCTCGGGGTTCCGGGACCGAGAGAGCAAACCGGGAAAGGAGACCAGCTTCGCCGCGGTTTGCTCTCGCGTTCCCGGAGCCAGCCAGCAAACCGCAGGGAAGGAGACCTGCTTGCTCGGGGTTCCGGGACCGAGAGAGCAAACCGGGAAAGGAAACCAGCTTCGCCGCGGTTTGCTCTCTCGGTCCCGGAACCCTGAGCAAGCAGGTCTCCTTCCCTGCAGTTTGCTGGCTGGCTCCGGGACCGAGAGAGCAAACCGCGGCGTTCCCGGTTTGCTCTCTCGGTCCCGGAACCCCGAGCAAGCAGGTCTCCTTCCCTGCGGTTTGCTGGCTGGCTCCGGGACCGAGAGAGCAAACCGCGGCGTTCCCGGTTTGCTCTCTCGGTCCCGGAACCCCGAGCAAGCAGGTCTCCTTCCCTGCGGTTTGCTGGGTGGCTCCGGGACCGAGAGAGCAAACCGCGGCGTTCCCGGTTTGCTCTCTCGGTCCCGGAACCCCGAGCAAGCAGGTCTCCTTCCCTGCGGTTTGCTGGCTGGCTCCGGGACCGAGAGAGCAAACCGCGGCGAAGCTGGTCTCCTTTCCCGGTTTGCTCTCTCGCCCCGGAACCCCCCTTGAAGCCGCCCAACAGCGCTGCAATGTGGCCACATCTAACACCACTTGCAGCGCTGGTTGCTGTAAGTGTGGCCACTCTGCAGCGCTGGCCCTATACAGCTGTACTAATACAGCTGTAACAACCAGCGCTGCAAAATTTTAGATGTAGACATGGCCTCAGAAATCAACCTCAACTTGTCTTCTGATTGGCCAGCCCTCTGCTACCGCATTGTTTGCACATGAACCTCTGCAGCAGAACATAGACCTGCGGCTGGGGGCATCTGGTGTGGCTGTGGAAATGTGTCTGTCAACTGAGTACAAATGTCTCAGGTGACTTTCAATATGGGCTCACAATGGCACAATCCTCCGAGCTAACTACAGCTGCCGTCGGCATTGTTCCTCCCTCTCCTGTCAGGCAGAACACCACTTACTGTCCTTCTGGAGCTCCAGTCAGTCAATCTCAGCTACGCAGATCTCCGGGGAGATGGTGGAAAATGCAGGTTATGGGGACCCTACGGATTTAATTGCACTTGTAATTGAGGCCTTTCCACGAGGCCCTAGTGAGGGAAAGCGGAATACACCTAAAAATATCCTGATTAGAGTGTGGCACCATTATTCTTCCATGCCCAGGAGAATAGGCTAATGAAGGACAGAACAAAATAAAAGCACAAGGCAACAACTACCAGCAAAAGGGAATGGATTTAGCAGAAAACTGGAAAGAAAACCCAGTTCTGGGACTCATAGCTAGCACTAGCTTTTTTAATCTGTGAAACAGCTGGATATGGGAGAAAACAGCTGGAATGGACACCGATTTCTTAGGAGTTATTAAACGGAGTCTCAGTGGAGCTTGTGTGTGTCTTTTTCCGCACACTGCCTCTGGAGAGAGAGTCCTTTGCGTGTCCATCCCACCACCCTCCATTAGGAATGGTGAAGAGTGGTCAGGATCGGAATGATGTCCCGTCGCATAAGGGTTCTTGACTGATTGATCCAGCCCCATAGCTGAGTCCCCTCTTCATGGTCCGGCGAGGAAGGTCCAGTGTGCGGACATCTTCAGAACTTACCCAGGGTGCTTTTCCTGCATTACAGATGGCTGCATGGATAGGGATGTAGGGAGGGCTGTGTTTCCCTTTCCAATGGTCTAGCTTTGTAGCTCTCCCATATAATTGATTGAATTGTCTTCTTACCAGGCTACATAGCCAAGCCATTGTTATGTCACAATGAGGGGGGCTGGATGAAGAGTATTGCACATTGGTGTTTCAAATCTAGCTCATGTGACTCTTACAATCTGATGGCTGGTGTCCTGCTGAATAAAATGTGTTTGGTGGGTCTCAGCCCAGCCTCCAGCTTCTTACATCACACAATCCCTCCACCATCGTTGGCCATTAATTGGCAGCATTCTGTTGTCAACCCTCCTGGCAGCAGGCATATCCGCCTGTAGGGGTAGGGCTGTACAGCGAGTGAAGGAGTGATGCCAGTACTTGTGCTAGCTCTAACTAGCTAGCAGAGTAATGAAGTAGAGCGGCTAAGACATGGTGGCATAGGCTTCCAAGTCAGCTAGCAACCCGAGTGCATACCCAAGCTCCCCGGTCAGCTTGTGCTGGGGCAGGTAGCCGAGTACAAGCCCTTACCACTGTGTCTTCACTACTCTTGTCACTGTGGGTTTCAGGGTGGCCTGCCCCTTCAAGGGCCAGGAGGCCTTGGGCCAGCCCACCTGTTCATTTAACCCCACCTGTGCTGTAATTTGTTGCCTCCCAGCCAGAGAGGGTGGGTCTAGTGGGGTCAGGTGATAGGCTGAGGAACACCTGGGTCTCGTAAAAAGGGCTGAGGGTGCAATCAGAGAGAGGGAGGTGCTACAGGAAGCAGGCTGGGGTCATGCAGGAGGCCCCGAGGTAATGCCTGAAGGCAGGTTTCTGGGGGGAAGCTGCTAGAGTGCTGTGGGATTGGAGACAATAGGAACCTGCTAGGAAAAAGGGCTTCCAGGCAGAGCAAGCCCTGAGAGGCAGTGTTAATCTCAAAGAGCAGCAAACTCAGCAGGGCTTAGCAGTGGAGTGAAAAGCCTGGAACTCCGGGGAGTGAGCAAGTGTGAGAGGGACTGCAGAGAAGGCAGACTGGGAGCCAGCACTCCATAGCTGAGCAAAGAAAGGCCTGAGCTGGCAAGGCAGACTGATGAGTAACCCAAGAGGAGGATGCAAATCTTCTCTTTGTTGTGGCTCTTAACTGGACAATTGCTACCCGGGAAGGGGATAGCTTTGCTCAGTGATGAGGCTGGAGAGTCCTGCTACATTCCCTGACATTGGCCTTGTGGGGAAGGAGGAGGGGAGTCACCTCAGAAGGAACTGAGGTAGGAAGCACCTGCTGTGCCATGTTTGACCAGAAGAGGGGGTGATGGAGCAGCCAAGTCCAGTGGCACTGTGCTAGCTAGATTAAAGTTTAGCTGTGCTACAATCCTATGCTTTCCATCTAGCTATAACCTTTGTAAGGATCTGTGTAAACTTCCAGCCCCACATATATGGTGATAACCTTGTTGGCATAAAAGCCAAGGAACGGAGGCACGTTGGCTGGGCAGTGTGTGGGTGGGCAACTTGCACCAGTACAGAAAAAGAACATCAGGCTCCAGGGGTTAGCCCCCAAGGCCCTGTCATCAGCACCACACTCCTGTTAAATAGTGGTAGAATCAAGAGGAGAGTCATACAGAGTGAATCTCAGCCATGATCATGCCTGGAGTTGCAGTCACTGCACTACCAGGATCGAGACCATTGCCCTGAAAAGAATCTTAGGGTTCCTTGGGGTAAACGATGCCATGTGCTGCCAATTCTATTCCATTTGAACCGAGCAATTTCCTTCTGCTAATCTCCTCAGCTACCTCTGAGAACAGATAGATTTGATGTAATGTCTCTGCACCAGGCCAGATGAAATGGTGAGTCAGCAAGAGGTTCAAAGAAGAAGAGATGTTGGTTTCAGAAGGTTGTGTGATCCTAGGCTCTCTGGTCTTGTAACCTAGATCTTCTGCCAGCAAACTGACCCTTGTCCTGAATCTTTGTTTCCAATGGCTTTAAGTGTGTGGGCTTTTAGCTGTGTTCTTCAACAGCATCCAGTATAAGAACCTGTGACTTCTTACCTGGAGTGAAACATGGCTTCCGATGACAAGTGTGTGTTCTGGGGGAGGAGATGTAGTGTATGTGTAGAGTGTGTACAAGTAGACTGTGTGATTCAGATGAGCGATGGACTATTTTTATGGCCAATGTGTGTACATGGGCAGGGAAGGATTTAGGGGCAGGTGACTGCCTGGAGTGCCAGGCTTGGGGGGCATGGGGCTCAGAGAGCTGTTTTTGTTGCTAGCGACAAAGGGAAAATAGAATGTTTGTTTGAAGTAAAATGTTTCAGGTATTCTGTATGTGGATTTATTTTGCACTAACCTCCTAGAATGTTCTGAACCTTTGTAGAATCTTGTGGAACCTTCCAGACTTTGAGAACTACATTTTCCTCGAACCTCCTAGAATGTTGTCAGCCATGCCCTTGTGGGTATGTAAGGGGAGCGGGGCATTGCCAGTCAGTCAGTGAGATATAAGAATGAGCTGAAGTGAACTGAGAGCCCAGCTGCGATATTGTGAAGTTTATATACATTGTGTGATATTCACAAGTTTAACAAGTGCAGGGGCGCGGCTGAAGATGCTCCTCACCTGGGGCGCCATTTGGTCTTGGACCGGCCCTGTGCTTGTGTGATCTGTATGAGTGTGAGTGAGCTCTGTATGTATAGCCAGAGTGTGTGTGTGTGTGTGTGTGTGTGTGTGTAATATTTGAGTATATATGTCTATGCATGGGAGTGGAAGTATGCAGAAGCTATGAATGGGTATGTCCAGTTGCACAGGGGAAGTATGTGATATAATTCTCTCTGCGTATGGAGGAAGTTTACCCAGCTGTATATATGGGGTATATGTGTGATATGCATGGGTGTGATACTTCTGTACAGATGGGGAAGATGTCATACATGAGTGTCAATCTGTACACACGACAAACCTGCTGCACAATCTGGCATGCTGGGCCATGTCTTCTGCTGATGAGTTCAAGACTAGAATAGCAGGATTATTGCAGAGTTCTGGGGCTAGAGTCAGAGGAGCAATTGTGGTCCACACTAAGGTGCATTAGCAGAGTGTACGGGAATAACAAGTGTGCTGCCTGTCCAGATGGAGGTGTGCTGGCTGTTCTGTGTGGGGAAGCTGAGATGCACTACAACTGCCTGACACCAGTGCTTTGACTGCAGGACTCTCCTGCATGAAAATGCACTCCCCCATTTGGAAAGAAACACGGTGGTTTGCCTGCTGCTGACCTGCGATGGGATTGAGAAGGCTCTGATAATATGGAGAAAAGAAACCGCACCGAGGAGGTGATATTTTTTGTCTGAGAAGTAGCAGCTACCGTGTGTGTGTGTGTTCAGTGAGTACAGCTCACATTGCAATGCTCCCCTCTGCTCTGGATCAGATGGGTAGAAGAAAGCACCTGACCAATGTGCAGTAAGAGGAGATAGGTATGTCTTTGGGAGCAGGTAACAGACTCGCAATCAACCCCAGCTGCCTGTCTTTCTCTAGGTAGTAGGGTGATGTCTATCTGTCTGGAGGGGGATGCTTTCAAGCTGCTCTTGAAAATCCATTTTTTTCCCTCTCCAGCCTTAACTCCCTTCTCAGGCCAGCTGTCCTACCAGACAAAGAGAGTTGGGGCTGCTCCCTCTGGGGCCCGTCAATACTATTCCTGTGTCAGCCACCAGAGCTCTAGAGAGTCTGGGCATGAGGACACTGAGGGACGGGAATGACTCTGCTGCATTGCCAGCCCCCGCTGGCCTAGGACTGAAGACCTGGCTTGAGTCCTGTATTCTGGCTCCCCTACCCTGCGGGGCAGTGCTGTGCAGCTTTCAGAGGCTGTGACCCTGATTCTCCACTGCTTTGCTCCTTGTGTTGTCACTTATGCCTGTCAAAGTGGGTGTGATATGCTACCAGCTCAGAATCTTCTGCTCGCAGAATCCTCCGCTTGCTTTGCCGAAGTTTAAGTGATTGCACAAGGTTCAGGGCCAAGGCGAATCCACTCAGTAGGCTTAGATCAAAGTAACAGAATGTCAATCACAAAGATACAAACACAGCTGGGGAGGGAGTCTAGTGGAGATAGCACAAAATCAACTCCTGGGTTCTGTTTTCAGCTCTGCAAATCTTGTCATGTGACCTTGGCTAAGTCACAGCACCGCTCTGTGCCTCCGTTTTCCCCATCTGTAAAATGGGGATGAAGCTCACTTTCCTCAGATGTGGTTACAAGGCTTATAAAGGTTGTTTAGAGGCTAGGATGGAAATTTCTATAGAAGGGCAAAAAGTGTTTATTAATTGATTATTAGAATGATGCAAATCAAAGCAAACCCTCTGGTGTATCTAGTGGCATGCAGACAGTCTCTGCAATAAAACTAACAGCTAGATTTCCAGGAAGGACCCAGTTCTGAGTTCCTTGCATGCCCCAAATCCCCATTGGAGCCAAAACAGTGCAGGATCCAGCTCAAAGGACTGCAGATTAGAGCTACTGAGGAAAATATACTTTTCCTGGTGAATATTTTTAGGGTTTTTTGAGGGGGAGGAGTTAAGGGAGGAACCCCTAACCCCATTTTTTTGTTTTCAGCAACCAAATACAGAAAATTTTCCAGCTTTCCAAACAAAACAAGTTTTGGTTTTCACTGTTTCAATGAAAGTCTGAAAAATGTAAGTGGAAATCTGGAAATGGCCAAAATTTCCATTTAATTAAAATGCCTTTTGTGTATTAAAAAAACAAAAAGTTGTGATGGAAACTTTCTGGCCAGCCCTGCTGTATAGCACAAGGGCTGACAAAACCTTTTCAACTTGCCTTGTAGGGTTTGTTTCCCAAATACAGCACTCAGGCCCCACTGCCCATATGTGAGATGTGCATCTTGAGTACCAGTCACTCTGCGTGGGTCAGCTCTTCTGGATCCAATCCCATGGGCAGTATGAATTCCTTGCCACCAGTCTGCGGGTGCCAATGCCCAGGGTGAGAATCAGCCAAAGCTGTTTCAGTAATAAGGATTAGTTTTCAGGCCTGTTTAGTCTTTGGAGCTGATTCCATGTGCATCATGGCAGAGGGCAGTTCCTGCCAGTCTGGTGCTGCTGTGAGGGTAATTGACAACTTGGCTGGGCCTGGGCTGGTGTGGGGAGGTGGTGTGGCAGGCATGTTAGGGCTGATCTTGGGTATGACCTTGAAATGTCCTACTCGAGTGATAGATGAGGTGGTAACTTGGCTTATGGAAATAGAGTGAGGTAGTGAGGAGATGGGAAGGAGGCCAATGACGGCAGAGAGGGATGACAGAGGAACTGGGGTACCCATGTGAGGGCAGGTATATGGAATCTGTAAGTGTAAAACCTTAAGAGCCTTTCAGCAGACGCTCTCTGCTCTGCTCTGCCGTCCCTGATGGGACATGGGGATGGGAGGAGATGGGATTGATCATATGACCGGCTCTCTATCGTGTCCCTGATGTGACACGTCCACATGTATCCCTAGTCCCTCAAACTCGAAACCTGGGGCGCTTTCACCATCTACAGGCTGCGACTGGAAGCGCGCATACTTGATTGTTCACTTGGAGAAAGGCCAGGTAGGTCAGTGCACTACGTATTATTAAGTTTGTCTAACACTTCCCATTGCAAGATTTGATTGCTTATAACTTTGCCAAAACTTAACTGTTTAGGTATCTGCCTGAGGCTTTTAAAAATGATTCAGCTATTTCCAAGAATGAGGTTGGAGAAAAATACGGTGGTTGCCCATGTTAAAAATTCTGACAACTTATTATTTCAACAGCTCTAGCACCACCATGCTTTGGAACAGGGATTTGAAATTTGGCAGAGTGGTGGGGTCAGGGAGGTGCCTTTGCCATCCACATGGAAATGTGCCAAAACTTGGCCAAGTTTTAAGCCTTTGAAAAACTGCAGTTCAGACATTCAGTGGAGATTTAGATCTTAGCAGCTAAAAATCACTGAAGATTTCATCCTCGGTGAACACACTCAGACTCTCTCAGCTCCTAGGGCTGCCCAGGCTTCACAGATGTGATCCCTGCAGAGCAACTGAGCATACACACACAGACACTGAATTAAGGCTTCCCAGACAACCTTATTTCTGACGTTTCCTGACTTCTGAGTGCTTGACATCGCAGCCTTCATAATGTTCTTTTACCAGTGTTTTGTGTGTTACATAGAAGCAAGTCAAATCTGACCCAAAATTTAGATTTTCTTTTTTAATGGAAACTTTACAGAACCTGAGATCAATAGACACTTTTTTCCTATTTAAATAAAATAAATGGGATATGAAAAATAACAATAGTGCTCCTATAGTGCATAACGTGTTTGAAGTTCTGTACAGGCATTAACTGATTAGACTCTTCCCCTACCCTCTGTTTGGCTTGTCTATTTCGATAGTAAGCTCATTGGGGAAGGAACATCTACTGTGTTTACCTAGTGCTTAGTACATTGGGGCCCACTCTTGATTGGCCCTTGGGCTCTACTGTAATAAATTCGCTTAGCAATCCTCACAGCAGCTGTGCCGGGTAGCTCTGGTAAGTGTTACAGTCTCTTCTGTGCAGATAAATATGTGAAGCACGGAAGGTCACAAGGTGAGTTAGTAGCAAAGATGGTATTAGGACTTGGGAATTCCTGATGCCGAGCCCTGTGCTCCCATTTCACCATACACTGGTCCCTTGTGATTCTTGTCATCCAAATGTTGCAGCCTTGTGCTAGTGCCTGATGACCAGAAAATGTGTGCAGTGACGGCTGACTTCGATTTGGACAATTCTTTCCATATGAGCCATCTCTTGTTTTGTTGGTGGTAATCCTTGTTTTTAGTGTATAATTATCTCAACAATGTCCCCTTTAGGGAATTTCAAGATGTTTAATTTATTACTTTGCATGAAGATAGAATCAGAGTTCTAAGGTGCCTTTCAGCATGGAAAAGAGAGAGGCTGTCTTCCTGCTATAGGCAGTCTGGTCTAGGAGCAGAACGTAATACAGTAGTCGCTGGAAGCGAGTGAGTGTGTGTGTGTGTGTGTGTGTGTGCACGAGCATGTGTGTGTCCATGTAGGCAGTCAAATTCCATCCACTGTGTGTTTGGTTTCAACAAAAAATTTGGAATGTTTTTAAATAAGAATCATGGGGTCAAACATTGTGCAGGCATCGTGGGCTGCTGGACAAGGTGCGGGAGTGGGAGTCCTGGGTTCCTTCCCCGCCCTGCCCATTGCTGTGTGACCTCGCCGTAGTGTTCTCATCTGTAAAATGGGGATAATGATCCTTCTTTTGAAAAGGAGTTTGGCATCTCTGCTGAAAAGCTAATCGCTAGTGTCAGCGCTGGGCAGAGAGAGTGCTGGGGTTTCTTGAGGGCTGCCTCAAGTGGACAGATGTAGCTTTCAAAAAGTTTCCTGGTGTCAGACAGGGAGAGGACCTCCTAGTTAGGGACTGCACTATGGCTATCTCTGATGACTTTATTGCTGATGGAGTCCGCATTATTAGGCAGGGTGAAGGCTCTCTCTCACTTTGCCCTGTACACCTTAGTGCTGTTCGGTTTCCCAGGCAGGTGGTTCTATGGCACATAATTTTTCTTAACTAGCTGCCAAATTGATTATTCCATCCTTTCTCTCTGCCCTCCCCCTGCAAAACTCCCCCCAAACTTCTTTGGAGAATCTTGTGGGCAGTAGTGACACCTGCTGGTGGAAGAGGAAAAAGGGCAGAGACCATGTCTTTTTACTAAAGAATTGGCTAAATTCTGCTGTCCTCTTGACAGATGGGACACTAGGTGCGGAGGGCTCTGAGCTACTACAGAGAGTTCTTTCCCAGGTATCTGGCTGGTGGATCTCACCCACATGCTCAGGGTCTAACTGATCACCAGATTTGGGGTCGGGAAGGAATGTTCCCCCAGGTCAGATTGGCAGAGGTTCTTGGGGGTTTTCGCCTTTCTCTGCAGCATGGGCCACTTACTGGTTTGAACTAGTGTAAATGGCTGAGTCAGGTGTAACTTGAAGACTTTAATCAAGATTTGAGATCTTCAGTAACTCAGCCAGAGGTTACAGACCTATGCAGGAGCAGTGGATGAGGTTCTGTGGCCTGCAATGTGCAGGAGGTCAGACTAGGTGACCACGATGGTCCCTTCTGGCCTTAAAGCCCATGAGGTGGGTTTGTTTTAAAGCAAATGGGCAATTTCACCCTTAACTCTCCAGATTTAAAAAACCTCACTCTTTTGTAGCTAACACTGTCGCGTTTGCAGGGTCTCCCATTCCTCTCCCCCACGGGCCTCCTCAAATCCCATCTGAAAGCTAGACAGAGACCAGGGCATGACTTGGGGAGAGGCACTAGGCTGGCTTTCAGGGGACCAAACTGTAATTCCTGCTTTGCCCCAGCTTTCATGGGACCTTGGGTAAGTCCTAAGGGTCTGATTTCAAGGGACTGCAACTCCAGCTGAAACCAGTGGGAACTCAAGGTGCTCAGCACTTCTGAAGATCAAACATTCAGTTTCCTTAGGGCTCCCAGATCTGTTTTGGGGGTGGTGTTCAGATACTGCCATGACTGGGGGCGGGGAGCTATGTAAGGAGGTATGTGGAAGCCTTCAACTCCACTGACATGCACGGAGTTAAGTGAGAGAGTGAGGCGAGTAGGGACTGTCCATCCTGAGTAGGGATGGTTGTCGGCAGGTGCACAAATCCCTCCCAGCTGCTGTCTGGCTTCTCAATATGTCCAAGTCCCTCTGCTCATGAAGGATCTCAGGGTAGCACCAGGAAGCATTACTGTCCTCCTCCAGGAGTGGAGCGCATTTATGTGTTCAGCCCTTCTGCATGCCTGGGAGACAACAGAGCAAGTGTGGGAGGCAGTGTGTTTAAAGATTAGATTGGTCAGTCATTTTGCTGTGAGAATATACCTACACACACACATTCTCATATAACGTAGACTGATTAATAATTAAATCCCACAGTGTTTTAATATCATGTGCTGCAAAGAGACATATTCAAGAGCCAGTTGGGGCTCGTGAGCTGCAGTCTGAGTATCTCTGTCCTAAACCCTTCAAACCTCTGACTGCACTCAGGTTTAAAGCAGACTCTTTGCTTTCTATGCAAAGGGCTCTTGGCTGTGCCTGATTGCTGCCTTATCCTGGAATGACATGAGACCCCATCGGCTCCAGATGGCCTATGAAAACCTGCAGGCGAGGAGAGTTTCTTGCATAAACTCAGCAATTATGTCCTGAACCAATTCATAATCTCTGCAACACCAGCAGGGGCCTCAGGCATGAATTTTAGACAACAGGCCAAGTTCACCCCATGCTTGACCCAGTCAGTGGAGTTGCCCCAGGGATGAATTTGTCCACTCTGTGCCTCTTGAATTTGAGAGCTGAACTCATTGACCACTAGATGGCAGCAGATTGCTGATGGAAAAAGAAATGGTCCCTGGGAAGGATTTCACAGGTGTAAATACACCAGGAAACTGCTGGTGTTCAAGGTGCAGAGCATCAGGCTTGGAGAACTACACGGCAGTTTGGAAGCTGGCGTGCTCATAGACCTTCTGTGCTAGATCTTCAAGGAGATCCACCCCCAAACTCAAATGATAGACACTGAACTAGGTGACAATTAATAATAATGTAACAATTCATAACTGAGACTTAATTTGTCTTTAGCTTCTTCCACATGTAGCCCTCAAAGCACTCTGCAAACATTGTGAACTCAGATGCTCAATCCCACTGTGAGGCCTGTAATTAGTAATCTCCAGTTACAGACAGGTAAACTGAGGCACAGTGCTGAATTAAATTTGTCTATTTAGTGTATACTGTGCATCAGTGGGGCTAGAGCTCAGGTTTCCTGACTTGCAGTCCTGTCATTTAACTAACACAAGTAGCAGCTCAGCCTGTTATACTGTGGGGCCAAATTTTTGAAGAACCTTATACCAAAAAAAGAGGAAAGGGAATCTAACTCCTTGATGTCAAGTATCAGAGGGGTAGCCGTGTTAGTCTGGATCTGTAAAAGCAGCAAAGAATCCTGTGGCACCTTATAGACTAACAGACGTTTTGGAGCATGAGCTTTCGTGGGTGAATACCCACTTCCTCAGATGCATGTAGTGGAAATTTCCAGGGGCAGGTATATATATGCTAGCAAGCAAGCTAGAGATAACGAGGTCAGTTCAATCAGGGCCTCATCCTCCCTGATTGAACTGACCTCGTTATCTCTAGCTTGCTTGCTAGCATATATATACCTGCCCCTGGAAATTTCCACTACATGCATCTGAGGAAGTGGGTATTCACCCACGAAAACTCATGCTCCAAAACGTTTGTTAGTCTATAAGGTGCCACAGGATTCTTTGCTGCTAACTCCTTGATGTTTTTTTTAAAAACCAACTAGCTATTGTATTTGCCTCCATGGAGCAGTGAAGTTAGCAGGTTGATTTCAGGCTGTCAAGCTATATTTTCTGTTTGTTCTACATGTATTGTGTGTTCATTTCATGCTCCCGGATTACAGAACTTCCTTTTGGGTCTCTGAGTTGCTGCCGGGGGTCTGGAACTTCCAGAAAACTCTGTCCTGCTACAGAGAGTTTGGTTATTTATCAGAGTTCTTGATCCTCCTGTTCCTAGAGAGGATCAGGGTAGGTTTGTAGGAGGATCAGTGCTTTCTGAATAAACTATTCAGCCCTTCCCTAAATGCTCATCAATCCAACACACATCAGCCAGGAGATAGAATTGAAGTCTGATGCGTAGAGAAGAGAGAGGCTATTTTCATGTATGACCAACTGGAAAAGTGTGTGTTGTGGCTGGTTCACTAGAGGATAACAGTTTACTCCTGCTACCAGCCAACAGAATTGCTTCTTTAGCTTAAGTGGTTGAGGTCAGTGGGGCAGTGATGGAGGTCCCAAGTGCAGACATTAGGGTGATCAGATAGCAAGTGTGAAAAATCAGGACACTTTCCCCCCTGGGGTTGGGGTATAGCTTTATATATAAGACAAAGTCCTTAATATCAGGATGTCTGGTCACCCTCGCAGACACTGCTGAGAACCCATGCCAGGAGTGGAGGTTTTATTTGCTGTCTTTCATACTCCGAGATAATACTCGGCCTTGATGTAAACGTGATTTTCTTTGATGCTGCAGGAATGTCAGGCTTTCCTGAAAGGCACAAATGCTGTTGCCCTCACACCTCTTCTCTGTTTTCTCTTCCAGATTCTGTGTCTTGCTGGCTTGACTGTTGTCATGAAGTCCCCCCACTCCCGCCCTCGGTTTCTGTTTATCCCCCTTCAGATGTCCCATATGGTCAAACACAGCTGTCTGGGCAGGTTTTGTGGCAGCTGTGATGAACAAAGATAGAAGGCATCTGCCTAGTCTTTCTGGATAGCTGGGTCCCTCAAACTGCTCATGATCAGCAGGGCAGGTATGCTAGATGTAACTACTCTTGGGGCTCCAGTAGGACACTGGGGATGGTCTCTAGGTAGAATTAACTGAATTGTTTGTTAGGAAAAGTTATTTATCTGGAAGATTTAGCTCCTTTTCCAGTTTGCAAATGGTCTGGGGGCAGACCATGATATTTATCGATCTGTTTGTCATACAAAAGTGTTTGTCACATACATTAAAGCCAGTGGATCATTGGCCATGTATGTGCCGCAAACATCCCTTTGAGCTGTGTGATTGGGCATCAGAGTCATGCGGGGTTGTTTCTGTTCCATGATTGGATGAACTGTTTTGGCTCCAAAACTAATTTTATTTTTGTTATTAAATCAATATTATTTTGCAATTAATCGGCTCTTGGCAACGGGCCTGGACTTTGCTCTCTGCAGAAGTTGGTTGTGTGAACAAAGCCTGGCTTGCATGGATGATTGTGGGAAAAGGGGACACGTGTGAATTCGGCTGAATCAAAATGTGGTTCTGAAGTCTCAAAAACAGACGTGACTCATTGCTCCTGCTACTTGCCCAGCTCTCAGGCAGGGAAGGCGAGAGGGGTGTTTGCGTTGGCCGCTCTCGCTAGAGGGGGATGCAAGTCTGCTACGGGTGTAACACCAGACTTAAGGGAAGAAAAGACACATTCCACCACCCCGGCTTTCCATGAAATCTGACCTTTCTTGCAGGCAAAACTTCTGGACTCACAAGACTCATAGCTGTGAAAGATGGAAAGTCAGAACCCAGCCAGCCCGCCCCCAGCTAACCAAGTATTGTGTCCTATGGGGCATTTTCAAAATGTCTGGTCTGGTCTAGTTTTTAAAATGCCAAGGCTTTAATTTGCTTCCTAAAGCTCAGGGGTGGCACTAGACATTTCGCCGCCCCAAGCACGGCGGCATGCCGTGGGGGGCGCTCTGCTGGTCGCTGGTCCCGTGGCTCTGGTGGCCCTCCCGCAGAGCTTCCCACCGCGGCATGCTGCCCCAAGCACGCGCTTGGCATGCTGGGGCCTGGAGCCGCCCCTGCTAAAGCTGCCCCTGCTCCAAGGGGTCGAAGGATGGTGCTCCATGGGCCCCTTTATGCTGATTTGCAGGACTAAAGTGACCACAGGGACTGTGAAAGACTATGCTGGGGAGACACCCAAGGTAGGAGAGTCCCCAGCAGGGAAAGGGTCAGGGGAGCTGGCCCTAGGTCACATCCCAGCACAGAGGGCATATTGGGGTGTTCTTTGGAGGGGAGAGGGGTGGCCTGTGCATTGGAATTGTGTTCAGTGGCCTGCACTCCTAGGCACTATGTTAATATCAATACACACTAATTCCTCCGCCTCGGCTGTCTGCCAGACCAGCCCGTGATGGAGATCTGAAGGGATGAAGGAGGCCCAGATGTAGCGCACAGCTCCAGCACAGGGGTGCACGCAGGGCTGATGAGGGTGGGGGAAAGCTGGTACAAATTACCGGGGCCTGGCGGTCCGGAAGGGGGCCCAGAGCCTGGGTGCCCTGGCTTCGTCGTCCCTGTTTAGCCAGTCCGCCCTTGCTGGGGGGCCTGAAAATATTTTTTCATAGGGGCCCAAACCAGCTCTTGGCGGCCCTGGGTGCAAGCCCAGAGCAAGGGCGGATGCCAGTTCTGGAGCTGAGCTTGGTGAGTCTCAGCTCCCAGCAGCCAGGTGTCCAGCCCACTGATCCCCAGCTCAACTGGCCTCCAGGGACTAGGGAGAGGGAGGCCGGCCCTGCTGCTGCCCAGCTTGGTGGCACCAGGATTTGATCTGGAGGGCAGAGCCCCAGGCAGCACTACCAGGCCTCGTCCCTTCCCCACCGTGAGCATCCCCCTCTCCCCTCCCCTCCGGGCGCTGATTCCCAGCCCGGCCCCTCTCTTCCCACCCGCCCCCTGCTCCGCCCCGCTCCCAGCTCCGCTCCCCGGCCGCTCCCCACTGCTGCAGCCGCTGCCTCCGGCCATGCGCCCCCTCGGCGCTGCGCTGCTGTGCTGCGCCCTGTTCCTGCAGCTGAGGGGCTGCCCCGGGCAGGAGGAGGAAGCGGGGAGCCCAGCCGGGCAGCAGCAGGAGCTGCCCACCGTGGTGATCGCCATCCTGGCCCGCAACTCCGAGCACTCGCTGCCCCATTACCTGGGGGCCTTGGAGCGCCTGGACTACCCCAAGGGGCGCATCTCTATCTGGTAAGGGCTGCTCGGCTCCCCGGGGAGGGCAAGAATCCGGGGGTGCCCCCTCTCCCCAAACCGCAGAGGGGCCCTAGGGTTGGGGTTAGTGCCAGGGCGAGGAAGAGCAACCTGGTGTTGTAAGGGGCAGCAGGGATATGGGGCTGCAGGGGGATGTGCCCGTGCAGGATGGGTGTCATCTCACTGCTGTCTCCTTATCGGGGGCACTGCCAGGCTGGGGAACCCCTCCGTCCGTCCCCGAATTAAAGGGATGCTGGGCAGTGGGACAGCAGCGGGACTGGTGCCTGAGTTATGGGCTGGACACTCTTCCATGCTACCCAAGGGGGGATGTTCTCCCCCTGCTCCTGGAGGTTAATACCCCCCCACCCCACTGTGCATACTGTGAGATACGGGTGTCTGGAGCTGGATGCCTCATCCCATCTGCTCTCACTGCCCCTCACAGCCACCACAGACGTATTTCACAGCCTCTCACATGAGCTTGTAGGAACTATTACCTCGGGAGCATAATCATGGTAAAGAGCATCTTTACCATATGTGCACGTTTGTTGGCTGCGGACATGCCCTGCTAGAGATCCAGGAGTGCAGTCTGCTTGCCAGCAATCCAGGCTGCAGCGCGAGCTGGGCCACTCTTCTATTGGTACCTTTTTCCATCTCGGATACTTATGGTTTTCCCTGTGGTTTGACTCCATGTGTTTGGAATTCCCAGCGTCCAGCCCAGACTAACAGATGGGTGTGAGAAGAGACTCCAGTCCCAGCCGCTCCCAGCAGGAGGTGCTGTAGAGTGGGTGCAACCACATTGGTCCTGGGGTAGCTGAGCTCTCCCTCTACAAGTCACACCCTTGTGTTCGGATCTCGATGTGCTGGGATGAATGGGGTCTCAGGCCTTGTGAAGTGTCAGACTTTGGGTGGGGGTGGAGGGGAGTATTTGAGGAAGGGGATGTTGTCCTTCAGCTGTGATCAGGACCCTGGGAGCAAAGACTCCTCTCTGCCCGGTGTTGCTGGCAGGGGCTGAGGCTGGCATTTCCAAAAAGCTGTTTTTAAAAAAAAATGTCTCACTGTTTCACTTGCACGAGAAAGTGTGTGAGAGGAAAGGCTAGAGGAGAGCAGCATGGATGAGAAGAGGGTGAGGGGGAGTAATTGGCTGGTCCGCTCAGCTCTGCCCTGCTCACTCCCACTATGTCTGTGCCCTGCCTGTCCAGCCCCTGCCTGTGCTAGGCGGCGATACATGACATTCATCGCTTTCCCCTGTCTCGGTTGGAACAGGACTCGCCACTGAATCTGGGCCATGTCCTGTGGATGTTGTCATGGGCATGGCGGGGCTGAAAACAAAGCTGGAAAAGGAGGCCGTAGGCAATGTGCATCCCACAGCCCTGCACAGAGCAATGGGAAGAAGTAAAGGAGGAGAACGGCTAATTACCAGTTGGGAAGAGCCTGGTCTGAGGACAAATGAGCCCTTGTGTTTGGTGGCTGCCCAGGCCCGGGCAGGGCAGCGTGGGGGCCTCTTTAATGCTAGTCAGCGAGTCTGCAATTTGGAAGGAATTATCCCTTCACATTCCCTCTCCCAATAGCAGATTGCTTAAAATTACATGTTAATTCTCCAAAAGATTCCCACTTGTTGCCTTTGCTGGTGCCAGCATAGCCAGGAGGTATTTATAGCGCAGGAGCCAGCGTTCGTGCCTGGGTTGCTCGTGTCCCCTTTTAAAGGAATTGCAGCGGCTCTAGGGTGGAAGCAGAGTTCACAAGGGGGTTTAAGCTCATCTATGCCTGGATAGGAACATTCTGGGCTAAATTTATTCCTGAGGCCCATACAGTTACACCAGTGATTAATTTGGCCCATCTGGTTCATATTAGAAAACTGGTAAATCAATCTATTGCCTTGCACTTACAGAGGTAGCAAAATCCCCATTTGACAGGTGGGGAGACCGAGGCACACAGAGGGTAAATGACTTGTCCACAGAGCTGGGATTAGAACCCAGGAGTTCTGATCCTAACGTCCCTGCACTAGCCATTAGACAACACTCGATGCAGAAACAGGATGTTCTGGGGCAAGCGGCACTGATATCTTTGTGACAACGGAGAGCAGGGAACCAGTTTCACATTCAGAATGTCTTTGCAGAGCATTGTTGGCATGCTGTCAGGCTGCCAGTAAGGGTGGGCAGGCTTGGCAGCTGCCAGAGGGCAGTTGCTGGTGTGGCCTTTCCCCTTAATATTGCACAGTCCCAGTCAGTCTCGTGCTGCTACTGCTCATGAGTCCAGGTGGTGATCCCAGCCAGTTCCATGGAATTCTCCCACTCAGCCCAGAGCACTTTAGGAAGAACCTGCTTTTCTATGGATAAGAACATTCAAGCTGGGAATGGTGATGGGATGGACCGCTTGATGATTATCTGTTCTGTTCATTCCCTTTGGGGTACCTGGCATTGGCCACTGTCAAAAGACAGGATACTGGGCTAGATGGATCTTTGACCTGACCCAGTTTGGCCGTTCTTATGTTCTTATCCACTTACATCAGATGGAATTAAAAAATTGGATTTAAACCCTCATGCTTCAGGGCATGAATCAACTGTACTCTGACAGGGGTCAGGAAGAAACTTCCCCTGCAGGTAGGTTATTCCATAATTGTCCACTGTGGGCTTACATGCACTTTCTCCTGAAGCATCTAGCACTTGCCACTATTGGAAACAGGACTTTGGACAGCATAGACCATTAGTTCTCAACCTTTCTAGACCACTGTATCCCTGAAGCTCAAGCTCCTCTGCCTGGGGCTGAAGCATGTAACTTAGCTTCACAGGGCACCCTGTGGCATAGGGCCCGGGCAATTGCCATGCTTGCTACCCCCTAATACGAGCCCTCCGCTTGCGACCCCCTCCCCCCTGAGGCTCACGAACCCCAGGTTGAGAACCACTGATCTAGATGAGTTGACATACCCCCTGGAAGACCTCTGCATACTCCCAGGGGTGCACGTTCTCCTGACTGAGAACCACTGAGATAGACCAATGATCTGATTCAGTCTGGTAGTTAGTTCCTCTGCACTGTTAGAGGCTTCTTCCCCATTTCTGCCTGTAAGGCCAGCCCTGTGCTTGAGACACTCAACTTCTTCGTTCACGCACCCTCTGGAGACATGAATCTTCTCAACTCCCTGGCATCCTTGTTTGTACAGCTCTCCGCTGATGTCCAGATGTGTGGGCTTTGGAGGTCAGGAGGCATTTGGGGAGGGGGAATCTCCCTGAGAGCTGCCACTGTGGCTTCCATTTGAGTTTCATAGGATTGTGTGGCTGGGTTTAGGGCTGGAGACTGGAAGGCACATGCTGCAGGAAATGGGGCTGGGAGAAGGGAAAGAGCTAATGTCTCCTCTGCATTCTGATTTTTCAGGTGTGCAACAGACCACAATATCGACAACACAACCGAGATCCTGTGGGAATGGCTTACGGCCATGGAGAAACACTATCGCTACATTGAGTGGAAGTCAGTGGAGGAGCCCAGGTAAGGTGCATGGTTACCTGAGGCCCTGCTGTAGCAACGTGTCCTACCAGAGAGTGTTTTGTCCATTTTGTGTATAGGGAGCTGAGGGGCTGAGTGATTTGCCCAAGGCTACAAGGGAGTCATCTGGAGATGGAACGGAACCAGAAGTTTCTGAGTCCCATCCCTGCACCAGCCTATCAGACCTCACTGTTGCATTTTTCTTACATGCAGCTTTGGATTTGGGGCATGAAAGTCTTTGCATGGAAGTGGGTCTAGCATCCTCTTCCACCCTGTGGTGGTTCTGATCCAGTTTAGGACAGGATGCATGGCTATTCTCCTCCAGGTGGGATGGGGATGGCTTTCTCCCAGCACCTTCACTGGTATCGGCCCTTTGGTGACCCTGAAGAAGGTGTCTGAGGTTACCTGCACATTGGCATTGTGGTGGTCTGCCCACTGCTCAGCAGGTTGGCGGCTGTCTGTGCCCCATCCTGTTCTGATCCACCCAAACCTGCCATGCCCAGTTCTGTTCTCTCCTGTCTTGTCCTGCTCTTGCCTGGAGCTGACTGCACAGAGAGATCCCCCAGGAGCGAGAGGCCCCTATGCATGGATGGAATGAGAGGCCTTGCACACAGTTGGAGACAGGGAGAGTCTGTTTCCGACAGTCTCCTTTGCTGGGAGTGTGTGTTCTGCAGTAGCTGACTGTGGCCTGACCCAATCCTGAGCCTGCATTAGTGAGTCAGTTTCATGTTTCTTCCCTCCCCGCATGGGGCTGTTCAGGCAGCACTGATCCACACTGCACATGCTTGGGCGGCTTGTGGGATGAACAGGCTGGGCAGACATGGGGCTGTGCAAGCTGAATGGCTCCTCAGTGAGGGATCCCTCCCCCTGCTGCCCCAGAGAGACTCCACGTTAAGCAAACCCAGTCAGGATGAGCCCTTTGTCAGGACTGAGCTGATCCTGCCCTGGCCAAGCGACTCAGCCATCCGGCATGCAGGTGCAGTGAGTTTGTAAGTTCACAGCCGAGGGCGGGTTATTAACTCCTTGTTTGCCTGGTGCAGCTCTTACCCCGATGAACTTGGCCCCAAGCACTGGACAGACGAACGCTATGAACATGTCATGAAGCTCAAGCAGGAAGCTCTGAGCTTTGCGCGGGCCAAGGGGGCTGATTATCTCCTGGTAAGAGAACTCTGTAACTGCACCAACTGGGCCCACTTCCTTCTGTTAGCACAGGAAGGATTTCAGCCCTCCCGCAAGGCCCAACTGGGGGAACATGACCAGCTTTCAGATGCGTTGAAAGCGGAGATGGGAAAGTTCTGTTGCATCACTCTGCCCAGAGCAGGATAGTTCCTTGTGGCAGCTTCTCCGGGGGTGTATCCAGCCTACCTTGAAATGACCCAATGTGGAAACCTGTCACCTTCCTAACTTAAGCTTTATGGCCCTGGTTCCTCTCTGTTTTTGTTGTGGATGCTCCAGAGCCATCGCTCACAGATAACATCCAGGGCTGTCTGAGAGAGCCCCCTGCTAGGAAAATATCTGCCAAGGGTTTCACTCCCTGGCTGAGTGGTTGGAGGGTGAGGGTGCAGGAGAACCCAGGAGTTTCCCAGAGTGGCATGGAGCCATGCCTGCCTCGGGCAGCAGCTCTCTCTATGAGCTCGCCTACCTAAATGTTTTGTGATACGCTTAACGTGAGGCTGCGGCTGCTCATTGCTCCCACTAAGCTGGCTATGTTTCCACCACCAGTTCACCGATACAGACAGCGTCCTGACCAACAATCGGACTCTGTCGTTCCTGATCTCGCAGAACAAGTCTGTGATCGCCCCCATGCTGGACTCCCAGACGTATTACTCCAACTTCTGGTGTGGGATAACCCCTCAGGTAAGCTGAGGCGAGCAGGGGGAATCCCCTGTGCCGGAGGATGTCCTGTTTGCTGTCACTCAGCATGGGTGCTACTGCCAACCAGTGGTGTGTGTTACCCTTGGAGGTGCCCCTGTCCTGCAGTTCCTGATGGACCTGGGGCAGGTTTGGGACATCTTCTCCTTTAACCACAGCCAGAAAACATCTCCAGGCACCTAACTGTAAGGTTCCTGCCTGAGGAACTTTCCTCAATGCACCACCTCTGCCCTTCTGGGCATCCCTTGCCAGCCCAGAGTCGCTCCTAAGATCTCGTAGCCAAGTCACCCAGTCAGTTCAGGCTGCAGCTTCCTCTGAGAAATTCCACTGGTGCCTTCTTGGCCATGTGCCAACCTGCCCATCACTCTTCCTTCCCATGTGAGCTCTGCTGTCTCCTAAAACCCCTGAGTGGCCTCTAACATCACCCCCTCTCTGCTGTGTGGGCTCCAGGCTCTGCTGCAAGCCCCGTTTAAGGCCAGGGAGGAAACCTGCAAGCCCACCTGTCTGTGTTCAGCTGGACATGTGTGATCTGCTGGGTGGCTCTTTCCTGGGGGTAGAGGCTGGATGATGAGGATGGAAGGAAACTCTGAAGCATCTGAGAGTGGCATGGGGCCCAGCCTGCTGCTGTCAGGGCATGGCTGTGAGGGAGCTCTCCATGCTGGAGCCCTGCCTGCTTGTGGTGGGTGGGGGAGACATGCTGGCTCCGGTCAGTGGGAATTACCCCATCCCTGTATTTTCCAGGGTTACTACCGCAGGACGGCAGACTATTTCCCCACGAAGAACCGCCAGCGCGTGGGCTGCTTCGCCGTCCCCATGGTGTACGCCACCTTCCTGCTTGACCTGCGAAAAGAAGGGACCTCCGAGCTCGCCTTCCACCCACCCCACCCCAACTACACCTGGCCCTTCGATGACATCATCGTCTTTGCCTATTCCTGCCAAGCAGCAGGTGAGGGCCAGAGGGAAGGGGCAGACTGGGAGAGGGAGGGGTGGAGGACCCGCAGTGAGCTGTACTTGCTCCTTTCTAGGGGACCTCCTCAAGGCATCCCATGTCTAGGGGTCGAGGCCAGAGGACTGAAATTTGAATCCGTCCCCATGTAGATGTGGAATTGAAGGCTGTAGAAAAACAATGCATTTCCCAAGGGGGCTGTCTCCTGCCCCATGCTGGCCCTGCACAGCCCCTTTGCCCAAGGCAGGGTGGTGGGTGGAGGCGGTGGAGTGGGGAGCTGGTTGGTACATTAGGAGGAGCCCAGGGCTTGTGCTTTGAGATGGAGCAACACAGGGAAGGCTGGTGTGCAGAGCTCTCAGCGAAGGGGTTGGGAGCAGGGGCGGGTGGCCTGGGCTTACCCTGGCTGCCGCTGCCTTGCAGGAGTCCAGATCTACGTGTGTAACCAGGAGCGGTTTGGTTACATCAATGTCCCGGTGAAGTCCCATCAGACGCTAGAGGACGAACGAATCAACTTTGTGCACCTCATCCTGGAAGCCATGGGTAAGGGCTCAGGGACCCAGCTGCCGGCCCTGGGGGAGTGATGGGGAGCTTCAGCCGGGGTCCTCGCCCTGGGGCGCAGATCAGCAGGCGCAGCTCCCCTGAAGTCAGTGGAGTTTCACCTGTTTACACCATTTGTTTGGGGTGGATTTGTCTGAGGAGTTGACAGATAAAGCGTAAGCGGTTCCTGTCCCTCTTTGGCAAATGCCCTTAGCGGACATGAGGGAAGTGTGCTGGGTCTCGGGTGGGCGTCCGCGCTGTAAGGGGGCTTGCTGGCTTTCTTGCTGGGAGTCACAGCAGCAAAGCCTAAGGATTGAATGGGCCATGGAAAGTGGAAGACCCCAGCTCAGCCATGAGGCACTGTGGTGGGGCGCGGGGCGGGGACGCAGCCTGTACCATTCTGGTAGGCTTCTGAGCTGTGAGGCCAGCCCCAGCCCGCACTATCATCCTGGGGAAGGTGGGGAAGCTCCTAGCCCACACGCCCAGCTGTATCTGGTGGGGCAGTGACGCAGCTGAGGGTGTTTGCTTCTGCCTGTGCCCTTGGAGTGAGGGCTGTGGGCACAGTGACTCCATCTTAGCCACGTGCTCTGTCTCTTGCAGTGGACGGCCCCCCGATGTACCCCTCTGAGCACGTTTCCCTCAGCCCCAAGCACCTTGGTAAAATGGGCTTTGATGAGGTGAGCACCTGGCTGGAAGTGAGAGCGTGTTTCCCCTCCCTGCCCAACACAGCTCCCTCATGGCACCTACTGTCCCTCCACCTCCCTCTGGAGCCTGCCCCTGGCTGGGCTAGCCAGCGGAGATGCTGCAGAGTGATGTGAAATCCCCCCGCCCAGCTAAGCGGGCTGACTCCATACCCCCTGCTGGGTGAAGGACAATCTTCAACCCATATCCCTTGTCTGGTAGCCTGTGGCTGCACCATTAAACCCCCATGTGGGGACACGAGGGAACAGCACGTTGGGGCCCAGTGCAGAGTTGACTCACGGGAGAGGATGGGTGGCTGGTGAGGGAGGTCTGGCAGGAGCCCTGTCCCATGAGCCGAGACCCCACTGAGCTCCCATCTTGGGGAAAGATTCTGCTAATGCTTCAAAGAGGAGAGAGCTGTTAGGGCCCTTCCTCATCACACTCCTTGCCATGGAGCGGAGCATGTTCCCCTCCGCGTGCCCAGCTGGGATAGAGCTTTGTCCATCCTCTGTGTCCCAGGGTATCCCATTCCCTCAGTCACAATGGCCTGCCCACCGCTGAATGGAAGAACCCCAGACAGACTATCCCCTGCTCTTGGCAGCTTCCCTTGGTTAGCGTAAGACTGTGCCCTTCCCTGGGTCTCTAGCCTGATGTTTCCCGGGCTGGAGTCATAGAATCATAGGACTGGAATGGACCTCGAGAGATCAGCTAGTCCAGTGCCCTGCACTCATGGCAGGACTAAGTATTATCTAGACCATCCCTGAGAGGTGTTTGTCCAACCTGCTCTTAAAAATTTTTAATGATGGAGATTCCACAGCCACCTCAGGCAATTTATTCCAGTGCTTAACCGCCCTGATGGTTAGGAAGCTTTTCTCTAATGTCCAACCCAAACCTCCCTTGCTGAAATGTAAGTCCATTGCTTCTTGTCCTAGCCTCAGAGGTTAAGAACAATTTTTCTCCCTTCTCCTTGTAACAACCTTTTATGTACTTGAAAACTGTCATCATGTCCCCTCTGTCTTCTCTTCTCCAGACTAAACAAACCTAATTTTTTCAATCTTCCCTCACAGGTCATGTTTTCTAGACCTTTAATAATTTTTGTTGGTCTTTCTGCAATTTGTCCACATCCTCCCTGAAATGTGGTGCCCAGAACTGGACACAATACTCCAGTTGAGGCCTACTCAGCAGGGAGTAGAGTGAAGAATTACTTCTTGTGTCTTGCTTACAACACTCCTGCTAATACATCCCAGAACGATGTTCACTTTTTTCCTACAGTGTGACACTGTTGACTCATATTTAGCTTGTGTCCACTGTGACCCCCAGATACCTTTCTGCAGTGCTGCTTCCTAGGCAGGCATTTCCCATTTTGTATGTGTGCAACTGATTGTTCCTTGCTAAGTGGAGCACTTTGCATTTGTATTTATTGAATTTTATCCTATTGACTTCAGACCATTTCTCCATTCTGAATTTTAATCCCAGCCCCTTTAATGTTTGATTCTTCTTTAGATTTTCCTGATTAACCTAGTGCGGCGGCCGGACCGGCGTCAGCGGATGCTGAGCTCTCTGTATGAGCTGGAGATAGAGCCCCTGGTGGTGGATGCTGTGGATGGGAGGTGATTGCTCTGTGCTCTTTACCCTGCTTTACCACAGTTTGGGTGGGATGCCAGTACCTCAGATGGGTAGAGGGGGAATGGGTTTTGGATGCTGGACACAGGCAGGTTTCTTGCTGCTGAAGCTCAGCGCTCCCACTGCTGCTTTGGTTTGGGGTGGGGGATGTGTTATGACACCACACATTGAGCCGAGTGGGGAAATTCTGCTAGTCTGTGGTGGAGAGATGGAACAACACTGGATTGCCTCTCGAGCAAGGGAAGCAAAAGGCAGATGTCAGACATGGTAAGAAGAGGCAGCAGCCAAAGTTACACACGGTCCCCTGGCTCTCAGTGTCACATGAGCTCAGCCTGCCAGCGTCTCACAGCACAGCCTGCCAAATCCTCTGCATCCTCCACAGGTTATTGGGCTGGCCAGGCCCCTCCTGTGAGGTGCTTATGGGCAGGGGGAGGGCTAACCTTCACAAGGGACTCCCCTGTTGGACGAGGTGTCGGTGGCCCAAGGCAGGGAATAACCTGCCCCAGATTGGAACTAGCCCGTCTCCGTGGGGAGCTCCCCTCAGGGGGTGGTGCTGGGAAGCAGAAGCGACTAGATCGGACTGGGCCAGGAGCAGGGATAGCTGTAGCTGTTGTTACAGGGTGCAGAATAGTGGGAGTTAGAGACAGGAAGGATCTATCATGCCCACTGGCCAGTGCAGGATTGTTCCCTACTACCTGTTCTCCAGTGCAGCACTTCTCTAATCATGGCCTCTCGCCCCCTAGTGCCCTGAACAGCAGTGACATTAAGATCCTGGGTGTGGATCTGCTCCCAGGATACTACGACCCGTTCTCTGGCAGGACGCTCACCAAGGGGGAAGTCGGTTGCTTCCTCAGCCATTATTACATCTGGAAAGAGGTAAAGACCTGAAGCAAAAGAAGACAATAAACGGGGAGGGGGAGATTACACTATTGCCAAGGGGGCCCGTGGCACTGGGCATTGTTCAGAGTGAGAGACAGACCCTGCCCCAGAGGGCTTACAGTCTAAACAGAGAAGGGAAGCGACTTGCCCAAGGTCACCATTGTCAGAGCTGGGACTAGAACTCGGGACTCCTGAGTCCCTGTCCAGTGCCCTACCCACTGGAGCACATTGAGCAACCTTCCTGGCTGGCATGGTGCCCTTGGCAGCAGCCCCTGAATGGGGGTGTCTCCTCTTCCCCACTCCTCTGTTCTGTGAGGCCGTTCTTCACAACAAGCCCCAGCCCAGACTTAGTTTCCGGACTGGTGCTGTTGTCCCGGGGAAGGGAAGAAGGGCGCCCAGGAGGGAGTAGCAGAGCCTCTAACGACAACCTCTCGGGCTCTCCCTACAGATCGTGGCGCGGGGGCTGGAGAAGTCAGTGGTGTTTGAGGATGACGTGCGCTTCGAGGCCTATTTCAAGGTGCGGCTGACGCGGCTGATGGAGGAGCTGGAGTGGGCACAGCTGGACTGGGACCTGATGTACGTTGGACTAGCCCACAGTGAGGGGGAAGGGACAGGGGTGGGTGCTGTCACTGGTTGAATCCCACCATGGTCTGGGGGGCCCCTCTCCCACGTGCCCTCTGATGCTGGCTACTGTTTTCAGATAGGTGAGTGCCCTGAGCACTGTGGTTTTCAGCCCCAATGGCTGATTGGAGCCAGCCACCCGGGGACAAGTCTGTGTCCCATTCCCAGCCCCTTGAGCCAGCCAGTGCCCTGCAGGATGTCTGCTGCCTGGGATTGCTGCAGGCCTGGCTCCTTCCCTTAGCTGATGGGCTGCTCTTGCTTTTGCAGCTACCTGGGCAGGAAGCAGGTGAACTCAGATGACGAGGAGCCGGTGGAGGACGTGCGGAACCTGGTGGTGGCTGAATATTCCTACTGGACCCTGGCCTACATCATCTCCCAGCGGGGAGCCCAGAAGCTGATCGCGGCTGAGCCCCTGTCCAAAATGCTGCCGGTGGACGAGTTTCTGCCCATCATGTCGGACAAGCACCCAAAGTAAGGATAGGCTCCGGCTGCTGCGCCATCCCGGGGGCGGGGCTGGGACAGCGCTGGCTGAGAAGGGGCGGAGCCCAGTGCTGGGTGGGGGGGTCTCCAGTCCATGCAGAACCCCTGGAAAGGGGTTTTGGTTTAGTTTTCTTACTCAGTCAGGTGTGACACCCCTTTACTAGTCTGGTTTGCAGCTCAGACTCCATTAGCAGCTTGGCCGGGTAAGTGAAGAAACATGCATGTGTCCCCCCACCCCCCAGCGTTACTTCTGGGCTGAAATAAACCATCTGTTGCCATGAGCTCATTCCCTTCAGCCCTGGCTGCGCTCTGGTTTGTGGAAAACGGTTGTCAGTGAGCTGTGGGGGAGGAGGGTGCAGTACTGAGAGAACAGGGTCATTGCTGGCTGAGCAAGGGCTTGTGTGAAACAAGTTTGGAGGATTTCAGCTCCATTTCTCATGGATCAGCCACATCCTCATGTCTGACCATCACGGCTGAGCCCTTTCCCCCCACCTCCTTACTGACTGACTGGGTCATGGAGACTCCGCTCCGCCTGACATCCATGGATCATCCCCCCCAGGTTAGGGTTGAGGCCAGTATAGGGACTGCTTGCTCTGCCACTGCCCGTGTTCCATGGTAGGCAGAGAGTTTTGACCAATGCTGTTCAGCAGCACTGAAATCACACATGGGGGGGCGAGGGGGGAGAACAAGGATCATTGAAAAGCCTGGTGGACCTGAGTGCAGTTTTCACCACCAAGGAATCTGTGAAATGGTTATCTGGGGATCACAGAGCCCCTTTTCACAGGCACCAGGCTCTAAATACAGCATGTGGACAAGGCCACCGACTCCCCACTCTGCATTGCGTCCCCCATTCATCCCCACGCGCTGTGCACTTCCACAGATATTCAGCCATAACCCTCCCGCCTCCCCAGACGTTACCCAGGCACTCCGGGATGGCCATGTGGCTCGCATCCTCTGCAGCTGTCTTAGGCGCGCTCAGATTCCAGTCACACTGTTGCAGTGGGCTGGGAGTTCTGGTTTCCCAATGCCGACTTCCCGCCCCTCCTGCAGACCTCGGGGTGGGGGGAAGGTTGAGAGAGAGATGGAAAAACTGAGGGATTAAAAGAGTAAAGGGAGGGATGGAGAAGGAAGGTGGATAGACTAAAGCCCTGGGTGTGAACCAGGAACTGTTCCAAGTCCCAGGCTAGCTAGAATAACATCAGCATAGGCTGTCTGGCACTGGGCCAGCCCATGGCCGAGTGCCCTGCTCTGCAGGAGACCCCAGTTCAATCTCAGTGGCAGAAGGCAGGGGCTGGGGAGCAGTGGAGGTGGATGTGACAGGAATTGTCCCTGGGTGTAGGGGGTGGGGGGCACCATAGATCAGTCCAGAGCGATCCTAAGGGCTGCCAGGAGCCCTGTTCTGGGATGCAGGATATTTATTTTTTGGGCCGGGGGTGGGTGTTGCCAGGAGCCTCCCAAGGAGGCTGCTGGCTGCCGGCAGCCCAGTGTCCTGTTCCTGCTCCTCATGGAGTCCTGCAGATCTGGCAGTCTGCAGGGTGAGCTCATCGCGGGATTCCTTGTTCGCTGTAGTTTAACGAGGAGCCTGGGAACAGCCTAGCTCTGCCTTGGATGTTGAGGAACATGTTTCTGGGCAGCCAGCCCGAGCCAAGCAAAGTGCTTTGGCTGCCGTCTGAGCTGCTCCATCAGGGCCGGGGGATGGGTGGATTCCTCTCACCTACAGACTCTCACTGAACCAGGAGCCTGCCTGGAGTTCTTGGCTCCCAAGCCCGGCAGGAAATGCTTTGGATGATCCATCTAGGTGCTGTGTCTCAGGGCACTCCCTCCTCTTTGGTGTCAGCGGCCCAGGAACACAGCGTTAGAGGGGACAGGGGCTCCAGGCTGCGGACAGATCCTGTACAGATTTTGCTCTCCATCCCCTTTTGCATTCCTACCCAGCGTCACTGATTTTTTCCACTCTCCCTTTTCTAGCGAGGATTACAAGCAGCATTTTGCTATCCGAGACCTGCTGGTGTATTCGGTGCACCCCCTGCTGGCTTACCCCACTCACTACACTGGGGACTCCAAGTGGCTCAGCGACACAGAGACTTCGACCATCTGGGATGATGACTCCAAGAAGACGGACTGGAGCGGCTCGCAGAAAACACTGAAGGGTTCCCGAAGCAACGCTGGCCATTCCTTCCGCTCGGCCTCTCGAGATGAGCTCTAACATCAGGCTGGTAAGCCAGGCCCAGGAACAGCTGCAGCACATGTGTAAACATGCAGAGTCACGTGTTTGTGCGGATGGAAGTTAGCTGCCAGGAAATGCTGCCCTGCAAATGTGTCTCACGGACATGTCTGAAATCTCCCTTTCATCTTCAGTGTCCAATAGCAACTTTCCCCTTCCCCACCTCCTTCCCCGCTGATCCCAAAGCACCTGACGGACACCTGGGAATTAGTGTCCCAACCCCTTTCCTCTGGGGTAGGTCAGTATCATCTGACGAATGAGGAAACCAAAGCACTGAACTGGATTTGCCCATAACTGGGCAGTAAGTCAGTAGCAGGTGAACAGAACCCAGGATTCCTGACTAGGGCGACCAGACAGCAAATGTGAAAAATTGGGACAGGGGGTGGTGGTAATAGGAGCTGATATAAGAAAAAGACCCCAAAATCAGGACTGTCCCTATAAAATCGGGACATCTGGTCACCCTATTCCTGACTCCCAGGCTGTGCTTTGGCTACAAGACCCCAGCTTGTTTGAACTGTCATTGGGGGAGTAGCTGTGATGTCCCATTGCTCCCCTCAGTACCAGGTGCTCTCCCGAGAGGGTATGCAGGAGTATCCAGGGAGCTAATGCTCATCCTTCCCCAGGGTTCCGACATGTGACCAGCTGCGATGTTAGGTATGAATTAGCAAGACCCTATCTACTGGTCTACATCCCAAGGGTTGAGGACTTGGGAAGGGAGATACAAAGCCGAACCATGGGAGGTCACGTCAGTACTAAGCGTGTTCATTTGGGAGGCAGTGTTGTCTACTGGCTACCAGAGGGGGCTGTGGGCCCAGATTCCTGGGTTCTATTCCTGACTGCCACTGATTCGCTGCGTAACCGTGGACAGGTCACTTTACCGCTATGTGTAAAATGAGGGTGATGTTCCTCTACATCCCAGAGTGGGGGAGAGGCCACATTTAGCTATTGTTTGTAATGTGCTTGAACTCCTCAGGCGGAGGGAGAATACATTGCTCCTGGCACCCCAAAGGTTCCCTTCACATTCACTGCTCAATCTGCCTCCCGCTGGTGAGGGAGGGCGGGTGGGTGGATGGTACATTTCACAGGGCTTGCACTGTAACTGGAAAATGAAACAGTGCATGATGCCAGACAGCAGAGCAGCCCTACGCTTTGTCTGCCCCAACCTAGCCCAGCAATCGTTCATCCTCGTCAGAATTTCCATGCCCAAGTCCTGCTGTCTGGCATTTTTAGTGCTAGCAGGAAAACGATCCCTGGGCAGGAGTCCAGGACTGAAGGGCTCAGGCTGGGAACAAATGAACTGGACCAGGTTTGAAACCAAAAATAACTTTGCCTTATTTCCATGGTTAGCACGTGGTGGGTCAGGCGGACAGTCTGGGGTTTAGCGTGCCAGCATGTACCCTCTTCTCCCCCTGCTCTGCTCTGAGCCAGCTGGCACCCCCCCCCCAGAGGTGACTGTACTGAGTTGGGGCTAGCAGTCGCCCCAGAAATGAAGAGATTATTTTTCACACCGACTTGTTAGGTGTCCTCGGAACACACGCTGCAGGCATAACAACGGGGCAAACTTCCCCCATGCAGATCCCCACCACTGAACCTCAGTCCTGACCAGGAGGGACCCTTTTAGGGGGCAGAGTAGAATCTGGTGGTCTGCATGGCCCATTCGCAGCTTGTTCCTTTTGTTGGCTGTCTCCACTGAGATGCTCAGCAATACAGCCAGGTCCTCTTGCAATGACAAGCTTCCTGTGGGACACGGGAAATCCAGTGCCCAGGAGGGGGTGCATTTGGGGCAGCAAACAGTTTAGTTTTTCAGGCTGGCATCACATCAGCACAGGGAGCCTAGCTCCCCACTGTGGCACAGCAGCCAATCTCTGTTGCACCGGTAACGCTGGCCTCTCACTTCCTTTTCCAGTGATGCTTCCCATTCCTCAAGCGTGACAAAGGAGGATCACGATGGGCCACTCTGCTCGGCTGCAGATTTGACTGGTTCCTGGCTGAGAGATGCAGCTGTGTTTGCTTGAGCAAAGGAGGGGGTGTTTAACCTGGGCCCATAATCGTCACTCACTGAAATAGATCGTATGCCGGGTTTGCACCAAGGAACCTGCTTGACTATCTGGACACCTCTGCTAGATGGTGGAGCTTTTGGTCTCGTCCTTTGCAACCTACTACTTCTCCTTCCCCATTTCTAGAAGTGCCTCTCCCTGAAAGGACAGAACCATTTGGAAATGTACGAGGCTTGGTAACCTTCCAGATATTGACTTGCTCAGTATTTTCAGATCGAGCTCATTCCTGCAGGGACGCAGGAGCCCACTCATCTGAGATCTGCCAGGCCATAGGGCCAGGGATGTGTGTTAGAGCCAACGGCTCTTCCTGTATATTGATTCTTTTGTAATACTTGTTTGGATGTTGTCTTATTTGATCAGCTCATCCTTCTGCTCCATAGAATCAAAGCTCTTTCTCTTCTCCATCCCAAGTTGGAGCCAATGACCACCCTGGAGGCCTTTCTGAAAAGGGGAGGGCATCTAGACATGAGGCTTAAGAAATGCCCCAGATAGACTTCCAGAGCTGTAGCGTTCAAATCCAGTGCAGGGCAGAAATAATGCAAAGATCTGCCCAGCTGGCTGCAGGTTGGGGTTCTCTCTGCATTAGGCCAGGCTGCCTGCTGCATTTTCCCTCCCATGTAGTATGGTTTAACTGAAATAAGCAAGCCCTCTGGAGGATTAAACTGGACTCTATTTAAGCCAACTCACCCATATTTTGTCACCATCTTCTTGTTCTCTGTTGCCCCTCTAGTGTTCTCTAGTGTCCATTGCATTTGTTAGCTTTGCTCTGGGTTACTGGCATGTGTACGGTAGTCTGCAATGCCCAGATCGCCTCCTTTCCTCCATGTGCAGTGCACTGACAGTGCCCAGAGATCACCTCTCAGTGCCACTCAGGAAGGGGAAATAAGCTTTACCACTATAGGACACCTTTACCAGTTATATCGGTACCTGGTATAGAAAAACCACACCCTTAACTGACTAGTTATGATAGTCCAAAACCATGTGTGCACTGGGGCGTGGTGGTAGTGGGAGCAGAGCGCTGCGGGGTGGACTCAGTGTGGGATCCAGAGTATATGGGATATGGTCTGGGATGTCACGGTGCGAGAAACCAGTAGCACCAACACAACACTCAAGCTCAAGATTTGTGTGGAAGAGCAGCCTGGGTGTGGGCTCTCTGTGACTGGAGGGAGGGTACTGCCTGCCTTCCACTCTGTGATTATTGTTAGAACATGAAGCCTGGCTTCGCCTCTCAAACAGGCGACTGAAAGGCAGGCACGGCCTAGCTCTGCCGCTGGCCAGGTGACCTTGGGCAGATCACGTCACCTGTCTGTGCCTCACTGTCCTCAGCTGTTGAATGAGGGACGTGAGCCTTCCCTCCTCCAGCACTGGGGGGGTTAATTAGTTTAATTTCTGTCAAGGGCTTTGAAGATGCCCTGGGAGGAGGGCGCTCCGCCTGCCCCAGATTCTATTCCTTCTGGATAGTTGAATCTTAGTCTTAGCTGCACAGGGAGGGATTCTCGCATCTGTTGGGCTGCTCTGAAATGCCAGAGTGCATGTTGACTCGTGAAGACCTGGGTAGAATGTCCTCCCTGCATCACTGTCAGGGGGCAGAGACCATGCTGGCCTGCCCTGTGCTTGTTACAGAGATGGGGCCTGGCTTAGCCCCACCTTCCCCCGTGTAGTCACTGAAATGGGAGCAGAGTGGGTGTAAAACTCTCCTGCTCAGCGGGTGACATTTCACAGCTGCTTTGCACAGGTGTGAATGATACCCGGTGCAAGATGCAGAGGGTAAGACTCTTGGCTTCAGAAGAGCTGTTCTAAGTGACCCTGCAGCATGGGCATTCCTGTACAGAAGCCAGTTGCTCCCTCAGTAACTGGGAGAGATCTGCTTCTAGCCATTAGAAATGAGCCCAGACTTATCTCCGTTTACAGAAGCCTAGAACCTGCCTTCTTGGTAGACTGGCAAAGCAGTTCAGTGGAGTAGAAAATAGACTCCCTGTCCCAGTGGGATGTCTCTGTCAAATTGTCTCCTTCCTTCCCAGTTAGGTCTTTGAAGTGATATTCCTCCCCCATCCCCTCCCATTATATACTTGGCACTAGAAATCCTCTAGTCACTTTAATCTACCACCCACTGACCCTGCCACATTTGATTAGCACCTGCCCAGAAAACCAGAGAAGAATTTCATGCCAGGCCTTTGGGTTACAGCAAATGGCCCCGAAAGTTTCTTGTTCAGTGATGCAAAAATATTTGCTCATACTCGCTTTGGACTGGGTCAGGGCCTGGAGCACTCACAGGGTGCAACCTGACTGGTCTTCATATGGCCTTCAGTAAGGGCACAATGGTATAAGAAGCTAGGGACCAAATGCATCACGCCTAGAACTGTCACTCTGCTTGTATCAACTCAGATGTATTTAATTGTAGATGTCCAAGTCCTTTACGAAGGTGAATTAGTATCACTGTACCCATCTCACAGATGGGAAGATCAAGGCATAGCCAAAGTGCCCCTGAGCCACTGGCAGAGTTGGGTGTCCTGCTGCCCAGTTCCATGCTTTAGTGGCCAAATCATGCTAGATTTTGTATAGGGAACAAATCCTTGGCTGTCTCTCAAGGCATCCATGCCCGTGTGACTTCCCTAAGCAGCCCCTGTCTATCTTAGCTATTTATATGACACTGGAACATCTGAGCACCTCCCAGTCCTTTTAATGTATTTATCTTCATGTGCCCCTGTGCAGTATGGCAGGAGTATTATTCCCCAATTACAGGGAGGGAACTCAGGGCAAGAGACACCAAGTGACTTGCCCATGGTCACATGGGGAACGTGTGGCAGAGCAGAAAACTCCAGTTTTGGGGGGGCAGCCCAGGGACCCCCAGTTTGGGGGTGGCCCAGCCTAGTGGACTCCAGTTTAGGGGGGCAACCCAGGGGTTCCCAGTTTGGGGGTGGCCCAGCCCAGGGGACTGCAGTTTGGGGGGGGCAGCCCAGGGACCCCCAGTTTGGGGGTGGCCCAGCCTAGTGGACTCCAGTTTAGGGGGGCAACCCAGGGATTCCCAGTTTGGGGGTGGCCCAGCCCAGGGGACTGCAGTTTTGGGGGGCAGCCCAGGGACCCCCAGTTTGGGGTGGCCCAGCCCTGGGGACCCCGCTGGGCGGAGGGCGCAGCCCAGGGATCCCCAGGCGGGCGGCCCTGTGGGTCCCGCGGGGGGCAGAGGCTGTCCCTCGCGGGCGCCTGGCCCTTTAAGCCCCGCGCCCCGTTGCTATGTACAGCGCGCTGCCAGGTGACGCGGGGTCCCGCGGCTCTTCCAGCGGCCGCCGGGCTCCCGCCGCGGCCATGGCCCCCAGGAAGAAGGGCGGCGGCGGCGGCGGCAGGAAGGAAGACGCGGCCAAGGAGGCGAGGCCGGACGGGAAGGCGGAGCAGCCCCTGGCCGAGCACAGCCGGGAGTTCTACCTGCTCCAGATCCGGGACCTGGAGAAGCGCCTGGCCCGGTGCGGGGTCCCCCCCGGGGCTGGGCTAACGTGGGGCGCCCGCCCGGGTGCCAGGGAGGAGCCAGGCCTGGGGGTGGCTGCGCCCCACAAGGGACGAGCTGCTGGATCCCCATCCCGGGGGTCTGTGCCCACCGAAGGGGCTAAATCCCGCTGCCCGCGGGACCCCCAGGCTCTGCCCGCGCTGCCCAGCTGTGCGGCCCACGGCATGTGCCCATCAGAGCCTCCTCGAGTGACTCTTTGGTGCCCTTCCTGGCGGGGGCATCTGTTCCTCACCGCATACACCATGGGGAGACCCCCCACAGAGCCCAGCTCTGGGGGTGTTAAACAGCTGCCCGTGTCCCTCCCCAGAGACGGCTGCATTTCAGTGCGGGATGTTGGGTGCCTGTGTACAGAGCTGCCCGTGTCCCTCCCCAGAGATGGCTGCATTTCAGTGCGGGGTGTAGGGTGCCTGTATATGTCCCTTCCCAGAGATGGCGGCATTTCAGTGTGGGGAGTAGGCAGGACCGGCGCTAGGGGTTTTAGCGCCCTAGGCGCACGGCAATTTCACCGCCCTGTGCGCTGGTCCCGCAGCTCAGGTGGAGCTGCCGCAGTTGTGGCTGCGGACGGTCGGCTGCTCCGTGGCTGTGGTGGAGCTGCCGCAGTGGTGCCTGCGGGAGGTCCACTGGAGCCGTGCGAGCAGCCGACTGTCCGCAGGCATGACTGCGGCAGCTCCACCAGAGCCGCGGACCAGGGGACCCTCCGCAGGCCCGACTGCAGTAGGTCCACCAGAGCCGCCTGCTGCCCCCTCCGGCAAAATGCCGCCCACCAATAATCCTGGCGCCCTAGGCGATTGCCTAGGCCGCCTAAATGGAAGCGCTAGCCCTGGGCGTAGGGTACCTGTATACAGAGCTGCCCATGTCCCTCCCCAGAGACGGCTGCATTTCATGAGAGGTGAAAGGTGCAAGTATATGTCCCTCCCCAGAGACGGCTGCGTTTCAGTGTGGGGCGAAACGATTCTTGCCAAGTGCTCTGGGGCCGGGTGTTTCAGAAATGTAGGTGTTATGATGATCGCTATCCAGGCCCATGATCGATCGCCCCTGCAGAAGCCAGTTACAGTGCAGGTGAAGCCCTGGGTCAAAGGTGCAGCTTCTCTTTCTTCTGTTCCCAGACACTTTGCATTGATCCCAGGGCCATATTTGGTCCTTGTGTAAGCAGGTGCAGCTCCCACAGAAATCGAGGCACCTTGCAGCAGGACTTACTTTGGCTGCCTGTGTTGGAATTAGAATGGCAGGGCTGGGCGGAGAGATCTGTTCACTTCCATTCTGGTGTCCACCTCTCGTCTCCTTTCCATTCTGAGATAGGGCTGGTGGGGGGGTCCGCAGCTGCTGGATGGGAGTGCAGGGGAATGGGCCATGAGTAGGGCCCTACCAAATTCATGACGATGAAAAATGTGTCACGGACTGTAAAATCTGGTGTGTGTCCCTTCCCACCCCCCAGTGAAATCTGGTCTTCTGTGTGCTTTTACCCTATACTATACAGATTTCATGGGGGAGACCAGTGTTCCTCAAATTGGGGGTCCTGACCCAAAAGGGAATTGCAGGGGGGGGGTCACAGGGTTATTTGGGGGGGGGTTAGCAGTATTGTCACCCTTCCTTCTGCACTGCCTTCAGAGCTGGGTGGCCAGAGAGTGGCGGCTATTGGCCAGGAACCCATCTCTGAAGGCAGCGCCCTGCCAGCAGCAGCACAGAAGTAAGCGGTACTGCAACCGCCCCCCCCACCCCCAACTCCTTTTTCGGTCAGGACCCCTACAATTACAACACTGGGAAATTTCAGATTTAAATACTTGAAATCATGAAATTTATGATTTTTTAAATCCTGTGACCATGAAATTAACCGAAATGGATTGTGAATTTGGTAGGTTCCTAGCCATGAATAGTCCCCCTCTCCAGTCCCACTGCAATCAGACTGTGAGCTGTGCTCCTGTACATGCCCCGTGCCTGCACCCAGGCAATGAGAGAGACTGGATCAACCTATAAATACATGAAGGGCAGGCACTCAGCCCATCCTGGAGACTGCTGTCTGACTGCCTGTTCAGCGCTGCTTCCCCTGGCAGGTACCAGCGGAAATGGGATGAGATGCGGGTGAACGAGACCCTCTTCAGGGTGGAGTATGATCAGATGGCCAACGACAACAAGGAGATCGTGGCCTTTCTCAAGAAGACCTTGAACCAGCGGGTTGATGAGATCGCTGACCTCAATGACCAGCTGCTCAGCCTGCAGCAGGCCAAAGAATCCGAGAAGGACGCTTTCGAGGCCCAGCTGGCCCAAGTTCGACACGAGTTTCAGGAGACCAAGGACCAGCTCACTTCGGAGAACATGCTGCTAAGTAATGTGCCCTGGCTCAGATTGGCCCCTTCCTCTTGCCCCATGGTCCTTCCTGGGGTGGGGGGCTGCTGGCGCAGCCGTGCGGGGACAGAGCCTGGAATTCTGAGGGTTGAACAGTTCCAGCCTGGGGCTGTGGCCACAGGCTATTGGGAGACTAGTCAGTGGAAATATTCTGGCTGGAGTGGGTGGGAATTTGTACCCCCACCCTCAGACATTGTTTTTTTTGTTTTCAATGAAAATAATTTTTTGTTTTTCATTTTCAGCAGAACACTTCAACTTTTAGTAATAATAAAAAAAGAGTTTGAAAAAGGATTTATTTATTTTTTTGGCCCAAAGCTGCTGAAAACAAAAGAAAATGTTGGGCCTTTGGCAGAAGGTTGTTGAGTTTTCTGATGAAAAATCTTAAAATTTTCATTTAGCCAAATCCCTGATTTTCCATAGAAGAAGAGTTTCACTGGAACATTTTTGACCAGCCCTAATTCCAGCTGTGTGTGGTGGAGGACACATGGGGGTGTGGAGACAGAAGTGGTGTATACATAGGGTGACCAGATGTCCCATTTTTAAAGGGACAGTCCAATTTTTTGGGACTTTTTCTTATGTAAGTACCTATTACCCCCCACCCCCTGTCCTGTTTTTTCACAGTTGCTATCTGGTAACCCTGTGTATACACATTTGAGCCTCCCTCTCCTTCCACCACAATGTGGGTTGTGGAAGACTCCTTTCCAGTGCTGGAGGCTCCTGTCTATTGCTGGTCCCCATAGCAGGTACAGCCTGGGCAGCCTCAGGGCAAGCTTTCCCCATATGCTGGCCCAATATTATTGATATTACAGCAGTACCATTGTGCTAGGTGCTGCACAAAAGTACTAAAGAAACAGTCTTGGCCTCATAGAGTTTGCGATCAGGGTGGTTAAGAAAACACAGAACAGGAGTGTGGTGAGAAGAGCAGTTGGGAAGAATCTCACAGTGGGGTTTGCAGGCTTGTTGAAGCACTTTGCTTCCCGCCCTCCAACCCCCGTGGCTGAACATGGAACCCCTAGTGGTCCTTCTGGGGTCCTAAGTGATCGTTTTTGGCAGGTGGGAAGCTGGCTGCGCTGGAGGAGTTCAGGATCCAGAAGGATGATCTCTTGGGCAAGTTTGCGGCCCTAGAGGAGCAGCTGAAGAAACAAGAGGAAGATCACAAGGAGTATATCTATAACCTGGAGAGGAAAGCTGTGCTGGACAAAGACAGGTCAATGTCAGATGGAGACTGACTGTGTGTAATTCCCCATTGGAGTCTGAAGGTGGGAGTAGGGTCTGGCGGTTAGTGCCAAGTGTGGGACTTGGGAGCCAGGGTTTCTGTTCCTGGCTTTGCCACTGACTTGTTGTGGGACCTTGGGCAGGTCATTTCACCTGTTTCCCCTTTGTAAGATTGGGATGATATTCGGGGGGAAGAGTGAGCCTTGATGACTGGGAAGTGGCTTGAGACCCTGGAATGATGGTACTCGAGAAGGGCAGACTATCTCTCCCTTGGGTGAGTGGGATGCCAAGAGAGCTACCTTCTGCAGCTGAGTGGTGGATGGGTGCTGTGCACAGAGAGTTTCCATCTAGGGAGGTGCTGGGAGAGCTTCCCCCATAGACAGGCAGGAGAGCACCTTCAGCAGGCTTGGGGGTGAGTGGGATGGTGTGAAAGCTCTCTCAATGGGTGGAGTGCTAGGAGCACTCCTTCCTTTGGGCTGGAGCTAATCCTTTGGACTGGGGTTCAATTTGCTGGGGCTAAGGTGTTAGCAGCTGCGGTTGGCCCTGCCCCAGGAGCGATGTCCTTCTGTGTATCCTGTGTGCGTACGCGCATGCCCCACCCCTGCAGGCTGAAGAAGGAGATGATGCAGCGTGTTAACATGGTGGCAGCCGAGTTCCGCAAGGTCTCCAACAGTCAGATGGCCGAGACCACCAAGCGCACCATCCGCGAGAACGTCGCCATCAATGTCCAGCTGGCCAAGATGTCCGATCGCAGCTACGACCTCATCCAGGAGAATGACATGCTGAAGGAGGCCCAGGCCGAGATGCAGAAGCAACTGGAGATGCTGGAGCACAATGAGAAGCAGATGGCCAAGAACAGCCTCGGCAACCAGAAGGTCAGAGCTCAACCAACGCATAGAGGGATGCTGAGTGCGGAAGCTAGGCTCTGGTCCTGTCACTGCTCCAGCTTGTCTGCACCTAGGGACCATGTGTTAGCTTTCAGGGGACTGGTCTCCCCATTCCCTGGCAGTGCCATTGCCCTAGAGTTTGCTCAGCCCCCATGTAAGTGCAAGTGGCTCATTCCCTTGGGAGTAGGGACCTGACAGAGGGCACGGGCAACTTGCAGCCTGTGTGTGCAGCAGTGAGGGAGATAGGGAGCCTGGGCTGAGGCTGGTGCCTGAGACGTCCCTCTCGTCTCCTGATCCCGAAGCTGTGTTCCTGCTGCTCATTTCAGATGATTTGGATGCTCACCAATAAGTGCAAGGAGCAGCAGGTGCTGGTGGATGAGTACAAGCAGCAGAAGGAAGCCATGCAGCAGCTGAAGGAGGCCCATGAGATGCTGCAGAAGGAGAACCAGGCACTAAGGTACGTGGAGCAGAGTGGAGGTCGCAGCAAGCTTCGGGGGCCCAGTGGCAGATCTTTCCCGTGCTGCAGGCAAGTCTTGTTGCAAGGCCACGTAGAGGCAAAGCAGATTTCTTGCGCTGTGATCCCATCACATTCCCAGGCTAAGTGTGGCCAGGCCAGGTTGGATGGGAGACCTTCAAGGAAAACCCAGGTATTACAGGAATTGGGGTCTGTGCTTCAGAAAATGGTGCTCTTCCTCTGGAACGGCAAGCTCAGCGTGGTGCTTTACTGCTAGCTCTTCAATGAGATGCACAATGCAAGCCTGACTCCAGCGGGCAGGGGACTGGAAGCTCAGTTCCACGGGAAATTCCCACATTTCGAAAACAAGTTTTGTTCTGAATAAAAAATTGAAATGTGTAACAAAACAAAAATTCTAATCGGCGTGTACTTGGGGCTGCGAACATATTTCATTCTGATAATGCTGAATCATTTTGTCTCAGTAAGGTCAAACATTTCAGTTTTGACTTTCTCATTTTGATTCACTGAATGTAAACAATATTATGTTAAAATATTAGTGTTTTAATTAGGCATTTAACACAGTATAGAATTGAGTAGATATTTAATGTTAGGATGTCCACATGAAATTAATCAAAATGAGGAAGCCAAAAGGAAACGTTTTGCCTTTTCAAAATGCAACAGGAAAGTAATGGGATTCATTTGGACTTTTTCCCATTGAAAATGTTGTTGAAATCGACACTTTTTGATTTTGACGACAGTGCTTTTTTCGATGGAGAACTGTGCTGTGGGAAATGTTTTGACCAGGTCTGTCCTGACCCCTTGTGCCCGTTAATCCCACAGAGTGGGAACTTGGAGGAATTGTGTTAACCGAGGTGTCCAGGCTCAATGCCCTCTGCAATTGCAAGTTGACCAGGGATTCTTCTTCACTTCCTGACCTAAACTGCCATGCAGTGTTGTGGTGTGTTTTTAAATACTTGCCACTTTCCACCCTAGAGGTGGCTGCATTTAAGTGCTGAGGGAAGTGGTCCCTGTATCCATTCACCTACTTCACAGGGCCCTTGTGGCATTTAACTAAGCAGTGTCTGTGCAGCACTTGGAGCCTTTGGATGGGAGAGACTAGGGAAGGGCCAAGTATTATTGGGATTATGCTTCCCATGAATGTGTCTGTGTCACCTAAACCTGCTCAACCTTGTGACAGACTCAGCAAGGCTCTGTCATGTTCCCCCACCCCTCCAGAAGAGCTGCTGCACCTGGTCCTGCACAGAGGTCCCGAAAAGGCCTGACCCGGAGCCATGAAAACATTGACCAATGCTCTGTCAGTGCCTGGTCTCTGGGCGCATCTCCCCCAGCAAGGGCTGCTCTGAGCAGCCAGCTGGGGCCCTGGGGCCTGCCGGCTGGGAGCTGTATGTACAGGACGTTCAGGAACCCCACACGGGGTAGGAATTACCAAGGGGAAAGGGAGGCTGGTGTTCCCAGGCACTTCCCAGGGGGTGTAACTCTTGGAAAGTAAACTGTCTAGGAGACCTTGTTTTTACAGATGTGCAGAGGGGGCTTAGCCCACCCCTGCCTCTCTAGGGACCTGACTTAGACACTCATCTCCATGGAGACCAGATTTAGACACACCCACCAGTGCTCACATACCTCCCTGGTGGGCTGACTTAGACAGACAGACAGGCGGACAGACACATATACATACGTCTCCCTGGGATCTTGGCTTCAATGTCTAGATGGACAGACACATGCACACATCTCCCTGGGGACCTGACTTGGATGGACAGATAGACAGACCTCTGTGGGAAACCTGATTTAGACACGTGCATGCGCATGCACACACAGCTCTCTGGGGCCTGCTGGAGGTGTTGAGCACTTCCCCTAGAACGCCTGCACTCCAAGCACCCTCAGGTGAAGTGGCTGTTCTTGTCTGGCTCCCTCCCTGCAGACAAGAGCTGAAGGAGCTGAAGGAGGAGGTGAGGGGGAAGATGGTCGAAGGGCAGAGTCAGGCCAAGCTCCTAGAGGAAGAGCAGAAGCTCAGGAAGAATGCAGAGAGGATCCTGAACCAGGCTGTCCAAGCCCTTAAGGACCTGCTGCAGGTGAGAGTCACATAGTCTCGGGGATTGGGGTGGATGTGTTCTGGTGGCTGCTTGGCATTAAACCGGCCAGAGCCCAGCATACTTCTGAGATGGCGACATTTCCTCCCAAAAGCTAGAATAGAACAGACGTGCAAATGGACATAAGACCACCAGGATCACAGAGGTAAAAGGTTAGGAAAGACTTGAGAACTAGAAAGGGATCAATACTGTCTGTGGGAGCCTGGGAACCAGGACTCCTGGGTTCTATTCCAAGCTCTACAAGGCACGTCGCTGCTCCATGTCTCAGTTTCCCCATGTGTAAAATGGAGATGATTATACTGACCTACCCCATGGGCAGCTGTGAGGCTTGGTCTGTTAGTGTTTAGAGGTGCTCAGAGCTCTTTCTAAGGAGAGTCCGTAGAAAGCAAAGCGGTTCCATAGGAACAGGGTAACACAGGTACAGGCTGTGGGGCAGCAAACTGTTGGGGAAACTCGTGAGCTCTTGTAAGATAAAGGAGCTTGCCCAAAATCCTGCTCAGGAGAGTTAGACTGACAGCTCTTGAGCCGTATCTGTTTATCTTGGGTACTTATATGGCTCCCATTAGTAGGTCTTGGGTAATATTCCACCCCCACCAACAGTCCAGTGAGGCAGAGCAGTGCTACCATCCCCTTCGTACAGATGGGACGCGAGGGACAGAGAGACTAAGTGACATGCTCAAGCTCACACAGGAAGTCTGCGATGGAGCTAGGAATTGAACCCAGGCCTCCCCCCTAACCACTGGACCATCTGCTGCCCTTGTCCTTGGCTCTGTCCCTATTGCGAGAGGCTGGCTCATGGGACAATTCCAGAGTTCTGAACTATCTGGGGTTTCATGTCATGGGGCTGTGTTGACTTGGCCGGAATTGATTTTACATCCATTCCCGGGGCTGCTGTGTCACTGAAGGTAGATGCTGTGAGAGTCTGGGAGAGCACAATGGGCTCACCTTAGTGTTGTGCCTCCAAGCAAACATTGTGGTGAGATGTCATGGCACGTGCTGTGCCTTGGGAGGGGTCTGCCCTGACCACACCCAGAGCCCTGGGCTCTTTCAGATCTGAGCCACCAGCATCTTGCTCTGTACAGACACCCACCCTGGACCTTGGCACTGAATCTTCTGTGGCAGCTGTTTCCGGCTCTTTATTTTGAACCAAACCAGAATCTGTCAGGGCTACATTGGCCAGACTCTCTGTAAATTCCCTTCTCCCCTATAGGGGGTGCTAGACTGTGGCATCCAGTTGTTGGAGGGTAGTCATGGGGGAGGATGGGTCCATGCTGCAGGCTGCTGGGGCAGATGCCCTAACCCAGCACGTACATGGTGTTTATTGCATGTGGAGACTAGAAATCCCCCCCCCCCCCCAAATATGCCAAGGGCTGAGTCTCTTACTGAACCCCTGGCTGCATCTGAGTGAGGATCCGACGACCTGTCCTGTGCTGGGGGATGGGAGGCCCCCAGCTGGGGGGAGGTGGAGTCGGTGGGGAAGAGCCAAGAGATGCTGTGCTACTGTTCCAGGGAACCCCACTAAAGTCTGGCTTCAACCTACAAGCCCCACTGGCTCCAGCTCCCTGCCCACTGTTCTGAATGGCCATGAGGCCTGATTCTTTGCTGGATGGGCACCTCCCTCCCTACTGGAGCTGCCGGGTTCTAGGTGCACTCTGAATGCAGGAGCCAGGGCGATGGTAGTGGAGACTGAGCTGTGGGGCTTCCTCTGCCTACAGTGGGGGTCCAACCCCTGTGCTTTGAAGTCATGGGGGGGAGCAGGAGTTGCAGTGCCGTTTCCCCTCCCCTCAGTTCACATCCTCTGACTCGTTGCCCCACAGGAGAGGCCGTCTGATGAGGAGAATGGCGACTTCGACATGATGTTCCAGCTGCGCCACCAGGAGATGCTCCGGAGCCTGCTGGGGCTGCTGAGGCAGGCGATCACGGCTGGGCCCCCACCTCGGGAGCAGGTGTTCGGGCCCCAGAAAATGGCCAACCGGGAGCATGGACTGGAGTCCACAGCAGAAAGGCGAGTAGGAAATACAGGGAATAGCCCCACTTCCCATACAGCCCCTACCTCAGCATCTCTTTGCACCCAAGAGAGGCAGGTCCCAGCTGGAGGCCAGGCCAGACCCCCACAGGCAAAGGGGAGAGAAATGGGGCTGTACCTTTTTGGCCTCTATTCTATTCTCTCTAGAGCCCTGCGTGACAAGTGGTTGCATTTCCACCTTCTAACTCTGCGATGTCATAAAACCCTGCCTCTCTGCTCCTATGATGTCATGACTCCCATCTCCCCTGACTTCTCCTAGAGCCCTCCAGGGGAAGCATGGCAGATGAGACTCTCAGAAGTCACCTTTAGCTCATTCTCCAGCAATCTGATGGCTGCGACCTCCCAGCTGCACCGATTTGTGCTGGCTGCATCTCGCTCTCCTTGCTGATCCCTTGAGCATGCAGTTCTCCACTCTAGTCTCTGATTTGTCTGCTTGCTGCCCCCCACCCCCTAATCTAGCTGATCCTCTTTGGAGACTGCTATGCACAGTTGCCTCCAGCGCCTGTCCTGGCTAAATCTGAGCTGGGGAGGCTCAACCTAGGAGGCACCCTACCCTTACTGCACTTCCCACCTTCCCAGGGCCTGCAGTATCTTCTTGCCAATGCCGTTCCAGTCTCTGCCTTCAGTGCAGCAGGGCAAATCCTGGGCTGTGCCATCCCCCACATCACGTGGTCTAACCCATCCCCTCTCTCCTCCGCTCCAGCCAGCTGCACTCAGCCCTGAGCCTCAAGTCCTCTCCCATCATCTCGCACCACTTGCTAGTGCAGCGGGGGCAGGGGGCGCAGCTCTTTCACAACATGAGCAAGACGGGTCTGCTGTCCAAGACCACCCGCATCGGGACCGTTCGCACCTACACCGGCGCCACGGAGGTGAGGGGGGCTCAAACCAGCGGGGCATGGGAATGGCTGGCTGCAGGGCAGGGGAATCCTGGGAGGTTAGAAAGCGAGTGGCCCAGGGAGGGCTGGGCAGGCTCAGCAGAGGCTGAGGATTGAGGCGAGCGCCAAGACCGACTCCTACCCTTACCTCTGCTCCTAATGGTTCCCTCCATGGATCCACAGGGTCAGGGGAAGCTTATCCAAGTGCCAGAGGCATTGGCCTGCCCTGCCCCACCTCCAGAGAGGGATGGAGTGACCGACTGGCATGACAGTGTTTGAATCACTGCCAATTTCCCAACAGCCACCGATGACTTCCTGGTCGGAGGAGAAACGGGTGAAGCAGCAGCCGATTCTGCCCCTGCCAGAGATAGTGGCCAGATGCTCCTTGCAGGGCCTGCTGAACAAATAGGGAAACGCTGGGAGGGAGGGAGCATCCCTTTCTGCCAGCCGATTGCTCCCTTCCCTGCTGCTAGCACCTGGGGGACTGAACGTAGATGGCAAAGCGCGTGCAGACTGGAGGCCTGAGTTTATTGTACAGTCTATGCAAAACCACCCTGTAAAACCTGTGGAGTTACTGAGATGCTTGGCTGGGCACCAAGGACGAACAAGGCAAAGCTGAGACCGGGCAAGACCACCAAGTCCCAGACCTGTTCTGCAGGGGCAGGGACAGAGTGGTCCCAGGCTGGGCAAGGAGGCAGATGCCGCTGAACACGACAACCCTCCAGCTGGGATCTGGGGTAGAGCCTGGTTGGGACTTGGAGTCTCTCTCGGGCTCCTCCTTACACCCCGCTCTGCAGGGTGCTGCAGTGCCAGGCGTGGGCACTTGGCCACGTGGAGCTGCATTTGCCAGCACTAATGGGGTTGGGAGACCCCGTCACCTGACATGAGGGGGTGCAGGAACAGTCCGCCACCTCCCCACAAGTTTCATTGCCAGGAGCTTCCCTTGGCCCCTGCCCCCGCACAGCACGGTTTGTGGGGTCAGTGCTCTCTGCTTAGCTCCCCCAGCCCACCCCAGCTGTGCCCAGAGGCCTATGAAGGAGTCCAGGACCACTGCTTTCCATTGGCACCATATTCATAAAAACTCCCCCAGCTCAAAGGGTTAATGAGGTGTCCTGTCCCTCTTGCCGCCAGGGGGCATGTGGTCCTTGCCGCTGCTCCTCTGCAGGATGTGTTCCAGCAGGAGGTCGGCCGCCTGCTCCAGGACGCGCTGCAGGACCTCGTGCTCAGCGCTGGTGAACCGGCCCAGCACGTAGCGCTCCACCAGGGCTTCTCCCACCGGCCGGCCAATGCCGACCCTGAGCCGCACCATGCCCTGCAGGGAGAGAAAGGGACGCAGGATGTGCTGTGTGTCCTCTCCCCATCGCCACCTGCTCCTGGTGCCTGCATTCGCCTGAGCTGGGCACTCGGTACACCGTGGCAGTCGCTACAAAGGCCTAAACATGCTTGGCACAGCCTGGAGCCAAAGCAGATACTGGAGGCTCTGATGTGGGGCTGGAGGGCAGGGGAGCCTTGAGACCCTGGTTAGCCAGGGACCAGTCAAAGGGGGAGCCTGTGGGGTGAAACGGAACCGTCAGTGCCTCACTAGAGCCCTGAGCCCCACACAGCAGAGATCAGCAGCAGTGGGGGAGCTGGGCTTGTGTCTCGCTCTTTCTGTGCTGTAGCTGAGTTCAGGCTGGGCTCCAGCTAACATGAGCTTGGAAAGAGTTTTGTCCAACAAACGCAGTTAAATTGGTGGGCTGAGCTCCCAGCCAGGCCATGTGGTTCCACTTTAGGTAATTGCTTCCACGTCTGGGCTCAGGGACGAGTCAGAAACAAGACTCGCATGTGAGAAGGGCTGGGCGGGAGATGAAGGTCCAAGTCTGCTAACACAAACACAAGGGGAGGCTAAGGCCTTAGGGGTGGCTCCCTGGGGGCTCTGGGGCTTGGGAGAGATGGTGCTTTACATATGCACTAAGATGTGTGCACGATAGAGCTCTTTACCATGCAAGGCCGACTTACATCCGAGTGCAGGGAGCTGATGCAGGAACGGACCCCGTTATGCCCCCTAAAGAAAACAAGACAAACCAGCCGTCAGAGTAGGTGAGAAACCCAGAGGGATCATCCATGGGATTCACACTAACCTCTCCCTCCTCTTTGCTCTGTACGAACAGTAACTGATCCCTGCTCCCAAGCCTGGTGCAAAGCCCATGCGGACACTTGGATTTCAGTGTAAGAGCAGCCTAGGGTGGTTTACCTTATTCCGGTTTAGACTAAAGCACAAGTCACTCAAAGCAACATCTGAGTTTCCACACTGGGAAACTGATGCAAAGCTGTGCAGAGGAGGCCCCAGGCAGGCTTGCCTTGTCTTGTCTTGTCTTGCAGACTGCTGAGCACCAGCAGTTCCCAGTGACTGCACCTGGAGTTCTGCGTGTTCAGTGCTTCTGAAATATCAGTCCCTAAGTGACATGCTCATGGCCTGTGGGGCAACCGGTGTCGGAGAGGAGCTCATGATTCCCAGTCCCATACTCAGAGCAGGCCTCACTTACATGCAGCAGCCTCTGATCTAGGCCAAACCCCCTGGGTGACCCATTGCCACAGGGCATTGCCAAAGAGGGTGCTTGGCTAGGGATATGGGTGTGCAGACACACAACGTCCCTTGCCATGCACTGAAGTTCCCAGCAGGGGCTCTGGCCCCCAATGCTTTCAGCTGCTGGAGAAGGGAGTACACACTGCACATGCTGTCTGCACTGGGTAGGCCTGAACACAGCCAGGCATGGTCACTCTTCAATCAAATGTCACTGTCCCCACAAACACAAGTCTTGGTTTTGTTAGGTCTCAAGTGTCAATTACACTAGCATACGTGTGACTCAGGGAGGCTGCCTAACACCACTCTGGGCAGTCTCTGCTGTATTTTATCACAGCAGCCTCAGCACCAGTTGTTTCCTGCACACCTAGTGCCAGAGCCCACGAAATAAGGCCATCCCAATGTATTGAAATATCTCTGGTTTAACTGCTGCTTTGAACTGGAAACTGCAGGAGATTGGGCAGACAGCAGAGTAAACCAATGTCAGTTAAAGCTTGTAAAGCTCTACAGAAGTGACCACAGCTTAGAAAGATTCTGCCACCGATCTGCTGCCACCTCTGCAGTCCTGGGGGTGGAAATGGGACAGTCACAGCCCCAAATGCCCCTGTTAAAATGCACAAAGTAAGATGCCGCTCAAGCAAATCTTTCAAGGTCATTTTCCACAGGGTCCTTCCCTTCATACCGTGCGCTGCCTCCCAGCTTTATCGCCATCTTCCCCAGCGGCTTGTCCAGGTCGTCGTGAACCAGGTAAATGTCTTCTACCCTGAGGTCGTAAGTTTCAGCTTCAGAAAGAAACAATGCACAAGAAGTGAGGAGCAATTAAATCCGTCTGGCACCATCCCACAGCCTTGGGGACCTGAAAAAGGACACTGCAGGCGTCAGTAGATGTGGAAGGCAGGAAGTGCATAGCAGGGCTAAGAGAACTTTTAACCTCAGGAATGCACTGTCAGCCATGCTGGCAAACGAGCGGCACACGCTGTCACTGGAGCTGTCACCACATGATACTGCTCTACGCTGTTATTGTCTTTTGGCCAAAAGTACTTCACAGTCCACACCACTGAAACACAGCAGACTGGAAGGTTGTAGCCAACTAGCTTGCAGCAGGCTATGCAACAGTGTGAGGAGTGGAACTCATAGCCCAGCATGCCTGGGAAAAGCCTGACTGTTCTGAAAACTGCCCTGGGATTTCTGATGTCCATGCAGAGCCCTCAGGACCTTGGTTCCGAACCCTGCCACCTGTTTTTTCTTAGACATGTCAAAATGGCAAACTGCATGGAACTCAGTTAATCTTCTGCACCTCCCAAGGGTGGTGTGAAAAATTAGTAATGGGTTTAAGAGAGGTGTGCACCGCCCTCTAATGGATAGAACCGGATATGGTCAACTGTGTGTCATAAGCCCTATACTGGAAATGGATATTCTCCTTGAGCTCAAGTGATAGTTTCTTGAGCTTGGTCTACTCTTATTGTTATGCTGCCTCAATGGCCATGGAACAACAAGGAAGTCCTAAGAGGCTTCCAAGTTGTTACATCGTTGTCTCCATGGAAAAGAAAAAGGAGACTGACCTTGGCAGGAGTGGGCCTTGTAGTTCCAGGGCAGGTATTTCAGACTTGTTGCTTACAGCCCTGAGTGGTCCCCTGTGGTTAAGAAGATGAAAGGTGAAGCCCAAAGGTCCCTGGAAGGCTACAGTTGTGTGCGTTGGTCAGCTGGCTCTTGGAGGTGTTCGGAGTCACTCACCAGCGCTTGCTACACTGAGTCCATTGATGTTCATGAGCCGCCGAGGTTTCATCAGCACCAGCTCTGCTTCCTCCACATTAGTGATGGTCACGTCTGCACAGCAGCGTCTGTCCGCTTTCCACTGGTCAGCGACGTTCAACTTCTGGGCCAGCTGATTGAGCACCGCCATGCCCACGTTATGACGGGTCCCTTGCAGCCCATAATTCCCCAGCCCTGCCACCTGCAAAGAGGACCAGCAACAAGTGTTACCAGGACACACTCCACATCAGCATCCAACCACACGGAGTCACTGTGGTGTAGTGAGGATCATATTTGCCCTTCCTGCAGCCCTGCTCCTTTCACTACCAGGGCAGGAAATTCACCCAGCAAAACCAGCTGCTTCAAAAGCAGCAAGACAATCACCATTTCCATTGCTGATTACTGTAGGGCCAGACTCTGCAGGTAAAAGGGCCTGTCCCTCTCTTGTTAAACAGAATTGAGATGGGTTTAGTGCTGAGATTGAGTGAGATGCTCAAATGAGCTTAGTGACCTAGGTGATCCCTGGCCCCCCACTCATTCCAGCTGTACCTCCCATCTCCAGGAACAAGAAGCCACAGGATGACTAAGAGCTGTATCTGTCCTGTGATTTCTTATCCGTACGTGGGGGAGACAAAGTCCCTTAGGTAACTGCAGTTGGCAGAGCAAAGAGTATAATCCAAAGGTGAGTTCCAGCTGTGAAATCACAGCATCATAAGATAATTTTCAAGGAGAAACGGCAACATACTTGTATGACTGTAGTGCCGAGGGGCCCTACGGAAGGACCAAGATCCCATTGTGCTAGGTGCGGTGCAAACAAGTCCCTATCCTAAAGAGTTCACAAACAGATGATACAGTCAGATAGGTAGAGTACAAGAAAACAATGAGATGATATCAAGTATTTTTTAGGCATCAAGGAAAAGGAAAGATTTAAGGAGGGATTTGCATGTGGATAATGAGGTAGCTTTGTGGATGTTTATCGGGGGCGTCTCCTAAGCGTGTGGCACAGCATAGGAGAAAGCAGGCAATAGGCTGGCACCATGAGCTGATCAGAGGTGGGAGTCAAAATCTCCATAGTGAAGAAGAGAGGATAGGCCATGAAGGGCCTTGAAAGTGAAGACAAGCAGCTTATGTTTGAAGAGATAGAGAATGGGAAGATTCAAAGCCAGGAGTGACTTAGTCAAAGTGATGGACTAAGAAAATGATTTTTACAGCAGTATTCTGAACAGTTATGAGCAGGGCAAGATTGTATTTGTCAAAGCCAGAGAGAAGGATATTGCAGTAATTTAAATGCAATGAGAAAAGCCTGGACAACAGTTTTATGTGTGTGGATGGACAGGAAAGGCTATGTATGAGAGATGTTATGCAGCAAGAATTGGCAAGACTTAGACAGCCTGGATGTGAGGACTGAGAGGTCAGAGTCAAAGATGGCACCTGGGTTATGGACCTAAGTGACAGTCAGGATGGGGGTAGTGTCCACCGTGATCAAGAAAGGAGATGGTGGGGAGGGCTTGTGGAGAAAGATTCAGAGCTCTGTTTAGCCGTGTTGAACTTGAGCTAGATATCCACCAGATGTCCAAGTCAGGATGAGATTTTAGTTTGGACAGAAGACAGGTCTGGGGTAGAAAAGTAGATCTGGGAGTCCTCAGCGTAGAGCTGGTAGCTGAATTTGTGTTCACAGATGAGATTACCCAGAGATGAGAAGGGGACTAAGGACACCCACAGAAGGAGTGAGGGATGAGGAAGATCCTCCAAAGGACATGCTGAGGAGCAATTACAGATCTAGGAGGAGAACCAGGAGTGGATGGAGCCAGACAAGCCAAGAGAGGAGAAGATTTCAACATCCTGGCTGACAGGTGGATGACAGGTCAATGAGGTTGTAGTACTGGTTCTGAGCTTTGGCTAGATAGTGGTCATTAAAGACTTTGGTGAGAGTAGTTTCAGTGGAGTGCAAGGTACTGAAGCTGGACTGGAGAGGGTCTGGATGGGATTGGAGGGGAGGAACTGTAAACAGCACATTCGATGAGTTGAGAGATGAAAGAGAAAGGGTGGAAGTTGAAGAGGCAAGTATGGGGCACTTCCATACAATATGACATTGGATAGTGACACTATCACATTTGACTATGAGACATTTGCAAAGGTTAATGCAGTTGTGAAAGGAAGAGGTATAAAGATTACCAGGAGATATAGATAGAAGTGTGGGGTAGCAGGCCTGAGTCTTGTTTGTTTTCTGTTCATTATTAGTTTATTAGAACATTGATTGTGAATCTATCATCTATGGAACCCTTTGTGGTGGGCAGCAAAATGAATTATTTTGGGAACCAAGTAGCGTGAGTGTTGTAGGATAGCTGTGAGGGAACATAAAAATTGCCAAAATAGATCAGACCTGTGATCCCTCTTGATCAGTACACTGCTGCTTATAGGGCTCATACCCCATACTTCAGAATAAGACATCAAGGTCCTTGTAATAGTGGGCAACTAGAAAATAATCTGATCATGGGGGAAATTTCTTCTTAACCTGTCAACCATTAGCTTTGGCCTTGAATTGTCACTCCACTTGCATACTTTATCTTATCCATTGTCACTGTGAATGTTCTCATTAGTCATATAAGTGTCAAAGGGAGGAAGGTTCAAGAGATGGGATTGTTCCTGCGAAGTAGCCTACAGAGTCACAAAGAGGCTGGAGAACTTATGACTGGCTTATACTATTTGTTAACTTCGATTTTGTTCCACTCAAATACAGTTTTGAATCATGGTTTTAGAATTAAAGGTGTGTGTCTATATGCAAACAGATGCAGCGAGTTGGCACACGGGATCACACATCTGAAACTGCTGTCAGCAAATTGCTACAATCTTGGGACCTGTGCACTGATGCTCTCCCTCTCCTCCTCCCCCCAAGCACAGAGCTTACTGGGTGTTTCATGACACTTCCGATCTGAGTGTACTTTCTGCATTTCAACAAGGGACAGTATGTGGAACAGAAAACTGGCCTTCCAGCAAGCAGCCAGCAGGCTCATGGGCTAGCGATGACCAGAGCTATTTCTCTTGCAGGTTGGGGAACTTAAGGGGCTGGGCTGGTCCATGCTGACATCCTCCAGCACAGCAGTTTTCAGCCAGGGGTCAGGGGCCCCCTGGGGGGCTGGAGGCTGGTTTTAGGGGGTCCGCTAAGCATGGCTGGCGTTAGACTTGCTAGGGCCCAGGGCAGAAAGCTGAAGCCCCAACGTGCAGGACTGCAGCCCGGGGCCCTAAGCCTGACAACTGAAGTTTCATGGTGCCCTTTATGCCGTGGGCCCCCAGACAACTGCCCTGCTTCCTACCCCTTAATGCCAGCTGCAGATTTTATATGGAGGAGAACAATGGTGGGGGGGGAGGCTTAGAAAGGAGGAGGTTGGGAACCCTGCTGCAGCTGAGCCCAGGCACGGGGTACCCAAGGGCTCCAGCCTATCTGCGCCTCAGGCCCAGCTCCCCAGGGGCCCAAGCCCCCTTTCCCTGACGCCCCCAGGGGACCTGCTGCCTTCCCTTGACCCCCCCCCCGTGACCAGGAAGTGATCCCTCTTCCCGCGCCTGCTCTCCCCCGGTGACCCCGGAAGTGTTCCCTCCGCCCACTCTACCAGGACCCGCTTCCCGGCGGCGCGCGGATCGGCCTCGCGGTGGCTCATGGTGCGGCTCAGAAACCTCCCGAGGCGCTTGGGCAGCGGCCGCAGCATCCCCCTCGTTCCCGCGGCCGAGTGGGCGCCGCTGAGACCTCAGGGCACCAGCAGTCCTCAGCAGCAGCAGCCTCCCCGCTTCTAAAGCGTCACGCCCACTGCGACCAATCACAAAGACCGCACCGTACCACGTGGCAGTGCCATCTTGTTTGCGGGCAGAAGGGATTCACACCACGTGGTTTGATGGGCAATGCCATTTTAATTATGGGGCAGGAAAGGCTCAAGCCACGCGGTCTGCAGACGTGGCCATTTTCCTTGTGGGCGGAAGTGCTCAGCCACTGTAAGCCGGCTGCGCTTGGTTTCCTGTATGAGGACCCTTTCGCTTTATCTTTGCTGGTCTCTTTATCAGACTGGAAGAGCTGGTGACTTATGTAACGCACCAAGGGTTTTCGACTGCTTGCTTGTTGGCAGAGTTACCAGGCACAGGATTCATGCCTGCAGGCTGCCTCAAAGCTGGCAGGTCAGACCAACCCCCAGTCTGTCCCATGATGTAATCAGCTTTCATGCATTGGTAGCTGATGAGGGCCGTGTATCACTATATCAGTCACGCTGCATGGCACCAGTACTGGACAAGGATGCCTCAAAAGAGTCTCCCTCAGTTGACGTTTGGGCAAGAAAAAAAGTTCCATCACTACTATGAGATGAACATCACGTTGTAATGATCCACATTATGGGATCCCCTTCTCAAATTATTTTACCCATTTGGATCATACATGTAAATGGCGGCTTTAAACCCAGGTCCACATGGCTGTTAAACATACAGAGGTAATATGGAGCTGGAATCTTAAGAATCAGGACTGCTGGGTTCTATTGTTTTGGTAACATTCCTTTGTGTTTCGGTTTCTGTAACATGGGGTTAATACAGATGTAAAAAAGTAAAGTGAAGTTTAATTTATAGTAATATATTTTTTTAATGGAACTTCCCTTCTTTTCAACCAAGCATCTTAAAATACTTCACATACATTTAAGAAATTAACTCCCAAACCTACTGTCATAGGAAATTATTCTCCTACTTCAGCTGGTAAAATGAAGCACAGAGAGATTAAATGACTTGCCCAAGGTCACACCAAAAGTCTGTGGCAAAACCAGGACTAGAACCTAGGAATCTCAGTCTTATGCCATAACCACATCTGCAGCCCATTTTGAGATCCTTGGATGGAAGGTGCTAGAGAAACACAAAGGATTATTAGAGGATAAAAATCCTTGAACTCTGATCACTGTTACTAACAAAGCTACCCTGGAAATCGCTTACAACTATTGTTATGTACTGTTACCACTGGCAACAGCTGCTCTGCTGGTAGCAATGGAGGAAAATTATAGAGATAACAGGCTTCTGTAGACATAGAACTAGTCTAAATGGCCCATCAGCTGCCATTTATTTATCTTTTTATACAGCCACCATTACAATAGTTCCACTGTTGGCGGAAGCACTAGTGTAGACAAGATTCAGAGTTGGCAACTCTTGTGATTTTCTTGTGCTATGATTTTTGGTGTTTATCTTAAAGCCCCAAGTGTCAGACTCAGGTTATTTCCTGAGAATTTAATTGAAAAAGGAGTAACTTAGAGCCCTCAGGCTTGGGGAGAAAAGCTTGAAAACTTGACCTCTAAATGACCCCAAACCAGAAGGCAAGTGCAAAGAATCCCAAATATATTAGTGTTAAAATCTCCTAATTTTTAAACCAGTTTCATAATTTGGAGCATCTTGTGATTTTTCAAATGTTTGCACTGGCAGTGGAGCCAGACTCCTGATGGCCATCGGTATGTTTAACATCATGTCATCTACTCCGTCTCAGAATCCCAGAGGGTAGAGTAGGGTGACCAGCTCGTAGGTTTGAAAAATCAGGACACTCTTTTTTGGAGGGAGGGGATGTTTATAGTTCCGTATATAAGACAAAGCCTCTAATAATGGGATGACTGGTCACCCTAGGGTACAGAACATGGGTGACTGCAAAAGTCTGGTCTGCTCCACACACCAGTGGAGCAGCTCTGGTGGAAAACAAGTGCCCACAAGCCCATGATGAGTTAGTGGCAGAACTGGAAATGGAACCCAGGAGTCCTGACCCCCCCCATCAGACAAGCCCACCTGCTCAGGGGCAGGGTCACCGCTTCTTCCTTCCCAGCTGGCTGCAGTTTGATGGAATACCAGGATTTTGCCTATCACCAGGTTAGTGACTTCAGCATGGGAGGGGCTGTTGCAAGCCCTGCTCCTCCCTCGTGTGAAAAATTGAGACAGAGGTGGAGGGTAATAGGAGCCTATATAAGAAAAAGACCCAACAATCGGGACTGTCCCTATAAAATCGGGACATCTGGTCACCCTACTCACAGGCCGGGCTCACAGGGTGCCATGCGAGCGCAGGAGGGCTCCAACCCTGGCCATGGAACCTTCTCACTCTGGGCCCACCCCCTTGGTCCCCAGCTGCCTGGATACCGCCTGCCTAGCAACGAGGGACACCAGCACTGGGATGGAGGCCGCGGCCCTGCAGGAGGAGCCTGGGCAGAGCAAAGTGAGCACTGCTGCCTGGGCTGGGTGTCAGAGGGCACAGAGCTGGGGGGTAGAGGGAGCTGAAGGGGTGGGGGCAGAGGGCATGGAGCTGGGGGGTAGAGGGAGCTGAGGGGTGGGAGCACAAGGCACAGAGCTGAGCGGTGGGGGCAGAGGGTGACTGATGCAGAGCAGGTGGGCAGAGGGAGCTGGGAGGGGTGGGCAGAGTGCCAGGTGCAGAGCTGGGGTGGGGTTAGAGCTGAGACAAGTCATAGGTCACTGGGGGTCAGAGGTCACAGGACTAGAGCTGTGGGGAGGTGGCCCAGGGCAGAGACCCTGTCAAGATGGTGGAGAGGAAGAGTGACCATTAGCCCCTTTCACTGCAGGTAGGACTGGAGATGAAGACAGAGACTAAAGGACTGTTCCCGACTGCTGTGTCCAAAGAGAATCTCCGGGAGAGATCCCTGCGACAGATCTTTGGGTCCAGCCAGACTTTGCGAGACCTCAAGGACCCCAGCGGAGTGAAGTCCCCAACAGCGATTGTGCAGAACAGGATACTGGAGCAGTGAGTGCCCAGCAGACACGTCTTATATTTTCACTGTTACAAACACCTGCTTTCTTGTCCATGTCCTGCAAGGAGGCTGGGAACCAAACTTTTAAAAAACCTTATTTAGTGCTGGTTCGAGTTCCTGGAATGACAGTCTTGGGGACTAGGGTCTGATTTATCCACAGAACAGGTTCAGCATGGGCTGCAGCTTCCTCTGCCCAGCCATAGTGCACTGGAGGGCTCCCTTCTGTGGGCAAGAGGGCAGTCAGGCTGAACAGCCTGCTTGGTCCTTGGTCTCTCTGTTGAGATTGCCAGCTTGGACCCAGTAAGAGCCTGTTATGATGGTGTTACCGGTCCTATCTGAACTGAAATGAGACCTAGCCACTTAAGCTGGGAATTTTCACCAGAAATAGCTGCCATGCTAGATAATTTTCTGAAAGTGAGGGCAGATTATCTGCAGTTGAACTGCCATCTGCCAGTTGGAAGACTGTCTGATGTTTCACTGTGCTGACTGCCTCTGGATTTCCTCTGGATTTCCTCACATCAGGACAGGCAGAAGAGGGACGGTCACCCATAGCCCATCTTAGAAGGATAAAACCTAGGAAAATCATAGGTCCTCTAATCTCCATGACAGACTCTCAGCTCTATATGGTGAGGCCACCAAACAACCATCAGATGGCTTCAGTGACTACCAAGCTGAGGAGGATATGAACTAGCGACCTAGAGATGATAGTATCTTTATCCCACTACTAGTGTCTACTGGTAGTCCCCAGTTCCTGCATTTCAGAGTCTGTTCTCCCTGAGCTTATGGGCAGTGAGGTCACCAGAGTCTGCTGCAGAATCAATCGGTGGCCAGTGCTGGTCAATTAGCAGAGCTGTGGTCCTGCAAATTTCCCTTCTTGATCTTGAGAAGGCTCAGAACACTGGCTAGTGTGCTTGTAGACAGTCACTCTCTTTTCTACTGCTTCCACCCAAAGCTGTCCATGTGCTTAACAAATAATGAATTAAGCCTCATAACACCCTTGCAGATATAATCATTATCTCCAGTTTACAGGTGGGAAAACTGAGTCAGCGCTCCCATGGGTCTGTGATTGTCCTAAGGGCTGTGCTGCAGGGAGGGGAAATGTGCTTCTGCATTAGCTCATAATGCTGTCTTCTCATTACAGCTGTCAGAGAGGGAAGGAGTTCTTCTCCCAAGGCGAGTGGGAGAAAGCTGTCATTTGTTATTCTAAAGCCATTAACCTGAACCCCCAACAGGTAAGAGGATCATGATTAGGCAAGGGGGAATGCAGAGCAGGCGTAGTTAGGTAAAAGTGCAAGCCCACCTCACATGGCATAGGGATATGGAGTCCTTCAGCAAGAAGGACAAAGCCTGTAATGCTCTTGCATTTCCAAGATTATCAAATGAAGAATGTCATTGAGGAGGTGAATATTGGCATATATTAGAATCTGTCTGGGCGGGATTGCAGTGTTGAGTCTCAAAGGGTTAGTTTCAGTGTGTATAGAGGATAAACAGAATAAGAAAGCAAGTTATCCTAAAGGACTGAAGAATGTGGGTGCATTTGCAGGTGGAGTTCTATGTACAGAAGGCAGAAGCCTTTCTCCAGCTTTGTGATTTCCAGTCTGCTGTGCTGAACCTCAGAAAGGCGTATTCCTTATCCTCTGCAAAGGAAGAATATGTAGAGCGCATGGCCTTCATTATTTACCTGCAGGTGAAGGGTACAGAATAGCCCCTACCAGCTGGCACCAGCCTTCCCCATCCCCGCCACATGCCTTTCCTTGATCTCTCAGTCTCAGCATTAGAATACTGGGTCTAGGGATTGACCTCTGATCTTGAGGGAAATCTGGAGATGCTACTTGAAGTGGAAGTCAACATGAACTTGGATTTCCAAGGGAGAGTCCTGTGTGCTTATTTATATTTGGGGGCAGGGGATTCTGTCCAATCCTTCCCCTCTGAAAGGTTTCATGTTGCTACTGTTCATATTCATGGCTAGTCTGCTGGGGCCTTCCGTCAACATGCTAACTTATTTGCAGCACAGGAAGAACCAGAAGTCTCATTTGGGGTTCATGCGTGCTCAGTGCTCTCCAGCTGGGAGGGAGTGGTATTTAGTGCAGCTGCATCTTCTCTTAAGCAGCACTTCCGTTCCTGGATTGGTTGGAGAGAGAGAAAGAGAACACACGCAAGCTCTCTCTCTCGGTAACCTGGAGCAATGGGCAGGTGGCCTGAGTCAGACTGATTCTGTGCTGTGTGATTTGAATCCACAGGGCCAATGTCTGTTTGACCAAGAGGTCTATTGGGACGCTTTGGAATCCTTCACTCGAGCCTCAGAGCTGCAGCCTGACAACTCACTCTATCGCAGGAGGAGGTAAACTGGGGTTTGTGATAGGGAATGTCTTTATCCTAGTCCCTCTAACAACTGTATTCTCCATTGGTACTTTATGGTGCCCTTTCTTCCTCTTTCCAGCATTGCCTGTCTCGCAGCCCTGAACAGATACCATGACTGTTTTCGGCTCGTCAATGAAGAGCTAGATCAAGACTCAAAGAACCCAGATCTGTACATCCTGAGAGCCAAGCTGCATGAGCACTTCAGTCGGGTAGGGGCACCTACTCTGCCCAGGGTGTGCTGGCTGCAGGGAATTTTCACAAAACAGTCATTCCTATCCCCATTTGGCCTATAGCCAGGGTTCTCAATCTGCCGGACAATGGAGGGACTTAACCCTTTGCTGACTGAATTGATAGTTAAGTTACCTAAGTAATGGGAAGCAACAGCATACGTGCAAGGCAGCATATGGATTTCATATGGAATTGCTTCCTAAGAACAGAGAAGAGCTAAGTTGCTCTGTGATTAATCGGTTAGCATAAAGCATCAAATTGGTTTCAAGAGATGTGATTCTAAACCTTTCCAGCTACTCTCACTCCTTTTGAGTAACTGATTGTTTTTATCCCTTCTAGCTGACAGCCTCCTGGGCTGTGGGATTCCACACCTCTGGGGCAGGGCTCTTATCTTCCCCTTTCGTTTGGCCATGGAATTTTACACCATTTGGGAGCCTTCTCCCTCCTTGGTCTATAGAAAGCAGGGAGAGAGATGAAAGAAGAGCCTCACTCTGTGGGTAGTGTACTTGTCTTTTATGAGTGATCATACATTTCTTGGCTCAGCAGAAGTGAGGTACCCTCAACCCTGAGAGGATCAGAGATACTGGAGATCTTATTTTTGTTTTGTATTTCCTGTTAGAAATGAGACTTTTCTTGCCCTGCACCTGCAGAAGCAACTGGTGCCCTCAGTTAGAAACCAGGGTCTGAATGATAGGATTCTGGAGAATGCATTGAGTCACCTGTTTTATCAGCTTCTCACAGTGGTGTAGCAAATGCATAGACAGAATGAGACAGATCAGAGAAACTGCCTCCTGCCCAGTGTAACCTAGTGGGCAAGCACCAGACTGGCAGTCAGGAGATCTGGGTTTCTAGTGTCGGCTCTGCCGCTAATGCAGTGTGTGGCCTTGGACAAATCTGTGTCTCAAATCCCATCTGCAAAATGGGGATAATGATCCCGAGTTCCCCTTTGTAAAGTGTTCAGTAACACAGGGACGAGAGTGCAAGTTCTTAGTATTCTCCTAACCTCTGTTTCCAGGCTACCCTGTGTTACCAGGACGTCCAGGAGGCCATTGCTCTAGAGCCACGGCACGAAGAAGCTCAGCTTCTAATGCAGAGGCTGCTGAAACGAGCACAGAAAGCCAAGAACCAGGCTATGAATAAGGCCCTGAAGGGAAACCTGAAGGATGCCCTGCTCAAAATCACCTTTGCCATCGAGAACAGCCCCTTTGATGCAGGGTACTTAATCTTCAGGTAGAGACCCCATTGTATCCAGTCCTTACTGAGGTGGCTTGTGTGCACATCTGTGACCCACTGAGGGGAGTAGGAGTCTGCACTAGTTAGTGGGTGCTGGTTCCAGGTTCTGAACGCCCCAATCATTTTAATTCTCCTTAACCAGTGGGTTCTAATCCTGTCTGTCTCCCTTCTTCCCTTTGTGGCAGAGGGACTCTACACAGAAGGGTCAAAGACTTCAACTCAGCCATTGATGATTACATCAAGGCCACAGAACTCTGTGAAGAAGAGGGAGCTGTGGCCATGGAGGTGCAACGGCAGCTCCTGCTCACGTACAATGACTTTGCAGTGCACTGCTATACTCAGGGCTTCTTCGAAGAGGCTGTGCTGCTCCTCAACAAAGCCCTGAAAGGGGAGAAGAATGAGAAGGGACTCTATGTCAACAGAGGAGGTAGCAAGGCTCTTCCTGGGTGGCGATGGAGTTTGTGGGAGGGTATCCTCTCTCTCAGACACAGCTTAGCTGTTTGTTTCTAAACATACTTAAGAGTTATCCGAAGGAACATTTCTGGTTCTAAGGGAGTGCATGAGTGTGTGCGCTAACAGCTGTGGACCTTGTATATGTACAGGTGCACACATGGGGGTGTGTGTGGGATTTACAGTGCCTATTGCTGCCCTGCCTGGGATGCAGTCATGTTGGATATCTCATAAGTAAAACATAGTCAGTGCTCAAATGGGAGACCCTGAAGGGTGCTGCGGGTGCCATTCTTTCCTCCCAGTCTCCTGTACCAGGGAGGCGGTGGAGTCTGAGTAAGGGACTGGGAGCTAGATCTCTGGGCTTCTATCCCTAATTCTGTAACTGATTCATTCCAGGATGCCCAGAAAGTCACTTAACTTCTCTGCACCCTGCTTTTCTCATTTTTAAAACGTAACTAATACCTATTGCATGGGGGGTTGTGAAGATTAATTAGTCAATGCTTATAAAGCGCTTTGAAAATGGAAAGTGCTGTGTAACTACTAAGTGTTAATGATTATCACTGACTCATTCCCCACCTGTGGTACTGGAAGCACCTTCTTTGGTTGGGCCCTCTCATTCCCCACCTGTGGTACTGGAAGCACCTTCTTTGGTTGGGCCCTCTCATTCCCATCTCATCCAGTTTATTACCAAGAAAGATCCTATGGAACTTTTTGCAACAGTTGAGGTTGTCATCTTGTTAATTCCAAATTGGAAACTACATTCTGCCTCTCTAAAATCCCACTGTAGTTTGCTGATTGCTCCGTGGTGTTTCTAAGCACTAATTAACTGTTGTTGCATTCCACCCTACAGGTGGCTGCATTTCAGTGAATAATATCTAGATGTCCTATAGCACTGTTCATCCAGTTGCTTCTCTGTTTCTACAGTTTGTACAGAGCTTTTGGAGCCTTTAGGATGGGAGGCACTGTAAAGACATGTTGTTGTAGCATTTTATATAGACTTGGAGAGATCTAGAGAGAGCAAACAGGACAGCATCAATTGCTGGCCTTTGTAGTAGCTAGAACATCCCAAGACACTCAAATACTGACCTCAGCTTGCTGTTTGCTAAAGTAATCTGTGTGCTCCACTTCAGACTGCCTCTTCAGACTGGGAGAGCTAACCTTTGCCTTGGCCGATTATCAGCAAGCGCTGGAATTGAGTCCAATGGACTTTAGTTTGCGAAGACGCGTTGGTATGTTGCTGGATGAACTAGGATTGCAGGAGCACAAGCAGAGGTATGTTGGAATGGCTCACTGCCACATTACATCCAGTTGACAGAGTTCTTATCCCCCCTAGCTCACGCTGCCTAGGGATTCAGCAGACCTGACTTGTCTGTTTCCCTGTATCTTTTCCCCCAGAAAGTACCAGCGGGCAGTACACTGTTTCTCTGGTGCTATCAAGAGCAACCCTCGCCTGCCACACTATTACCTGCACCGGGCCAAGAGCCGCCTGTTCCTGCAGGATGAGATGAGTGCTAAGGAGGATGTGATCATAGCTCTGTTGCTGGACCCTGAAAATGATGCGGTACCTCACTGATACCACTCCCTGTGCCAGACACTGACTAAGTAGTGAAAATCTGTGACATCCTGTTCATTTGGGCCCATAGTCCTTGTGCTATCTCCTGGACACACGCACTTAGACAGCAAGCTCCTCAGAGCAGAGAGAGTCTTTGTCTGGACAGTGTCACGCACAGTGGGGTCCCGGTCCAGGACGAAGGTTCCTTCACACTATGGTAATACAGATAATAATGATTAGGGTTTGGGTAAAACCTAAGGAAGCTTTTCTTTCATGTTTTCAAGCTGCTCATGATGCATCTGGCTTCAGAGCATGCAGCCCCCTGTGACTAGGAGCTATCAGGAAACAAAACCAGGGCTTGAGTGGAAAAATAAAACCCCACAGCCACCTACCGTGCTAGCTAAACAAAGTACTGCATGCCGTTGAGTATACACTAGTCCTTCATTTTCCAGGAATTGCATTCCTCCCCCAAAAGGTTTTGATGGATTAAATATTTCTTTAAATTTAAAACCAGAATCCTTACCCTAGCAAGATTTCATTTGGATTTAAAAAAAAATTAACACTGGGGCTCATGCCTCATGGCTGTAATACTGTGGTCTGATTCTGGTGGTTGTATTTGGAGTAGGACGGCTATTCGCCGGGGCAACGTAGGTTAAACTAGATGCTCTGATTGTCCCTTCTGGCCATAAATGCTAGAACTATATTTTTAATGTAACTTATGCAAGCGTTTGGCTGCTCTAATGGGAACTGCACAGCTTAATCCTTGCAGCCCTATCTGATGATGGAAGGAGGAAGAATTTTTTTTCCTTCAGCACACAGCAGGCCATTCAACTGATCTCATTCCCTCTGCAGGTCCTACCTGTTGTAACCAGCCTCTTTCCAGGACAGACCATCCAGGATATTATTAGCAGCAAGATTGCAGAGGTTGCCAAAACAATCTTGGAAAGAAAGCTTCAAGCCTACCCATACTCCAGCAGCCCAGCTAAACTCAAATGGTACGGAGAAGCCAATGGGCACAGGTCTGCTAAAGTTGTTTTGAACATCTAATAATTATTGATTACAAAATACAAATCGTTTAAGCCTGATTACTTCCTGGATCTAGAAGTACTGTATCATTAATTATTCTTGGGTTATGTAGGACAACCAGGACCCAAGTCAACCACAAAATTTGCACTGATTTCAATGGGAGCGGGAGTGACAGATTTATTCCAGATAGTTTTTTGTCCCTTTGTGATCCTAAAAGGACAGTAGCTTGCCATCTTTCTATAGACTGTGAATCTTGTCACAAGGACTAGATCACATGCTCTCTGAAAGGATCTGTTCATGCATCACTTTTTGCAGCTACTCTGCAAAGTAAGTTCTCTGCCTTATGTGTGCCCCTACAGGCCGCCTGGAGCTGTGGAGGATGAACCAAAGGAACCAGGTGCTCAGAGTGAAGATCCCGAGAGAGCCCTGCAGGATTCAGAGAGCGTCATCAGCCCTTGTGCCACGGAACATGAACTGTACAAGCAGATAGCTATCTCCAGAAGGACAGTGAGTAAAGTAAGTGAACCTGTCTTGGAGGAGAAAAGGTGAGAAGGCAGAAAAAGTCAATACAAAAACTGCTCCAGCTTTACGTTGGAGACAGCACCTGAGCTGCCTGGGTTACAGACACTAAGCTGTGTTTCAGTGGAAAGTAGGTGCATTTAGACTCCTTTCCTGCTACCTCAGCTCTAATAAATATATTGCTTCTCTCACTTCACTTCCTCTGTAGCCCCCTCCTGTTTTTCCATCTTTATTTTTTTGGTATCTGCACAGACATCCTTTCCTCCTGCAAGGTATAGACCCAGCCATTGTCCAGGTAGCCTAGGAGTGGTCTTCCCAAAGCTGGAAAGCCAGCTCTGCCAAGAATTTTAGCCAGTTTTCCAGGAAGTCACTGTATTTACAGGCTTTGCTGTACTGCAAGCTAGTGCCACAGAAGAGTGCTGAATTAGTAAGAAACTTGTAACACTGCTGCTGCTTTAGAGGTGAAAATCTAAGGAGCTGTTTGTACATAGTGATAAGATTTGGACAGGAAAGCAGACTAGCTGTGAATGATCCCTGCATACTGCATTAATCTGAATGCGGTTGAGCAGGAGGAATGCTTTGATTAGGATAAACTCTTAAACCAGAACTGTTAATCGAATGCAACTCATGCTGCTGACCTACATATGCCATGTATTGAAAGTTTTGTGAAGTTATGCTTGTCCCTTGTACCCCAAACTCTCACCTCAATTGCTCTGACTTGGGTGGAGAGGAGAGTGCTAAACCTGGTTTCCAAAAGAACAACAAAAAGGTTTCAGTTTCAATTTGTGTTAAAACGGATGAGGAAGTTGACCATGAGAACTGGAGGAAAAAATGACTGTGGCAAGTGGGTTCTCCCTCTTAAGGTGAAAATGTCACAGCTAACTCTCTGGAAGATAACATTTGTTCTGCTCTAATCCCTCTGTTGTGGTTTTAATGGTCTCCTGAGCAACTCCCTGGGTTTTTAAACAAAGGGACGTATGTGGCAGAGAAAACAGATGCCAGTGCTCTCTTAGTGTTTAACTTTGACAGAGAGCAGCTGAGACTTCACCATTCTCTATGCCAGCTGCCCCCACTGAGGATGCATGGTCCTGCTTATAGTTGAGTATGGCCCTTTCACTGATCTTTGACACCAGAGGAAGACCACTACTCTTGTTTTCCATTATCAGACAATAGCTATTTCTTCATGTTCCTGCCTGAATTAGTTTCGTCAGGTCAGGCAGCTGTTCCAATGCATTATGCAGGCTCAGATATCTCCTTTCTAACATGCCAGCTGGAATCCCAGTAAGTGACTGCTACTCATGCATGATTTTCAACAGATTTATTTTAAATTAAAAACAATGAACATTTTGGAAGAGGGAGAATGTTTGACTGTAAATCTGTATCTTGGTCCAACTCTATCCTGGGCAGGATTTGAACAGAGGTTAATAGCACTGGCTCCTTCTCAACCAGAGTGTAGGTTGCTCTAATGCTATACTGGAGAGACCTTCCTGCAGCAACTGGCATGAGAGTTCTTGGGGCATTTTCTGCCTAGCTCCAAATCTGTTTGCTCAGATAGCGCTTACACTGTTTCCTCTTACTGGAGGTTGGGTAGCCAGCTGCTACATAGTGAAAAGGCAAATAGTGCTGTGCTGGTCAGTGAGAGCAGAGCTTTGGGAAGTAGATTCCGATGAATTATTTCCAGCCCCCAGTAGCATTTAATTGTGATACAGTAAGCTGCATCCGAGGCACTGAATTGGAATGGAAACTGGCTGCCAGGGACAACAGCTTCCCAGCAGTGTCCTATCAGAACAACAACCTCCAATATATAATATGCAAGAGGTTCAGCAGCTCAACACCTCAGCTGGGACACATTCATCCCAGCAATGTAATACAGCATAAGACCAATACCTGGTGCTTAAAACCATTAGTTAATGCCTGGTCACCCTGTGAGGTAGGAATCACCATTTTTATATTGGGAAAGGCTGACATGGGTGGCTCCCATTTCTTACCTGGTAGGATGCAAGTAATTGCCATTGAATCAAAGGGAGTGACCTGGTATTCTGTGGTAGAAGAAATGTCCAGGGAGGGTAAGGGCCTGGCTCAAGGTCACACCCCAAGTCATGGGCAAAGCTGGAAGCAGGAATCACACATTCCTTTCTCATCAACCTTATGCTAATGCACTCAGGGATACTGCAATTAGAATCTTACCTACCAGCACCTATTCAAAGTGAAAGAAAACCTGAGAAAAGTTGGCTCTTAACATTTACCCCCGAGATTTAAGATGAGACTCTGGTCGATCTGTTTAGAATGTTCACAGCGCAGAATGGCAGGCTCTAGGACACTGGGGCCTTCATACTGAGATTCACATTAAAATACATCTTTAAAAATGCCATTAAAAAAGCACTAGAGGATGAGACTCCCTTGTCTGCAGCCCAGGGAAGATCATTCATTCGAACTAGACCAGAGAATCTTGACAGCTGCACAGAGAGTAATGGGAAGATCTGCACAGTTCCAGCTATCAAGGGGAGGTGGCAGTACCCAAGAACCCTTCCCAGCCACTGATACATCCCAGCCTCTTCCACTTTGGACTCCACATACACATCACAGTGGTATTCTTGGCTGTTCTGTACTCACCCTCCACTAGGGCAAAGAACAGATTGATAAAGTGCTTAGAATCAGGTCAACGTGTCCTTTGTTCCCAAGATTGCATCCGGCAGTCTCTGCCTGAGGGCTGCTGGCAGCACTTGTCCTATCAGAGTTCCACAATCTGTTGCTCTTCCTGGTCATCCCTGTTTTATTGGGCACAGCAACTTAAAGTATTCTTAAATTCTGCTCCTCTGAATCTGAGCAAATATATGGGTAAACTTATCCTCCAAGGGCTGCTTACCAGCTCCTCAGCTGTGCGCTACTTTGCAGAAAGAGTCCTTCTCTCAGGTTAGGAGAAGAAGGTGACGCGAGAGGCCACCGTTTTGCAGCCTGTTGATGAGAACACTCTCTCCTCATCTGGGAAGTAGGGGATGCTGTCAGCAACTGCCTGAATGATGTCCTGCTGTACTGTTAAGCCTTGCTGGGTGAGTTCATTCACCACACACTGCTTCACGTGGTGTTGCTTCAGTGGGAGAAAGGGCACAAGGAGATCAATGAGGTGCTCCTCGATGATTCCAGATTTCCAAAACCCATCTGCAGGAGAAAAAGGGGAGGCAAAGAGCTTTATCTTCAGAGTCTCTTTCAGTTCTATGGAATTCAACCCTGTTAGCATAGGAGATGCCCCCACCCTCTAGGAGGAATCAGCTGTCAAAGCCAGCACCACCAGAGCTGGTTTCCAGGAAGTCATCATTAGAGCCCTGTGTGGATACAAAAATTTGGATTTGCATCCAATCCAGGAGCCACAAAGATGGTAAACAATGCAACTGCATCTGGAAATGCAGATATCTGTGGCTATAAAGTGGATATCCACAGATTTGCAGAGCTCTAGTTATAGTACCCAGAAGAGACAACAGATCAGATTCAACTGAGGGAGCTGGGTCCATCTGTTGTCCACTAATAGTAGTCAAGTCCAGTGTTCTCCAAATACATGGTTCTTAAAAGCTGTACTGATACTTCAGCTATACCAACCTATGTTAGGCCCAATCCCAAGAACTGCCAAGCAGGGAAATAAAGGAAATCTCTACGTACTTGGTATGTCTCAGATCAGGCCCTTAATAATTAGCTTCTTACTGGGCCCCTATCTGCCTCCTATTCAGTCATGGGTGCCCCTTCTCCCAATGGAACTCTGTTAAGCATGGTAATGTTTCTGTAGGCTTGAACAGCAGAACCACTCCTTTCATCTGCCAAAGCAATTCATCCAGGGTCTAACTCCACCTCAGACTTCTCCCTGAAAACTGATAATAGCTTGACACACATCTGTAAAACACTGTATAAAGATCATTGGCTTATTTGAAATAGGTTATGGCTCCCCCTGCTGGCGAGCATGCTCACTGAAAAGCTTTTCCCAGTTGATGGAAAGAAAGACTTACTATTGGGATTTTCAAACACAGCTTCGGAAACTGCAGATGCCAGATCTTGCAGACTGATCTCTTCCCGGTCCTTGCGGGCATACCAGAGATCCAGTGCCATTCGATTAATTTGCTCACCTCCTCCATTGCTGAGCAAAACCAAGACAAGAAATTACCAGAAGTTATCCCATGACATCAATATTGTACTGCCAGTGGCAGTGCCTCATTCTGCAGTCAGTATGGAAGCAGTCTTAGTTGGCCTATGAAGAGTGCTACAGAGGTTGCCAAATAGTGGAAAAGACAAAGCACTATGAGACCGTGTACCTTTGCAGACTAAAATGAGTTGAGATCTCATGGATCTGACACAAAATACCTGCTCTGGGTGATTAAAATAGGGAGGAACTTAACAACATTTGACCAAATTAGTAGCATTTCATACCTTATGAAAATGAAGATAGCTTTTCTGTAGTTGGTTCCATACACAACCCAGGAGGGTCCAAGGAATGGTATAATCACATCGATCAGACCTGGGTGCATCTTATCCATCTCATCAAAGAGAAACACTGATCGGCCACAGTTTGTCAAATTCCCCTGGATCCAACTCTTCAGATTTTCCTGGAAAACCAAACCCAACCAACCAAGCCAGTTAAGACCATGAACTTGTTAGAAGAGCTTGAGCTACCAAAGAGCTAAGCTTACACGAGAGCTACATTAGCCTGGGCTAATAATGGCAGAACTAGCAACCTCCAAAAGCTGTTGTTCCTTAGAACAGCACTTGTGATGCTCTGCCTGGAAAGAAGGATTAACTTTGTACATTGCAAGACTGACTACCATTTGTGAAGGTTCCCTGGTAAACTGTTTTGCTCTTAATTCAACGTGGTGAATTTTGCCTAATTTAATATAGTCTTACTAATACAAATCCATTTAAAGAAGAAATATGGAGTGGATTAAACGGAAATTCAAGAGCTCCACAAGTTTAATAGTCAGACCCAAAAAATGACTGAACATGTACTCTCTCTCCCTTCACTCTATGCTGAGACCAGCCATTAGTATGGATGCTTAGGAAAATATACCTTAACCAAACTGAGTTCCATTGTAAGCATGTGAGACTTCTGATGTCAGTTGCACATGCTTGCACCACCAAGGCTGCAGCTGGTCCAATATTTATACCATTCCATATTTTAATGTACAGACATTCTGGTGAAATGCGTTAGTCTTCACTGAAGTGCTTTTTCCAAGAGAGGATTTTAACTCAAGTTTTTTTCTTCTCAGGAAGCAAGAAAGCTACATTTTTTTCTCCCAATATAGTGTAAAGAAACCCCAAAATCCTGCTCCACTCAGTATTTGTCAGCTAACCTTCTTGCATAATTTCTTTAGATTCTGGGCAATGCCAAAGTTAATGGGAGTACAATCAAGTAGTTAGAGCAGAGAGCTGGTAATCAGGAGACTGGGTTGTATGGCCACTTCTTCCACTGACTTGCTGTGTAACCTCGGGCAAGTCACTTGCCCTAGCTCTCTTTCAGTTTTCCCATCTGTAAAGCTGAGATAGTATCCCACAGGCTTAATTAGTGTTTGGAAAGCACTGGAACAGTTTCAGATAAGAGGTGCTACAAAAAGTACTTATATTGCACTATACAGTATGTGTTGGAAGGTAGGAGAAGAGTCTCAATACTTATCCAGTGCCTGACTAGATAATTGTAAGAGGAAATAAGTCTTGTAATTTAGCTTTCAGAGGCAGCCTCCATTCTTACCTTGTACTGCTCGATCTGTTCAGCATGGGGAAAGTGCACTATTGGGGAGAACTGGTGGACATACGGACTGCGGACACCATCTCGGAACAAGTAGCGGACCAGCATGGAGCTCACGTAGGTTTTGCCTGTGCCAGTCCAGCCATGGAAGGACATCACCAGAGGTTTGATAGGATCATGATTTTGTAAAAACTCCCTCACACCTTTCACCACCAATTGCCTCACGAAGTGCTGCCCAACCAGGTTCAGAGCCAAGTCACACTCCAGACCTGGAATGAATCCAAAACAAGATTTAGAATATGTTGGATTAAGAGATGGAAGTTATTTGGGCTATTATTTGAAGGCATCTCTGCCCTCTCCCCTCAGATGCTGGGTTGGGGGATATTTCTTCCTTTGGGATAACTTCAGTTAGCTCAGGGCCTGTCTACACTTACAAGTATACTTCTTTTACTTTACCAGTATAGTAAAAACTGTGTGGATGCATTTTTATCAACATAAAAGTGCTCCAGGAACTGAAAAGCTATACTGGCATTAAGGCACTTTTATAGCAGTATAATTGCATTCACACTATAGCTTTTACTGGTATAACTAATTTAAGCAAAAAAAAAAATATATATATATATACACACACACACACACACACACTCACTCCACCCCTAACCAACAGTTACAGACGAGTAAAACTTTTAAGTGTAGGCCAGTCCTCACAATGGTAGTAAGAAGTCTAACTGGGAGTAATGGGATGCAGTTAAGAAAAGGAAATACTATTTCCTTTCAGGGGATATTGGGTGGAGGAAAGGTCTCTAGAGGGAAGCTCCATTACTTTAGACATTTGAAATAAGAGTGACTGGAAACACTGAACAGACCGGAAGGAACTGTCCAGGGAGCAGGTCCCTATTCAATGCCTGTTGAAGTAGATGGGCATCTTTCCTACAGGCTTTGTGTCAGGTTTTAGTCAACACAAAACGGCAACACTTTCTGAACATCTGTATTGTTGTGGCCCTGAAGGAACTGGTTTTAGGGTGCGATTTAGAGAAGGGGCATCCTTCCACCTCTCTAAGGATGCTCTCAAAAGGAGCCGCACGTCACAGTCATCCAAGAGCCACATCTGGCCCTCACCCCTGAGATCTCGCCCTCTGCATCTATGCTGGGGGCCTGCTGATCTAGGGTCTCCCCAGGGGGCGAGTCACCCCGTAACGGGCTCACAGAGCAGCAGCCAGATGCACGTTATTCTGCATACAGGCTCCTTAAATATACAGCACTAGGGCGCCCAGGGGAGGGGTGCGCGAAAAGACAGCCCGTGCAGCCGGCTGTGCACCCCAGGGGACGGGCCAGGGCAGCCAACCCCCCGCCGCTGGAGGATCCATCCTCCCCTGCCCCCCGGGACCCCCTCAGTCAGGGGTGGCTCGCTCCACAGCTCCCCCCGTCCACCCCTTTCCCCAGCTGCTCAGGAGCCCCTCCCCCCGCCTCGCCCTGCCCCCCGGGACCCCCTCAGTCAGGGATGGCTCGCTCCACAGCTCCCCCCGTCCACCCCCTTCCCCTGCCCCGCCCCCCGGGGACCCCCACCCCCATGGCCCCTCCCTCAGGCGCGCCGCTGAGTCCCGGCTCCCCCCGCTCACCGCGCACGTCGGGCCGGAAGTCGCACTCGCAGGCGGCCGAGAAGCTGCAGCGCAGGGCGCGCAGGTCCCAGGGGGTGGCCGAGCCCGCGGCCCCCAGCAGCAGCAGGAGCCGGAGCGGCACGGAGCCGCCCCCCATCCCGCCGCGCGCCGCCTCGCGTCCCGGACCACAGCTCCCAGCCTGCCCCGCGCGAGGCCCGGCTCCCGGCAGGGCGGGAAGCAACCGCCAGAGCCGCGGCCGCCTCAGCGCTCAGGGGGCTGCGGCAGGGGGCGGAGCCAAAGCGGAGGGGGTGGGGCTGGGCACCTTCGAGGTGAGGGGCGGTGAGCAGGGCCCTCCGGCGGGGCACAGGGCCCGGGGGAAGAGTCCTGCGGGGGGGCTGGTTTTAGCGCAGTGATTCTCAGACCTCCTATTGGCGACCCGCTCACACAGGAAGCCTTTGAGTGCGACCCCCCGTATCAATTAAAATGGGGGGGGGTTAATTTAACAGGGCTCAGGCTCTCAGCCCCTCACAGGGCAGCCAGCTCGTGACACCCACCCAGAAACCTTGCGATCCCCGGAGGGGTCGCGACGCCCAGTTTGAGAACCGCTGATTTCGTGTCTGTCGTCCACCCCGCATCCCAAATGAGCAACTTCAATCCCCACTGGCTTCCCTGGGGGCCACAGGTGCCCAGCAGAGCGCTGCATCTCCCCCCGAAAGTGTAAACAACAGCGGAGGGCCAGCGTTGCAGCAGGGTGGCTTGGTCCCAGATCGGGGCGTTTCTGGGATCATCCTGATTTCGGAGTGGTCCAAATGTCTCAGGCCTCGCTCATGGGATCTTAAAATAACTGGGAGCCCAGGTCATGTGGTCCAGTTTAGTCAGATGCATGTGTTTGCCCTGCCAGAGAAACTCACATTTGTGGGAACCTAAGGCAAGGGCGAGGAGAGAGGTTTTCACCTGAGATTTGAAATGAGATGGAGCAGCGATGAGGGGGTGAGCTAGAGAGAAGTCACTGCACCTGATAGAAGCCGTACAGGTGGACTCATGGATGGGTGCAGCTAACAGGGGCTTCCAAGACATGCATTCTGCATAGCATGAGTGAGGATCTCGCTTAGACTTACAACTGGTGATTAGTACACAGGTAAGCTTGCTATTTTGGGGTATGGGAGCGGTCCTGGGGGCCCCATTTTCACCTTCTCATTTTGCCCTGTAAACCTGGGGGCATTGGCATTGCAAACAGGCTCCCTTTAACAAAAAAGAGTTTGAAGCAGCTCCCTCTGGAGCCTGTCTGTCCCCCCTCCTTCCTCCCAGCACTGAACAGAGGAGGTTGCTGTTGAGGATTGCTGAGATGCCCCTCTTGACTTAGGACCGAGCATAGTAGTCACTCCTTAGCGCTTGCAAGCCTGCTGGTTTGGGGCATGAGAGGACTCTAGGGACGAGCTCAGGCGGATGACGGGCAGTGTCAGACTGTTGCCTTTTTAGCAGCCAGCTTTTACTGGTAAATTACCCCCTCCCCCTTCTGTCACCCCCCACAAGACACTTTGACAGTTGTTTGCAGTGTTATAGCCGTGTTGGTCCCAGGATATGAGGCTGTGTCTACACTAGAGACCTTACAGTGGCACAGCTCATGTAGCTGCTCTTTGCCGATGGAGAGGACATAATTAAACCACCCCCAACCACCCCATAGTTGGTAGCTATATTGGTGAGAGAAGCTGTGTGCTGTGCACACTACCGTTTATGCCAGTGAAAATTCTATTACTCAGGGATGTGTTTTTTTCACACTCAAGTGACATAATTTTGCCGACATGAGTGGTAATGTAGACATGAGAGAGACAAGGTTGGCGATGTAAAAGATACTATTACCTCACCTGAGTGCTGTGTATGTTGGTTTAACTTGGTTAATGTTGGTTGCTCAGAGCGGTAGTTTATTCACATCCCTGAGCGATATAAATTATACCAACATAGGCTGTAGTGATGACACTTTGAGTTACACAACTCTAAAAGCACCACCGGGTGGCGCCTTCTCACTAAATCAGTAGCGCTCCAATTTTTTCCAAAAGGTGCAACACATGTCTCTTGGCTTCCTCCTCTCCCTGCACAACCTCATGGATCTTCTTCCATTCCTTTCGCAATCACAGCAGCAGCCACAGCCGCAGCATTCCAGCAGCAGCCACAGCAATTCCAATTGGATAAATAGAATTCCCCAAACCCTAGGTTTTGAGTGGTTTTACTTTAAGTCGGCTTTGGAGCCCGTAGTCCAACCATCAGGCTAGTGTGGTCACCAGAATTATAGCAAAGCAAAAAAATATACAAGCCGATCAGGAGTTCTAATGACCAAGAGAAGTTCTGGAAAGGTTTTTACCCTGCAGTTGGCTGAAAATGCCAGACCCAGAGGATGGCTGGGTGATAATCAGCACTGATCATTTATGAATGGATGGGCAGACAGCTTATTCTGGTGTAAAGCAAAGAAGATGAAAAGGTGGATAGGTTTTTAGAGCTAGGTGCTGATGACACCCTCTCTCTGTTTCACCGTACACCCTCAGGTGTCTGTTACATGCTACATGTTGTTGCATTCATGGCTGAGTGGGTTAGTCCCAGCCCTACAGACTGCGATACTGTTTGATAATGTTGTGAAGTCCTTGGTGGACCTCAAACTCTGGAGGCCATCTGATTTTGAACATAAGCTGATGGAGTCATCCCCACTAGGCAACTAACACATTATCAGAAGAAGCCTGCTGATCTTTTGAAGGTATGTGAATGCATTGTCCTCAGAAGGAGCTCTGCTGTGCCTAGGATACATGGCAGATCATTTCCCCTGTGGTCTTTGAAAGGCATGTGAAATGCTTCCCAAACAGCTCTGCAGCCTCTAAGGATGCTTAAGGAGCAGCACTTCACAGTCATCCAATAACCAGATACAGACATGAGTACAGAAAGCCCCTAGTCTGAACAGTGGTAGTACCAGCCTTAGGAGGCAATCAGACAAGAGTACTTGACAGCAGACTTGAAACAAGACCTGAATTAATCTGATGAAAGTTGAGACTATCTTTGTAGAAGTAGAAACACTGCTCCACTGGTATAGGGCATGGTGAGAGAGAGGGAGCGCATGTGGGACTTATTCAAGTCTGGCCTGAAACATCTAACCCTTGATCTTGGTGCTACTCCTGCTAGGAAAGGATTAAGTGGGCTCTGCTGACTCATTGTTGCAGGTGGCTCATTGCCCCATGTGGATAAGGGAGGTGGGAGTGACCTTTTGGGGAGATAGGATCTAGGGTGTGAGCTGAACAGTTCTGAAGGAGGAACCCTAGGAGCAGCCAAGTGCAGTGAGGAGGCTTGACGTGAACTCCGTTATGCATTTGGGTGAGATTTTGACTCTACATAGTGTTTAGCCTTTTAGGTTGCGAGCAGACTCCTTACAACCAAGGCAACATTATCATTTTCCCTCTATAGTTGGCTTGTCTGTTAAGATTGTATTAACCAAATTAGGACTTAATGGATCAACTTAACTCCATTGAGTCAACTGGAGTTACAGGAACAAGGTCAGCTTCACTATGTTCCTGCCTCCAACAGGTGCAATTACTATTACTTAATATGTTCTCAAGCTATTCCCACTGCAACTCTTCTATTTGTATGCTCCAGGTGCATTAAATTTCTAAAGTACTGCCAACAAAAGAAGAAACACCATCGATGCTTGGGGCACAGTACATAGATACCACCGACACTTGGGTCATCAGTACAAATGCACCTTGAATGGTACGAGCTTGTCTCACTATAGAAAAGTATTTTAAAATGTCTTCCAAAGATGTGAGTCCATTGAGGAAGAGCATAAAAGTTTATTGTATGTAAGAACCAAAAACAACAAAAAAAAACCCACTTCCCTCACGATCTATGTACACTTATTTACAAGATGAAATGACGTGAGCATAATTATTTACAAGAACGTCCTCACAAGTCTGTACATCAAGAAGTAATTGTGAAATTTATTTACAGGCAGAATTAAGAGGCCTCAGACAAGACAGAGAAAAGATAAACATCTTGAGGCCAACAGGCTGTACGAGTTGGGGCGGCACTGGGTGATCATAGCAACTGGACCCCATGTGGCTGAGAACCAGCAAGGCTGAATGAAGAACACAACAGTAATGAGATACCTTATGATTGCAGGGCCAGAGGAGGTGGATTTCTGGCTTAACAGGCATCTTTGTGTAGATCAGCTGGGATCCACAAACTGGCCTATACTACAGCTGAGAATCAGCAGGAGGTCCCATGGCTGGGAGTGATCAGCGCTCTCCTTCCTCCACAAATGTGCAGCTCAAAACATTTGCACCGGGACTGCCCAGGGAATTTCGATAGGATTTTTAGTGGGGAGGGTCCGTTAGTGAGATTCCACTATTGATTTGTATTGGTGGTCAAGGAGGGGAGGTCACTGCTTTGTGTGGAAATTAAATGCAGACTCCTGTAGTTTGCATGTGTGGAGCATGGATGGACCTATATCACAACAGCTGTTCTGCGCTCCCTCTCCCTTCCCCATCAGTCTGGCATGCTGGAACTTTTCAGAAGGTTTCTCTTCTCCAGAGATCTACAGCTGTACCTATCCCAGTGCCGTGATTTCACTCCTGGGCAGTTCTTTCCTTCGCAGATGTTAAATGCCAGCTTTCTTCCTCACACTCTTGCACCTGGCTGGCCCCCCTTCTGGGTCTGTGGTACCCACAGCTTCCTAGCCCCCAGGGGTGCATGAGGAGGAGTGAGCTGGCTTGCAGACTGGGGGCCTGTTTACTTGGCCTCTTGAAGGACTGACTGGTGTTACCCTCCCCCTGTGAGTTTAACTCCAAGTCCCACATCGGTTACAGTTCACTGAATCGCACAGAGGGTTCTAGCTTGTAGGACAATGCAGTGAGGACCTTGTCGAATTTCTCGTAGCGTTCCCGCTGGCTGCTCTCAGCACCGCGACTGCCCCAAAGGAGACGCATCTGGAACTCAGTGCTGAAGATCTCAAGGAGCTCAGCCTTGCCCTGGAATCCTGCAAAGGACACAAGACCCAAGAGCATCAGAGAGAAGCCAGTCCACCAGGGGACAAGCTCACCACATGCATGCTCTGAACCACCACCCTAGCCTAAATGGAGCAGCAGGAAGCAGCTGGGATTCCTCTGCCTTTCCAGCTCTCCAGGAGAAGCAAACTGGCCTGGGGCCATGAGATCAAGAGAGCACATGGTAAAACGGGTTATTCCAGGAGTAGTAGCAGGGTTGGGAGGCTGATGGTTCTGTTATGCTGGATGGGGTGAGACTGACCTGGCTGGAGCTCTGAGTTGTGAGAAGAGATGGACCACTGCAGGTAGTGCTGATGAGAACCTTTTATGCCATACCCAGCCACAAAGGGGTGCTCCAGTGGTGAGTCCCCTTTTCCACAGGGGAAATGCAGACCACTAAATTACTGCCAGCAGCATGGCATCCCCACTTCTGTACAGGAGAACAGCCCCAGTTCTGACAGTGGGGCACCCTCTGTGGTGTGGAACCAACTCCACAGGAATGGGAAGAGGAAGATCTAATGTTGTGTGGACCTTTCCCTTGCCAGAGGAATACCTGGTGCAGATTGGAGGGGCTCTTTGACCCAAAATGAGTTGGACATCACAGATCAGACTCAATGCTTCCTTACCCTGAAGCTTCACCTCTGCGTTGGTATGGTACAGTCCCCCGTGATGCGCCACCATCCGCGCTGCTTCCAGGTGGGCCATGACAACCTCCACGCCATTGTCCGTGTTTTCCCAGGGCTCAGGGCTGTCCAGGAGCACGGCATCCCGCTCCAGGAGTGTAATAAGGGGCACAATATGAGGGAAGGTGGTGTTGGTCAGCGGAGGGCCTTCTGCGAGAGAAAAACACACCCACATCCTGAATTCCCTGGCTACTGCCTGATGTTTCAAGAGCCAAAGGGGCCACGTCATACGCTCACCCTCAAAGTTTGTCATGGTGAGAGGTGCAAGTCAGAGCCCTGTGGACTGGTGCCCTCCAGATAGTTACAGAACAGGTACAGTCTGGGCAAGATTCCTCCAAACAGGCACTTCCCAACATGCCCCAGTCTTTACCCCAGAGAGGAGGGAGACCCTCCCAGGAGCAAGAGGGCAGTCCAGTCCTTGGTCTCTCACTACCAGCAAGGGAGTCAGTTAGTACCAGTTACAGCAGTTTGTGTGATGTGGACACCTCTCCTCTACAGACAGGTCTGGGACAGTCAACTCATTTCACCTAGGTCACTAAACAGCCATCAGATGATCAGTCCATTACAAGCCCTGACCTGGACATCAACTGGGGACCTAGAGGTGAATACTTCTATCGGGCCAGATTGTCAGGAGGATACAGTCAGCTTTCCAAGCACTCAGCACTTGGGATCAGATTTTCCAAAAGAGCTCAGTACCCAACACTGCTCTGAGCCCTTTGGAAAATCTGGCTCTGTCTTCCCCACTGTTTCCCTCTTCATGTCATCCTGTCTCCTCATGGTGGAACACGCAGCTGCTTACCCAGAGTCACCTGGGACTGGCCCAGGCAGTTTGGCTCTAGAAAGCAATGTTTATGCCCAGGCACTGCTTTTATTCTGAATGGGGCTATTTGGAAAGCGAAGAGGCAGGACTGGTTGGAAGGGGGTGGCAGGCGTTCCGGAGCGCACGGGTTGTGGACAAGTGAACAGCTGGACTCCATTAGCTTGGGGTTGTAGCTTCTGCAGGGTCTTGCACCTTCTGCATCCTAGCAGCAGCATGCAAATGCTGACTGTAATGCCCTTGGCCTTGCTAGGCAGGGGGAAGCCCATGGAAGAGGAAGGATGAACAGATCACAGGCAGCAATCTCACCCTGGCAGCCCCAGTGGCGTTTGGTGGCCCATGCAGGGCTGTCCAGAAGATTCAGGGGGCCTGGGGCAAAGCAATTTTGGGGGTCCCTTCCATAAAAAAAAGTTGCAATACTATAGAATACTATATTCTCGTGGGGGCTCCTGTGAGGCCCGGGGCCTTGGGCAAATTGCCCCACTTGCCCCCCGCTCTGAGTAGCCTTGGCCTCAAGACTTCAGAGGTCTTGGAAGGAGCTGCTGCTGCCATAGGGTGGAGTTAGGTTCTGAGGGAAGGAGTAGAGCCACCAGGGACTGGAATGGGGAAGAGGGGGCAAGGGGAGGGTTGAGTGGGGTAGGAGGGATATTTTGGCCATGGTGTTGGGTGCTGTCCCTTTCCAGGGGGCTCTCACTATGGAAATACCCATCAGGATGGTGAAGAGTCTGGCAGGAAGCCAAGTGGATGTAACTGGGCACATCCGTTTCCCCTCTCTCGTTCAGTGGGATGATACGGGAAAATGGGACAGGGACTAGCCCATCCAGAGCTCCATGGATGGAGGGAGGGAGCTGTACAGACCTTTGAGAGGGAGACTCAGAGCAGAGCAAAGGGGAAAGAGAAATGCCAGGCGAAAGACTTTTCCTCTTCATTACCTTTTCCTTCATTCAGGCTCTTCAGGAAGGGCTTTAGCTTCTTCTCATAAAGGATGGCTCCCTCGGTGTGCCGCTGGCGCAGCGCCATCCAGGTGTGCTCTAGCCGCGAGATCTGCAAGCAGCAGCAAAGGAGAGGTCTGACCACGGGACAGGCAGCAGCATGCTCTCAGCTCTACAGGGACTGTCCCACTAACGCACTGGGATTCCAACGCTCATGAGGGACCAGCAGCACCAGATAAAGCTAGGGACAGACTAATTCTGGGAGGATCTGCCAAATGACCTCAGTCCTGAGCTGCAGCCTTACCTGCTATTCCAATCCAAGGACACCCAGGCAGCTCAGCTAAGACGCCTCGCTCCTAACCTGCCACACCTCCTGCTGCACCCATCTAGGATCCCCCACAGCTTTGCTATCAACCTCGCCCCTAACTTGCAGCCTCCCCTGGCGGTCCCCTCTGCAGACTCCCTTAGTTGTGCCAGCTCTCTGGGCATCTCTAAGCTTGACCGTGCAGCAGTTGTGAGAAACTTGAGACCTCATCAAAATAATTTTTGCTTTGCTGGTATTTTTTCCTTCCTCTGTGGCTGGTCACCGACAGCAAGAGAGATGGGGAGGGCAGAGAGCAGCTCCAGCTCCTTTGTGCTAGGGTAAAGTGAGTTCCCAGCTGGGCTTGATTTAAAGTTGAATTCTAATCTCCTTTCATCTTCTGAAGGGAGCAGCCTGGATTGCGAGATGCTTGGGGCCTTAAAGCAGTGATTGTATCATATTGGACGTTGACTTCATTTCCTCCGAATAATACAGCCTGGCAAAGAATACCAAGTCATGGCTGTATGGGACCGGGCCATTTTCAGGGGGTGGGGATGTTCCCATCCCCACCATTTCCCTATAGCTCTGCTCTGCTCTGCTCTGAGCACTGTTCTGAGTTACACCCAGGATGAACTGGACCCTGTGTCCCCCACAATATTCTCTCTCTACCCCCACCCCAACTTGCTGGCGTTTGGGGCTCCAGGAGCCTGAGGGATGCAGTGAGGGACGTGTGATTTGGGGAGGGGGGGTGGGAGAAGGGGCCAGGCTGAGCCGAGCGCTCGCCACAGAGGGATTTTGCTACCTGGGTCATTTCCAGTGCATTCATCACAGCAGCAAAACTGAACATGTTCCCCAGGGTGCTTTTCAGCTCGGCAGCCAGCTGGATGGTCTTGTGCAGCAGGGCTGCCCTCTCTTCCGTGCTGCCTGTGCAACCCAGGATATCCACAGCAATCATTATGGACATGGTGTGGAACCTGATGTGGGAGGAAACAGAGAGGCTGAGATGTCAGATGAAGAAGGAAGCAGAGGCAAGGGAGTTAGGAGGTGGCAAGGGGATATGGAGTGTCTTGGCCACTGGTTCAAATCTGACCCAAGTGGGGAGTGGCCAGAAGATGTCCCCATCGTGATGGCTCTGTGGTTCCCCACATGCAATGCACTGGCTGCCTCAGTCCAGTGGGACACAACTGGAGGCCTCATCGGCAGGCTCAGCAGAGAGGCTGAGGACTGAATGGTGCCATGGAGCCTGGAGTCCCCCTAGAGGTGGACCATCAAGGTCAGGTTTGAGGCCCATTGAGAGACCAGCACTGGGTGTGGTGCTTTTACTGCAGCTGCCTGGGGTGCGTGGCTAAACTGAGGATTTTAATCTCCAGGACCATTACTCTGGGGCCTGTCGCTGTCATTTCAATAACCCACTGAAAGCAGATTTGGGGCAGAGCATTGTACGGCGATGGAAGCTGCATTTGAAACCACAGGCCAAACTTGCCAAATCTGGTGGCAACAGCTAGTCCCCGAGGTCCAGAGCGAGACACCTAACTGAGTGGGGCTGAGCCCCACGGCTCTTCTGGAGTCAGGAAGGGTTGCCTGGGACAGGAGCCAGGGCAACACTTGCTTTCCCAAGTCCCATGGGCCCCCTGCCCCTTTGCTTCCCAGCCTACCGTTCTAGGAGGTCGAGCCGAAGTTGATGGCCATGGGGCAGGGTGAGCAGCTCCATGCCTGAGCTCACTCCCATGAGCCTCTGCATCTCCTTGGTAACACCCAGTGTCCTAGCAACCTGCAACAAAGAGGGAAAGCAGCTGAAGCTCCTCTGATTGAGGGCAGGGGGCTTGGCTCGTGCAGAGAAAGTTTTCGCTCTGGACAGGCTCTGCTGTGAGACAGCCACAAGCTTAGGTCTTCCCCCTGCCTCACCACACACCAGCCTCAGCATGGGCAGGGCTCAGCCAGGAAAGCACTGATGCTCGGGACGCCCTGAGCTGCTGCCAGCAGGGGGTTTACACACACAGGGCATGCCAAGAGATGGACAGTAGTAGTAGTAGAGTGTGTGTGTGTGTGCATGTGTGTGTGTGTGTGAGAGAGAAGGTACTAAACCTGTGAACAAATGGAGATGCACCCATTTACCCAAGGGATGAGTTTGGCTCTAAAGCCCAAGATCCCCTGGTCTCGAGAACCAGTGTCCAGACCCTAGATGGAAACAAACTCTGGAAGGGAAATGACATGGACAGGACAGGCAGATGGCAGGTGTTTGAGGACACAGCCTTAGTAGTGTCCTTGGCAGGGGATGGCTAGTATGGAGCCTCTTGAGGCACAAGCCTGAGAGTCAGGAGATCTGGCTTCTTGTCTTGGCTCTGCCAAGGACTGCCTGGCTTGGGGCAGGACACTTCTCCCTGGTCCCCAGATAATCCTGCCCTGCCTCACGCACAGGGTCCCAAAAGTAATGTAATGACTTTGGGAATGGACAGTGCTCTCCGATTACAACCCAGCCCTAGGAAGCTGGCTCCTATCCAGCCCAGGGGTGTTGGTGACCAGGGTGGGTCCAGCTGATCCCCACTAGGTGGCCTGTGCAAAATGAGGCGGATTGTCTCAGTCCAATTCCAGGTGCACAAGTCCTCACCTTGCAATGAGCTCTCACATAATCGGTATTGATTGTCCCCTTGTCAGCTGTCTCAGAGAGGCCAAGGGGGACCAAAAGAGACTCAACTCCCCTCATGCCCCTAGAGCACTGGCAATACTAATTTACCCCCACAACACCCGGTGAGGTCAGCCACACAAATGCATTTTACATATTGGGAAACTGAGGCACGGAGCACTGAAGTGACTTGCCGAGGGTTAGAGTCACTGGTGGATCTGGAATTAAAACTCAAAGCTGGTCACTTCCAGCTCCATGCTCAGTCCACCAGACTCCACTCATCTGCTTAGTTGGCACCAGATATATCCCTCTGAGACGCTAATTCTCTAGTTAAATGTCAGCTCTCCCAACAAGCCCAGTAAGGGGGGGTTAGTTCAAGGCAGCAGGTCATGGGAATGAAATTGCCCTCCCCACCCTCTAAATCTCCAGTCATACCAGGCAGTCCACTTTGGTGATGTGTCTGGCAAGGGCCTTGGCATCCACCTCTGCCAGGAGCTCCTTCACCTTCTTAAGCACAGCCATTTCCAGAGGCTTGTTTTCCAGGGGGATCAGCAGGGACTGGAACGCCACAGGGTTGAAAGACGAGCCCATCTCCACAGTGGGTAAGACAAAGCCCAAAATGTCCTGCTCCCCTTTCATCCTCTGCCCTGCCTCGCTGGAGCCATTCTCTGCAGTCACCCTCTGACCCCCCTCTACCTTCAACCTCTCTACATAGCTCTTAGTGGGGAGCTGCTTGGTGTCGTGAGTTGGTCTCTCCTGGCCGACAGGAGAGGTGGGGTGGAGCTGGCAGTAATGCCCTGTATCCGGGTCGCTATAGCTGTTAACGGAGGAGGAAGGAGAGGCCGTGGAGTTCCCATGGCAGGGAGTGGAGTGGGTGCTATCAGCTAAGTCTGTCAGGGGTTTGTTTCCTGGACACAGCTGCGGCTCACTGGATCTTCTTATGACGGGAGAGGCTGGGGTTATGGCACCAGCTTGACCCCCTTGGGGCTTTAGCCGAGTCACTGCAGAGGGAAGAAGAGACCCAGTTACTGTAGATCAGAGAAGAGACATGCATCCCAGGCACACGCATAAACACACATGCTGCAGGCCAAACCAAGAGATGCAAGAGACCCAGCTCTCATAGAACAGATAAGCTTGATCGGGACCTATGAAGTTACAAATATATTTGTCGTGATTGTAAGAACGTCAAGCCAGTCAGAGGGCAGGACTTTGAGCCCATGTTATATTTGAGGTTGCCAAGGACTGGCAGAAATTACAGTAGTTTCTAACAGATGTACCACCTTAAGGTTTAGTCCCCCAGTCTCATTCCAGACTAGCTGATTCTTTTTAAATGATGGTGTGTTGTTTTTTATTTATGGCATCTGTGTGGTGTAGGTAGTTAGGAAAGATTGAGGCCCTTGTTTTCTGTGTACTATTCCTTCAAGTTTCTAAGATCTGCCTCTGTGCAAAAACAGCAGCCATTGTGTTCTCAGAGTGGCTGCACCCTGCTACATAGGAGATTCTCACACTATGCTCTCTCTGACTGGACTTTCATTCTCTCTGGATGTTTTCCCTTAATCTGAAGAGGGGTTATTTTAAACAGTTGGTGTTTCATTAGCAATAAGTGATGCAGCAGGCAGGTAGAATTATAGGACAGATCTCTGTCATGGGGTGACAGGCCTTTTGGAGGGAACTGGGGCCAGTTTACTCGTGACTAAAGCTCGTGAGCCAGACTTGGGGCTAATGGATTGCCCAGGGGCTAACTGATCATCCAGCTGGCTGGTTGGTGCTTAACTGCAAGGTAAGTACCTGATTTTAATACTCAGTTGGAGAGGCATCAGTATGGTGATCAGTTGGGGACAGAGAGCTCTTGGAGAGAGGAGACCCCAACAATGCATAAGGGGAGTGCCTCCTAAACCTGTTATGGGAAGGACTGTTGAGAAATGAACCCCAGTGCTGGGTAGGAGAGATGGGAAAAATAAGCCAAGTCCTGATGACAGCCGTATCCTGAGCTCCACAGAGGAGGACTGAGGGTTATTTATGTAAAGAGAACTGAAGGACTGGTCCAGGGAGGATCCAGAGACTGTGCAAGAGGGGGCATCCCAACAACAGAGCTAGGAGTGGCATCTGAGACTCAAATTGAAGGTCTTTCCCTGTTTGGGACATGTTTTCTGTTGATTAGTCGTTCTTTGATACAAGATTGTTTTGGACTTACAAACTCAAATGGGGAAACTGACGCAGTATCTGTAGTGTGGCACCTGGCCACTAGGGCTGAGGAAGGGGTGAAGCCTGACTCATTGACACGATCCGTATTAAGCATGTAGAGTCCAGCATTACGTGCCCCAGGGCCACTGTCTATTTGGTAGCAGCCCGGCCCAGTTTGCATGCCTGAGCCTCTGGTGTCACACCAAGCGAAGTCCCTACCCTCTTTCCCGAATTCCACTCTTCATAATGTGGATAATGCACATTTGAGTCTCTGTGTACGACTACTTTCCACAGGGCTGAGGGATTCCTACCAGTGCTGTAGGCTGGAGACAGTGGGCTCTCGGAGATGGGAGACATTGGGGAATGGAGATCTTGGATTTGGTCCACGCTGACTGCACAGTTCCGGATGATGTCTCGGTGATGCGGTAAGGATACGCTGGGGGCAGGGTAAAAATAGGTCAAGTCATTGATCCCTCTAAAACACATGGCTCCTGTAGATGCTCCAGGGTAGATCACAAGGGACAAATTCACAGTGTAAATGCGTGTAACTCAGTGAACTTGTGTCCGTTTGCACCAGCAGTGAATTTGGTCCCCAGGCTTCAGGAGTGGCTGGGGTAATATGCCCACACCTCAGGAGAGGGCACATAGGGCTTTCAGGAGAGCTCAGCTCCCATTTACACACCTGCACAAGTAGCCAGAGTTTCAGAAGTATGTGGGTGGGGGATCTCTGCTGAAAGGCCAGTCTGTGCTGATGGGGTTTTCAAGAGTGCTGAGCACCTACGACTCCAGCTGAAGTCAATGGGAGCCGCAGCTGCTCAACACTTCTGGAAACCAGGCCTTGATTCTCTAGGAAATGCTCAGGACATTTCAGGATTTGAAGGCTTGCAGACAGCTAATTGAGGCCCAGCGCTTAGGTTCTGTAGGACCAAAGTAAGAAGAGAAACGTTTGTGCAATTTGTGTATTAACAGTCAGTGACAGCAGTTTGGATTTAACTGTTCTCCTCTCCCCAGCCTGTCCCCACCCTCCCCCTAGAGGGCAGGTAACCCAAACCAGACAGCATGGGGCTAGTGCAGGAGAAATAGCCAAGAAATGAGGGGAAATTGACTCGATTTAGTTTCACTGCCTACGCTGAACAGAGGGCAGAACTGAGCAATGAAGAGTAAGTGAGAGTTTGACAGTTCTTTCTATTTCCCATCTCTGGCATGCTTGGCAAGGCCGGGGTATTTTTTTTTTAATTTTTTTTTAAGATCCAATCAAATGAAATTGGAGGAACGTATAACCCTATCAAGCTGCTCGGGTATCCTGTCCATGCTTGCTGCAGCTTTAACTGATCTGACTCACTGCTGAAGCTGAGGGGTGTTATCTCAAAGCGCTCTGTGGTTCTTAGTGAGGAATGCAGCTGGTTGCTGATTATTCTGGTGTGTTGTCCAGTGAGTTGGGGACTAGGAGTTGGGATTCCTGTGTTCTAGTCTGGGCTCTGCAATTGATTTGCAGTGTGATCTGTGGGTTGTCATTTCCTCTCTTGGTGCTAGTCTCCCTGAATGGAGATAATCCCAGGGATGTGGTGAGATGCCAAGGCCCTCTGAGACCCTTTCTGTTCTGCCTTTAACTTATCTTGTTACCTGGTGGGGCACCCCTCGCCCCTGGTGATCTTGTCGGCCGTCAATCCGTCCGTCATGGTGATGCTCCGCCTCTTGATGTGCCCCCCTTTCTGGCTGGCGGGGCTGTGGGGCCCGCTGTGCTTCCCATTGGCTAGTCCGTAGCTGGCCTCCAGGTAGCGCAGCGGGAAAGTGCGGTTGATGGGGCAGTAGACGATGGCGCCGCTCTGCTCGGAGACAGCTTTGCGGTTCCCCACGTAGAACCGCACCAGGGCGGGCACGTTGTCGAAGCTCTCCTGCTCAAACAGGTACTGGATGTGGGTGCGGCCGTCGCTGGACTTCACCATCACCTTGTTGATCTTGAAGTGCAGTGGCTCGTTCCTCCAGCGGCACGTCAGCACATAGTCTCCCAGGCTGGTGAGCGAGTCCCGGATCAGGAAGTCCCCGTTCCTCTGGACCAGGCTCTCCGACACCTGGGGGCACAAGGCGGAGACTATCAGACCTCCCCTGCTCTGGGTGGGGCTGGCCCTGGGGTCAGCAGGACCTTGTGCCAAGTGAGCTATTGGGCGGTTGCCACCACAAGCAACTTTCCAGAACCTGGGTGGGGGATGGGTGTCAGCTGGGGAGAGGGATCCAGGGACTTGTGTGGGGGAAGTGGCTGGTGGTATTTGGATCATGAAATAAATTCATCCTGGAGGGGATGGAGAAGACTTAGGCGCATGTTGAGAAAGAGGGAGATGGCACTAGGCTAATCCCAGGCCTGGGCCCTGATTCTCTCCTGCCCTGCACCTTGTGCAGTCATTTACAAAAGTGCTGCTGCTCTGACTGGGTCGTGTTTTGCACCACATTGCACTGGGGTAGGTGATACCAGTGGTGCACGGCAGTGGTGAATCAGGCCCCTGATCCAGGCCTCTCACGTGGCTGCAAGGAGCTTGAGGGAGCTCTGCTAGCTTCCTTCTCAAAATGCTCCTTGTTGCATGAGCTGGAATCTCAGTCCCATCCCCTGAATCTGTGGGGTGGGAAGAGACCTGCCAGGACACAGAACGGGGGCCAGATTCATGGAGTTTCCTAAGATGGGACCTACGCCCCAGTTTTAGGCTCCACTGAGATCCACAAAACTCTCACTGTAGCCTAAACTCCCTCATGTGCAAGGCCCCATCTGGTAGGTGGCCTCTCAGCTCAAATGAGTGGAGAGGAGCGGAGGGGACCCTTAACGGCGGGGGGGGGGGTATTTGTATCATCAGGGTTCAAGGGAACTGCTTGTGCCCCCAAGTGCTGCTCAGAATGGTCTCATGACCACATGGCCAGGCAGTGCTCTCCCTGCAGCACAGATCCACAGAGGCACTGCAGACTGGCCAGTGACCCTTTCCCGGTGGAGTGGGCTCATGTGAGACCAGCTCTACCTCTTCCTGTCACTCAGTAGGTCTCTGTCTCTCTTCTCAGCCCCAACCAAGATCATATCCCAAGGCTGCCTGAAGGAGAAATCAAGCCATGAGGCATCCCAGTGCAGCAGGCAAGAGTCTCCAGCCCTCTCCTTCCAGTCCTGCTGCCAGTGGCAGACTGGACAAGGTGTTGAGTTCAAAGCCCCATTGCGGAGATGGGCCTTAGGGTGTCTCTTGCTGTGCTTGTGCTTGAGGCCAGCCCGGATTCTCCAGGGCCGGCAGCCAAGGCTAGGGGCTTCCAGCAGCAGCCCAGTTCCCCCTCACCTCTCGGGGAATGCGCCCATGGTACCACACATGGCTGCGCAGGTCCGTGCTGCTCAGTTTCAGCTCCTCCTCCAGCTCCTTATGAAGCTTCTCCGGCGAAGAGTCAAGGATGTACTTCTCCTTGGAGAACTGGAAAGAGCACAAGTGCAAATCAGCTACCACGCTGTTCCTCTGGACATGCCAGGAACCACCCGAGAACAGAACCAACGCCCAAGGAGTTACCCTTGGCCAAAGGAGAGGACCCATCCTAGACACACCAGACACCCCTAGGAGATAGGAGCCCCACCAGCTGTAGAAGGATTCCCTCCAATATAGAGCTGCCACCGCACAGCAGAGATCAACCAACACAGAGTTATGGATGGCAGCAATATAAGGATGGTTTGGATGGCCTGTCACCGACAGAGATCGGGGCTTGTGATGGGGGAAAGGGGATGATGAGTAAAGAGAACTGTCAGCTAACATGAACTGCAAAATGATCCTGTCACTGGGTGCACAGGGAGGTGCATGGATGTGCTGTCTGTAGTGGAACCCAAGATGACAGCTGGTTACAAGAGAAGGCTCTTGTGAGGAGCCCTTCACTGTGCATATCCCCTGGGGCCAGCTGTGCTGCTTCACTGCTTTTCTTCCTGGATTGATTGTGTGTTTGTTCACACACGCGCTCAGGAGAGGAGAGATGTATTGATGCCCCTGTTCCTCCACTCAGGCAGCATATACTTCTCTGAATCAAAGCATCTACAACTCCCACTGGACACAGCCTCTTCTCTGCCCTCCCTACTCTGCCACCAAACTGTATGACATCACTGGGCTATTTCTGTCTGTCAGAGTCCCAGCAGGCCAGGAGCCAATGACGCCAGTGCAACAGAAGGCAGAACTGCTGGAGGAAGAAAGGTCAGAGCCAGCGATCCTGTCTGCAGCAAGCTGCAGGTGACTACAGCACAGTCCTCAATGCCGGTTGGATCAGGCTGCGTTCACAGTGCACTTCCTCTGTTTCTAGTGCATCATCTCAGCTGGCACTGCAGGACCCCGTTGCAATGCAATTCTAAACCCTATACCGAACTGGGCTACCATGCTCACTACTACAATATTTGCCAGCTCAGTCATGGCTTATCGGGTGAATGAGTCTTAATTTCTAAGTGGGGCTGGGAATTTGATCCACCAGGTTTTGGACTGGATCAAACCTTTACTCTTCTGGCTTGTTTGCCGCTAATTTTTCTGGGCTGTGCACATGGAAGATGCACACATGTACTATTCACACATCCCTTGCATTCACATGCTGCCATGGACAATATGGAAACAACTACATAAGACACTTGTCGAGATGCAAGAGGGATGGCTTTGTTTTTTTTTTTCCATCCGTGGGATAACAACCCCTCTGTTTCTAACGGGGTGACATCTCCTTGCAATATGTCTTACAGTTAATGTGGCCACACCGGGCTACTGTGCCTTGAGATATTTCTGTAGCAGAATTCATTTTCCATTCTTTACAGTGTTCTGTCTATCTGTATTGCTGTTGCAGAAGCATTCAATGTTATCTATCTGGCCCTCTTCACCATAGTATCTAAGCTCTTCACACATGAATGGATGTTTTCCCTGTGAAATAAAGAGGCTGTCGCAGGGTGACACTGGCTCTTTAAGAAGGAAGAGGCCAGCTCACCTGTGACTGATAAGCCAACCCCCAGCTGGGCTTAAAAGGATGCCTGGCTGGGACCTAGAGGGAAGGAGAGAGACCTGGAGAGTCCCTCAGCTGCTTGTGAGCACAGAGTGAAAGAGCAAGGAAAGGGGAGGTGAGAACTACCTGAGCATGTCAGGAAAGGGGCTACCCTGCTGACCTTCCTGAGCTGGAGAGCCCATGAGGGAAAGCTGAAAAGGGCTGAATCACTGGTGGTGCTTGGGTCTAAGTTACGAGACTGGTGATTTTCATGTGGATATTCTAGGGAGTGGGCCCTGGAACAAGGGCAGAAAGGGACTGAGAGGGAACCAAGTGCTGGTGGTGACGTGGAAGTGAGATCCCTAGGGGGAGAATGGAAAAATCTCACTACCTTTGTATGCTTTACTGTGGGAAGGGGGAGAACAGTTTTACCATGGTGGTTCTATGGACTATTGTACCTCGACATCAATTATGCCCAAAGATGGGACTTTGTATTGAACAGTAGGAGACCGTGTTCCTTTTTATGGCTGGAGCATGGGGATACTGAGGCAGATGCACCTGTTGTGCCATGGCCTGACTTTGGAGGGTGCCCTGGGGAGGGGTTGCCTTGTCACAGAGGTATTATCCCCATGTAGAGATGAGGAACCAAGGCACAGTACAGCTGTGTAAGGCCCTTGTTGTCTTGTTTTGATTTTGTGAAATATTTCCTGGAAATTTCTCTGTGTTTATTCCAAAACTTTAAATATGGGTGAAAATTGTTTGTTTATTTTTTAAAAAAGAGGTGGGGAGCCAAGTTCTAATGGGGGGGCAGTGGGTGGGGAGCATGCCTTGTGCTCATGAGGTAGCAGGAGAGTGCTCCCTGTGGGTCTGTTGCTGCAGCAGTCAGGAGGTCTGGGCTGCTGGGAGCTGGCTCCTTGCCCATCTAGCTCCCCTACTTCATAGCAGCTGTGGGGACGCTGCAAGGGGAAAGCTGAGTCCTGGCTCACCCAAAATTCAGGTGAAAATTTGGTAAATCTTCAATACTGATTTTCCTGCCTCCCTCCACCACCAAAACCTGGGAATTTTTCAGAGAAAAATGGATAAATACCAAAAATGCAGGGCCTCACAGATGTGTGGCCTGGGCCAAGTCACTTCAAGGATCTGTGTCTGAACCAGGACTTCAAGGCAGGTCTTTAGCAGACCATCCTTCTTCCCTGGTTGGAGCAGCTTACCTTGTAACTTATATTGGAAAGTAGTTTGACTGCCACCAAGATGCTAGGTTACCTGCTTTCCATTATAAAAGCACTGCCTGTTACTGGGTCGAGTCCCCCATCCCCCCAGCCATCCCCCTACTCCCACACTACGTGTAGTTCAATGTTGTTTCTGCAGGCTCATGCATAGGCTCTAATACTATCCTTTCTCTGGATGTAAATAGATGCTTTTTCCCTTGCAAAGCTATTCAGCATTTCAGCTGTGCCCTCCGCGGCCCCCCTCCCACTTGCACACAACTGTGAGGTTGGAACAATCAGCATATTTGGATGACACCTCCCAGCAGGAGGCCAGAGAAGTGAGTGGCATTGTGGTCAGGATTTGAAAGGGGGGAGGGGTTGAGTCTGGGCCAGGGCAACTAAATTAAAAAAAAAAAAAGCCCCTTCATCTGATTTGTAATCAGTACAGTGTTGGGGAAAGCTCACCCTGTGGTTAAGGATGGATCACGTAGGAGTAACACAAGGGACCCATCCACCAAAGGGTTAACTCCACTCTGTTAGTCTGCTAGTATCATGAATAATAATGACAGATTTAAAGGGAATCTTTTGCATAAAAATGAGCTTTTCACTAACACTCATGCACCTGAGCCTAAAACATCCAATCCTCCCCTCCCCCCGCCCCCTAGAGAGACACAAGGGAATGACGTAATGTCTCAGATCAGCTGAAGCTGGGACTCAGGCCCAGGACCACCGTGCTCAGACTCCTTGTCAGGGAGCGATGACAGGATTCCCAGAGGGTGGCAGGGGATGCCCAGTCACAAATGGCCGGTGGAGCTCCGTAATCACAGCCAGACATGCACTCACGTACACAAGCCCAGACTGTGGATCCATCCCTCTTTCTGCGAGGGAGAGGCTGGGCTCTCCAATATACCAGCACAGCATCTCAAAGGAGTTGCTCTGGACTTACACCTGTGCAGCTGAGTGCGCCACTGGGCGTCCCATTGCATTATTTTGCACAACACACACTCATTCAGGCTTCTCTTGTATAGACAGAACCTAGAGCACCACTTAATACAGGCATGACCCACAGCCCTGCAGTTCAGGGTTAGTCGCACATTCTGGGCCAGCACTGAAATATTAGTTCCAAAGGCTTTGGCAGTAACACATACTCAGCACCCTTTTTTGGAAGGCAGTGCTATCTAGTGCAGCAGGGCATGGGAGTTAAGACTCCTGGGTTCCATTCTCATTTACCACCTCAGGCAAATCATGCCACCTCAGTTTCCTCATCTGTAATGCGGATACAATACCCATTTTGTCCAGTTAGAAATTACTCAGATGGGGTTCCCACCACTTCATATAAGAGTCTGAAGCATCTCACTATTACAAAGTTTCCTTTGTTTAATTTCCACCTTTTCCTCCTCCTATTATACCTACTGGCCCGTATTCCCAGGTACAATGATGCAAGTCCACTGCAATCCAGGCTGTAACTGACAGCAAAGTCTGGCTCACTCCATCAGTTAGAGGTTTGAAGCCTCTTGTCATGCCTTTTGATTATGAGATGCTAAATGCTAAACACACCGAATAACTCTGATTGCCACATCCATTTATGGCTAGGGTCTCACATTCCTACTCTGATAGAACTCCCATTGAAACCAGTGGGGATTTGAAAATGTGGTTCTATTCCCTCCATGTCTCTGATCTGGATACATCGTATAAAGGCTGCCCTGCCCCAGCACCGGCAGAATTCACTGAGGCCTTTGGTGGCTGAAGTTAGAGGTGAACCACTAGCCATGGTCCAGCTGGCAGGAAATTAAAGGGTCACACACACACATCCACAGGCAAATGCTTCACACCTGCACTTGCATGACAGCTGGCCTTGGTTCGTTAGAACGTTGCCCACATGCCCACCACCTTCCTGTCTGCTCTCCTTCCACTCCTTCTGTTGCCACAGGTCTACGTGCTCTCCAGACCTTCTCTGTAGGTTAGCTCCTTTATCCGTTCCTGCCCTAGTTCTTTTTACATCTGTCACCATCCACCCTCTCCTTTCTTAGTAGAGCGCGTCACTCCGTCTCAGCTCTCCAAGCACCTTTCTGGTGGGCTTTTCTCACTCTGGCCAGAGCCTGGAAGCCACATTACAGTGAGTATGGCTTCTCTTCTGCTGATGAAGCTTTCTCCTGCCTCTCTATCCTGGACCATAGGGAAGCCTTTGACACCATGGAGGACTCCTCCTCCTGGGTCCCTTCCATAGCTGTGTAGCATATCGAGTGCTCTCTGGTCATGGATCTGGTCCTATCTATCAAACTCTTTCACTGGTGGAGATGCCTTCTTTACGGAGTCCCAGAAGGTTCTTCTTCGAGTGATTGCTCACATCCATTCCAGTTAGGTGTGCGCGCCGCGCGTGCACGTTCGTCGGAAACTTTTTACCCTAGCAACTCCAGTGGGCCGGCAGGTCGCCCCCTGGAGTGGCGCCGCCATGGCGCCCAATATATATCCCTGCCGGCCCGCCCGCTCCTCAGTTCCTTCTTACCGCCGTGTCGGTCGTTGGAACTGTGGAGCGCGGCATAGCTGTCCTCCACGTCCCTAGCTCTCCTAGTTTCTATCGCTTGTTTATCGCTTATCTCTAGTTCTATATAGTTGTTAATTAGTATTGTTAAGTAGATAGTTTAGTAAATAGCTGTTAAGTAGTTTCTTGCCGGGGGCTTAGCCCTTCCCGGCACCGGGCGCCAGGCTCATGCCTGTTTCGCCAGGCTTCAAGCAGTGTGCGGCCATCCTCTCTTCCGATGCTCCCACCAGGGTCGCCCTGCCGTTTATACGGACCATTCAGGCCAATGCCAATACTATCTGGCAGTCCCCGGCCTCCATCCCTCCGACAGCGAAAGGAGTCGAGAGGAAGTACATGGCCCCTTCTAAGGGGTACGAATATTTACATGTTCACCCGACTCCCGGTTCACTGGTAGTGCAATCGGTGAACGATAGGGAGCGTCACGGCCAGGAGGCTCCGGCCCCCAAATCCAGAGAAGCCAGGCGGATGGACCTACTTGGCCGTAAGGTGTATTCGGCTGGGGCGCTGCAGCTCAGGGTCTCTAACCAACAGGCCCTGCTGAGCAGATACGCCTTTAACTCCTGGGTGGCAGTGGACAAATTTAAGGAGCTGCTGCCACAGGATGCTCGCCAAGAGTTCACGGCCATCTTGGACGAAGGCAAGAAGGTCGCGCGCACGGCCTTGCAAGCCTCCTTGGACGCTGCGGACTCGGCTGCCCGTACCCTCGCGTCAGGAGTTACGATGCGTCGCATCTCCTGGCTGCAGGTTTCCGGCCTTCCGCCAGAGCTCCAGCACACGATACAGGACCTTCCTTTCGAAGGCCAGGGCCTGTTTTCCGATAAGACAGACCCCAGACTTAAGAGTTTAAAGGACAACCGGGTCATTGCGCGGTCCCTCGGGATGCACACCCCCGTGACACAGCGTAGACCCTTTAGGCCGCAACAACAGCAGCACCGTCGGCCGTTTTCCCAGTTCCGCCAGCGGCAGGACCCTTACAGGCGCCGCGGCAGGAACGGGAGGCGCAGGCAGTCGGGGAACCAAGGGGGGCAGAACCAAGGCTCCTCAAAACCCCCGCCTGGTCCTAAGCCTTCATTTTGAAGGTGCGCTCGAGGGCGCAGTAACAGTTTCCCCTACGGATCCTTCCCCTCCGTTTTCCAACCGCCTTTCGTTTTTCCTCCCGGCGTGGTCCCAAATAACATCGGACCGCTGGGTCTTGAGCGTGGTGCAGACGGGGTACCGCCTGCAGTTTGTTTCGTTCCCTCCTTCCCGCCCTCCTTCCTCGTCCCTCTTCAGGGACCCCTCTCACGAGCAATTCCTTCGGCAGGAGGTGCAGACGCTCCTCAGCAAAGGAGCTATAGAGGCGGTTCCCGAAAACGAGAAAGGCAAGGGGTTTTATTCCCGCTATTTTCTGATCCCCAAGGCCAAGGGGGGCCTCAGGCCTATCCTCGACCTGCGAGAACTCAACAAATACCTCGTGAAGTTGAAGTTCCGCATGGTATCCCTGGGGACCATTATTCCATCCCTGGATCCGGGAGACTGGTACGCCGCCCTCGACATGCAGGACGCGTATTTCCACGTTGCCATTTGGCCACGCCACAGACGCTTCCTCCGCTTCGTTGTGGGGGCTCGTCATTATCAATTTGCGGTCCTCCCGTTTGGCCTGTCCACGGCCCCGAGGGCGTTTACAAAATGCATGGCAGTTGTCGTGGCGCATCTTCGGCGCAACCGTGTCCACGTGTTCCCTTATCTGGACGATTGGTTGATTCGGGGCACGTCGGAACAGCAGGTGTACAGCCATGTCCGCGTGATCACCGGCATGTTTGCGAGTCTGGGCCTCTTGATAAACACAGACAAGTCCACCCTGAGGCCCACTCAGAAGGTGGAATTTATCGGGGCCGTCCTGGACGCCACTGTGGGCAGGGCCTCGCTGCCTCGGCAGCGGTTCCAGACCATGGCGGCGATCGTTCAACGCTTGCGGTCAGCCCCGTTGACGTCAGTGAGGACATGTCTAACCCTGTTAGGCCACATGGCGGCGTGCACTTTTGTGACCGACTACGCTCGGCTCCGCATGAGGCCTCTCCAGCTGTGGCTTATCAGTCATTACAGACCAAGGCAACCGCTAGACATGTTAATCACAGTCCCCCAGAAGGTCTTAGATTCCCTCGGCTGGTGGGTGGACCAGTCCGTATTGTGTGCGGGTCTTCCCTTTCACCCGTCTCAGCCCTCGGTATCCCTGACAACGGATGCCTCAGATCTAGGCTGGGGGGCCCACCTAGGGACCCTGCGGACGCAGGGCCTATGGTCCCAGGAGGAGGTGGGGCTACATATCAACATGAGGGAGTTGAGAGCGGTCCGCCTTGCTTGCCAAACGTTTTGTCATCAGCTTCAGGGTCGTTGTGTAGCCGTGTTCACGGACAACACGACGACCATGTATTATATCAACAAGCAGGGCGGCACCAGGTCCTCCTCCCTGTGCCTCGAGGCGATACGACTCTGGGACTTTTGCGTAGCCCACTCCATTCACCTCAGGGCTTCCTTCCTTCCCGGAGTACGGAACACGCTGGCGGATCGATTGAGCAGATCCTTCCTGTCACACGAGTGGTCCCTTCGACCGGACGTCGCTCTCTCCATTTTCCGGAGGTGGGGTTATCCCCGGGTGGACCTCTTTGCGTCCAAGGGGAACAGGAAGTGCCAAGCGTTCTGCTCCTTTCAGGGCAGGGAGCCGGGGTCGATAGCGGATGCCTTCCTCATCCAGTGGTCGACCCACCTGTACTATGCGTTTCCTCCGTTCCCTCTGGTTCACAAGGTCCTCCTGAAGGTGCGCAGAGACAGGGCTCGTGTGATCATGGTGGCCCCGGCATGGCCCAGACAGCACTGGTACACCATGCTGCTAGACTTGGCCGTAGCCGACCCAGTTCCCCTGCCCCTTCATCCGGACCTGATTACCCAGGACCACGGGTCCCTCTGTCACCCAGACCTGCAGTCGCTGCACCTAGCGGCGTGGCTCCTGCGTGGCTAACTGGTTCCGAGCTGCGCTGCTCCACGCCTGTGAGAGAGGTGCTCTTGAGCAGCAGGAAACCATCCACAAGAGCCACATATTCGGCAAAATGGAAACGCTTCTCCTGTTGGTGCGTAGAGAGAAATCTCCGCCCTATGGAAGTTTCGGTATCCGAAATCTTAGATTATGTTTGGTCCCTCAAAGAACATGGTCTGGCCTTATCGTCGTTGCGAGTCCATCTGGCAGCTATCTCCACCTTTCACCCGGGTGCGGACGGTCGCTCCGTTTTTTCTCACCCGACGGTGTCGAGATTCCTTAAGGGGCTGGAACGGTTATTCCCTAACGTCCGTCCCCCTGCTCCAACCTGGGATCTTAACCTGGTGTTGTCCCGGCTCATGGGGCCCCCCTTTGAGCCGTTAGCTACTTGCTCCCTGTTTTACCTCTCTTGGAAGGCTGCCTTTCTAGTAGCTATCACCTCAGCTAGACGGGTGTCGGAACTCCGAGCCCTTGTGGTGGACCCCCCATACACGGTCTTCCACAAAGACAAGGTGCAGCTTAGACCACACCCTGCCTTTCTACCCAAGGTGGTCTCAGCCTTCCACGTCAACCAAGAGATTTTCCTCCCGGTTTTTTTCCCAAAACCTCACTCCTCAGGCAGGGAGCAGCAGCTCCACTCGCTGGATGTCCGTAGAGCTCTCGCGTTCTACATAGAGAGGACCAAACCCTTCCGCAAATCCCCCCAGCTTTTCGTGGCGGTAGCGGACCGTATGAAAGGGCTTCCTATCTCCTCCCAGAGGTTATCCTCGTGGGTTACGTCCTGTATCAGGACCTGTTATGACTTGGCCCATGTCCCTACGGGCCGTGTGACTGCGCATTCTACCAGGGCGCAGGCGTCGTCGCTGGCTTTCCTGGCCCGTGTGCCCATCCAGGAAATCTGTCGGGCAGCGACCTGGTCATCGGTCCACACCTTTGCTTCCCACTACGCCCTGGTACAGCAGTCGAGAGAGGATGCGGCCTTCGGAACTGCAGTGCTCCATGCCGCGACTTCTCACTCCGACCCCACCGCCTAGGTATGGCTTGGGAGTCACCTAACTGGAATGGATGTGAGCAATCACTCGAAGAAGAAAAGACGGTTACTCACCTTTGTAACTGTTGTTCTTCGAGATGTGTTGCTCACATCCATTCCACACCCGCCCTCCTTCCCCACTGTCGGAGTAGCCGGCAAGAAGGAACTGAGGAGCGGGCGGGCCGGCAGGGATATATATTGGGCGCCATGGCGGCGCCACTCCAGGGGGCGACCTGCCGGCCCACTGGAGTTGCTAGGGTAAAAAGTTTCCGACGAACGTGCACGCGCGGCGCGCACACCTAACTGGAATGGATGTGAGCAACACATCTCGAAGAACAACAGTTACAAAGGTGAGTAACCGTCTTTTCATTTCCTCCTCCTGCTCTCTACCACCTCAATCCTTTTTCTGTCTTTTTAACCTGAAACATCTCTACCCTGACAATACTCAATGCTCCATCTCTTGACACCTTTAATGATTCCTCCCCATCCATCTTGACCAAGTAAACTTGTGGTTTCCTCCCAGCTTCCTTCAGCTAATTGTCTCAGGCAGACTGTTCTCTCTTGGGCAATCAGAGCTCCCATGTACCTTCCACGTAGGCATCATCCTAAACCACAAGCTTTCCATCTGCAAATCTGCCTGTCATCACCTCCCAGGCATTCCCTCTGTGTACAGTATGTCACCTCTGCTGAAGTCCCGAGCCAAGCTTTCATCTCCTCTTACAGCCCCATTCTCTAGGGCTTCCCCAGCTACCTCGAGTACACAGACGCATGATTACACCTTCCTAGCCTCTGCTCTGCTGGCACCATGTTCATTTGTCCTGGAACTGGAAAACTGCCCTTCTTGTTTTGAACTCCTCCCTGGGCTTGCCGTAGCTAATCCACAGACCTTTCCACTCCATGCTCAACAGGAACTTGCCTTCTTTCTGTCCCCAAGCCCGCCTCTGCATGCACTAGTTGCTTGTGGTGCAAGCGCCTTCTGCTCTGCAGCCACGGCCTTCTGAAACAGCTGCCTTCTCTCTTGCTCCATGCAGCCTTCCTCCTGATTTAAAGTCTCTTCTCCCTTTCCTCTGTCTCTGACATTTTATTTGAACTCTCCAGACTCAAACAACAGTTACCGAGTATTTTGGGGATCCTAGATACAGCCTCAGACCAGAAGGGGCCAACTGCAGACCTGTCACCAGCAGGTGAAACTCCATTGATTTCAGGGGATCTGGACTGCTCACAGCAGTTTCAACTTCAGCCCTATGCTGTATGCTCTGTGAAGCTGTCCTGTACTGTACTGACATTCCCCAGAGTATCCCACAATCCTTTGCACTGGCACAGGCTCCAACCAGATCCCACACACCAGACCCTTTCTTCTCCCACCTGCTGTTGGCTCCTGGGAACCTGCAGCAGAGTGCTTGCGGTGAGCCCTGCACAATGCCGGAGCCCTCGAGACATGGCACCACATGTGTCTGCCTGTGCTCAGAAATGTCTCTACCACTGGGCTGGAACATTGGATGTAATTCCTCTGACAGCACTGGGGCCCAATCCTGTGAGGTTCAGAGCACTCAGAACTCCCACTGACTTGAGGGGGAGTGGCAGGTATCCTGCAGGCTCCCCATAGCCGGGGCTTTCCTGCCTTCAAGTCCTTAAACACACAGGCAAAGCCATTCAACACAGCTGAACTTTATTAGCAATGAACGGTAGCCAGGGGATGCAGCCAAAGTCCAGCTCCCTCCCAGGGGGCCTAGGCCTGAGCAGATACTGTTGCCATGACAACCCCATCCTCTGACACGGAGCCGCCCGCATCTCTCCATGTGAGTGGCAGCAGCAGCTTGTTCATGGTGGCTCCCTCCCCTGCAGCAAAGGCTCCCAATAAAACACCTCCCAAACTAGCTTCTAGGGCAGAAGGGGATGCAGAGCGGAAGGATGTGCACTCAGGTGCAGCCTGCAGGGCCCACCTGGCAGTACATGATCCACACAGAGGGGATGGAGCGGTGGGGGTTTGGGGGGGATCCTATTGAAGTCACTAGTGCCTGAGAGTGGGAGGGCTCGGGGGGGGGGCAGGGGTGTGTGGAATTGGTGATTATGCCCTTTCCATCCCCTCTGTTCTCTGCTGATGCAGCCGCTCTCAGAGCTGCCTGAAGTGGGGGAAAAACAGCTCTCCAGGCTGTTTCATTCCTGCTTTAGTTTCCTCCCCTTCCCAGGGGTACCTTGGAAAATAACAGGGAGATGTATTGAGAAATGGGGGCAATCCAGAGCAATGGGGGGGGGGGTATGGGAGTGACCCCAGCTCAGCATGCACAGAGGAACAAGAGGAAGAGCTGTTGAAGGTCAGAAAGTGCCAGCAAGAGCTTTTTCAAAGCTGTTTGCTGCCTAGAATTAGTCATTGCATCATTTAGCTAGGAGAATGGCCCTTCCCTCTCCCATTAGCTTGCTCCAGAGATCTCTCTCCAACCCCCTCAGGCACACACCTCATTCTCGCCAGAGAGACTCTGGGAGGCTCTTTAACCTTTGCCACTAACCTAAATAGACAGACAGTCAATGAACTGCATGGGCACGTGCAGCAGAGCCCCCCCAAGATCCCATCACAACATCCACACAATGAAAACTTCCCCCCTACCCTCCTTCCTGGAAATACAGCAGGACCCACACCACAGTACGTTAGGCTTGTGGGGTCAGCTCACCCCATCTACAGTGGGAGCACGCTATCTCACCCCTCAGTGCATCAGTTCCCCCTGCAGGCGATAGCCATCTCCCCCTCAACCCCCCCATGCACCCCACCCACCTTATCCCCGAGGTACCCTTACACATGGCAAACCACAGGGATGCAGCACCTGGTGTGATGGGGCACCAACTTGGGTGGCAGCAAGATGCTACCACAATATCAATGTTCAGTAGCAATCATCCAGAAATATGTAAAAGCAAGGAATAATTGAGAGAAGTATGTTTGGTCTGTTTCAGTCTGTTTTATAAGAAACTGGCATTAGTCAGCCTGAGGACCTCCAATGTTATGCCCGCAATAAATAGACTAGTCTTGGATTTGTTTTCCCCCGCCCCCCCCAGATTAGTGACTGTTCCAGCCAATACCGTACATGTGGGCTTTCCCCAAATCCTCACCATCCACATATGCAAATAAGCAGGAGAACAAACCAAACAAGCCCAGCCAAGCAGCACCCACTGTCCCTGAGATTGGATTTGGCCAGGAGCCAGGACAGCATTAGTGCTGTTGGCCAGGTGATAAACTAGCAGAAAAGAAGGGAAAGTGTTGAATGAGCAGGAGACTCTTGCATTGGGGTGGGGATGTTTGTGAGCAGAGAGCACCCTGAGCTGCCCCGCTGATTGGATGGAGAGATCTCACCATTGCAGGGGCTCTGCCATGCTTTCCAGCCCTGTGCTGTCCCTGGATGGCCTTGTCTACACTAGTGTGCTGCATGAGCCACCACTTGGTCCCCTTTGCACGCCTGTGACGCACTGTGCAGATGTGCTAGCAGTGCACCATTTGCACTAGACATGCTTGGAATCAGGCCGCATGGTCCTTCCGTGTGCAGTGCCAGCAAGGATGGGGATTGCTGGTGTGAGAGCATCATAGGTGTATGCGGCCCTCCTTCTCCCACAGTGCACCTGTCACTGCTTAAATTGCCTGTCTGGTCTGCCTTCTGCACAGGGTCATGTGTGCCAGAAGCCATGTGCACAACCAGCCCTGTCCACACCATGGAGTTATACACCATTATCCCAGCAATCAGCTTGATTCCACCTCAGTCACTAGCATGCCTCAGAGGAGGCCTTCCCATGAGCATGCTGCCAGCTGGCCAGGAGCCGACAAGCAGGCGCTGGCAAGATGAGGAGATCCAAGGCCAGCTGAATGCTGTCACAGGAACACTCTGGTGTGTAACCGGGCATTGTGGTTGACTAGCTGAGAAGGGCAGCACCCAGAGCAGTTAGCAATGCCAAGAGATCAAGAGACTTACGGTCCAGCACAAAGACAATAACAGTACATCTGGTGCAGGGTAAAGAATGTGCCTGTTCCATAAGTAGCTGGACCAAGTGCTTGGCACTTGCCTTTCCATGCACCCTAGTATGCTACTAGAGAGCATGGAGGCAGTCCACAGCACAGTGGGGAGGAAGGAGGAGGTGAAACAGTCACGCCAGAACTAGACAATAGTAGGAGCTGCTGCAGACATTACCAGGATCTGCTCGGGGAGTCCAACACAGCAGCCATGCTGGCTCAGCAGGAGGAACAGAACCTTCTGCCCAAGCTATATGGGGGCTGAGACAGTCTTCTAGGTTCCTGGGAATGCTGCCATTACTGCTTGCAAGAAGGCAGGGGAGTCCTCCTCTCCCAGCTTCCCTCCCCCTCAGCTATCCACCCCCGTCCCTGCACAATATAGCGCCTGGTGCCAAATGCCGTCAGCCAGATGAGCGGGTTAGTTCCCCAGGGTTGGCATCCCCCACAGTAGTAGGCCAGCTTCCAGCCGGGGTGAGAATGCCCAGTTCGGCGACTGGCTGAGCCATGCCATTCGGCTGGACTAGAAGGGGCAGAGAGAGGCTGAGAATCAGAGAATTTTATTGAAAGGAATTACATGGGGGACCTGTAGCCAAGACACTTATACTCCATTTTCTCGTTCCGCCCTGGGCCAGACATGGCAATAAGAGACATGTTTCTCTTACCCACTCGCAGTCCCATTTCATTCTTTCTATCTTATGCATGAAAAACAGTCCTGGGCATATTTTCTATGTACAACTAGTTCAGGCCATGAGAGTTAGCTTATATCATGTCATCCTGCTGTCAGGCACAAGCTATCTTTTTATCAGTCTAGCAGAGAGAATTAATCTTAGCCCTGATTTTCCCCCTTGCCCCCAGATACTCAGCAGTTGTGTCTGAAAATGCAAATCAGTTGCAGGAGTAATGCATGTTTCCATCAAACCCCGCAGAACTTCTTTTAGCCTCTCCATCCAGGGACTGGTTTGTTTGATACGATCCATGTGAGTAACCCTAATTTCCTCCTGAACTCAAGAATTGCCTGACGGTCCCTTGCTGGGACTCTCTGCACAGGGATGCTGTCAACTCCATCACTTCTTTTTCTTTGTAGCAGCTGCTACAGGTGTGGGGCCGGAGGACACGATCCATGGTGGAACAGCTAAGAAGCCCAAGGACCAGGAAAAGCAAGAGAGACCAATACCTGGGACACATAGGGGGACGTGAGAAGGGTCTTGGAGTGAATGATGGAAGGAGGTAAAAATGACGCCCGCTTTAAGAGACTGGACAGGTTCAGGCAGAAGTGGAATGAGAGGGGAAGGAGACCTGAGACCAGGCAATTCTAATGAGAGCTTTTCAAGGACGTGGGCATCATATTGAACCTAATAACTGGGCCCTGCACCTGCCAGATACAGGTTAATAGTGCTCTTTGGAGCACCTCCTACTCTCCAGCTCCTTCATAGCCTTTACTCCAGGCATTGCACCCCTCTGCCACAGTCACCTAAGAGGACTAGAATCCCCAGTTAGATGGGCAAGATGCACCTGTAAAATAGTTACCACTGTTTGTGTAAGTACGTTACTCTTGTTTGCCATTGAAGCCGGCCTGAATTTTTGTTTGTGTATAATAAAGTAGAATCTGGGAGAAAGCCTGTGTAATGAGCACAATCAATCATACTGGCCTTTAATACCAAAACCAACAACAGTTCACTCCTCCATTCCATCTAGGAATGAAGCCACACATCCTGAAAGAGTGCCCACTGGTACAGAACGCACCAGTCCATCTGTTTAGCAACACAGGTCACTGAACACCTCACTCAAGTACACCACTCCCTGGACTGGCTCCCCATGGAGGTCAGACTCCAGTTCAAGGTCTCTGCCTTGATGTTCAAAGCCCTCTTTTGGAATTGCTCATGGCTACATGACCTCTCATGGCAGCTGTGTTCCACTGGAACAATTAAACATGAGTGTGGGATGGGGGGAGGCTCTGTAATGTTAGGGGGCTGTACTGTGGAATAGCAGTTCGTGCAACTGCAGATAGTCGTGTGGATGTGGGGCAAAGCTGAAGCCAAGTCAGCATGGCTATGGTGGACATGTTGCAGTGTTGGTACTTAGATGGACACTATGCTACTGGTTCAGTCTCTAGTGTAGACACAGCCAGGGTGTGCGTCTGCACATCCATCTATCTAGATATTAGTTATTCTCACTCCAAGGCTGCAGCTGCATCCCTTTGCTGAGCTGCCATTGGTCAGAAATGATGTCATTGCCTCCAGTGCTGGGTGGCAGTGCATTGCTATTGGTGGAGGGGCAGAGATGCTGTTGTCAGCTGGAAAGGCTCTAGTCATTCATGTGGAGTTCAGTGCGTATTCACTCTGTGGGCTTGGACACAGATGGAGATAAAGATCTGGCAGAGCCAGGTGAGCACTTGGGGCTCACTTTTAACCCTGCATTGCTGGGACATAATGCCACATCCCCTGCAGTGTCCCAGCAAGAGACTGTAGCTGGTTTAACTCTTGCAGTGCGGGTCAGAGTGCCTAAAGCACTTTTCTTTAACCCATGCACTGATGAGCCAGAGCTGTATGTCCTGTGGATGTTCCCTACAGATTCCTCAGCAAGGCTCTGCAACAATCAAAAGAGAAGCTGTCCCCAGAAAATCCTGCCCAGGTTTTACACTGAGCCCCGTGCTTGCATTTTAGGATTTAGACTGCTCCCTGCCTACACTCAGGCAGTGCAGACAGGATCACTAAAGCTCAGAGGGCCATACCTCACAGGTCTGGAGAGTCCTCCTGATTTAAGGAGCTCCAAGTTACCTGGGACATAAGCAGTGAACTTGTGATATGGTGCCTACCCCACACCGCTGATGAGAGGACTGAAGAGGCCACACAATCAACCCAACTGGTTGCACCTGGAGGGTTGGCCAGGCCTAATTAATGATGAAACCCAGCTGGGGAGGGACTGTGATGCTATAAACAGAGGAAGTGTAGCACATAAAGGGGTGGGGGTGCAGGGAGGAACTCTGCAACTGCTCTTGTAGTAATAGGGAGGGATCAGGCTCCTGGAGGATGAAGACAAAGACTTGGTAGGAATACATCCAGGGAGCTAGTGGCAGGGAGTCTGTGGAATGACTCTTCACTGCCTGCACTAGGGTCCCTGGACTGGAGCCTAGTGTGGAGGGTGGGCTTGCATTCCCCTGACAGCCCCTGGTAAGGTGGTACAAAGCCCAGGAAAAGGGTGTACAACCTACTGGGCTCAGATTCAAGAGTGGCAGACCAGGAAGAGGGATTAGACACTTGTTTGTTTCCCTATTATGGGAGAGACATCATGTGACTCAGCTGGGGGGCTGAATCCTGAGAAGTAGACCACCCCAGGGTCAGACTGGCTGTTAATAGGGGCTACTACAGGAGAAGATGCTGTAGACTGTGCCCAGCCAGGAGGGGGTATGCCAGCAGTAAGTCATCCCTTCCACAAAGCTCTTGGGTTTGTCTTTTTCTAATCCATCCTGTACTAATTACTCTCCTCTGAATTTCCAGTCAAATACAGCTGGACTCTTACAATGCTCTGTTCCACTCCTGTCATTTGCCAGACACCTGGTGTATCCTTGGTGTGATGGGAAACAGATATGGCAGGGACCTACTTCTCCACTGCTTGCTACTGCCCCAGCACCAACACAGGTAGTATTTCACACCTGCTCTGCACAAGTGTAAGTGGTGACATCAGGTGTACCGTGGTGGAGCCAGGGCCTGGCTCCTTGACCCCCAAGCATCCTTTAGCTGAAGTCAGGCCCAGCCAATGCAGTAGCATAGGCTAAGCAGCTGAACTTCAAACCATAGAGACTTTTTGGTGTAAGTCTCTAGCTGATGCAGGGTGGGTTCTCGCCAAAAGGCTGTCTGGAAGAAGTGTCTTTCTTTTAAGAAGGGATTTAAATGCACTCTTGCACATAGTGAGCTGCAGGGAAGAGGGTGCCTTCCCTTCCTCCCCCCCCCCCAGCGCCAATGGTGGTAGTGGAGCACTGGTAACACCTGGTAGAAGCATCGCGTGTCTGATTTGGGTGTCTTAGGTTTTGGATTGTATTTGCTCACCAGCCAACCTCAACACAGTACATTGACAACGCTGCTGTAACATGTCAGCTTTGCTCTTCCTATGTCTCTGACTGCCCAGCATGTTGCATGGTGTCATAGGCAGACCCACTGGGTTGGGCAGCAAGTGACAGAAAGGAAGTGACAAAGGCAGGGGGCAAAGAGGCTTTTCTTATGAGGCTCAGACTCTGTTGCTTTTTTGGGCTGTGTGGGGGAAAAATACTCCTTATAAAAGCCTAGAAACTGGGGGTTCTATACTCAGTTTAGCTTGTATTCAGCTAATCCAGTTTGGTGAAAGGGAGAGAGAATGGCTGAAGGGAAAAGTTGCTTGAAAACAGGACCAAATGTGGAGTATTCCTCAGTAGTGTTTGTAGTCCAGTTGAGGTCAGGGCCCTGTTGTGTTAGGTGCTGTACATGCCCCTAGTGGGAGACTGCCCCTACTTCAGAGAGTTCACAGTCCAGCCTAACTAGATAAGGCAAAGTGGAGGGGGGGGGAGACAGGAGGGATGATTATTCCAATCTTACAGCTGTTGTCAACCCACAATGAAATACTGAATACTGCTTAAAAAACTGGCCTCATGGTATTGGGGAAGGGATTTTGGTTTTTGAGTCCCAACCAGACTGATTCATTTTTCATGAAATTGTATTTAAAAAAACCCTGTCAGACAAAACAGAGCATCTTCATCTTCTCCCCCTCCCCCAGGCTCTCTCAGGGCTCTGGAGCCCTCCAACACCAACCCTGTTGCCAGTGCAGGTACCCAGCAAGTGGCACACGCATGCATTAGGACCTGGCTACTTTCCCTGCTGCATCCCTGTGGCAGGCAGCTGCTGCTGAGCCTGCAAAGCAGATTGGCTGTGTCTGAAAGCAGGGGGAATCCTCACCGTTCCCCCAGCCAGGGTGTGGGCAGCACATACAAGGAAGCAACTGCAGCAGGAGAGGGGGCTAGACTTAGCTCCCAGTCCCTGACCTGACTTTGTTGTGCCAGGTGAGCCTTTGCAGCCCTGTCTGCCCATCTGGATTGCTCAGCAGGGCTCTGCAGAGCAAGTGGCTGCAACACGGTTAGCACTAGCCTGACTCGGTCACTCTCCAGAGCTGAGTAGAGCCAACAAGTGCTGAAGGCAGGGACAGATCTGCATCACCAGTGGGGAACAGACCTAGCTGGCCCCCTGCTGCTGACACAGGCTGGGGAGGAAGGGGGAAGAGTTGATGATTAAGCCCCAAGAGGTATGTTCCTCAAAGCAGCAGCCAAGCAAGGTTCAGCCAGGCAGTGGGGGGTGACTGACCCACTTTTCCTCACCTTGCAGCAGACAGCAGCTCACTGCCCCCCTCCCCATATCCCTGCTGGCACCTGCATTTTCTTCCTGTGCTGCCAAATCCAGCCCAGGGGGCTGCCACTGTCTCCCTGGCACTGAGACATAGGGTGTTCTGTACCCCATTTATCTGCCCCATAGCACCCTAGAGACCCAGCCAAGCATGAGGGTGATTTGTCCCCCAAACCCTGAGTCATGCTGCTCCCTCCACACCTGTGCTACCTCTCCTGCTCAGTAAGTTAGGGCTGGGGACCCCTCCTTCACCCAGCTCACCACCTGCCCCACAGGGATACCCAGCTCCAGTCCCCCCACCCCACAAGCAGTCCCCAGTCTGGAGTGGCTAGTGGAATTGACCTCTGCCCCCTGCATGTCAGGGTCTGCACGAAGGGGTGCCCAGCTCTATCACCATCCCCCTGACCCCAAGAGTGAGTGCCCAGCCCTGTGCCCCACAGCAGCCAGCCAGTGTCCCCAGCTGCCCCCTGCCATGCCTGCCCCCACACCAGCCAGTGTCCCCTGCTGCCAGCTTCCCCCTGCCCAGCCTCATGCCCCAGAGCAACCAGCCAGTGTCCCCTGCTGCCCTGCCATGCCCAGCCTTGTGCCCCACGCCAGCCAGTGCCCCTGCTGCCCTGCCATGCCCAGCCCCACGCCAGCCAGTGTCCCAGGCTGCTCCCTGCCATGCCCGGCTCCATGCCCCACAGCAGCCAGCCAGTGCCCCCCGGCGGTGCCCAGCCCCTCACCTGCACTTGCATGAAGGATCCCCGGTAGAAGCAGCAGGCGGCCGCCGACAGGGCGCTCCAGAGGTTGCACCGCTCGGTCATGGCGCCTCCCCGGGGCCCGGCGCTACACCTGCCGCTCCCGGGTCCCTCCTGCAGCCGCCGCGGCCGGGCTTCAATTTCAGCCGCTTCCCCGATTACCTCATCCCTTGTCAGGCTGGGGGCGGGGCTCGGGCTCGGCCCCGCCCCCGGCCCGCCCCCACCCAGCCCGGAGCCCGCGGAGAGCCCTGCCAAGGCCAGCTGGGACCCCCCCTCCCACCACGGGTGCCCGGCTCACCTAGAGCCTGCCTGCCCCCACCCGGACCCTGCTGGCACTGGTACCCCCCACCCCCACAGGGTGCCCGGCCTCCCCCGGAGCCTGCCGCCCCCCCCACCCTCACGGGGGCACCCGGCTCACCTGGACCCTGAGCCCCCCACCAGCCCCGCCCCCCGGAGCCTGCCGGCTCCCCCCATCCTCACGGGGCGCCCGGCTCACCTAGAGCCTGCCTGCCCCCACCCGGACCCTGCTGGCACTGGTACCCCCCCCCCAGGGTGCCCGGCCTCCCCCGGAGCCTGCCGCCCCCCCCCACCCTCACGGGGGCACCCGGCTCACCTGGACCCTGAGCCCCCCACCAGCCCCGCCCCCCGGAGCCTGCCGGCTCCCCCCATCCTCACGGGGCGCCCGGCTCACCTGGACCCTGCCGGCCCCCACCCTACGCTTGGGGGGCGCGGCGCCCTGTGGTGGTGGGGCTAGCAGGGTCCCGGGGGGGGCGTGCGCCCCGTGGGAGGGGGGGGGGCTGGCAGGCTCCAGGGGAGCCCGGGCACCTCCCAGCCCATCCCTGCCTCCCGGCGTCTTCCCACCCCGCTATCCCCCATGGATCTCTAGCCAATCACATTGCAGGGCATCTTTGACTTTCCACAGGGCACCTCATCCAGATCTGCCAGTCCCTCTGCTACAGCAAGGAGGCCCAGCTGGCCCATGCAGGATAGTCTCCCACACTGGCTGTGCTAACAAGTCTCCAAGAAGGGGTGGTTCACAGGGGACATGATCTGAGAAGGGAGCCAGTTTTAATTGGCACCAGCTCTGTTTTCTCACATTTACACTCTAATCAAAGGAGTAACTAAACCCAGGGGGGAGGAAGGGGACTCTGGTTCACACCTTGTTTAACTCTCTCCAGCCCAAGCACCCCTCACCCAGGCCCATTCACACGTCCCTGTATTCCAATGCCCTCCTGCAAGCATAATCCCCTTCGATTCAACAATCTCCACTGGCACATCAAGGGAGACGCCTCCTACCAAACAAACTGTACCAGCCGATCTTTGCCCACAGCAGGGGCTCACAGTGATAATGGGCCTGTGTGCTGGGGGCCAAATTCATCCCTAGTGTCATGCAAGTGGCTTCTATGAAGTAACATCTGGAATGCTTTTGGCCTCCAGGGTCCATTTGGTACCGTTGATTTTTTTCTTCCCTAGCCCCATAGGCCAGGCATATTCCTGCCCTCTCTTTGGGTTCTCTCCAAACTAGGCTGATGTTTGGTTGGTTGGTTTTCCCTTCACTCTTTAATGGGTGGTTTCTTAGCTTGCTCCGGAGAAAGGAGACCTGGCCCTGTGAGAGGCGCAGGTCCCAGCCAGCAGGAAGCCACTCCTTTGCGCAGCTGCCATCAGTGTCAGCTGCCCTGTATTGAAAGCAAAACTTAGGGTCCCGTTTGGTTATCCAAGGGAAATCGAATCTTAGGCTGCAAGGTGGCTCGCAAGGAATGGGAGGAATTCTCTACCCATCCTGTAATCCAGCGCGTGGGGCATCCTAGGAGGTTCTCCACTTTCTCCTGAGTGGTTATGTTTTGCTGCTGCCAGCTTTAGACTAGATAGATCAGAGCAGGATTAGTGGCCCAGATGGATCAAAACTTTGGGGGTGAGAGGACAGGTGTGTGGGAGAGGATAGGGGAGAAGGATGAGCCTGCAAGTTACTTACAAACATCTGGAGTGCCAAATGCTGCAGGGAGATATTATAATCCCCACCCATGCAATTGCCAATCATGCTCCCATCCCCAAAGTCCCAGGAAGCACATGCACCTGGGCAGAAGTGCTTGGTATTTAACAGTAGGTGTTTATTGCTGCCTTGAAGGAGCTAGGTAACTGCTAACACACAATGATATTTCTGCTGCAGTTAACGTATGAACAGCACATTTTCTGATGTAATTAATTCAAACAAGGCCCTTGCACCCTGAGGAAAGGACAAAGCACATGCTGCTGAAGAGACACACGTCTCCACAGTGGCAGCTCCACATAGAACCATGCGTGGGAAGATCAGAAAGGAAACGGATACAACATGGGACCTGTCTGTGGACCTGTGGCTGACTCAGTCATAAGGGTTTTGTTCTGTGATGTTTCAATAGGCAGTGCTTTTATCCCAGTGGTGCCACCTCCTCTCTGAGACTCCTGTAAGGCAGGGAAGCTTTATCATCCCATTTCTCAGAGGAGAAACTGAGGTTCTGTGACTTGCCAGAGGTGAGACAGGAAGTCCTTTCTCCCCAGCATGGGACATGGCACATCCATAGTGTGCACTTTTCACACAAGAGATAACTGGGGCAGGAAGAGCAGCACAGGGCAGAGTCCCAGGATCCTAGGGGCTGAGAGTGAATGGTTGGCTGTGGTGATCCAGATCTCAGCAGACTGGAGTATAGCGCCCAATGCCACGTGCTTGTGAAAATGCCATCGATGGTGGAGTGCAGCGTGTGTGTTTGAAATCTGCCACGTGAACATGGAATTGAATTCCCTTCTCGTCTTTGTTTGCTAATGGAGACAGCGACACACACACATTCCCATAGGCATTTACAGCCCTTCACTGCTGGAAGGGGAGAGCACAGGCTCCTCTTTCTTCCTGATTGAGATCGAGGGACAGAACAGATGGTGGTTTACAGGGAGACACTGAACTGAAAGAATCTGATTGTGATTCGTCTTCCTGAAAAGCCTGTTCCTCCTTGAAGGATTTTGTTGCTTTTCTTAGACAGAGCTGGCGCTTTGGCAGGACTCAGCTCCTCTCTGGGAAAGCAGCGCTGGTTGGTACAGCCCTGAACTCCTGTGCTGGTGGGTACATAACCTATGTCTAGCTATCTCCCATCTCTTCTCTGCCTGCCTTTCTAGGGCCAGGCCTGATTTGTGCCACAATGCAGCTCTCTGAAGAGCCTGGGATTGCATACAGAGTGAAATCAGATTGCATGCAGAGTGACAAGTGGATTGTAGCCTGCAATTCTGGCCTTCAGCACTCCCCCTTTTCACGGTACCAGCCATTCCCCTGGGCCTTGGGGAGCCTGTCTCTTGCTCAGGATGGGAAGGGGAGTAGTCAGGGCTCAAAGTGGGCCAGACCAGGACCGTAGCACTCTGCACGTGTGTTAGTGACCACACAGGGTGTAAGCAATGCAGATTTGGGCCTGTCCTGTCCAATGGGATGCCAGCCACCCCCTGTTCCACTGGCCCCCCTGCTGTCCGGCGTTTACACTAGCTCAGGTGGCATGGGGTTTGCTACTTGACTGTGTCACTTCTGCGCTGCACATCAGCCAGTGGTAACAGCTGCTCCCACATCAGAACGAAACTGTGAATGAGAGCAAACAGAGCCAGCAAATAAAGCACTCCGCTCCCTTGGGGACACTGGCACGCTCACTTTTGTATGCCCAGGGCTCCTCAAGGGACGCTGCCCAGCCTGCCTGCTTTTTCACGCTAGCAACCTGGACTCTAAATAGATTCAGCAAGCAGACCTGGGTTCTGGGCTGCAGTCTAAGGGCTTGTCTACATCACAAAGTTGCAGCGCTGGTGAGGGGGTTACAGCGCTGCAACTTAGGAGGTGTACACATCTGCAGGGCATCACCAGCGCTGCAACTCCCCGTTTGCAGCGCTGGCCGTACTCCCGTTTTGTCTCGGGTGTAGAGCATCCAGCGCTGGTGATCCAGCGCTGGTAAGCAAGTGTAGACACTTACCAGCGCTTTTCTTGACCTCCGTGGAATAAGCAGGTATCGCAGCATACCTGAGGAAGCCTCTCTGGTAATCAAGCAGGTCTCCTTCCCTGCGGTTTGCTCTCGCGTTCCCCGAACCCCCGTGCAAGCAGGTCTCCTTCCCTGCGGTTTGCAGGGGGGTTCGGGGAACGCGAGAGCAAACCGCGGGGAAGCAGGTCTCCTTCCCCGGTTTGCTCTCGCGTTCCCCGAACCCCCGTGCAAGCAGGTCTCCTTCCCTGCGGTTTGCTCTCGCGTTCCCCGAACCCCCGTGCAAGCAGGTCTCCTTCCCTGCGGTTTGCAGGGGGGTTCGGGGAACGCGAGAGCAAACCGCGGGGAAGCAGGTCTCCTTCCCCGGTTTGCTCTCGCGTTCCCCGAACCCCCCTTGAAGCCACCCAACAGCACTGCAGTGTGGCCACATCTAACACCACTTGCAGCGCTGGTTGCTGTAAGTGTGGCCACTCTGCAGCGCTGGCCCTATACAGCTGTACTAATACAGCTGTAACAACCAGCGCTGCAAAATTGTAGATGTAGACATACCCTAAGTGCTCCATCCTTGCTCTGCTTGGCTGCATGGGAACCTGTTGGGGCTTCATTTCCCAGTCCAGATGCTCTCCATGGTGCTGGTGAATGGACTGGGCTGTGAGAACAGCTCTGGTGGTAGCAGGAGCAAACCCACCGGGGGTTAAGAGCTGATGAAAAGTCAGCCCCAGCCAGGTTTTGTCGTCAGTGAGTGCCAAGCTTGGCCCATTCTCTTAAGAACTCTAGGCTTCGCTAGCACTGAACTGTGCCTTCATTCGCAGGGTGTAAGCCGGGAGGTTTGCCTGCTCCCTCCTCTGTCTCTTTCTCTCTCTCTCTTTCTTTGCTTGGTTGCTGCAGAACAGCTGGGCTGCTTCATTCTATTCGCTTATCACTTTACTTGCACCACAGTCAGACATACAGAAATCTGAGTCCCTGAGAATCAGAGTTGTACCAATGCAGATCCCCAACAGGCCAGCGCGGCTACCCTGTTCCCAGTCGTACCTCTTTCTGAGAGAGGCTGGAGCTGGGAGCTCCCCCACAACTACTGCAGCTCCACCATTCCCTCCAGCGACTCCTGCTGGGGACCCCCATTAGCTGGGTGCTCTCCCACAGGCAGTACTAGTGCACCACTGTTTGCAGTGACACCCGCAGGGAGAAGCTGGGACTGAAGGATCTGATCTGGTCACAGGAGGTGGGGGAGTGATGATGGGGAAGCAGGATAGCTAGCAAAAGGTGGTCGGCACGTCTAGGTTACGTGGAGCCAGACCAATGTCCCTCACTGGTGGAGAAGACATGGCTATGCAGTTAGGTTTATTATGGCCATTTGGACTGGCAATGCCTTTACCCCATAGCAGCTAGGAAGGGGAATCTCTGTAGAAAGGAATCCTCCTCTGCCTGAAATTGACACTGCTCTCTTGCTGGAATGAGAGAACACCAGTTGTCCCAGCTGGTAACACTACATCCAGGAGAAGGCATTATACCCGGCAACAAAAATGATTAGGGGGCTGAGGCATATGACTTATGAGGAGAGGCTGAGGGAACTGGGCTTATTTAGTCTGCAGATGAAAAGAGTGAGGGGGGATTTGATATCAGCCTTCAACTACCTGAAGGGGGTTCCAAAGAGGATGGAGCTTGGCTGTTCTCAGTGGTGGCAGATGACAGAACAAGAAGCAATGGTCTCAAATTGCAGTGGGGGAGATCTAGGTTGGATATTAGGAAAAACTTTTTCACTAGGAGGGTGGTGAAGCACTGGAATGAGTTACCTAGGGAGGTGGTGGAATCTCCATCTTTAGAGGTTTTTAAGGCCCAGCTTGACAAAGCCCTGGCTGGGATGATTTAGTTGGTGTTGGTCCTGCTTTGAGCAGGAGGTTGGACTAGAACCTCCTGAGGTCTCTTCCAACCCTAATCTTCTGTGTGCAGCACCAGCTCCTGAAAGGGGCCCAGGACTCACTGACTTTAGGGAGGTGTTGGCTCCCAGGAGGGGAGAAGAGTATCGCAGGCAGGCAGAAAGGAATAAGGGCAACAGCACACGGTTCCCACCTGGGGACAGTGAAATTCTCACCATGGAACTCAAGGCTGCTGGGTGCCTGGCTGAGGATCAGGCTATCTGGGTGTGCAACTGACTTTCATCTAGATGAGAAGGTTCTGGGCACAAGGATCTTGTCTTATTTGCCTGTAAAGCACCATATACACCTGTGCCACTGTATGAATAACCACACGAGATGGGTTTCTTTGGATAAGTACATGTAGGTGACAGGTGTGAGAGAAAGTCACTCCTGTGCGAAGGCCCAGCATGAAGCCTTTGCATCACTTTAGTCCCACTTAAGGCCTCAAGCTGGGGTTTAAATGGGTGCATAGGCCTCGACCTCTGTCTGGGGTGAATACACCCTGGTGAGAATGTAAGGTGCACAGCGGCAAGTAACCAGTCTGTGCATGTAAATCTCCGCGATGGCTGTCTGTCTGTAGCTGACTCCACTAGCTCCTATCACCACAGCTGTTAGGGGATGTCTACGTGTGGAGCTGGGGGTGACATCCCCACACTGGCTCTGCGACCTCGCACGCTAACCATCAAAGCGAATCATGGATCACCCAGCGTCAGACAACATACAAACCAGCCCAGTTCAACGCCACCCCAACAACAACTGACCCAAAGGGTAAACAAGCTCAGTCTGGACCGGAACCCTGGCAGCTGGGGGTTCTGTTGGCTGACCAAGCTGAAGATCTTCATGGCTTATTCCCATCTCTCTTTTAGTTAGTTCATGATTTATAAAATGTTCCCATCGCTAAGGCTCTGGGTGCATGAACAAATAGAACAAGAACAACAATAATCAACATCGGCTAAAGTGAATTCCTTCATTGCTGCCTCAGCATGTTTCCTCTCTCCCGCCTCCCATCATCACCATGCTCAGGACAATGCCTGTGTGAACAGAGGGGCCTCACTGGTGCCATGATGCTGACCAAACGTGGACATAAGGAGCCAATTCTAGAGCCAAGGACTTCCTGCTTCTGGCTGTGTTGATTTCTAACCTGGGGGCTGTTAGTTGGTCTTGACTGCCCTAATGGCATGCAGCCACCCTGCCTTTCCCATACTGCTAGCTGGGAGTGGGGTTTCACTATGGAGAAAATCAAGAACAGCTGCCTTCAAAAACTGTTCAGTGCTGGTGAAAGGTTCTGGACTGATGGTCCTACGACCTGGAGTCTTCCCCCTTAGTGATGAACAATGGCCATGCTACCGTTCCCTCTCACTGCCTCAGCCCTGACCTGTGGGGACCCCCTTCAGGAGCAGGCACATAGCTGAGACTCCATCATCTCTGCCTCATGAACCTGCCACCTCGTGCCGCTGTCAAGATTTTCAAGAGCAGCTCCTGACTTTGGCACCCAACCGGCCACCCCTCCAAGGGACCTGATTCTTCTGGAGGCTCCACTACGGTATCTCCAGCTGGGCACCCAAAATCACTAGCCAGTTTGAACCCTGGGCCTGCAGCTGGGAACACTGACCCACTGGGAACTGGCCTGAGACAGCAGCTCATGTAACAGGCCACCAAACAGACAGTGTCTGGGGGCAACTTCCATTCACTACCGAGCTGGGTTGGATTTGAACTGCTGGTGTAGAGGTGAAAGACTCTCTGGCCCATGGAAAAATTCTGCATCCCCATCTCCTGAGCCAAGTATTTCCAGCCCTGCCTCTTCGAAGAGCTCCACAGGAAGCCTGCTGAAAGAGGCTCGCTCTTCCATAAAGCCAGCCATCTCCCGAGTGAATTCCTGGCACTGCACACGGAGCCCTCAGGAATGTGACTAGTTTGCTGGAGGATAAGCAGGGTCTTTGCAGAGGATTTGGAGAGATTTGCACCAACTTTCATGTGACAGCTCGAGTGGCTGAAATGCTGCATTTCTCCTATTAAGGCTGAGTGAGGAGATGGCACCTGCCACGGCCCACACTGGCTGTGGTCCCGAGAGAGCGGACATTCCTCCCATTGGCCAGAGCATGAAACAAAGGCAGCTCCCACTCTGAGAGCTGCCTCTGAGGAGGGAGGGGATGCCCTCTACTGTCTCCCTTTGGTGCGCCCACCTACCAGCCTCAAAGGCCTCTTGCGTCAGCAAAGTTACCCTCCAGCTGACGAGGGTTTGGCACACCAGAGATTGGTCTGAACCAAAGCCCTGGATCCAGGCCTGGGGTGCATTTGAGGCATGTTTACACTGTAACCAGAGGGGTCATTGCAGACCTACCTGAGCCAGCTTTAATCTAGCTGGGGTGGGTATTCACCGCAGTGAAGTTGGAGCAGTATGGGCTTCAGCATGACCTGTACAAGCCAACCCGGGCCCCTAGATACTTGGGCAGCTAGTCCACGCTAAATGCTGCTGCGGCTTCACTGCTGCTGGTACCTGAGTGAGCTTGGGTACGTCTACACACGCTGCCATCATACTCCATGTTGCCCAGCCCTACTCCATCTCTGAAGAGGGAATCTACAATGGGCTGAATGTGGGTTGGGAACAGGGGTGACATGCAGCTCTGGATTCACATGCAATGGCTCAGGCTTGTCTCTATCCATGAAAAGTCCTGCTGGCAGCCGCAGGGTGCTCATCACCACTCTCCAGACCCCAAAAGGGAGCAGTGGGAAGCTCCTACTAGGGGAAACTCAGCCCTACATAGGCAAGGAGGATGGAGCAGTAGAAATAGCAAATGAGGTTCCCAAGCCCTGCATGCAATAAGACACCATCCACAGGCTGACACCTCAGCATCTCTCACTCTGTGATATTAATGTACCTACTGGGGCAAATGGAATAGGAGAAACAACCAACTTCCTGCAGCTCTGTTGGATTTCGATAGAACATAAAGATGCTCCACTCTAGGGGCTCTTGAGAGCAGGCTGCACGTTCCGCCCTGCTGCTGGTTCTGAAACGTGGATGCAGCTGATCTTTAGAGAAGTGGGCTCGCCCGGCCAGGACAGCAGTGAAAAGACATGCAGTAGAAAAGGGGAGGGTTTCTTACCTTAACGTATTCACTGCAGGATTCCGGGCCATCAGCGGGACTAGAAGAAACCAAAAGGCGTTAATGACGATCAGAGAGTGACAGCAGGAAAACATGGTCCATGTGCCCCCAGGCAAGTCCTCACCCCATGACAGGCCTCAGGGCTTGGGGCGAATGTCCTGGGCTCACCCTGACTCACCCCCAGCCAGGCCACTTTCTGGGCAATGCTCCAGCAGGAGCTCTGCTTTTGAGCAGCCTAAAGCATGGTTACAGGGTAATCCCAGCTGGGATGGCTACTTGTAGAAGGCGTACAGAGGGAGGGTTCGTGATCTAGTACATGCTGTGTACCAGTGGGGCTGTAAGGACAACAGAAAGTCCTAAGAGTTGCAGCTACAGTGACTGTGCACATGTTTATTTCCTCTGTTCCCTGTAACAAGAAAGACCGACAGAGCTGTTCCTGTCTGAGGCCATGTACTGCCTGAAGGAGGAGGGGGAAGCCCTGGGTCACTCAAGGCTACAGGGCTTTTCCCAGTTGGGAGAATGACCTGACTCGGGCAGGCACCAGAAGTCCTTGTTAAACAGCTAAGAGAACAAAAAAGTGTTTTCATGTGAAGTTCCCAGAGCCCTGGCATTCCCTCCCCCTGCCCCATCCCTGTGCTCCTGGCTTGGGGCTTAGCGTCCCTAATGCAACTGGAGAAGAATGAGGTCTTTCTTGCAGGATCTCTCCTCAAATCAGCTTGGACGGTATGAGCCGGGTCAGGCTCCATACGTCTGCTGGGCTCAGTGGGGTCTCTGGAGTTCATGGCAGTTGAGCCAGAACCTTGGGGAGGTGAAGCTATTGGGCGGAATCCTTCCAGACCCATAAGGGCTGGGACTGAGGGGGAGAGGAGCAGGCAGACCAGGTGTGGGGGCTCCCTGTGTTTACTGGGAGGGTAAGGGGGGGAATGTTCTTGTAATCACTGATGCCCCCTCCTTACCAAGAGAAGGATGCTCATTCCTGATTTTTCCCGTTATTCAGGCTTGGATTTCCATTCTGTTCTGGGAACAGGGAGTCACTGGGACACATGGGCTCACACTGGTATTTCCTGTACACCTTCCTGCCCTGCTCGGGCCCCAGCTGCTTCCAGCTGGAGCACAGGGGAGCTCTGAAGGACGGAAAGAGGTGGGACGGTAGGCCCAGAATAACTCGCAGGATCAGGGGTCAGGAGCCAGACAGACGGTGCCCCCGCCCACCCTAGGAAGGCTGGTCAGGAAACGTCTCCCCCCGGCCCCTTTCTACACTGTGCCCTGCAAGGATTCAGCCCCACAAGCCAATCTGCTTTCTCGGCTACAGCCTGTTTCTGCTTGGCCTGACGGGACAGCTGGCAGGAGAGGGGTGCAGAGATGGGTATTCACAGGGTCTCTGATGAGCATGCAGCAAGGGCTGGATCCTGCTCTCCTTGACATCAGTGGTACAGGATCAGGCTCTGTGCTGGCTAGAGAGATAGGATACTCCCTCCTTCCCATCTGTAACCGGACCCTTGACAGAAGAGTTGCCCTGGGAGGGAGTATTTGCTTAAATATCTAATGAATTAATCAGTGAGCAGGATGGGGACTGAGCCCTGCTGGCTAACAGCCCATAATTAACACTTCTTTACTGGCCCCGTGTAATCCTGCAGAACTGAAACATTCACTGAAGTTCCTTGCCCTTATGGCTGCAAAAAGAAACCATTCGGGGGTGACTCAGTGCACTTCTGTCTGGGTGAGGTTGCACTCAGAGAAAAGCCCCAGCCCCTCCAACACATGAGGAAGTTACCCCCGTGAATCTTAAACCTCCACACCCAAAACCTCCAAATTGGTAACTGTGTGACGGATTCCCAGATGCTGTAAAGTATCAGGAGGGAGTTGTGTTAGTCTGGAGCTACAAAAACAATAAGGAGTCCGGTGGCACCTTAAAGACTAAGATTTATTTGGGCATAAGCTTTCATGGGTAAAAAACCTCACTTCTTCTTTACCCACGAAAGCTTATGCCCAAATAATCTGTTAGTCTTTAAATTGCCACCAGATGCTGTAGTTATGCTCTTGTAACGGATGTTTAGGCACATCACCCAGGGCTGGCACCAGTGTAGCAAGCAGGTTCCTGGGGCGGCCAATGGAGAGGGGCCGCACGTCCGGCTCTTTGGTGGCGGGTCCCTCTCAGAGCGAAGGACCTGATGCCTAACTGCCACCAAAGAATGAAGTGGCGGCGGTAGAGCTGCCACTGAAGTGTTGCCGATTGTGGCTTTTTTATCGTGGCTTTTTTTTTTCCTGCCGCCTGGGGTGGCAAAAATGCTGGAGCCGGCCCTGACGTCACCCCCTATGAAAGTGCTTCCACCTTTGGGGTGCAAAGTTGCTGCTGTTGTTTAACAGCTCATGGCAACAGCCTACAAGCTTAGGCTAAGTGGAGCAGAATACTGTATCCCAGGGGCTGGCAACCTTTCAGAAGTGCTGTGCCAAGTCTTCATTTATTCACTCTGATCGGAGGTTCCTCGTGCCAGTCATATATTTGAACGTTTTTAGAAGGTCTCTTTCTATAAGTCTATAATATATAACTAAACTATTGTTGTATGTAAAGTAAATAAGATTTTTAAAGTGTTTAAGAAGCTTCATTTAAAATTAAATTAAAATGCAGAGCCCCCGGACCGGTGACCAGGATCCAGGCAGTGTGAGTGCCACTGAAAATCAGCTCACGTGCTGCCTTTGGCACGCGTGCCATAGGTTGCCTACCCCTGCCATAGCCAGTTGAAACGGCAGGGGTAGTTTAGGGGCATGGAATATGGTGACCCGAGCCGGGATTTGGCCAGACATTGGAGTCAGCACCTCAATTCTTACCAGGGGCTTAGCACTGTAAAAAAATCAAATCAAAATGTCAGTTTAGTTTCTTACCCAAAAGATGGCACCTCCAACAACCCCTAACATCGTGCTGGAGCACTGGGTAGGTAACAAAGAAAACCCCCAACCCCACTTCTGGGGGTCTCTTTAGGGGTCTCCCATCCAAGTCCTGAGCTATTGCAATTGGCCTTAGCTTGTCAGGGTCACAGCACAAGGTACGGCAGCTGCAAGGCGTGGGACGTGCCATATAAACTCTCTGGCTTGGCCTATGTTTAAAACGTCCATCAGTGTAGCTATGGGGGTTGGGGCATGAAAACGCACATTCCTGACTAATGTAGCTGTGCTGACAGAAGTGTGCTTCTGTCGCTGTAGCTAACGGTGTTTGGGGAGGTGGTGTTCCTATACCCGACGAAAAACTCCTTCTGCATCTATAGGGGCGGCTATGTCTGCATGGGCTCTGGAGTGCAGCCATAGCCTGGGACTCACTGCTGCTTCCAGTTCAATTTTCCTCTGCAAATCACTGTCTGGCACCGACTAGTGATCAACTGGGAAACAGCAGGTTATTAAGAATTCCAGCTGGTCAAGGGCAGTGGCCTGACAGCTCTGAAGCGTGTTGCTCGGAGTTACCTTGGAAGGTGGCTACGTGGCCCCCAGGACACATTGATACTCTGCTCTACCACTGCCAGTGTTTCTCAGTATGATCCTTGTTGGTTAGAAGTTCCGGGAACAAACAGACTGTTGGTTTTAGCTGCCCATGCGGCAGGTGCAAGGCACGACAGGATCAGTTATCAGAGGTTTAAGGGAGGAGAACAACTCATTAAGGGCACAGTCCATGCATGACCCTTGGATCTTGACAGGATCCGTGCATGGCCTTTGCATCTTTGCCTGTATGGAGCCACACTCCTGTTAGTCAGTAAAATGCAGCTCCAGATTCCCCTCCAACCTCCAGCAAACCAAGGAGTGATCCGAAAGGCCGGAGCTTTTAATCCCAATCAGACTCACTGAGCCTGGCCCAGGGGGTGGCCATTTTAATCTTTAAAAAATAAATGATAACGCTCTTTGCACCACAGCAGCGGGAGAGGTCAGCTCCCACTCTTTCTGCAGACAGGACCAGTAACCAGGAGAAGCACCAGGGCATTCCATATGGAAATTTAGTGGTTTAATTTTTACAGAGTATCATCTTATGAGTGTCAGAACAATAACTCAACATGGAAAAATCATTGGTGGAGTCCTGCATTAGGTATCCACAGTGCCAGAACCTCCCTCTGGGACATCAGGCTCCTTAACTGTATGTGCGGATAGAAAGCAAACACAGACATGTGTGCTGTAGAGACACTCCCCTCCCATCCCCTTGCAATCAGCTGGGAAGTGCCCATTGTAAAAGCTGGGGCCAGGTCTAGCCCCTGCCCCTCTGTGCTGCTTGGAAGGTGTATGAGGGGCTGCACAGGAGCTGCAAGGTCTAGGAAGAATTCTATGGGTATAAAAGCAGCACAGGGCCCAGCATAGCAGGTGTGTGGTGCAGGGTTCCGGGCTGCGATGCTGCCCTCAGGAGGCTGCCATAAGTTAGAGCAGCCCCAGAGCAGGGCATTTTAGCTCCTGCAAGCAGCCTAGCATCTAGAGCAGGGGTGGCCAGCCTGAGCCTGAGAGACAGCCAGAATTTACCAATGTCCATTGCCAAAGAGCCACAGTAGTACGTCAGGCCGTGATTGAGCGAGGGTTTCCCTACTGACCCAGCAGCAGCACCCGAGCAGGTTGTGGGGGACTAGCGCCATCCACCCAGCTTGCCACAGTACCCTAGCACAAGCCTCAGTTCACAGGCTGGTTTCCCTCGGAAGCTGGAGCAGGAGTGAGCTGTGGATAACACTCCTGGAAGAAGGCACAGCCGCAAGCAGGAGAGTACGCTTCCCTTCTCGCTGCCAGCCCAGCTGGCATTTTCCAGGTGACTCCAGGATGTCAGGGCAAGGCTGGGCCTGGGCTGGCAGGGTTTCTACAAATCTGCCCCCTCCCTGCAGCAGCTGCGAGCTGGCCTCTAGAGGTGCCGGGTCAGAGAGAGAGCGGCTGGGGCTTGGGAATCTGTGAGAAAAAACAAAGGGTGGGGGAAGGGAGACTCCAGGCAGGAAATTGGGAGCATGAGAGCAGCTGGGAAGTCGAATTTAGGAGAGTCTTGCAAGCTCCTCCAGTGCTCTGCAAAGCCATCAGGGCCTGTGGCTAATGAACTGCAATATTCACATCCCGGCATACAGTGCCAGAGAGCCCCCACTTCACTCAGCGCTGGAGAAGAATGAAACCACTATAAATAACCCCTTCTCCTAACTGTAAGCAGATGCAGTGCCTGCGCCTTGGCCCTGGGAGAGGCAGAGGGACGCTAGCGGTCTCAATATGCAGCGAACTGTGCGACTGAATGGCCAGAGGATTCTTGAATGCGACTCAAACATTCCTGAAGCCTGTCAAAGCGCCTGGGAGAAATTCCAGCGCTCCTTTTGGAATGAGTCCCTGCAGCCCGGGAGCCCCCTCCGACTGGCCTGAAATGCCTTGCAGGAGGGAGGGGCAGGCTCAGTGGCACTGCCCCCACGCTCGCAGGGATGCCAGTCAGTGGACGGCTGAGGCATGTTGGGTTTAGCCCCTCAGCATGGTACTGTTAGTTCCAAAATTGATTCATATTTACTTCCAACGGCTCCCGCTGCAGCTCCTGGCTTTTCCCCACGTCCAGGTGCTCCAGCAACAAGCCGTTCCTTGCCTCACTTGCATTTCACAGCCAAAGAGTATTCTCAACATTGTGAGTTCCTCTTCTGCTCTGCGGCATGCTCCAATGGACAGGGCATTGGACTGGAACACGGGAGACTCTGCTACTGGCTGACTGGGTGACCCCGGCCAAGTCACTTTACTATTGAGTGCCTCGGTTTCCCCATCAGTGAAAATGGGAATAACGCTCATTGCCTCCTTTATAATGCACTTTAAGATCCATTAATGAAAAGTGCTATGTATTTGTACCAGGGATTCTGCATTGCAATACAGCTTCTGCAGGAGGCTAGTTAACTGCGTGCTATCACTTTCCTCGGACAAGCACAGTTTTCACTAGCCCTCTGCATATCCACTCTTCTCAGAAAAGTCAAGTCCGTTTCTTCCAGTAACCTCCTTTTTTGCTGCTCAATTCCAGCATGAATAATTCGGTCTCTAATTCGTCCATCTGGTCACAGTTCACATTCAGGGTGTTGTTACATGTGTCTTGTAACACCCCAGTCCATGGTCTCACCAGGCAGCTGGTTTCTTGTAAAGAAAACATGCTGGCCCCAGTGACATTCACGCCTGGATCAGTCTTCAGGAAGCTTCCGAAAGGCTTTGCCTAGCAGTTTGCAGACCCCTTCGTGCTCCCATAGGAATGGATTGAAGCTCTCCAATGCCACAGGTAGCAGCCCGGAGGATTTCACCCCCCGAGTCCTCTTTCAGCACCACTTGCTCCAAGAAGAAGGCGGACTCACTGCAGTCGCTCCTCCAGTTCAGGAAGCTGCATTTGCTCCATTATTGTGATTGCTTCAGCTTCCCACAGCCTACCCCAAAGCAGGGCCCACAAGCATGCTGGGGACAGCCTGAACTTTTCTGGATGGTGTCTTGCCCCCGGTGCAAGAGCGAGAAGTGGAGGTGATCCATGTAGGATGGAGAATTTTCCTGATCAGCAGCCTTCCTGGGCTTCCTTCTGGTCGCAATGCTTCAAGGTGAGCTCCAGAACCCAGCATGACTGATAAATCCTCGGCTGCAGCCTCAGCGTACTGGGAGCAGAGATGGATCCAAAATATGGAGCTGCCCCATGTCACATGGGTGCTTGAGGGTGACACTTGGGAAGTAGGACCTTTGGGCATATGGGCTCGAAGGAGAGCATCACTATTCCTAGCTATGGAACTGCAGGAACACCTGTCTGGAAACTGCATTCCACTTGGCACCCTTGCTTAACGCACCAACCTTTCTCCTCTGATCTGATCACAGATTATGCAAGAACCATGGTTGCAGCCTAACGCTCGGTGAACCTTTGTCCACACTGCAGAACTGTGCCACAGTTGGACACCACTCAGGAGGGACCAGGATCAGAACAGCAGGGGTTGCTGCAGGGCAGGATGGAGGTGCACTGGCGGAGCAGAGCATGGCCCCCCGAGAGGAGCAGCAGGAGGTGCCGTAGATCAAGATTAGGGTCCAGTGCTAAAGCTAGGTGCGATCACACCTGCACTAACAGGGGGTGTGGCAGTATTACGTTCTAGTGGCAGCGCTGCAGGTAGGTAGCGGGTACCGTCCCTTCCTGTACTGTCTGCCATAGCTTGTATCCTGGAGCTTAGATACTGCAGTGAGCTCAGATCAGTGCATTAAATCATGGACTGTCTGGTGCAATACTGAAGGACAATGGGGTGAGTTACAGCTGGAGCTCCTAGCCAGCATCAGCCAGCACAGGGGAAAGGTGCCTTTGGGATCCCAGGGTAGGGACAGCCCGGCACAGCCAGGTATCCCTGGCCTTCTCTCCCCTTCACTGGGGAAGTGAGACATTCCAAAAAGCCAGGGCAGGGGGAAGCTCCAGCTGCAGTTGTCTATGGACCATCTTCCTCTGCGTCCTCAGCCAGGGCCCAGCTGCAGCACCACGCCAGTGGCCTTGTGGATGACACCGGGCTTTGTGCACTCACAGGAGGCACTGAAGAGTCCGGTGTTTCCACGACCAGCCCTGCTCATGCCCAGCTCAGGAGACAGTGAGATGCTCCCACCCGCCCAACATCCTGCTCTCCCGTATTCCCCACACTGACAGCAACCTAAGGAGCCCAGCAGCTTCCCCCGTCACACTGGCTCACCCCTCTCCCTGCCCTGGCAATGGGCTCTAGCGGCATGAAACGCTGAGCGACAAGAATTCCTGCCTCATACCGCGCTGCCGCCACCTTACCTAGGATGTTGGGCAGAGTCATTGAAACTGCGACGTGCCTCAGTTTCCCCAGGAAACTGGGACCAGTCAGACCTGCAGGGCAGGCCAGCACTAACTAGCTCGGCCCGGATCCTTCTTTTGTTTAAGTTAAAGCGACTTTTGCCTTTAATGTCAAAGGGACCCCACTGGGCCACATCTTGGCCATGTCAGTGGCTAGTGCTGGGGAATTCTCCTGTCCGCCTGCTCGGATCCGTTCCTAGCCCGAATCCCTGGGCCAGCAGCCTCTGCTCCCAGCTGTGCAGGTCCGTGTAGCCCCTTCCCTGCCTCCCTGGCTGGGCCGGGCCGGGCCAGGGCCACGGCAAACCCCGGCAGGCGAAGGGAGGGGGCTGCAGCCGGAAAGGTTTCAAGTTCCCCCTTCTGGCTGGCTGCCCTAGGGAGTGTGTGTGTGCGCGCGTGGGGAGGGGGGTCTGTCTGCAGGGCAGCCCCCACCCCACTCAGCTCCACACGGGGCTTTGCCAAGCGCCTGAGCTCTGGGCAGGGCTTGGTGCCAGGGCGACCTCACCCCAGGCCAGCGCCCCACAGCCCGGCCCGCCGGGGGCTGCCCCCCACGGGTCTGCGCTTCCCACGAGCGAACCTCCTGCCCCGTGGGGTGGGGACACGCAGGGCCCTCGCAGGAGCCCGGGGCCCGTCTCAGGACGGACCCGCCCCCGCGGGGGGGTGAGGCTTTGCGCTGCGGTTTGCAGCCCCTTCCTCCGCCCCTGCCCACGGGACACGCTCACCTGCCATGGCCCAGCCCGTGGGGCCTCCTGCCCACCTCGGTCATCGGTGCCGGCCGCCTGCGCCCCGAGCCCGCCGCACGCACCCGCCAGCCGGAGGGGAAGTTTGAGCGCGGCCCCCTGCGAGCGCTGAACTTGGGGAGGGCTGAGCCGGCCCGGCCCGCCCCGCTGCCTCTGGCCCTGCCCCCTCGCCCGGCCGGGGCGGAGAGCGGGCTCCCACAGCTGGGAGAAATTCCTCCCCATTCCCATGCTCCTGGCAGCCCCTTCCCTACCGCACACCGCCTGAGCAAACAAACCCCAGAGCCCTGGGAACGAGACCGGCCCTGGCGCCTGGGAATCCAGAGTGACTCCGGCGCCGCACTGGTGTCAAACCGGCACAACACAATCAGGCCTGGCTCAAGTAGGAGAAGCAATGGGCCGGAGAAGAAGCTGGTGTAAACCAGTGTCTCTCCACTGACTTGACACCAGGGAGCCTGGGACATCAGCTGCCTCCAGATACTGCAGGGGACCCGCAGCCGGCAGCACAAACCCCTCAGATTGGAGCTCAGAACCCTCTGAACAAGCAAACCCACTTCCAGGGAGAAGGCTTCTGAGTTTGAGACAAGCAGTGGGGCTGAATCCCCTAAACCAAGGACAGTGCCCCTTGTGTCACGCCCACACAGGCCTCCCTCCCTGGCACCCGAATCGGGTGGCATCGCACTCTGCTGTACACAGGGGACGCTGAGTGGCGGCCCTGGGAGGGTGGTGTTTATGCGAAAGAGATGGATCCTGCACAGGGCTGGGACCTCCTGCTGCGGTTGGGCTGGGTTGTGTTCTCCCCGCGAGCTGCGCGCTATGGCTGGGCTTTGGGGAGTTGCGGGGCAGGGGAGCAGCCAGAGCCTAGCAAAGCAAGAGATCCCAGCTCCCAGGGAGAAGGGTGCTGGCTCACACCCGTAGGCTGTGGTTGTACAGCCCAGCGTTTCAGTGCATGCGTGTGTGTGTTCACGAGCGTGTGCGTTCGCAGGCATGTGTGTGCATGCGTGTTCACGGGCATGTGTAGCGGGATCAGATGGTGTCCGTGCAGCCAGCCCTCAAAGTGGAGAAGCCAAGGCATAGTGCAGCTCTCATTAGAAGGTCACCGCTTTGGGCTCAGTTAAAGGTGAGGGAGGCTCCCCAGGCAGGGGCTGAAATTGGGGAGGGCAAGGGGTTGCTGTCCTCTAGGGCTTTGGGGGCCAGGCTGACAAGATCCTACAGTCATCACAAAAGCATGGCGAGGGCCAGCCAGTGCCAGCTGTAATTCCCAGCAGCCGCCCCCAGGCCCAGCTCATCCCCTCCCCACATTCCGAGCGCCTTCCCAAGCAGAGGCCTCCTTTACAGCGTCCACCTGGGCTCTAACCGTCAGTGGTGGAGCTGAGAGGCACTGGAGTGAAGCCCGGGGCAGCACTGTCCTCCAGGAGTCACGGGCCTCTGGAGTCTGACAAACCCCGCAGCAGCTGCAAGTGTATGTCGGCTGAACCAGAGACTGGGGACGTTGTGAAAGTGACACTCCCCTCCCAGGAGGAGAGGGAGGAGGAGAGAGAAAGGAAGGAGAAAAGGATGGTGCCAAGCAATGGAGCTCTCCAAATCCCGCTCCCCCATTCCAGCTCTGCTCCCACACAGCGCCCCCAACTCCTGGTGGTTTTCTCGCGTGGATCAAACCAACAAAGCCACGACTTGAAACTAAACTGAGAACAAGGCAACGGGAAGGCCGAGCTAAACCAGGCTGCCTGAGACGTTTCCGTCCCGACCGGAAGCAGGAAAGACCAGAAATCCCACGGGAAGCTTGTTCTCATGAAGCTGCCAACCCCAGGCGGAGGATGCAAGAGGTTCTAATAAGCAGCCCCACTTTCCCAGGTGTCTGTGTAAGGGAGTGTTGCCTAGGGGCTAGCACCCAGGACTGGGCGACCAGCCTCCTGGGTTCTAGGCTAGCTTTATGACCTGGGAGCAGTCACTTTCCCTCTTTGTGGCTCAGTTTCTATTGTTGGTAAAATGAAGATAATATCCCCTGTTCTCCAGGGGTGTGTGAAAGGTGGGGGTTGGGAAATAGCTGGCAAGCGCTGGGTGGGCAGAATACAGCGTTGTTATCACCTCCGGAGAAAATCTGTCACTAAATAAACAGGAAGTTGGCCCGAGGGGATGCCTCAGAGGGGCTCGATCCTGCAAGGTGCTGAGCACTCTGGCCCTGATCCAGCCGAGCACTTCAGCATGCACTCGATTTTCAGCATGGGCTTAGTCCAGGACCGTTCAGGTGCTTAAATGCTTTGCTGGGTTGGGGCCAGAGTCTTCTGTACCCTGCAGGCTTGAGCCCTCATTCAGCAGCAGAACAAGGGTGCACTGGAGTAGCTGAGCATGCTCATGCTGTGTCTTACCTCCCTTGCGGGCTCTCCCAGGAGGCTGGCGGCAGCTCCTCCTTTGCTCCTTCTTTTCCTTCCAACAGGACGGGCTCTTGCAACAGCTCTGCTGTGGTACAATCAGTTCTAGGAGCTTGGATAGGCTCCTGGGCTGGGCTGGCAGCGAGTCCCTCTCCCATTCTCCCAGGTGCCTGCCCAGGGGGACGGTCGTTCCCTGAGGCGTCAGATCCCACCCCGGGCTCTGTTGTGATTGACTCACCCAGGCTGGAGCTGTTATTCGATGGCAAAGTCCCTGAGGAAGCATCTGCTGCTGGGGCAGGGTCAGCGGGAGCCACTGACTCTGGAGTGGCCGGTGGGGACGTGCCAGGGGCTCTGCCACCTGTGGTCCCTCTGTTATGGGAGCTTTGGGAGCTCTTGGTCCGTTTCCCTGCCCCACTGGGGGTGGTCCTGGGCATCGTCCCCATGTGGCTGTACATGTCGCACGACCTGGCATAGGGGGATGGGCTCTTGGGCATGGTGTTCAAGTCATCCTGAGTGCTCTCCAGGGCATCCTCCAGGAAGCTGTTAGGATGCAGGGTCTCTGCCCGCAGGCTGTCCGTGGGGCTGGCAGGGGCAGACACTCGCCGGAGGGTGAAGGCTCGATGGATGTTGCTCAGGCTCCCAAAGCCTTTGAACTTAAAGAACTCTGGAAAGGAAAAGGAATCGTGAGCTGGGGTTACTCCTGGGGGGGCGGGGTGACAGGGTCTTGGCATGGGATTGAGATGGTGCTGAAGGCAGTCTCTGCAGTGGGGTTGTCCCCTCTGACGTGGGTGTAGCTCAATGGAGTTGCACCCTGAGAGAGAAGAGTCAGACCCAGCCAGCCTGACGCCCCTCTGGCCTGCACCTTGGGTTGTCAGTGAGGTAGCATGGCCTTATGGCCCGGGCTGGACTGGGGCTCAGGAGAACTTAGCTCAGTTCCTGAGCCTGCCACTTTGCTGAGCCGAGGCTTCTGATCTGGGCATCATTTCAGTGATGGAGAAAGGGAGGCACAAGGTGATGACGTGATTGTGCCTAGAACGGCCTCTCGCTGGCAGAATGCAGTTCTTTTCCTCCCTCCTCTTGTTGCCTTTCTCAGCAAGGTTTCTTCCGCACCCCCACATCCCTCTGGTGAGAACAGTTGTGGGTCCCAGGGCTGCTCTGCACCACTGTGGTTTTGTGTGTGCTTTGCACAGTGTGTAATAATCCAGAACTTTAAGGGTCTGCTCAGCTCGGAGCCTGTGCACATTGGTTAAACCAGAGTCCGGAGGGGACGGGCTACCACAGTGTTAGAGCAACCGTCGGCAGGAGGTGCCTGGCAGGGAGAGAGATGCTACACCGCGCTTGGCCACAAGGAGGCACTAGCGGTGAGTCAACCCCTTCCCGGTGTGAAATGTAACAGTTTTGATCTGACAGCATTTTATACCTAGTTTGCATTTCAGCCACCCTGCGCCTAAGAGACTATTTCAGTCAGCAAGCGACTCAGCCTTGTGATATGCTCAGCTTCCAAACAGAACAGCACCGCATTTCTCCAAGATCTAGCTGCCCATACATTCAGCCAGGCAGAGCCTGAAAAGCTATCTGTAATACCTGGTAACTCCTGCTGATATAATACCCATGGGTATGCAGGCATGTGGCAGCAGGTGTCCATGAGTGTGTCTGTATTTCTGAAGGGGGGAGGGGAGTGTATGTGTGTCTCTTTGATACATGGTGCACCGTGATTGCATATATCAGCGCGAGCAAGACGGTGTAGCTGCGTGTGTGTGATAGCATGTGTGTATATCCGTGTGTGTGGGACCCTGTGCCTGTGTGTATGTCTGTGTGTGTATGAGCATGAGTGTATGTTAATGTGGATGGGAACATATGGGCACTTGTGGGGTTGGTTTGCTGTGTCAGTGGGACCACGAGCGTGTATGTGGGTACCTGTGGGGCCGGGTTGCTGTGTGGATGGGACCATGTGATGGTGAGTGTGTCTGTCAATATGTGTGTGGCCGGGTTGCTATGTGGATGGGACCATGTGACCGTGAGGGTGTATGTGGGTACGTGTGTGGCTGGGTTGCTATGTGGATGGGGCCATGTGATGGTGAGGGTGTCTGTCGGTACGTGTGTGGCTGGGTTCCTGTGTGGATGGGACCATGTGACCATGAGGGTGTATGTGGGTACGTGTGTGGCTGGGTTGCTATGTGGATGGGACCATGTGACGGTGAGGGTGTCTGTTGGTATGTGTGTGGCTGGGTTCCTGTGTGGATGGGACCATGTGACCGTGAGGGTGTATGTGGGTACGTGTGTGTCCGGGTTGCTATGTGGATGGGACCATGTGACGGTGAGGGTATCTGTCGGTACGTGTGTGGCTGCCCGTGTCTCTGAGTGTTTTCCTCTGAAGTAGTTCGGGGCCCCTTTGCACTCCAGAGCTAGCAGTTCAGCCTGTGTTCAGCGAGAAGCATGTGCTATGGGAAGGATATTCATCTACCCACTTCCTAAGCTAAGCGAGTGAGCAATTAGACCCTCTCGATCACTGTTTTAATCTCCCAGCTGCCACCTGCTACTGCTGAGTGCAGAGCGTTAACCGAAGTCATATTTATAACCCTCACAGGATGAGTTTGTGTTTCACACCCCAGCTCTGCTCTGTAGGGTAGTGCAGCACAGGGTCAGAATATCACATCCTCCCCCGTTCTCCTTGTGCACCCCACAAATGAGAGCAGAACACAAACTCGCCAGGCCTGTGCTCTTTCTGTAGCATTACTGTCTCTGCATGCCACACGCATGGTTCAGGGAGCAGGTAACTGGGCCTCCTGCTGGGATTGCTGTTTACCTTCTAGGAGGCTGCAGTGCTGTGCCAATGCAGCATAGCTCCGTGTAGTGCTGTTACAGGGTTTGAGGCCGGGACACAAGGCAGGAATCACCAGGTGAAAGTCTCTGGCTTGCGTTAGCAGGAAATCAGACTGGTCCCAATCGTCCTTTCTGGTCTCAGAGTCTATGGAACCGTGGCTGTAGCATTGTGAATGCAAAGCTTTGTCCTTCTCTACCACCATTTTTTTTGCAGGATCTCAAAGCATTTGGCAAACAAGACTTGCAATCCCCTGGCTGGAAAACTCAGGTACAAAGAGAGGAAGTGATGTGCCCAAGGTCAGGCAGTAAATTAAGTGGCACAACCATGAGTGACACCAGTTGTCCTGACTCCCAGGCCCGAATTTCACTCCTAGGTCGAGCCACCTATAACCTCTTAGTCCATTTCAGAGAAGGGGCTAGTGTACGAGGAGAAGGGATTTAACTCACTTTTCTGGTTTATTTGCATTATGGTAGCAGTTAGAGACCCCCACTGAAATTGTGCTGGAGCTGGACAAACACTTCGTGGGATGGTCCCTGCCCTGACTCCGTCCAATCTGAACAGACAAAGGCTGGGACACTGAAGCACAGAGAGAGAAAGGGGAAGGCTGCAAGTCAAAGGGACCAGGGCAGCTAACTGTCATTTGTGCCTTTGGACTCTCCCCCTAAGGGACTTGCCCAGGGTCATGCAGGAAGCCTGTGGCAGAGCTGAGAAGGGAACCTAGATCTCCTGAGTCCCAGTGCAATACCTTAACCTCCAGAACATCCTTCTCCTCTGTCAGCTGGGGAGGGGGCCCTAGTGATGGGGAATTGATGGATTTGTTCACAGGGGGCATCCAACACCACTGTGCCACATGATGGTCAAGCGGTAAATGTGGCTCTGCCACAGACATCGCTTCATGCCACCGAGCCTCAGTTTCCCTTGTCTCTAAATCAGGGTTAATCCTGACTTGACGGAGGTGCTGTGAGGCTGGCTTAGTACATGTTTGCAAAGCACTGAGTGATCCTGTGGGGGAAGGACAATTCTATGCAAAGCCTCAGGGTGGGCTCCAAGCATTTGGAACTGGGGAAAATGCAAATTTAAATTCTAGCAGCATCATCTCAGGCCAAGTTAGGCGTGAGGGAGGCTTGCTGGGAAGGAAGTGTGTGAGGGGGCAGAAAATGAAATTATGCTGGGGTAGCTGCCTTTAAGGGCTTTGGGGAAAACCCCAGGGCTTGGGGAAAGAAGAGAGTTCAACCCACATCTGCTGCTGATTAGTTTCCTCTGAGACCAACTCCAAAATGCTCATTAGCCCTGTGCACACATAGGGTGAGATCCTGGCCCCAGTGAAGTCGGTGGGAAAACCCCCATTGCAATGAGGCCAGAATTTCAGCCATAGCCTAGACCAGGAATTGGCAACCTTTCAGAAGTGGTATGCCGAGTCTTCAATTATTCACTATAATTAAAGTTTTGCGTGCCAGTAATACATTTTAACCTTTTTAGAAGGTCTCTTTCTAGAAGTCTATAATATAACTAAACTACTGTTGTATGTAAAGTTAATAAGGTTTCAAAATGTTTAGAAGTTTCATTTAAATTAAAATGCAGAGCCCCCTGGACCGGTGGCCAGGACCCGGGCAGTTGTGAGCGCCACTGAAAATCAGCTCACGTGCTGCCTTCGGCACACGTGCCATAGGTTGCCTACCCCTGGCCTAGACACACTGGAGTCAGTCTGGGTTCACTCCGCCGTTCCACACAGTCCCACCACGGCCCATGGCTGGGGTACCACCTGCTGCCTCCTGTGTTCTGTGTGCTCCGTCCAGGTGCAGGATTAAGGGCAGTTCAGGAGCCTCCATGGTGCTCCGGGAGGCAGGCAGGCGGGGGGAGAGGAGAAACACATGTCCTGTTTTTCTTTCTGCACCCGATTTCACACTGGATTAAACCAAACTGGTCCCAGCTCAACAGTTCAGTTCAGTTAGGGGCTGATCAAGTGGATTATTTTGTACACCTCGACCTGTGAGAGGTGGGACTCGACACCCGCTCGGCCCCATCGAAGCAAATCCAGCCCCGTCCCAATCAGCCCAACCAAGAGCTAAACAAAAGCGACTCTTGCTCTGAAAGGCCAGTGAGAACCTGGCAGCCACGAACCCACTGACAATATAGGCTGTTTGCGTCCTCCGCTGGTGCAGCTCGGGAGCTCCCACCGGACCAATGCACCCCCCCCCACACACACACACCCTCCCGCCTCCCCATGCTTTAAAGCTCAGCCAGGCGCGTTCCCCGGAGCAACTTACTGAATTTTTTGAAGGCCCCTTTCTTCTGGCCCTCTGCCATTGTCAGCTTGTGATGGAGCCACCGAAGCAGGTCTAAGTTTATAACTTTCCCTACGCCCTGCCCTCCCTTCCTCTTCCCCGCCCCCTATCTCTCTCTCACTCAGCATTTCCTCTATCTTTAAAAAGGCCATCACCTACTCACAGCCCCTGCCCCCTCCCGCTGCTTTTACCACAGGGGATAGCGCCCCCTGTTGTTGCCAGCTGCCCTGCCTTTGACTCAGCCACAGCCACGAGGGGAGTCGTATGATCTGTATTTTGCTTGCCCCCGATCAGGACCAGGGCCCCATACAAACACATGCGAAGACAGGGTCCAGGCCCCACAATCTAATGGTAATATCTGCTCTTGCATTGGCCAGGAATCAAAGCAGAGTCTTCCAGGCTGAGGTGGGGGACTAGGGGGAGGTTACCCTGGAACCACCAGGGCTTTTTAACCCCAACCCTGCACTGCAAAGTGATGTCCCCTGCCCTCGAGGACCCAGCTAGCTGGATTACAGCCTGCTGCGCAGACAGTGAGATCCTCCCGACCCTCGATTGCTCTGTCCCCCAGGGCACAAGAGGGGTTTCTGCAGAAAGTGTGTATTGTCTGGCTAGTGACGCTGGACAAGGGGGAATCCTGACAGCTCCTTCTAGGGCCTGATCCCATTCCCACTGTGCTTGGCCCTGCCCAGCAGACGGTTGCTGCTTGGGAGGTGGATTGCAGTTGGCTGGGCAGAGGAGGTGGCTCTCAGCTTGTGTTGACATTTGTCAGGTTGATATTGCCTTTCTGAGCCCAGGGATTAAGCCATCTGGCCCTGTCATTGTGGTCTGAGTTACGAAACAAGACAGGGTGACAATGCTGGCAATGACAGTGTAATAAAAATGCACATTCTCAATGGGTCCCTAAGTGCTTTTACAAGCTTTACTTACTGATTGCACCTTGGACAATGGGATCAACTCCTTGCTCCTTTACACTGGAGTACATCTGGAGTGACTGGGTACCCATATTGACTGGGTACATGTCACCTCAGGATGGGATGCAGAGATAAAGTTTCACGACATCTTAAATGACGGCTTCTTGGAGCAGCTGGTCCTGGAACCCACCAGAGGAGAGGCAATTCTTGATTTAGTCCTAAGCAGAGCACAGGATCTGGTCCAAGAGGTAAATGTAGCTGGACTGCTTGGTAATAGTGACCGTAATATAATTAAATTTAATATCCCTGTGGCGGGAAAAACACCACAGCGACCCAACACTGTAGCTTTTAATTTCAGAAAGGGGAACTACACAAAAATGAGGAGGTTAGTTAAACAGAAATTAAAGGTTTCAGAGGGGTAGCCGTGTTAGTCTGTATCAGCAAAAACAATGAGGAGTCCTTGTGGCACCTTAGAGACTAACACATTTATTTGGGCACAAGCTTTTGTGGGATATAACCCACTTCATCAGATGCCCGGAGTGGAAAATACGTAGGGAGGTATAAATACTCATGTCAAGTGTTGAGAATAGCCCACTTCCACCTTAACTGAATTGGCTTGTTAGCACTGACCCCACCACTTGGTAAGGCAACTCCCACCTTTTCATGTGCTGTGTATATATATCTTCCAACTGTATTTTCCACTCCATGCATCTGATGAAGTGGATTCTAGCCCACAAAAGCTTATGTCCAAATAAATGTGTTAGTCTCTAAGGTGCCACAAGGACTCCTTGTTGTTTTTTTTTAGAAATTAAAGGGTACAGTGCCAGAAGTGAAATCTCTGCAAGCTGCATGGAAACTTTTTAAAGACACCATAATAGAGGCTCAACTGAAATGGACACCCCAAATTCAAACACATAGTAAGAGAACCGAAAAAAAGCCACCGTGGCTAAACACCAAAGTAGAAGAAGCAGTGAGAGGAAAAAGGCATCCTTTAAAAAGTGGAAGTTAAATCCTAGTGAGGAAAATCGTAAGGAGCAAAAAACCACTGGTTTTGTTCATACCCATCAATCTTAATGAGGCTTTAATTCAGTCCATACGCATAACAGTATTTTGGACCCTGAAGGGGTGGCAGGTGGGGAGGACAATCTAAACCACATGCTACCCACCCAGATGCCCACAGTGGAGTGGCTTGCACGGGTATAATTGAAGGGCAGTATTTAGCTCATTTAGTGGGACCAGGTGGTGAATCTGATCTCGTTTCGATGGTTCGGTCAGTGAGTTCCTACATCAGAAGTAGGTGTGAACCATTCGACCCAGTTATGGTCCCAGGAGATGCTGTCTCACAGCCGGCTCTCTGTGCACCTGAATGGAATTAAGTTTTACACGAGTGGCCAGCTCAGCAGAGATCGGAAATGGAGCTTCCTGGGCGGCAGCGAAGGGTGGCCAATGGCGAGGTTGACGCGAAGGTTGGTTATGCAGGAATTGATCCAACAGGTCTGTAATCAGAGGAGCGTTTTGCGCCATCTCCGGGGGCCAGACGAGGGGGCTGTGTTCCCCACAGCTGGGGCTCCTCACCTTTTCTGTGCAGTTTAAACAGTATCCGGCTGCAGCAACAGCCGCACCGTGTGGAAAGAGAGCGTGGCATTCCAGCATCCCAAGGGGAGCTGCAGCCCTGGAACGACCCAGATGGCCAGTGCATGGGGGAAAAGGAGACCAGCCCTTTTTGGTCCACAGGTCCGAGCTGGTGAGATCAGGTTCCTGCTCTCTGCAAACCCGGCCTGGGTAGTGCCCATCAGAGCCAGGCTTAACACCAGAGCATTGCTGGGCCTGGGGAATGGGGGAGGCTTTGTACCGGGCGCAAAGGCATTGCAGAGGGGGGGACACAAACTCTTCTGGACATTAGGGCCAAAGAATTTTCCACAGGACACTGGCCAGAGACTGTAGGGGAAAGGTCAGTGTCTGGGAACCAGCCTCCAGCTTTTCTTTGGCAGTTAGGACCCCTCTTGTGCTGTGGGCGGGGAAAGGTGTGTTAATGCAGATGGGGACAGACAGGTACCTCAGGCTGGGCCTTTGGGAGGGTGGTGCTGAGAAGACAGGGCCATGTGGTGGATGGAGGGTTGTGCGTGGGATGGAGTGTACGGGAGAGCCAGGAGGCAGGAGAAGGTGGTGGATGTGGGTGCATGGAAGGGGGCTGATGTGGTGTTGGGAGTGCAGGGTTTGTTCCACCCCTTATACCACAGTCACCCGCTCTGTCCTGATGGCTGCACGTGCTCCCTGGGACACTGATCTTCATCCGCCTGCTCCTTTTCTCCTTGCTGGGAAAGTGGCCTGTGCACTCCTTGCCTCTCGGAGCCAGGCCCGGCATGCACACACAGCTGCAGAGCAGCAGCTGGGCTGGCTGAGCTTGAAAGGGCCTGTAACCCGATCGGCATTTCCTACGCTGGG